>NC_066616.1:25950000-26575000 GCF_025231255.1 Drosophila biarmipes | reverse complement strand
CCAAATATACTAAATAAATTGGGCGACTATTTCTAGATCTAGTGGGGCAATAGCTAAACACTCACTGGGTATTTTGTCACTCACACCCTGCGGTCATACCAAAGTGGACATTCTTTTGCTTTTTGGGGGATTTTACGGAAACCGAGTGGCCTGCCCTATCAGTTGGTTATTTAATTGCCGTCGATTGCGTTTTATTGAAACCTCAAGTCGTTGAAAAATGGGTTACCTTTTGTTTGGCGTAGGCTTGGCTCTGGTGGCAGCTTTAGCCGTCTACTTGAACTTGCCCGGTGCGCCGCAGAGCGCGGCTCGTCCCAGGCGCCGGGACGAGGACGAGTATGAGTATGAAGGAAGTTGCGGAACATCTAAATTGCGCCGGAACTTAAGGGACCAGGAAACGCGGCGCAGGTTGGTGATGCCAGCAAGTGGCGAAGTGGGTTTCTAGTTTCCTAAACCTCGTTGCTTCGTTTCAGTCTGCCTGGAGACAAGTGCGCCGTCTGCTTGGATGAAATGAGACATGGCAACATGAATTACATGAAGTGCGGCCATGCCATGGACAGGGCCTGCTTTGAGGAGTATCGCTACCTTCGCAGGAACTGTCCAGTTTGCCACAAGCCCATTAACCTCAGTCTGCCTGGCGACGACTGTGCCATTTGCCTGGAAGCGCTTTCCAAGTCCAACATGGTTCACCTGCGCTGCCAGCATGCTCTGCACTGTGAGTGCCACCAGCAGTATATCGAGAGTGGAGCCAAGCGCTGCCCACTTTGCCGCGAGGCACTGTAGGAGCACAACATATCTTTCAGCGATCTGTTACCACAGTAATGGGTCTCTCTACTTAAGTGCGCTCCCCGGGAAGATAGTGGGGAACACACATCAAGTGCTTAGCCCTTGTTGCACAAAGAATTTGTACTCATAAGCATGCGAAACGATAAGCAATCGAAAGAAGTCTGTTCTAGCGTCTAGTTGTCAAGCGTTTTGTTAAATAAACCACACAAATTGCCTTTCACAAATGCCTCTAGAGATCGATTTGTACTGATTTGTGATCTTGAAACGAATAAAACTATTAAGAAGAAACCCATGCTAACAATTTTATTTTATTGCAGGGACCGGCCGGCCCTTTTATTTACGTTTCCTTTGTTTTGATACAAAAATGAAGTTTATATTAACCAGTGTGTACACACCAATAACTAGCTAATCAACATCTGTTTTGCTTCTTCTCCTACTGCCATTCACTTGGAAAAATAAAACAATATTCTTTACTTTGATTTTAAAAACATTTCGATACTGTTTGCTTTGTATTTAAAATATAACTAAGGAATGTCTGGGCCAAGCTCAGTTTGCCGAACTTGCGGCAAGAATGTGAAGAGTTCGCGAGCCAGAGCCACCAAACTCTTCGACCAGCACAACTATCATTTAATTAGTTTAATAGAAAACATCACCGATATGTATGTAAGTATCTGAGCCACTGAAATATAAACCCTATTTAACTATTTAATTTAAATAATTTACCAGTTGGAGTTCGACACCACCATGCCGGATCTTATTTGCCATTGGTGCAAGCAGCAGCTGGACAGAATTCTGGCTTTCCGCATGAAGTGCCTGGATGTCCATCAGTCGTTTTTGGCCTCCAACAGGAAACGCTTGGAAGGAGTGTCTGCACATGATGAGGAACTCGATGAGCAGGAAGTGGAGCAACAGGAGCCTTACCAGGTGGATAAGGTCAAGGAGGGGGAGGCAGAGCAGGAGGAGCACCGCCAGTCGCCCAGGACCAGGCCAAAACGGGCGCCGCCTAGCTCCAAGACCTGGTTCTGTGAGCAGTGCGGCGGAGTATTCAAGGGCAAGTCTATCCTGGACTTCAAGATCCACCTGCAGCGCCACACCGGCCACAAGCCCTTCGAGTGCGACCTCTGCCAGTCCAAGTTCTACACGAAGTACGAGATGCGCCGCCACAGGATCCTGCACTCGGATGCCCGGCCCTACGCTTGCCGCTTCTGCACCAAGACCTTCCGCTCCTGCAGCAGCAAGGCGATCCACGAGCGCAACCACACCAACGAGCGGCCCTTCCAGTGCCATCACTGCGAGAAGACCTTCACCTCCAGTTCCTCGCGCCAAAGGCATGAGATGGTGCACACCGAGCAGCGGAAGTACCAGTGAGTAGGAGTTACTGGTATCTCGATGTACCTGCTAGGATGTACACCATCGCAGGGAGTTATTCTTATAGATCCTTACCGTAGAGTGAACTTCGTATGGAACCTAATAATCCACAAAACTATAACAAATGGGCTTTAATCACCAGAATAATCACAATATATATTTAAATTATAGAGTCGGCAGAGATTCGAATACTTTTTAATATATTAAACAGTCTTTTTTGCAGCTGCGACACCTGTAACCAATGGTTTCAACGGTCTAGCCACCTAACCCTGCACAAAACCACTAAACTACACCAGCAGAGACTGGAAAGAGCTTCGACTGCCTAAAAGGAAAATATAAACCTGCTAAGAATCAGTTAAAAAATGGATAAACTGCATAGAAATTAAAACAACTTGATTTTTGATGACCAACCTGAAGATACAAATTATATTAAGTTACATTGACTGAAACAATTATTTAGTTTAAGAAGGTACAAATAATTAAAAATAATATTTAATATTTGCCTAAAGAGAGGGATACTTACCCCTAATTATAAGTTTCGGTACTTCGACTGTCTAAGAATGGGGAAAAAATATCTTATGATAGAAAACAGCGTATAAGGAACTTGGAAATAATCTTAAGTTGAACTTACTATCTTATAGGACAAGATAAGCTTAATTTTAATTTGCATTGAGTGCACAAGGAAAATCATTAAACATTTTGTTGAACATTACAAAGAAAAGATCACAAGATAAGTCGACTTTTGAATTTGCTCGGGATGTTTGCGCTGCGGGGCGAAAGTCAACTTCGGGGGTTGCAAATTGCGAATGCGCCTTCTCTTGTTCTTCCCTGCAAACAAACTATCACACACTTCCAATCGATCCGGGCGTCTCCGTCTCCTGGCTTATCTTATTTTTAAGTCATGCGGTACATTTGCAGGACCTGCTCGCGAATGTCCGATCCCGCGGCGGCCAGGAACCTCTTCGAGCCATCGAGCTCCTCCGTTTTGCAGCAAATCGAGGCCCTGACCAACTTGCAGGTGAGTTTGTGCGTGGGCGTGTTCCCAGGGCGACGCACCGAAGGCTAATCCCTATTATTAACCTGCAGCTGAAGGAGGACGACAAGCTGCCCAGGTTCATGTGCCAGGAGTGCCAGCACGACCTGCAGATTGCCATCGACTTCCGCCGCGTTTGCATCGAGGCCCAGGAGCTGCTCGAACTGCAGCTGCGGCAGGTGGAAAAGGAGGAGGAGGCCCTCGAGAACCTGGCCGAGCAGTGGTTGGACGACTGTCCCGGGGAGTACTCCAACTTGTCGCCGCTGCCACAGAAATATGATGGTGCAGGCGAGGGTCTTCTTGATCTACAGCCAAGGGATGTGGATTTTGCGGAGTCGGCGACAAACGACTGCAAGGAGGATAGTGCAACGGATGCATCGGAATGCCCAATGGACAGCCAATTGTCGGAGGAGAACTTCGACCTGCTGGTCTCGCCCGAGCCGGATGCTCCGAGTCCCCAGGGCAGCGAAGCCATCGATAATCCAGAATCCTCCAGTCACACCTGCAGCAAATGCGGCCTCGAGTTCGACACCGTGGACGAGCTGACTCTGCACAAGTACCATCTGCACGATGTACCTCCAAATACCAAGTAATCATTGTACTATATGTGTCCAAGCCCATTTAGCCTGTTTACTTCAGTTCATTCCCTTTCACTGTCCCCTTTTCAAACTGATTTTAATTTTTTGATAGTATAGATTCATGGACAATTTAAATGTGAGCACATAGGTATATTTTGTGTTCATTTATTTTAATAACATATTTTTATTCGTATTAATATTTATTCCGTTTTTGCTTTGATTTTAGAAAGGTTTTCTGTATGATTTTATTGCGGCTGTATTAGTGGATATCAAAGACAGATCTTTAGGAGTTGTTTTCACCCTTATCCAAAGACTGACCCCCAGCCTACCCACAGTACGAGCAAGCCAACCATTAGGGAGTACAAAACTAAATCTATATCTTTTCCAGATTCGTTTGCGACCACTGCAGCGAGGGCTTCCGATCGGCAGCCGCCCTCACCAGGCACTGCAACATGCTAGATCTTCCACTGACGCACCCCTGCACCAAGTGCAGCAGCAAATTCCACAACAAGATCCTGCTGGAAACCCACGAGGAGCGGTGTCAGAAGGCACCGGTCGCCCAACATGTGTGCCATATATGCGGCAAGCGGCTGACCACCTCCTTCAACCTGAAGAACCACCTGGTGCGTCACACGGGAACTCGACCCCACAAGTGTGACCAGTGCGACTCCTCCTTCGCCGTCGCCGCGGAACTCAGTTCGCACCGGAAAACCCACACAACCGAGCGACCCTACGCCTGTCGCTACGACTGCGGGAAAACCTTCCGATTCTGCAGCGCCCGCAGCATGCACGAGAGGTAGATCCTAACCAGAACTCCGCTGTCAGTTAAGACGTACCTAACCTGAACTATTGTCTCCCCCAAGGGTTCACATGGACGCCAGCAAGCGGATCTATCAATGCGAGTATTGCCCCAAGTCGTACGTAACTCCAGGTGACTGCAGGGCCCACCAGAAGTATCACAACTTGACTCGCGATCACAGGTATGCATTCCACCTCAGGAACTATTTTAATACCAATCACTTGCCTTCTAATGACCTTCTTTACCCCTCAATCTCTTTCAGCTGCGACATCTGCCGCATCAGTTTCAAGACACTCAAACACTACAAATCTCATGTGAAGTCAAACGCACACAAGACTCTGGAAGCCCGTGCTAAGGCGGCTAACAAATCCTGAATTCCATCACTCCCCTCATGAAAAGTATTCCTCGAATTGCAATTACTATAGTCTGCTGCATTTTAAATATATATGTGTATATGTACCTAAAAGATATTAATAAAGCTTCCGTTCCATAATCAAGAGTCTTGTTTCCCATTATTTCGTCCGCCCTAGAATGTCTTGGCGTTTTCGATGACCTTCTCGTTGTCGTAGATCTCCTTGGCGTAGCACAGGTTGGGGTAGTCGAAGGCGGCTCCGTAGCGGTTCTTGCATCCCGTGGTGGACTTCTCTCCGGGAGTGTACACGGGCTGGCCCACGATGTTGGAGGTGGCGAAGTTGCAGGTCAGCACGAAGTGGTTGTAGAAGTCGCGGGAGAAGCGCACGGCGGCACATCCCACGTGGGTGTTCTTCTCGGCCACGGAGATGGTGAACTTTGCCACGTCCTTGTTGGGAAGCTCCTCCGGGAAGCTGGCAAGGATCTCAGGAGAGGCATTGGAACGCTGGGCGAACCAGTTCTCGATCTGCTCCTTGATCAACTCGGCGTCGGTGTACTCCGTCTCTGCTCCACTATAGCTGAAGATGGCGTTGTTCTGGCCTGCGTAGGCGAATCTCTCCGTGCTGCGACACTTGTCTGGCAGGGATTCACAGGTTCGGACATTGAGCAGGGCCAGGTGGGCGAGCTCCTCGCACCAGGACATCTTGGCCATGCGAATCGCCTTGGGTAATCCCTCTATTTTGCCTCCAGCCACGTTGTTTCGCAGTTCGTTGAAGAGGGTGAGGATCAGCTTGTGATGGGGCTCGATCTTTACTTCTCTCACATCCTTGGGGCAGTTCTCACTAAAATTCTAGAGGAGAAGATGTGAGTATCAAGAATAATCCAGTATCATTACTTACTCCCTTGTTATTGCAGGCTATGTGCTTATCCAGACAAGTGGGAAGGGCACAGTAGTCCACGGCTGTGGATGAACCAAAGAGAGCAACTGCCAGGAGCAGGAAACCAGGTAAAATGGTAAAAGCCATTGCTTGGATTGCTTCTGAGTTGCGACTGATTCAACTGGCTCTGTTTCCGGCTTATATAGAGGACAGGAGCACCTCCTGGTTAAGTTACTTGCATGATTACCAGGAATTTTGAGCTGAAACCAGAGATTCCTTCGAAAACAGCTGCCATTTCGCAGGTGAAAATTGAAATCCGAGGAATATGTGTGGCTGGTTTCTTATATAAAGAGTCCCCTGGACTAGTGGAGTTCAGTGAGAAGCCAGCATTGGAAGTCACCATGAAGACAATCATTGTACTAACATTCCTTATCGGAGCCACCATTGCCGTGGACTACTGTGCTCTGCCCACCTGCCTGGATAAGCACATAGCGTGCAACAATAAAGGAGTAAGTAATGGGTGCCCAAGTCTATTAGATACTCACATATTCCCTTCCAGAACTTCAGCGAAAACTGCCCCAAGGATGTGCGGAAGGTGAAGATCGAGCCCCATCACAAACTGATCCTGACCCTCTTCAACGAACTGCGAAACAACGTGGCTGGAGGCAAAATAGAGGGTTTACCCAAGGCGATTCGCATGGCCAAGATGTCCTGGTGCGAGGAGCTCGCCCACTTGGCCCTGCTCAATGTGCGAACTTGCGAGTCCCTGCCAGACAAGTGCCGCAGCACGGAAAGATTCGCCTACGCAGGCCAGAACAACGCCATCTTCAGCTACAGTGGAGCAGAGACGGAGTACACCGACGCCGAGTTGATCAAGGAGCAGATCGAGAACTGGTTCGCCCAGCGCTCCAACGCCTCCCCCGAGATCCTCGCCAGCTTCCCGGAGGAGCTGCCCAACAAGGACGTGGCCAAGTTCACCATCTCCGTGGCCGAGAAGAACACCCACGTGGGATGTGCCGCCGTGCGCTTCTCCCGCGACTTCTACAACCACTTCGTGCTGACCTGCAACTTCGCCACCTCCAACATCGTGGGCCAGCCCGTGTACACTCCCGGAGAGAAGTCCACCACGGGATGCAAGAACCGCTACGGAGCCGCCTTCGACTACCCCAACCTGTGCTACGCCAAGGAGATCTACGACAACGAGAAGGTCATCGAAAACGCCAAGACATTCTAAATCCGAGTTTTACATCCCAAAAATCATCTTCAACAGCGGTTTGTATCCGTATCCATAAATGAGCATGCAAATAAATAGCTAAAAAGCTAAAGAATCAAATATGTCACCAGTGATTTTAAGTTTAGAAAAAAATTAAAGAAATGTAGGGGTTCTGTTTTAGTCTAAATTGATTTATTTAAATATATCATATCATGCGAGAGGTATTCATAATCTTGTCGTCTGCCTTCAACAGCTTTCGTTTGGATGTCCAACTTGTACAATTAAAACACACCATATCACAATCTTACGCAGGTATACAAAACATTATCTAATTCTCGGGGCCTGGACAGTCCAGCCTCCAGGGATCCTAACCCTCTTGATCGGTATGAATCTTTGATGGTGCAATACATAGAGTTACTGATTGCTGGGGTCTAATATCATCCCGATTTGTGTTGGTGGGGTACTTTTAGAGAGGGAGGCCATACAATCAGATGAGCTTTAGTTATTCAGTGACTTTGTACTAAAATAAAGAATAAACCAAAGGGGGGTAAGTGAAATAAACCAATAGGGGAACACAAGGTAAATAAATAAACAGTAGGGGAGGACAAATTTCGAATTAGACAAGTGTGAAGCTTGGGATTGGGCTTGGAGCTTCGTGTACGAGTGACAACAACTATAACTACAGCTAGTATTAACTAAGTAGGAACTGGCCATTACTTCTCCTTGGGCGCCTTGTCGAACAGGTACTCCTTGGCCATGCTGTAGGCCAGTCCAATGGTCAGGCAGCCGACCACGGTGCCCTGGGCGGCCACTCGCAGCTGCATCAGGAACACACTCGTGCTCATCGTGCCGCGGTTCCGGTACTTGTACGCGCCAATCGCTCCGGCGGCCACAAAACCGGCAATACCTGTAAGTAAGAGTGGAAATCACTGATAAGTTTCGCTTGGTCATTATGTGGGTGCTTTGTTGTTGCTAGCTTTCTGTCCCAAACAGCTGATAAAAGCCAGACGGCGGGCAAATATAAACATACAAAAGGTGAAAAAAAATTATGAAAGCAGTGCTGGTAGTATACAATGCTAAATATCTAGCTACTTGGGTAATATATATATTTTTCCAATTTCTTATTTTAAGTTGCATTCTTATTAATTTGCAAAAAAAAATTCAGCTTAATAAATATACCATTTTGAAATCTTTTTTCGACATTTAAAGCACCCTTTTGAACTTTTACATATAGTGACAATACTAAATAGATTTTTAATTTACAATAACAAGTTCTGGTTTGAGTTAAAGAACTTCTTTTTCAAATTTTAAATATGAGTTTTAGAAACTTCTTAGTTAAATTTTATAAAATTTACCCAGAAGTGGGAATATATAAAATATATGAAAAATCTAGATCTAGTTAAAGTCAAACATATATAATAGCTAGATGGGGGAAATCGGTCAGATCGGCAACACTTGTTAGCGTCAGCTGTTAGTTGTCACACACGCAGGCAGTGAGGTACAAGTTCAGTATTCGAACACGCGCCAAGATCAGATGGCAGCCTGACGTCACGGATGCTATAATCCCATTTCCCGTTGCATCGCACACCCTCTGGGAGTTGCGAAATATTCCTGTTACATCATCCGGCTTCCAGGAAAATGACAGATCACGCAGCCCTAAGCGTTATGTCACCAAGTGTCGGAGCAGTCCCCTAGTTGCCGCTAGCCTCGGCGGTCAATTGACATGGCCAAGGTCAAGATTGGCCGATTTTCACGCACACGCATCATGTACGTATGTATGTATATGTTAGCATCTAACAGTTTGCAGCCAAAAGTTTCCATGTGACGTCACGGCGGCCAAACTTCCGCCGAGCGCAAGTTCCGCCCCAACTCACCCACTAGCATGAAGGGCGACTCCTTGGCTTTCCTGGACAGTTTGTTGGCCTGGGCAGCATCCTCCTCGCTGTCGAAAAGTGACTTTGAACTCATTTTGAAGGCGGGCGGACTTGGCTTTGACTTTACGTTTTGCAACGTTCGCGAAACTTTTTAGCAATGCCAATAATCGATAGGCGATAGGTACTGATAAGCGATAGACATTGATAGACGATACCCTACCACCCACTTATGGGTGGGTGAAGCGGCTAACCGCGATATTTTAAGAGGACCGTATTGGTAGTTTGGTATATTTGTGCAAATGCTCCATCAGCTGTTTTGGCGCTTTCGGCGCTTTTTCGCCAGGCGGCGCCACCGCCGCTTCTGTCATGACATAAGAAATTGGTATTTTTTAAAGGGAAAGGGGCGGACTGCAGAAATCGACGTAGCTTTGCCTTGGCCGCTAACTCTGTTTGAAATTCGAGTGCTTCTCCGATAAATTGACGAGTGACAAATCCGCCGACCCGTAATTCGCGCAACAGAGTCGCAGCATGACGGGAATAATTTCGATCGTAACGAGGCGGCTGCCCCAAACTTTGGGAGTTCGAGCCCTGCGAAGCAATGAGGTAAATTTTCTGAGCGGCCTCTGCGGGGGATTCCCTGGCGGCAGGCGGACGGGGGGGCTCGGCCAGGTGTGCCATATTTGCTCCACTGATATACATATCCATATCCATTAATATCTTGAAATTTGCTGCCCGCCTGGCACTCGGCGGTTATGTAATTGTATGGGTGTGTGTGCGTGCGCGGCTGAAAAATGGGGAAAACTTTTGTTTGGGACGCCCTGCCGCACGTGATCCGCCAGCCGCTGCCGCCTCCTGGTTGTGCAATCACTAATTTTCACCTCTGCCCACCAGCTGAAGCGCTGCATCCGCCAGTATTCCCGGCTAGTCGTCTGCGCCGCCCAGCAGCAGCAACTGCTCAGCCAAGATGCCCAGAATCGCTGCCAGAATGCTCCCAGGTGAGTGCAACACGCTCATATCTGTGACCCTCCACTGAGTTTTCTCCATTTCCAGGCTCCTCGCCTGGCAGGGCTTCCACACCACGTCGAGTCTGCGGTCGGAGCAGACCGTGAATGTGCCTCCCTTCGCGGACTCCATCGCCGAGGGTGACATCAAGTAAGAGCTGGTTTTCGGCAACAGGTTTCCTGTTAACTGACTAATGACCATTACCCCCGCAACAGGTTCACCTGCAAGGTGGGTGACTCATTCGCCGCCGACGAGGCCGTCATGGAGATCGAGACCGACAAGACCACGGTGGCTGTGCCAGCTCCCTTCGCCGGCTCCCTGACCGACATTCTGGTCAAGGACGGCGACACCGTCAAGCCCGGCCAGGCCCTGTTCAAGATCAAGCCCGGTGCAGCGCCCGCCAAGGCAGCTGCTCCGGCGGCTGCTGCTGCTGCTCCCGCTCCTGCTCCTGCCGCTCCCAAAGCCGCCCCAGCTCCCGCTGCCGCCGCCCCACCCATGGCGGCTCCCGCTCCAGCTGCCGCTGCTGCCAAGCCTCCACCACCTCCACCCAAGGCGGCGCCTCGTCCTCCGCCAGCTGCCCCCGTGGCTGCCCTGAAGCCGGCCGTCGCCCAGGTGAAAGTGCCACCGGTCGATGGCTCGCGCCAGATCTTGGGCACGCGGTCCGAGCAGCGCGTCAAGATGAACCGCATGCGTCAGAAGATTGCCGCCCGCTTGAAGGATGCCCAGAACACATGCGCTATGCTCACCACTTTCAACGAGATCGATATGAGGTGATGATTGATTCTAGACTAGAGAATACATCAAAACTTTATATTAATCCCCAAACTCTTCACCTTTTTCCAGCTACGCCATGGACTTCCGCAAGCAGAATCTGGAAGCATTCACCAAGAAGTACGGCATCAAGTTTGGCTTCATGTCCATCTTCTCGAAGGCCAGTGCCTATGCGCTGCAGGACCAGCCCGTGGTGAACGCCGTCATCGATGGCACGGTAAACAGGCCTCCGCCCCGCCCTCCGCTTATCAATCGCTTATCGCCCGTGACGTCGTAGCCTGATGGGCCATGCTGTTTAAAGTGCGCCTTATCAGGCGACACTTTTGCAATTTCCCGTGGCGATAAGACGATGAATGTGGAACATTCGGTGTTGCCAAGCGCTCATAATTCCCTTGATTTTCGCAGGACATTGTGTATCGCGACTACGTGGACATCTCTGTGGCCGTGGCCACGCCCCGTGGCCTGGTGGTGCCCGTCATCCGGAACGTGGAGAGCATGAACTATGCTGACATCGAGATCGCCCTGGCCGGTCTGGCCGACAAGGCGAAGCGGGACGCCATCACCGTGGAGGACATGGACGGCGGCACCTTCACCATCAGCAATGGCGGAGTGTTCGGATCCCTGATGGGCACGCCCATCATCAATCCGCCACAGAGTGCCATTCTCGGCATGCACGGCATCTTTGAGCGGCCAATCGCTGTCAAGGGAGAGGTTTGTTGCCGCCCAGGCCATCGTTTCTACCTGTACTAATGCTGCTGTTTCGAAACCAGGTCAAGATTCGTCCCATGATGTACGTGGCCCTGACCTACGATCACCGGATCATCGATGGCCGCGAGGCGGTGCTGTTCCTGCGCAAAGTCAAGGCTGCCGTGGAGAACCCAGCGATCATTGTGGCCGGCTTGTAGAGTGAATTGTCCCAAAACGCGTCCACGGCCTTCAGTTGATATTAGCCTCCGTAATTTGAAACTAATTTTTGGTTATTTATTATTTTATTTCGCGAGCGTCACAAAAACTAGAAAAGCAACAAAATTCGAACTCTACTCGTAGCATCGGAAGTAGTCAAAATAAATCAAACGTGGATCTTTTCTTAAACATAAACTGTGCACTGAATGTTACTACTGTTAGCCTAAGACGCTGCGAAGCAATGTCGTAATAAAGCGATGACGAATATTGACCAACCTCAATGCATGCGGTTTTGAGGGTCCCATAAAGAGGGCATCTGCTCAGTCTCTGCCGGCACTCGTACAGCGTACAACAGCAGTCGCCACACAGACAAAATGTCTGCACTACAATCAATCTGCACCGAGTAAGCAAGTGTTCGTTTTATTTGTACTTGTTTTGGTGGTAATTATAGAAGAAGCTACCATTACCTTATCTATTATTATAACAATTTGAGTGTCTAAATTCAAACTGTAAACACCATTATCATTTATTTTGTCATGTGAGGTTGGCTTTTAATTGTATTATAAGTACCTTGAGGTAGTAGATGGGGATTATTTTGGTGGCTTTTGCAATCGCTATAATACCTTTTGATAAGTCCTCTTTGATAGTTTGGTGGTATGATTGAACACGTTCCTGTTAAAAGATCCCAACTGCACTATATTTCTTTATAAGAATTTGAGATAAAATAAATCTGCATATTGTGATTCTTTCACTTTTAACTTTCGGTATACATATCATTAAATAAATTGAAAACCCTATAGTTTGTCTTGATTTTCCTCGGAAGGTTTTCCCTCAAGGATTTAAAAAGATGGGTTCAGATATTTTAAGTGTACCTTAACAGTCATTAAAAATGTACAATTTTTAATATTTCCCATTATCTTACCGTTTTTAGCAGCTTAAGTAATATATTTTGGATTGCAAAAAATCTGTTGATGTACCAAATTTTTTTTTATTTAAGTAGATCCACCTGAAAAACCTTTTGCTGAAAGTGCAGAGGTAAAGTAAAACTCGTTATTTATTGTTTTGTTATTAGAGCAAATTGGCTTGTACAATTTTATTGATTTTTGTTTGGTAATAGTAATTTTACTTTTTCTAATGTTTACAATATTTATGTGTTTTCGAGGTTGTGCGGTTGAATTAACAATTTAAAATATGTGTGGTTACAAAAGATTAAATGTGATTTAGAGGATTGATACAAAATGATACTTTTGGATACATGACTTTTTAAAGATACTTATGGAAAATTAATTTTTTTAGATCTATCAAAGATTGATTAACACAGTTTTGATTTAGTTTTGTTTCCTGGTTGAATTTGAGTGGTCTTCTGATGCTGTTCATAACATTTTTGCTTATCACATGTGTCGAAAAAAAATATTAATTGTATCTGACGACGATAATGATAGTAGGGAGAACATCGAAATAAAATGTATAAAAACATACTTGTGCGTGTAAATGAATGTAAATATATAAAATCACATAAAAAATGCGGCAATCGTTTCGTCTAAAACATCTCGCAATTCGATTGCGAAATTTCCAATAGTTGAGGTTTTAGACAAAAGGATTGGCATTATCTACATTAGTTTCCGTTTTTCTTTTGCCTTTTGTGTGAGTTTTTGTGCAATTTCTCGTATTCTCGTGTAATTTTAGCTTAACTAAGGGGATACAGAGTGTAGTTACGTGGTACAATACGCGCTTAATCGTAGTTCCTGATGATGGTTCACTTTTTTTGGGTCCAAAGAGGCCTAAGGTGGAGCTAACGTGTGTCTTTTTGAGCTGCCCGTGGGGGAATTTCCATTGTCTAGGGGTTGAGTTTGGGTCGGGGGCGTTTGTGGGCGGGGTCAGTCGGCACTGCACTTGCAACCTGCTAAGTGCAACACCCTAATTCTAAGCAATTACACTAGGTATCCCCAACCTTGTGTCCGAAACGTTTTTCTTTTCGCGAGTTTTCTTTGTCCTTTCTTCCTGTTCTGGCTATATGGAATATATATATTCTTGATCCCTTCGTCTGGCTTATCTCTCTCTCTAACTATCTCTATCTGTCTCTCTCTTTGCGTAGATCTGTTTTGGAAAGGATTTCTTTTTCTTTTTCTTTTTCTTTTTACAACTTTTGAATGTCTTTCAATAGAACTATTGTACAAGATTCCATTTGCTACTCTTCGTGGTTGCTTCTCGCGTCTGTCTCAATGATTTTGCAAATTTCCAAATTGCCCGAAACTTCCTAGATACTTTTGATTTCTTTCCTACTAGCCAAAGGCGGAAGATGCTGCTCTCTGCTGATGATGGGGTTGTGTTTGTAAATAAAATTCATAACTAAATTTCTGGCCGGATTCGGGATTCGGGGGAGGCGGGGACTGGAGCTTCTACTTTGTAAATTTGCTTGCTTGAATTTGGTTTTTTTGGGGCTTCGGCTTGGGTGCTTTTTTCAGGTTGGTGTTTTGCTAGTACAAGTCGGAAATGTGTAATTTCATAAGACGGTTTTTGCATTTTCTTGTTTGCCAAGTCTCTCTGGGTGGTGATTGTGTGCGGGGTCTGTGTCGTCATATAGTCATCGTGGAGTCGGCTGCCACTTGGCCGGGCAACTTTAGCCATGAATTTATAAATCAAAAACGTTCTGCTGTCTAGTGGCCATTGACTGGGCGCTTGGTGGGTGGGCTTCTTCTGGGGCGGATTGGCTGTCCTATGGTGTTGTGTCTTCTTGGCAGAGGGTCTGCTATGGTCCTTGGCTGTGCTGGTGTGTGGTGGCCACTGGCCCCCAGGCCAGCCATATTTTATTTATTGATGGCAATTATGCCTCGACCTCGGCTATTGCCAGTAGTTTATATAAATTTGGAGTTTTGTTTGATGTGCTTTCAGCTGCATGATGATGGTTCGAACTTTTGCCAAAGAAACCAAGTCTGACCACATTTCTGAAAGGGATTCTGATTCGGGGGGTCGGGGCTCGGAGCTCGGAGCTCGGAGTTGTAGTTTTTCAGCTGTGCTCGTGACACTCGTCTCGAATATTACTTAAAGTTGCGGTTCTGCTGGCGTGCTGCCTTCATTTTGTTTGAGATTCTGATTTCGATTATAATTTTGATTTCGGAATTGGATTTGGGTTAAGTTGTGCAGTGTTCTGTGTCTTCGTATTCGGCGGCCTTCGGGCGAGAGTAATGGGCTTGAGGCCTCTCCTGGGGCGGATCAAAGTGGTCATCTTTTGAGGATGCTTGGATGCTGTTGATTCTGCCGGGTCAACTGGTTTTTCAACCCCCTTCTATGGAGAGTGTACTTGGGAAATTCGCGTGCCTTTGTTTCGGTTTCAGTTTCAGTTTCAGTCTTTTAGTTTTCAGCTTCGGTTTTTGTTCTTGTGGATTTGGAATTTTGCACGAGCGCTGGAAATTGTTTTGTTTTGCCGTGATTTATCTGCCATCGGCCGCTCGCCTCGCCCTTTGGCCGCCATTTGTAAGATTTTGGCCAGAAAGTTGCCAGGAGTTTCCCTAACCATGTTCCTGTGCCTGTCGCGTCTTCTTCGCCAGCACCAGCTCGGAATTTTGGTGCTTTTCGGCGGCCTCCGTTTTTGCTCCTGACATTTGTCGCATTAAAACTTCCGCAGTTTCTTGTAATTTATAATACTGCCTTTTTGAAATTTAGCTAGAGTTCGTCGTTTTTTCTCTCTTATTTTTGGAATTTTTGGCTTTGTTTTGTTTGGCTGAATTTAATGGGTGGGCTGCGTACACTTAATCATCTTAATGTGGTAATAATTATGCACCGAAAGGTTCCTCGAATGCTGCGACTTCTGAACAGGAGGATTTGTTGTCAACTTATTAAATTTGGCAGTGCTTTGGTCGGTCTTTTTGAATTTCGGTTTGTTCTTATTGTCATTTTAATTGTTTTCCGTAATTACTATACACTTTCTTTTTTGGTTTTTGACTGAGTGTGGACTTGGGTTGGAGTTTTGGGTACCTGGTCTGTTAAAATGCTTTAAATTAAATTTTGGTGTGAATTTTGAATTTTGTGGCCGGTGAGTGGTTGAATTTTGGTTCAATTTTGGTGTCAGTTTTCAATTTTGATGATTGCCAGAGGAGCCGAAAGTTGAAATTGGATTTTGGATATGTTTTGGATGGTTCTAAAATAAAATAATTTAGATATGTTAATATTATTTTTGAGTGTTGAAAGAGGCAGACCTTTTAGTCGAATAAAATTGTAAATAATTAAAACGTTTTTCGATTTCTTTCACTATAAATGCATTTTTCAAATTGTTGCTAGAGTCATTTAAATTTTACTTGAGATGAAAGGCAGTTCATTTTTCGTATTCCAGACCCTAAGATAATGGATTTCGTATGTTTAAAAATATTTTTAAGTGGTTGGAAACATTTGATGAATTTCGCAATAAAATTTAAAAGCGTGAACCAAATTTTTAAAAATTTAAACTAATCAAAATGTATGAAAAATTTTAAATTCTAATAGTTTTCAATGAAAATCTATTTGTATGTTGTAAATCTTCTCGAAGTGCGGTAACTATTTGTGGGATTTTAATTTTTTTTATTGATTTTTGATAATAAATTTAAAGAAAAATATATTTTTGATTTATCAGTCTTAATAGAAATTTTTGTTGAGCTTTTTGTTGTATAAGAAGTAAATCAAAAAAAGGCTAAAGTTGTTAAACGAGTTTTTGATTAAAAATTTAAAAAATATCTGAAATGTGTTAAATTGTTTTCTAAACTGGCTTGGAAGCCCACTTAATTTTATATATTGCTTTGAAAGTTTTTTTTTTTTAAATTTGTGTATTTGCTTTTTATAAATCTAGTTTGCTTTTTCAGAAGGTGCTAAAGAAATGTTATTAAAACTTTGTTTCCAGGACTAGTTTTGTTGATTTCTGTTTGCTTTTTTATATTGCAATTTTAATTTTTAGTACTATATATATTTGTTTTTTTTTTGTATTTTTCGATCTAATGGCTTCACAAATATTTAAATTCGCTAGGTTTTATTATTTAGAAATAAACTTTAGATTTAAAATTACTTTGAAATGTTTGATTTCATCAATTTGAGTTTTGACTTGCGTTTACTAAAGTTTCTTGCCAGTAATATTTTAAATAAAAAGTTCTGCCAATTATATTTTTCTAATACTTTCTTTGTTTGTAATTTGTTTTGAGACATTAATTTTTCTTGTTCACATTAAACGAAATTTTATGATGAGCGGTTTTGAATTTGACTTTTATATAAAGAATATTTCAGTTAATAGCAATGAAGATTTTGCAAATTTAAGGTAGGTAATTGTCAAAAAATCTATCAAAAATGAATTTTATAAAATTGTCCTCATTTGAAGGAATATTTGTAAAAATTGGGAATGAATTAAGAATGTCTAATTGAATAATAATTTGGTTAAAGTTTTCATTAAAATATTTTTTGTGATTGAATGATTTTTTTGCCTTCAGATAAGTTTAAATGGATGATTTTATTTTTTTGTCGAGATGAGTGAATAAATTGGATTTTAATATATTCTTTTGGCTTTCGTATTTTTCATATTTTTTGCTTGAGCCATTTGGAATTTTGTAGTATTTTTATTGTTTTGATTTTGAATTTACTGAATCTAGTTTATTCGCTTTCAAATTTTGTGAAAATTTGTTTTGAAATTTAAATACAGATATTTACACTTGGAATTTTGAATTTGGTAAAACTTGTTTTCTTGTTTAGGAATCTGAATGCAGATATTTTAATTTGTGATTTTGAGCTTTGTAATAATTTCGTTACTTTGTTTTTGATATAAAGAATTAAAATTTTGCTGATTTTGAATTTGAAACAGATGTTGAATTTGTTGGTATTAAAAACTAAGGAACGTTTTTCTTTGGATTTTAAATTTTGATTTACATATTAATTTATGTTTTCAGCTGTTGAATTTTTTGTTCATATTTAATGTTGTGCAAAAGTTGTGTTTTAAAATTAAACCTTTTCAAATGAATTACTGGTATTTGATTTATAATTTGTAGTATACGTAATCTATTGATTTTGAATTTGGATGCTTGTGTTTAATTTGGTTTTAAAATAATTTATGATTAAACCTTTTCATGATTTGGAAATGAATTACTGGTATTTGATTTATAATTTGTATATACGTAATCTCTTGATTTTGAATTTGGATGCTTGTGTTTGGTTTTAAAATAAGTAATGGTTGGTTTTGTTTGGTCCTTTTTGTAATTGATTAACCACTTTTAAAAGGAAAGTTTTGTCTTTTGAATTTTGTTAATAATTTATTAAGACAACTCGAAATAATTAATTTAATGTTTTTCAGCTAGATTTCGAATTTCACTTAAAAACTTTAAAAATTGTACTTTAAATGTTTTGAATTTTTGTAGTTAAGTTTTGTTTGGTTTTATTTCATTACCTTAAGGAATGAGTAAATTTTTGAATTTTCACTTTTTAAATTTGGATTGAATTTGGAATTCGCTTTATTTATTTCTTTGAATTTAAAGTACGACTTTTTCTTATTTTTGAGTTATTGTTTTGGCAATGAATTTTTGGTTTTATTTCAACAATTTCAGGATGAGTTTTTAGAAAGTAATTTTCATGTTTAAATTTGAATTGAATTTGGTTTTAATTTGGATAGAACTTGGATTTGTTTTTTTTTTATTTATTGTTTTGAATTTGGAGGATGACCTTGGGTGTTTTTTATTTTTCATGTTAAAATTGGATAATTAGTTTCTTTTTTAACGTTTGTAATATAAAAAGCATTGATTTTGATCTTTTAAATTTGGATGCGCTTTGATTTGGATTCGATTTTTTAATTTGAATTTAGAGGTTTATTTTTCTGTTTAATTTGATAATTTAAATTTAATGGAAATATTTGTAATTTTTACTTTCTGAACTGGTATTTTGGATTTGATTTTGAATTAATTTAGTAAATTTCTTGACTGAAACTTTTGTACAAAAAACATTGAAGTTGAATTTCATGATCTTTTAAGTTTGGATGGGCTCCTCTTAATGTTTTCGTTTAGATTTGGTGAGGTCTTTTTACTTGATTTTTAATTTTTATGGAAATTTTGTAATTGTAATTTACTGAACTGAATATGAATACGTGTTTTTTTAATTTGGATGGAATATACATAATTAGAATTTTGGATTTCTGATTATAAAGATTTTGCTGTCTGAATTGTTGTTTTTTGTTATTAGAATGAATTTTATATTTTAGAGAACTGAGTATTATAAAGATTTTAAATTGATTGAATTTACCTATACTGGTTTTGATTTATATCTTTTCTGATCTCTAAAGGCTTAATTTGTGGTTTTTGGTCTGGTATTTTCTTAATTTCAGTTTATGCAATGTATTTTCTGTTTAAATCGCAATTTTGCCGGTCGAATTTGTTTCTGAGTCAATGACCAGGAGACATTTTTGCGTGCCTAAGGGTTGAGGGTGGGATTGATGACTTCCCTTGGTTTTGTACTGATTTCTTGGCTGTACAAATGTGCAATAGCTCTTCTTGCGCTTTAAATATTTCTTTGAAATTTTCAAAAACGTGTGATTAAAAAATGCCGCAACGCCTTTGCTTTCCTTGATGAAAATGTCAAGGAAATATTGAAAGCGCTGAGGAATGCTTGTGTTAAGATTGAGTTCTGAGTTGGCTATAGTGTTTTTTTTCCTGTTTTTTGCTAACCTATAACCTATTACTCGTTTTCGTGGTATTTTTCTATCGAACTTTTGGGGTCAGGCTATTTCTTTTCTTCTTGGGAATCGTAGAAGCAGCTTCCTTTGCAGCCATTTTCTTGCCAAAGGGGTGTGAGTGTGTTTGGGTGGGTGAGTGTCTTGCTGAGCGTACCCCTGCGCGTGTGTGTGTGTTGCCTAACGTGTGTGTGTGTGTTTGTGTGTGAGTGGTGTGTGTGTGTGAGTGTGGTTGGGTGGTTGATTTGCGCCTAAAGCTCTGGGCCATGCGAAACGGTCTTTTGGCATTTTGCTTACTTTTTGCATTAAGATTGTGGTTTAAACTAAAAACTCGTAATAACGAAACTCGAATTTGGAATTTTCAATTCTTTCGATTTGCGTTTTGGGACACAAAATGATAAACTATTGCATTGTGTGTGTGGAATTTGGCGGGGCAGGGGCGAACTCTTTTATAATGAATAGAAAAAAAACTCAGGGATTCTTGGTTTGCCTTCTGGAAATGAAGCCTTCTGCGATGCCGTAGAAGAAGAGTTCGTTTTTGGATTTGGGCTTGTATCGGTGGGATTTTGAAATTTTGCTTCTGGGCTGCTTGAATAGAGGTTGGCAAGGAGGTCTACCTTTGGCTCGAATTTGGATGTTTTTAGAGTATAATTTGGGTTTTTCTTGGAAAAAATAGTTTTGAATTTTCTAATAAGGCTTCAGAGGGGGTTTCTCAAATCTGTTTTTGAAATTGGTTTCTAAACAGTAGTCAAAACATACTTGCGAAATTTGGAGAGCAGAAGGTGGACACTCTCTCGCTCTCTCTTTTTCTCTCTGCTGCTGCTTCGGCTCTCTCTCTCTCTCGGTCTGTGCTTGTGTGCGAATTCGCCGCAGGATGTGGGCTGTATGTGTGTGAGTGTTTGCTTGGTCTTCCTGTCGAGGGGTGGTGGCTTTTTTTGCTTTGCTGCTTGGGGTAAATCACTGCCCCTGCTTAGATATTCAGCAGGATATCTACGGCGGGGCAGCTTTCTCCTTTCCTTCTCTGGTTATCTGCTGCTTCTGCCGGCGTCGGCGTCGCTGCTCCCTTTCGTCCTTCTGCTCCTTTCGCCGTCAAATGCTCGATCCTTCGCCTCGCAATCGAGTTCATCGTCATCAGCTTTCTCGGTGCTTGGGGCGCCCAGCAAAGGTGTACTTGGATTTTTGGATTGTGCCTGGACTTGAATTTCGGTTTCCTTCCTTGCCGTTTCTGTCGGATTTCTGTTTGATTTGCTGGCCGGATTTCTTGCTTGGGCCCACACAGGACTCTTCGGTGGGCGGCGGCGGCGGCGCCCTGGGGGCGTAGCAGTTGCTGGAGACACTGGCAGTTGGGCTGGCTGTGGATTTTGATTCGATTTTGGTAGCAGTTCGGATTTTGAATTTCGTTCTTGGCGAGATTGTCATTGCAGTAGAGAATTATGAGCAGTAAACACTTAAGAATTTTGTTGAGTTTCATAACAATTTCGTTGGCGGGGATGTGAGTGTGATCCGGATGCAAGATGTGTGGTTACTGCTCGATCCATAATAGCTTTCCTTTCTTCAGCTTTTCTGGGGTTCCTTTAAAAAACAACGTTTATATATTAGATTTTGTAAGGATTCACGGATCATTGTTTGAATTTTTATAATTTTTGAATATATTATATGATATGTATTTACCTGTAAGATATAAAAACGATATTATTATCTCTTTCACTAAAGATTTTTCATCTTTTGGCCGGATGGGTTGAGAACTTTCCAATTGGTTCCAGGTATTTAACGATTTTGTTGGTTTTCAGCTTTCCTTGATTTTAGTTGTTGGTTTTGAATTTTGTTTGTAATTATTTCAATTCCAGAATTTTATATTTCAAGTATATCCAGGAAATGTAAATTTGTTTAATTTGTTTTTAGCTGTTTTAGATGTTTTGAATTTGGTTAAACTTTTGCTTAAACTTAGGCTTTTGTTTTGTTTTTTTTTTTTAGTTATACTTTAACCATCTCGCGAAAATGTGTAAAAAGTGAATTCCACATTAACTATTTTCGCAAATTGTTCGTTTGGAGTTTGGCTTGAGTTGGTACTTGGGTTTTATACAAATTAATCTGACATTCGGCGGTTGAATTTAAGCAACTTTTCGTGTGAATTTTGTCGGGCTTGCTGCGGTGGATTTGGTTGATTTTTGTGATTTTTGTTTGGTTTTCTGGTCGGTTCTGGAGATGCTGCAACAGCCTCCTTAGCGCCGCCTGGTCATGGCGCTGCGAGGAGTCCTCGGTCCTGGTGCTTCTGTTGCTCCTGTGCGGCTCCAGCTGCTGCTGCTCCTATGCTGTTGATCCTCAGCGTTTGAAGATTGAAATGAAACTGATTGATTCTGCGCAGCAGCCGCAGTTTATATACCCGCCAGATCGCGCGAAGCGACGCCAAACGGATCCGATCGCAATCAGGATGCCCGAGCTTTGTCCATTGTCTGCCAGGATGTGGACAAAGGACGCCGTTGGCAACAATGAAAACCCGTTGGGCAAGTTTATTGTAGAAAAAGCAAGGCTCAAAAGATCGGAAAACGCTCGCGTTTCCCTTTGGTGGTGGGTCTGGGCTCTGGGATCGCAGGGTGGTTATAGGGATCAAAATCTCCAGCATCATCAGTTGGCACACCTGGCGGGTAGCAAAAGCTGCAGCAGCCGCTGGACCAAACTGGTTTCTAGGGTCCAGAGTCCTCGCGTATCCTTGACCATTTGAACTGCAATTGTCTGGCCCTGTTGATGGGAAAAATTCCCCATTTGAACTTGTTTTTCCACACTCAGCTCCTTGCCGCTGTCGAGGACCGCAAAAACAAGTTTCTTGAGTCAGCGAAATTTGTCAGCTTTAAATTTATGGCCTGCACAGGTCTATAGCGGGCTGGGCTCAGGCCGAACCCAGATCATCTAACCCAGATTTCCCCATGTAATCCATTTGAGTGGGCCGCTGGCCCCCATTCGAAGTCCGTAATCCATCACAGCTTTCCGCTTGTGGGTCAACCTTTTCCTTTGGATCCTTGCTCCTTTTCGTCCGTTATTTTTTTATTCGCATCTTTGCTAGTTTCATTTTGGATGCCATCTTTCGGGCATAGCAACAAGTTAAGGGTTGCACTGATATTTTTTTGCATTTTTTCCGTTTCCCCGAATCCCACAGCCGAAGCACTTTTATTATTTAAATTGCTGTTAACCCTTGTTTGGCCTGGGTTGGTCCCGGTCATTGGGTTAGAGGTGGGGTCACGACATCCATGCCAGTCTGCGAGTGTGAGCGAGCATTCCGAAATGGGACATTAGTGCTCGTCCATTGTGAATGAGCCGTTTGGCAGTCGTTAATGATACGCCCCGTGTGCAAATTGAATGCCGGAAGTACATACAGTCCAACTTCCTTAACATAAATCACACTTTCCTGAGCAGGAAATTCGAGACAAAATGGGAATGATTTAATATATAATCAAAATGATTTTTATTTTGACAAAAAAATGTTTAAACTAGTTATACGTAATATATAAAGTCTAAATAGAATAATACAAAATTAAAGTATAGTATACAATGCAAAATATTTTCTTTTTTGGTTAATAAACCATATAAATGTGTATAACCAATAAGTTTTAAAAAAATGTATTAATTTTAACTCTTAATATAATCAAGTCCTTAGTCGTATTAGCCTTTTTCGATATGTTGAAGATAATTGTGGCAACTTAAGATGCTTAAAGCTTTTTTATCAACCTATTTACATAAAATTTCCTAACAATTTTTTTTCATGCTCAAACACAAAATATTGAGGAGCAAATAAAAAAGTCTAATATTTTGTAGATGTCCATACAAATCAATAAATATTCCAAAGCCGCAAGAGCACAAGCCACACATTTTCTTGCCCAAAACTTGGCAGTACAGTTGTGTACAAAACGCCCAAAACTTCAGATGGTGCCGTTAGGCTCGGGTCCTTTGGCAACCGAAAATGTGGAAAAGAGGAGGCCTGGACGAAAAGAAAATTTACATATTTCTGTTAATTTTGCATTGAAGTTGGGTTCATAACGAAGAGGAAACACTTGAAATTTGCATACATTTTCCTCGCTCACACAAACACTAACACAAACTCACACATACACACACACACACATAGCGACGAGGGGACTTCTATATATGCAAATTTGTGTGTTGTAAAGTTTTCATATAAAATACAAGTAAAAACTGAAAGAGAGAAAATGGATTTGGGGCTGCGGCCAAGGATGGGGCTAAATGGGGTCTGCCTGCTAAGGACAACACGGGCACAAGAAGGACAACACCAACAGCAGAACCACCGCACACAGACAAAGACAGGGCCTACACAAAGGAGGTACTGGCCAAGAAGGATTGTGCGTGCCAGTTTATCCTGTGAAAGTGTCCTGACCGTGTGTATCCTGCCCGAGTGTCTGAGTGCCTGAAAAGTCAGCAAAAGATACACACACAAGCGCCGCACACACACACACTCCTACTCCAAAATAACCCACACATACAGATGGGGGAAAAATAAATTCGGCAAAAGGCTTTTCCAGAGAAAATGCTGGCCTTTAAGAAGAAGGGGGTCGATATGGGGAGGGCTGGCGGTCGAGGCGAGTCGGCTGGCATTGTTTGGATCAAAAAGGCGCCTAAAAATACTCGCACAAGTTCCTATCTCCGGCGACCCTCATTTTTGGTTGGCCAACCATTTTTTTCCAGCTCAGCCTTATACTTTTCCATGCTGTTGTCCCGCCTGCCGCCCACATTTATGTTACCATAATTTGACTTCAAGAAAAAAATACAGAATGAAACAAGTTAAACTGCGGACAAGGAAAGATGGCATACTCTTTACTCTAGCTGAATATATATACTTTGGCAATGGGCGTAAATTAAGGTTTAAGCCATAAAATTTGTAGGCATAAATAAAACTTATTTAAATTACAAACAACTAATTTACTAACTAAAACATTGTTTTAGTTTTATAATAACTTGAGTTGCATACTGGTAACATAATGATTTTATCATTTCCAATGTTAAATTACTAAAAATGTAGACATTTGTCTTAAATTCCATTAATTAACTGCATTTGTTATTCGTTTAGGAACACATTTTTCCAATCTGTTTTTGTTATTTGAGGAAACATCTGTTTTAAAACCCAGTCTTTTTTGTGGTAAAAACGAATTTCTTAGCTTATTAGTTTGTTTTTAAGATCTGAATACAATGAATTGATAAATATCAATTGTAATATTAAAGTTATAGTCCTTACTTGGCTGATACCGCATCCTTTTTAAGGTGCATCGAACACCCATCAAAATGCATTCGTAGGTGTTGATCGGAGCGCAGTCTTCTATCCGAAGGGTATGAGAACAAGGACACTCATTAAACACACACACGCAGGACACCCACACTGGAAACAGGGAGCCAACACTTGCTAACCGAATTTCCGGCTGTAGTTTTTCGGCCATGATGGGTTCATTTTTCAGCACCCACACACATACACTCTAGCAGGGACATGTGAAGCGACCACTTATGAAGCGAAAGTTGGCATGCGCACACACACACACAGTCGCACAGATCCTTGGGATGGGGGCATTTATGCGGGTGTGTGCGTGTGGCGTTCTTTTGCGGATTTTGCAGTCAACTTGAAAGCCAACAGGCAAAACTATATGGCTAATGTGTGCATGTGAGTGCGGGGGTGTGCATAATGTGTGATTGTGTGGAAATTTTTGGGCAGTTTCATTTCGTTCATATTTATTAGTTGGCTAGGACACACACACACATATATATATATATATATATGAGTAGTTTTACTTATACACCCACAGGCAGACAGAGAGGGAGTCATCAAAACAGGACAACAAGAAACGGAAACATTTTTTTACTTTGTATTTCGTATTTTGTATTCACCCTCATCAGTGCAAGTTTAAATGATGTTGCCTGTTCTATGGCAACTATCTCCAGAGTGGTTTAGCAGGCAAAGAAACTGAGGATTTATATAAGAAATTCACGATAAAATGCATTTATATAACATTTTAATGTAAATTGCTGTTTTTTTATAATGGTTTAAATAGTAAAATATATTTTATACTAAATTCAAAACCAATATTCTCTTTTTAATATTTGATTTTCTTAAATAGAAAATAAGATCAATTTAGAGAGATTATTTCCTATTTAAAGTCCTAATTATTGATTGAAATTATGCCTTAATTTATACTTCTTACTCTTCACTTTTTTCTATTTATTATTTGAAAACTTGCACCCTTTTTTTCTGAGTGCTTGTGTGTGAGACCCATTTTCATCCATAGATACACAAATACTTGGCCATGCCTGGGCCTCAAGGATATTTCCTCCTCCCCCCTTAATAGTTGGTGTTAGGGCAAGAAAACAGAGGGAGGAAAGCTTGGGTCCATTGGCCTGGAATGGGTTAAGCCGGAGCTCCTTCTAGCCCATTTCCTGACCGACCAACAGTTTTGCATCTCAACTATAACTACTGGGCTTCTGGCTGCCTGTCCCCAGCAAATGTAATCAATTTTTATGCCATTATTGATGCTTCGCAGGGCAATTTCATCTGGGAAAGGGTTTGAGGCGTTGCCAGTTTCTATTTACGCCTGAAAATTGATGTGCAAATTAATTGGGAATTTTTGGCTGATTTAGCCCGGCGAAGGAAAAGGCTTCCGGTTGTGTCTGGCCTGGAGATCGAGTCAGCCTTTAACTGGGGGCGTGCCTGGCTTGTGGTTGGGACATCAGGATCCTATCCTTAGGAGTGGAGAACCTGAAACCAAACGAGGGCAACAGTATTCTGAAGGAAAGAAGCCTTAAAGCAATAAGAGATAACCAAGTATTTTCAAGTATCTTTTTATTTGAAGTAAACTTATCTTAATAGGGAATACAAGTAATACCACTAGCTAATATCCCAAACACTGGATTTTTTTCCTCCTTCTAACTTTGCTTATATTTGTCCCTTGTGTATGTCTGTGTTCGTGTCCTTTTTCGTCCTCTGGCCAAGCAGGATGTGCAAGAGGTTTGGGTACGGCTGCCACATTTGGCATTAAACATGTGTGTTACCCATTTTTGTATTTTTATCATTAACGATTTTGTATGGCAAAGAAGAATCCTTTTGTTCCAGCTTGGACCCTTCAGATATGTGTCTCTGCTTTTGGTCCTGTTTCTGTTGCTGTATCTGTGGGTCCTGCGAGAGTCCCTCGGCAAGTGTATGTGTTTTTTTTCCTACGAGTGTGTGTCCGTGTGTGACACATTTGTTTCCTTTTATAATTATGTCAGCTGCAAGTATTCCTCCTACAAAAGAGTTTATCAGCGCCATAAAGACACAAGTGCCTAATGGCTCTGTCGCTCCTACGCTGTTGAGTTGGGATTTGTTTAGCTTGGAGAGCTAAATTTTGCCCTTTCAACTAATAAAATTGTCGACAAAGGAGTGAGTTTTTAAAGCTTTAAATATATTAAAGAATAAGTAAAAGAAAGCCTTTGTATTATTAAGAGATAAGAGAGGCTTTAAGACACTATTTACAGTCCTTAAGGCATTAAAGGGCATTCAAGAAGAACTCTTGCTATTGTATGTTTTTTAAAGGCAATTTTAATCTGTAGGAGTAATTTTTGATTGTATTTCCCTACTGCTCCATATTCCTTAATGGATCTCTTAATACCCGCCATAAAATGTCCGTTATTTTGCCGCCATCTGCAACAATCACCACTCACACACACACTCGAGCGAACGAGTATATTAAGGACTCGCAGTATTTTCTTATCAGAGGCCTTAATCCCTGCGGGTCTGACACACACACACACACACAGAGACGAGAATGAATTCCATTAGCATAAAAATGTCATAAATAAGGAGCACGCTTACGTTACTTATTCGGCTGCTCTCCTCCTACAGAGCCGGGGGTTGTTCTCAAATTCAAAATGGCGCCGCTTTCTTATTAGAATCGAGAAGGGGCGGAGGGTTTCAGCCGGCAGCATCTTCCTACATTTCGGGGGTGAGTTTTCGCAACAGAAAATTGAACCCAGGAAACCAGAACCAGTTCTCGCACACCCTCACACCCCTCGACCTTGCCACGCCTTTTCTTGTGTGTGATTTTGGGCATGGGTGTGACTGTACCGTACTATACCCTCATTGTTGGTCCAAAGTTTCGGAGGCGGCCAAGATGACGTGCTCTAATTGATGTCGCCACGCAGGGTACTGAAAGAGGAAGGATTCGGCTTGCAGGCATTTGAATATTGATTTTCGCACCCCCTCCAGCCCCGAAAACTGGACGGGTGGGAGGCCGTTCATTAATTAAGCTGACTTTGACGAGGGGAAAGTTTCCGCACAAGGCGGACGAGATGCCGAAATAGTTGCTCCGTCCAAGGCAGATCCGTAATGCGTGCGGTCGAACATCAAAAGTGGAACATGAAAAGCACTCGGCCGTGGAGTATGTGCGCCCAAAACCACCCACCAGTTCCCCCATAAGCGGCATGCAAATTGCGTGTGTCCCACCTAAGCGCCCACTAAACACTGCGGGAAATACTTGCTAACTTGTTAGTAGAACTGAAATAAACCAAAAAATATTTTAAAAGGCCAAAAGATTAGAATATATGCTTAACATATAACAATTTTTTTACTTTGATTTAAACCATATATTAAAAATGTATCTTCTGATACTGGAACCTACCCTTAAATTTTCGGGAACTAAATTTGGAGGTGTGAGCTTAATAGAACAACTTAAAGTAAATTATGAGTATTAAAAAATAAATCAAAGTCTTTTCTATTTTATTTAAAAAAAAAACCGAAAATCCTTTCAAACTAAAGTACCTCTAAACCTAAATCTTATAAGCAATTTATAAAATTCAATATGGCTTATATTGATCTTTAATCCAAATCTGGTAACTTGAAATGATTTCTTATCTTACTATATGATACCGGTATAGAAAGTCTCTGGTAAATATTTCTAGCAAACATTTTTTATAATTATGGAAAAACAGTTTACGATTTTTTTGGTTTACCAAATGAAGTTTGTTCGATTCATGGCAGCTGTTTAGACAAAATTTTTCTCAGTGTCCTCCCATGTTGGCGGTTCACTTAGGCAAAATCGAAGCTGGGGCATCTTCTTGATGGTTGCGATAAATCATAAGCAAAGAGTCACAAAAAAGCAGTCGACAAAATGTTATGTACATGAATGTATTTAGAAGCCATGCTAGATGCGACTTCCATCCTTTCGGCCTTCTTCCTGGCCCATTTCTCTCCTTTCGCCCGTTTCTCCCACTTCTGCCGCCGAAGCTTGGCTAAAACTTCTTGGAATTTGCTGCTGCAAATAGTTTGAGTCTCGTCCTGCTGTCTCCCCCCACGCCTTCTCCGCCTCCGGAATATTTATAAATGAAAATTCCAACAAGAACATTTTCTATTAAATTTTGCCCCCCTCTGCACGAGAAAGTTTTCTTGCCAAGGCCCTCCGTTTGAGTTTTTGGTTTTGGTATGGGTTGAGTTTAGTTTTGGTAAGGGGTGATGGCTGGGTGCTGGGCTCTGGGTGCCTAGGCCAAAAGTGTTTTCGTTTTATTGCATTACATTATGTACGATTCGCATGTACACACAGATATACATAGGTTCTTTTTGCTGAGCAAACTTTTTGCTTTGGCAAAAGTTTCTTGCGAATGGAGCGAGCTCGCCAGCTCGTACCCATTCAGGATCTCCCATTACTTTTGCAGCTGCAAAGTAAAAGTTCTTAGCTGCTACACCATGCCATGCCATCGTATACCCGTCCCCTTGGCCATTTACCAAATGTGCCAACTACTTTTTCTCAAGTACCACTGCGGGACATTAAATCCTGCTACGTGCCTCGTCCTGGCCACTGCCGGATTGTTGGATTGTTCAACTGTTGGAGGTATTATGCCATGACCGAAAGTTTGAATAGTTCTTGTGCAACACAAAGTGTGGGACGGGTGCAGGGAGGTTGTGCAATGCCTCCTCCTCCTTTTGGGCCATACTTTTTGGGCCCCAACTATTAGATAAGGTTTGACCCTGCCATTACTCACAGCCTGTCTTGGAGCTCGGCTCTGGACTGCTGGCCAGTGCTCTCCTCGAAGATGCTCTTTCCCACACGAAGGCGATTCCACAACTGGACAGCATCCGTTCCCACAGACGGAGGATTCTGCTCGACAGGGTCCTAAAACCAGCCTGTCCGGTTGCCGGGAAAAAGAGTTGAAAAGCTGCCCAAAACAGTGTGAGAAAATCTTGGCCAGATTGACCTCTGACCGGCCAGCAGAGAAGATCACCGAAGGGGTTGAAAGCAAATTTAAAGATGCTGCATGGCCCAAGATATCATGAGATACTTATTTCTAGGCGATTCTGGGTTTAAGGGTAACAGTATTTTGAAAACTCAATATTATACAAAGAATACAGTAAAATTAAATTTTATATTATTTAAATTTAATCAAATATAAAGTCCAGCCCAGCAGGTGCCAGCTTTTTATTAATATTCTTACTATTTGATTTAATTTTTATTAGTTTATATTAAAAAAAAAATGGTTTTAGAGCATTTTTGTTGAATAACAAGATATTATACCTACACTTTTATAACATTATAGTAATATATCCCAACCCTTAAGTAAAACAGACGTCTGCCAAGATATCTGAGGGTTCTTCTGGCCCATTCCCCGAGCCCAGAATAAGTTATGTTATTCGCTTACCATATCCAATATTCAAGGGACAACCACAACGCCCGGCTCCAAGAGCTTTTCGTTTCGTAAATTTATCAAATTGGGGGTTGGATTCTACGCAAACTCGTGTTGGGGGTGGGCGAAAAAGGCTTAGAGGGTGGGTAGGCTGGCAGGCGATAAGTTTTTATGTCTTGAGCTGATGGTGTTGAAAAGTTTTTGTGAAACTAAACACAGAGTACAGCCCACCCACCCAACGGTCCCTGAAAAGGATATAGTTCGGGGGTTGCTGGGCAGGAATATGGCCGCAGCAACTTTTGTGCGGGCGTGTGCGAGTGGGTTTTAATGAAAGAGTATACACATATACAGGGCACCGGACCCCTGGAACGTTTTCTTCAAGGAGCCCGGTCCGCAAAGAGGGTTGGAAGGGCACATCCTTGCCGGACATTGTCAGGAGGATGTGCTGTTGTGCATAAAAGATAATGATGTTGCCTTAAACTTTTGGGAATAAATAATAGTTGTAGTGCCCACTCTATCCCCTTACTTTCTCTATCCCTCCCACCCCGCAGGCACAATGTCCTTGTTTCAGTCTGGCTGTAAGCTAAGGTTATTATCTTTCAAGTTTTCAAGCCCCATGTGGAAGTGCCACAAACGGGAGCGGCAACAACAGGCGAGCCGTAAAGGGACGGGACCCAAGGCCTTAAGCTTATAATTAATTGCATGTTTGGTCGAGACGAAATAATCCTTTGTACAGAAATACACCCGACCCTCGAATATACACACATCCTGGCCCCCATCACATCTTATGTTTGCCCATGCGTGTTTTTAAGCCCAAACCTCCCTCTTTGAGCATAGTTTGAGCAGCGCCCCAAAGTTTGTTACATGCCTTTTGGGAAATTTACAGGCAAATGAATGTTATCATAGCTGCTCCCACTGCTCCGGGTACTACCAAACCCCACCTCCAAAGGCCTATCCACCTACCAGTGACCAGCTTGTTCAACTGTAAAGAACTATGCTATACAACCCGTTCGTATGTGGCATCTTTTTTAGCCCCCATTTTGCTCGCCTGTTGCGGTTGCCACCCGTTGGATATGTGAAATTTTATTAAAATTGATGAATGAGCCGCTAATTGACGAAACGCCAGCCCGTCAAACGAGGCTAATGCAGCCTTTGTCCCTCTGATTTAAGGCCATACATCTGGGCCAAAGTAGTCCCGGCGTTTATGGATATTAATGACGCGCTTTTGTGCGTGGGATTCGCTGACTAATCAGCCGAGTTAGACGGATCCTGTCAGTTAGAGGTAAGTTACACAGAGAAAAGGGGGTTTAAATTTGGAAATTTCTTCAACAATCCCAAAACGGAGCCTGCTTTTGACGCGGAATATTGAGAAGAAAAAGTGAGAAGACAAAATTCTCAAACTATGAAAAACGTTTAATTTCCCTTTAAGAAATTCTATCTATATAAAACCCTCAATTTTTTAACAAAATTGTATAAAATGAAGGATTAACTAAATAAAGTAAATACGTATTTCTTGACAATCTTTGCAATAAAATTGTATATAGTAGCTTAACATATTTTTGCGATTTTTGCGCAGTGAAGTGTCAGTAATCAAATCAAATTTCGGAAGTTTTGAACTTATTCTTGATTGCCCTCGCTGGCTCCGAGATACAATACATAGATGGTCAGTCCTCTGGCGCAACTCACGCCCCTTCTGGCATTTTTCGGCTTTATCTCCATCCTATGACAACAAGAAGCTGGGAAGATTGAGGAGGGCAGGCAACCAAATGACAACAATGGCCAAATTTTAATTGAAAACTTTAATTTGGCAACACAACGAAGTTTGCCTGGCAAAGCTGGGACTTCACCGGGGGCGAGTGGAAGTCTGCAGTCTGTAGTCTCCAGTCTGCATCTTGGTTGAGGTTTAGGTATAGCTGTAGGTTTATTTTGTCGTTGTCATTGCCCTTGGCTACGTCTTGTGCAAAGGAGCGAAGGACCGAAGGATCTGGGGGCTGGGCGGGAATTTGCCGACAATAAAATGCCGAAATAAAACAAGAAATTCAGCTCGGTGTGCGAGAGTGTATTTACTTATGGCCAGACAGCATCACTCCTCTGCTGGATGTTGTCCTTCGCACGCCTCGCTCCTTGTGCATCCTTATTCCTTGCTCTTGATTTCTTGTTTCTTTGCTTTCATGGCTGCCTCTGCCTCTGCCTCTGCCTCGGCTGCTGCTGCTGCATTGTTCAAATATATGCACATGTCCTTCTGCCTGTCAGCCAGATCCTTTTGCATTTATTTCCAACGCTTTTATTTATTTATAAAGCCAACGGCTCGGAGCTGCTCTGGATTCTGTATTCTGAATCTAACTGCTTCTTGTTGGGCTGCCATGTAGCTGCCATGTTCGGTTCAATTGTTTGCCATTCTTGGCCATTGTCTGGACATCTCCGGTTCCATTTGCAGCTCCCAACTCCATCTCCATCTTATCCTTACTCTTTTGTCCGGTGATTCTTGTTCATCGCTTTTGTCTGACGCCGGGGCCCATTTGAAATTGATTTCTGAATTATTCACAAATTTGTGCCAGTCCTTCCTGGGCTGCGCCTCAATTGGCAGCCTCGCATTAGCCAATAACTTTGGCCCCACATCCTGCACATCCCGGCATGTCCTGGCCATAAGTCATCGGAAGCTGCCTCCTTCTTTCCGTTGGCAGCAGCCTGCCGTTGATTGCTCCATCGCCTCCACAGCTCCTCCTCGGCAGCTCCACCACACCCTCCACTCGGCCAGTTCATCAACTCAAATTTTATGCATTTTAGATGAGTTTTCCTCACAGTTTGTTTGCAACAACAAGAGAAAAAACAGCAAGAAGGAACATTTTGTTTTTCGTTGTTATTTTTATGCAACTTGATGAAAATTTTCAACATCAACATCAAGTTTGGCCAAAATGTCAATGGGGTGCCTTGCCTTGGCCAGCTTCTCTACAGTTTGGGAGCCCAAGCCCATCAACCATTCCACCCAAGCCCGGCAGCATTTTGTGGCCAGTTGGAGCAGGAGCGAATTCTTGGAACATCCTGCAGATCTACAAAATAATATTGGAAAACCAAATAATATTTTACTATTTAAGTTTATAGAAGCAAATGAATTTTCATAAGGCAGCACTTTCAAATTGATGTGTTTAATAAATAAAAAGGTTTCTACATTTAAAAATTAGTATTTTATATTCCAAATATTTTGTAAAAGATTCTATTATAAATATTAGTTCGGCAGTCACATTAAACAAGATGAATCTATGTTACGAATTTTTAAAATATATATTTTGAATTCCATTAATTAAAAAAAAGTGACTGATACTTTTTTGATAAATAACATTAGAGAATACCCATAACAAATACTCATTTATATACCCATTTTCAATGACCTGTCGCCCCACGAATCCGCTCCATGTCCCCCAGAAAATTCATCAACTTTTCTGCATTTTTACTAATTTCAACCGTTAACTTCCTTTGGTTTTCATAGTTAACTTTTACCAGCATGGAAAAATGTTCTGCCTTGGCAAAAATAGAGCAGAGCTGCGGAGAAGGAGGATGTAGTATGGGGGGCACTAGGAGGACTTGCAGGAGCAGCTCGAATTTTCAACTCGCAAGTTCAATAAAAGTTTCGACGCTCTCGTCCTTGTTGCAATTTTATTTGCTGGCTGGCGAAAATGCAATTTCCAGGACATGGCTTTTCCCCGTTTTCAGCCTCCTTGCAGCCAACAGCACCTAAGGCAAGAATTTTGCCCCCTCCGGAAAATTGCATAAAAGTGGAGCATGCCGCTCGCCTCGGGCGGCAGCCAAAGCAAAACAGAGTCCTGCCCAAAACTCTGATGCAGAACTTTGCTTTTCTTAATTTATTTTGCTCACGAGTTGGGCGAATTATAATTACCAGCGAACCCACCAAGCAACAGCGGCTAGTGGTCCATTTTGGGATAGTGAACTGGGAAAAAAAAAACCAACAACTATCAAAATAAACATGTATATTATAAATTTATTTAATATTACATTTTTGCCTTGGTAAACAATCATGCATTTGTTTTGATGTTCCTGTATTTTTTCATTATCTTCTATCCATCTTGTAACCAAATAATTTCTCAGTGTAAGGTTAGTCCAGGTTGGAGGGTCGTTTCGGGTTTGCCAGCTCGATTTATTGGCTTGGCTGGCGCCGAGTTCGATATTAGTGGTCAGGGCTCTCAGCAAATTTTGCAGTTAGGCAAACGCCTTCCTGCCGAACGAAGCAGCAGGACGAAGGGGTCGCTGGGCAGAGGGACCGCCATAAATATTAAATATGATACTTTATGCACTGGTCTGAACCTGCTGCTGCAACTTATCAAATATTCCTGGCTGGCAATTGGCCATCATCTCCAGCGCTGCCTTGGCCACATCCTTGCAGGATATCCAAAGAGTGGCTGAATGAGCTTCATTTGCTTGCCCAGATACGCGCCGTATTTTGCATAACAAACTTTGACTTTCACAGCGATGGGTTGGGAAATGGGCTGGCGGAGGATGGCTTGGGGGCTAACCGGAGCAGAGCCCCAAAACTAATTAGTCGCGTCGCCTGGTGTCCTGTAATGGCCAAAGGAGAGAGGTCCTCCAGCGAAGACACGTGAGCTGATGACGCTGCTTTAGTCCTGGCTCGAGTCGTGCAACTTATTTTAATATTAATGACTAATTGCGGGCAACTTGTCTTTGGCTGCTGCGGAAATTGGAGTCCAGATATTGGCCACTTTTAAAAAAGGTTCACAACATTTATAGAGATTTGAAACTAAGAAGACATATTCATAACAAAAATAAATACAATTCCTTTTAATTTTGCTAAAGTTATTGACGTTAATTAAAGTTTACCTTGCAAATATATTTACTATACCTAATCATTTTATATCTCTCTTAAAATATAGATTTCTAATGAACGATTATGCTTGCACAACGTGGTTATTGTAACTGTCTAGTTGAAAAGTTTTTGAATTCTAATATGTTAAAATCGATGCCTGGATTTCTTAAATCTTCACCTTTTCATTCACCCAAAAATTGGTTAATTTTCCAAAATGCTACGTTTGAGCCTGGTTGCCAAAATCCACTTGAAATTTCATTTGATTTTCCAGCGGAAGCAGTCTTAGTCCCGGCAGGAAGCTCAGCCATGTCTCTGTCGACCCCCAGATTTATTTGGGAGGTGGAACTTTGTAGCTCATTAGAATATTTTCTGCAGAAGTTGGGCCTGCTGGCTAGCCAAAAACTTTCCTCCAGCTGGAGAGACAGCATCGAAAAGGACAAAAGCGATGGAAAGCAATTGAATGGGGCTAGTGAGGAGGCAATGCATGCATTTATTTATAACGCTAAAGTAAAACGAGTGAAACGAGAAAAAAACATTCTTTGTTGGCATTCCATTTAATTGGTCTACGAGTTGTTCCTGTCGAGACTTTGGTCCTCATCCGGGCAGTTTCCCAGGCTCAGCCTCTTGCAACTGCTGGCGAAACAGGTCCTGCCACCGATGGACCGACCAGGACTGGTCCTGATGGTCACTAACCTTTGGCCCAAGTGCAAGTTCAGCATCCGAAAAAAAGGGTAAAAACCGCCGAAGATGCTGCGCAGATTTCTCAGATTTTCTCATGATTTTCTTCGCCCGAAACTGGTCAGCGGCAGCATGGTTCGGATGGGTCAAAGGATTGTCGGCGCTGGTGGTTCATCTAAGGGTGGTTTTAACGGGCGGTTGGTCGGAGGTATCTCTGATTTCGTGTCACGAGGCTGCTAGTCTGTACAGAAACTAAATAGTTGATAAAGAAATCCCATGTTACAATTCCCAGTTTGATCTAAGTTCAAATTATATCAAAATTATTTGGAAAAGATATATGTAGATGACTATGGTAGTAAATAATGAAAAAAGGGAAGGGAAGAGTTGGCATCTTAGTTTCATTTCGAAAAAGTTTCAGGAGTTACTTAGTGTCCCTACCACCAATTACTAAAAGCAGTTCAGACACTTTTTTGGAAATATTTTTAATAACATTAATTATTTCCACCAATAAACTAACCAAGTTTTTTATCCCTCCCGCTTTTTGCTTCTCATAGTGCCGCCCTCTGTTGTTAGGCTTCCCAAGCCACTGCAACCCTTCTGTACTTAGGATAAACCTGAAGAGGTTTGGCCTTCAACCACCAGGCAGCGCTCTATTCGGATAAGTAAATTATCCGTAAATGAGAATATAAATGAGAGAGAGGGAGAGTGGAGTTTCTCTCTTAAGGAAATAAAAGTGCAACATTTAATTAATTTATTTTGTTAAATGTTTTTTATTTTTATAAGAACCAGTAAATAAGTTATGTATAATTAAATAAGCATTCGTACTTATTATTCGAAAATCTGGAAGCTTATTGTGATTAAATAGTCTAAAATTGTAGTTATTATGCTTAATATAATTTTTATAAAATTTTAACAAAGATTTACTAGTGAAATTGTTAAAGCTAAGGTAACTAGACTTAAAAAAAATGATTTAAATTTGTTTTATTTTGTTTAAAAATATTCTTCTTTTTTAAACAACCTGCCATGAAATAAATTTACCTTAATATAATAATATAATATATATATGTATTGAATTTGTTTTAATGGTTTCTTATAAGGAAAGTCTATATGTGAAACCATTTTGTTTTCAATGAAATTGCTTGGCAACAATTAATTAAAACTACCCAGCGACTGCCCAGTCCGCAATATCCCCTTTCAGTTGCTACCCAGCGGACATCTTATTGGTGAAGGCGACCTCAAGCCAAGTCCTTCGCTTCCACCTTTTTTTGCGATAGCATTCGGTTTGGACTTCGCATTCGCCGCCACGTAGAAAAAGGAGGCAGCGAAATAAAATAAATTAAAAGAAAGAGCCAGCAGCAGGACGAAGGAGAAAAGGACCTTTGCAAGGATAACAAGTAGAAGCAAAGCAGAGCAAAGCCAAGCAAATGCTTTGCATTTTTTAAATAGAAAAGGGGCGGAGCACATTTAAATGTGGCTGGGTTTTTTTCCTCTTTGCACCCTCTTCTCCTTCGTCCTTTTCGTCCTTTTCACTTGGCTGCTGCCACTTACTCTCTGCAGTCCAATAAGACGAGGCCAAGGCAAGGAGGCGAGCGACAGGGATGCAGATAGAAACTAACTGGGAAAATCGCTGAAGGGGTTTTTGGGGGGGTAAGGGTCCTGGAAATGGCAGGACGTGCACTTAAAAGTATAAAAGGCAGCAAAAGAAAATTATCAAACGAAAACAAATATTAATGCCAACCGGGCGGGGAGGGGCAAATGCAAATGACAGCTGGTGGAATGGGCACGAGAAGTGGCAGAAAAAGGACCCAGTGACAAAATGGCACTTTGAGGGCACGTAACGATGGTTGAAAAGGATATGAAAGAATTTTCGCAAACGTAGTTAGTTCGGTTGGGCGGTTGGATAGTTGGGGTGGTTGGTTCAACAGCCGCTTGTCTGATTCTCCAAAGGACCAAGCCCTCGAGGACCGAGCACCAAGCACCGGGCAGAAAGCAGCAAGGACCAAGGACCAAGGACCAAACGCCCGGCACCGGACTGCATTCATTTGTAAATATTGTAGCCTGCAGGATACGTATGCAAATAACATTAAGAGCATCGCATAGAAAAATGTAATTTCACTTGATTTGCTCAAAAATGCAAACAGAGACGAGGAAGCACACACACACACAAAGGCACACATGTGTGACACATACACTGACCAAAACACAGACACGAAGGACACGTACACGTACACGGGCAGACAGATAACGGGCCGTAACATGGTAGAAAGTTAAACGAAGATAAGAGCCAGAAGAAAGGAAGGAAGGAAGGAAGCAGCGGCAACAGGAAAAAGTCAGCTCCTGACAGGATATGAAGGACGAAGGACGCGGGGCCGCCGTGGCCCGCTGGAAGGCATTCGAGGACATCGAGGAAGTAGGCAGTTACTTCGATACGACTGGAGCGGGAAAGAAACAATCTGGAAATGGTAGGGTGCTTCAAAAGGTCTAGCCAATAAGAAGTAATCATGTAGCTAAATTTAAGAAAAAAAAACTATTGAAAAGGTAAGAGTTCGGTGTTTAAAGAGTTTCAGGTTTTTAATGTTTGTATTATTTGTTAGTAAAATAATTATGCACTTACATTTTTCGTTATAATATAATATTTTCAAGATATTCATAGATTGGTTATTTGTATTAGAAGCCAATGTGTCTTTCCTAAATTATTATATAACATACTCTATTTTGTTTTTTTCTGAGACACCCTTGTGCAAAACAGCCTACTTTCGAGTTCCGTGAGCCAGTGTCCTTTTCCTCCTCATTCCCCTCAAAGTCTGGTCTGGTGTCTGGCGGGCCTAGCAACTCAATCGTGGCTGCTGCTATACGGGTATCCTGGTCGTCTGGCTCCTTCGTCCTGTCTATGGAAATATCTTATGGCTGACAGCTACGAACTCCGTGCGACAACAGTCACATAGTCACTGGAAAAATTATAAATAAATACAAAATATTATAAAAAAATTAGTTTTGATATAAACTAAGGCTTTAGAAATGTTAATAAACGAAATCAAAGTCTATATTAAGGAAAGTATAATAAAATATGATGTACTCTTATACTAGTATCCATGATAGATTATAATTTTATCTTTTAATTTTCAAAGGCAGGACAAAACCTTATGTGTAGTAAGTATTTGCAGTCTTGGATTTTAGCTCAGGATTTTTCTCGGTGTAGACACACAGACCCCACAGACCGACACAGATGCAGACGGTCGGCCTTTGGCTTACATTTTAAGTGTCTGAGGCCTCAATTGCTTTACTGGCTTTTCGACTGCCCGGAGAAGCGATGGCGATGATGATGACGACGATGATGGCCGAAAGTCTGGGGGAAAAGGAGGCTGCCTGATGGCCGATGGGCGATGGCTGGGTTATGCAACCAAGGCGGTGAGTCAATGGACTCCAACTCGTTCACGTTACTCGCCTTGGCCCGTCGTCCTTTTTGGTCCTTTTGTTGCACATTTTATCAGCGCTTTAACGTTCAATTCAATATAATGACTCCCCTATGCATAAAATGCCCGATGCATGAGGATTGGGAGGTCCTGGCAAGTGGAACGTCTGTGTGAACGAGCCATACTTTTTATGGCGCCATCGAGTGCAGACAAGGCAGCTCGGGGAGGGGGAAGGGGGGGGGAGCAGGATTCAGGATCCTGGAGCCGTCGACTTAAGGGGAAGATTTTAATTTGCATTCGTTTGCTTTCGTTTGCAGGATGAGGTTGTTGCTGCTGCCTGGCCTGCCTATATTTAATCGTTTTTGCAATTTCTCGTGATTTTCCCCTGCAGTTTGTGTTTGCCGGGTTTGGGGTCTTCGTCCTCGTCCGGCAAATTGTTAAGTCGCCCATAAATTTGACTTGTTCTTGCAGTTTGGGGACTTTGTGGGGCACCCACTGAGGCTATTTGCATAATGGTTTATAGAAAAGACAAAGCCGGGGCTTGGGCTTGGCCTCTCGGTTTTCGGGCACAAAGGACACAATGGCATCCCAGGTCGGGTTGATTTTCCTCGGTTTTGTTGTGGTCCACATATATGGCCCACCACATTTCGTTCTCCTCCTAAAACCGGAAAACGAGTGGCTTTAAGGGCTCTGCTCCTTTTGTGCAGCATCCTTGGCTCGAAGTTAAAACCATCAACCACTTAAAATAAATTAAGGCGACGCCATTTTCCTTTCGCCCCGAGAGCATTCAGCAAACAACCCCGAGCTGAGGACCAACCGAGCAAGGGCCAGGACTTGCAGGATACACAGGATACACAGGACAGCATCCCTGCTCTCCCCCCAAGACGACCGTCGTCTCCATGCGCCGTGTTGGCCATTACTTTTTCCAGCTTTTTCATTTATTTTTATATTTCTCCGTTCCGTCTACGTATATGTATATATAGAAACCCAAGGGATCCCTTTTGCTATTAGTTTAGCAAGAGCTGCAGGGTTGGTTGTGGGCCCTGTCAAGTACAGTTTCGTATTCTTCTGCTTAAGCATAACGAATGTCCTGGCCGGGGACCACCGCCCCACTTGCCACCCATTTTGCTGCCACTTTTGGCCAACATAGTTGGTCGTTGGACAATTCCCTGGGAGAGAAACGTCCTGGGCAAAAGTAATTTTTTACTGTTAGTTAAATAAATGCGAATGCGAAGCAGCTGCAGCAGCTGGCACCGCAGGACCCAGGATCCAGCCGGCAGCAGCCAGGACTCAGGACTCGGCATCCAGGGCCCAGGACGAGGGCGTTAAAAGTTTCCACCATTTACTTGTGCCGCATCCTGTTCGTCCTGCCAGTTGCGTATTTTTTTGCCTGCTTTTCTTTGGGGACCAGAACGTAGGACGCAGAGCATTGCCTTGTCTCGCTGGCTGAAAGACGTGCCAGGACCTCTCCCACACCCACACCCACACCCACTGGCTGCTGCCAGACTGCCTGGCTGGCAAGATAAAAAATTAGTTTCGCGAACAAGATGAATGCCTTTTGCTGATTAAAATTGCGCAGCAACTGAAGGGTGGAAAAGGCAAAGGAAAACAAGGAGCGCTCTTAATGAAATAATATGCGAAGGAAGTGAAAATTACATGCCAGCAAATGCTGCTATTTATTCAGGCTTAAAGTCATGCTTGGTTAGCATAATATCCTTAGTAAACTAGGTTGGTAGCTTTATAAATTAATGTAAAAATTACCAATTAATAGTATTTTTAGAACTTTAAGGACAGTAAAGTAAAATATATCTTATATACTGATAAAAATGGATCAAATTAACACTTTGATTATTATGACTAAAATATAAATATAAAATATAACTCTTTTTTGACTTCTAAGTTCTTGCAATTAAGGCATAATTTCCCTGTCCTTTCATAGACTTGTTTAATTTGCAATTCCCCAGGAAAATCCTCCAAAAATAATGGGCCTGAAACGAAATAGAAACCGAAAATACATTAGCGACATGACGACAAACATTTTCCATTCGACAATGGAGCAACAATTAGTGCAATATTCAAATCGTAAATCATAAATAAGGCGGCGGCCGGTGGCAGCGAAGGGCTGACCCTGTCTGGTCAATTATTTGGCCAATTGCGAGCAATAATTTGCACGCAGGACACCTGGTGGCAGTGGGTCACACGCCCGCAAAACCGTGAAGTGGGTGGTGCGAATTAGTCGCGTGGCGAGGGCAACAGTTGAACGGTCAATTTTGATTTGCCATAAATAAAGCTTAATTGAATTATTGAACGGAAAACACAAGCGAGCGAGCGGCATGCAACTGTTGCTTCTGACCCCCGTGATTCGGCATCGGTCCATTTAAATATGAATTAAACCAATTTCGAGTCGATTAATGTCGACGGCTCTCCATTCGCATTCGATTTCGCCCATTCTCTTTCCCTCTCGACTGCATTCCTTTTTTATGATTTTTTTGTTTTTTTGGCAGCAATTATATTTATTTTTCGGGTTCCCCAGCCTTTCGCTCATTTCAGCTTGTTTCCATTTTTTTTTGGCTGCCCGGCACTTTCCATTTCGTTGCGGCATCGGCACCCGGCGCCCAGATCCCGGACAGGATTCGGGATCCAGGACACTACGGCTTATTAATGCGTGCATTGATGGAATACGCACACACCCATTCAGCTGACCCACACACACGGACACATGCGTAATGCAGGCGGTTCTACTTCCTCTTTTTTTACTTTTTCCGTTCCGTTTTTTGGCTTTTTATTTTATTTTTTTGGGGAATCCCAAATAAAAATTGCATATTATGTAAAGAGCGGCGGCTGGCGTTGCTCATGTTGTGGCATTGCTGTTGTTATTATTGCTGCCGGTGGGGCAGCAGCAGCGACGGGGTAAAAAAAGAGTGCAAAAATAATTCTGGGTGAAGGACGAGGACACTGGCCAGCCGGCGGGTGCATCCTCCTGCTCCTCGGCCAACGGGGCGTATGTGCGATGCTCGCTCATTTTTCTCGCTTTTCCTCATTCCCATTGTATGGTAAGCGATGGGTGGGTCACTTTTGGGCGGCGGTGCCGGTGCAACCGGAGTCGGAGTCTGGCGTTTCCGCATGCATCATCACAGCCGGCAGACGAGCGGCAGACACCACGCCCCCCTCTGGGTGACCGCCCCCCACGGACACCCACACTCATTAAGTGCAATAAACTGTGCGGGGGAAAACAGAAATTAAGTTCCACGCCCAAGGACCCAATTGGCACTGCAATTGTTTGGCGAAAATCACTTAATAATTTGTGGGTATACCGAGGTATCGGGATTTATTCAATCAGTAGTTGGGACCTCAGCCTGTTACTTTGTTTCTGATGCAAGCGGAAAAGGGTATTTAATAGTGAAGATTTTCACAGTTCAAGTTTTACTAATTTTTTCTTTGAAAAATCCTAAATAAAGTGGTTACATTAAAATCATCGGTCAAAAACAACTATTAATTGATGACAGATAAAATAAGTCAGTATTTACCTAATTAATTTAACATATTTACATTAATTTGATTTAATTAATTCTTTTTTTTAAACAAAATTCAAAAGTCAAAGCTTAAATGGAAATATTTTGTATACAAATTTAATGAAAAACTTAAAAGAAATAATAAAATAACATTAACATGAACAGAAACTAATACAGAATAAAGAGATTGATTAATTTGTTAAAAATTTAATATAAAATTAAACACACGTTTGACCAATAAGCGGGAAACTTTAGTGGAAAAACGATAAAGGACTATCCATTGCCGAGTCCTTACTGCCATCATTTCTCTTTTCGAATTTTCCGTTGCATACTTTTCAGCTGGCGACGAATTTTTTTGGTTAATTTTTTGTTTTCGGCCAATTCGCCCCGGCGAAAGTATCTGTGAGAGTGCGCTGCAGCAGTGTGCGTCTCGGTGCACGTGTGTGTGTGTGTTAATGCGGCTCATACACGTAATTGGCATTAAATTAAACGCCGGCCCCCCCATTTGCCGTCTGGTGTGAAAAAAATGAATGACCAGCCACAGTCTGGCATTCGTCTCTCCTCTCCAGGATATTTTTAGTTTATTCTTTTTTCGGCCGGCACTCACACCGAAGTGCAAATGTATATATATATGTGTGTGTGTATCTGTGTGTATGGAAGGCTGTTGCATCTGCTGCTTATGATAATTGCCGGTTGCACTGCGTTTTCTGGCTCTCCGGCACGTGTCTCGCCTCAGACACCCAACCCACCCCCTGGGTTTCTCTTTTTTCGGCTGTTTGTTTTTCGCATATGTGCTGGTTTTTTCTCCTTTTTTTTTGGCCGTTCATTGACATTGTCAATGTCATTGTTGCCATTTGAGTTGTCGTCGTTTTTTCCTCATTTGGCTTTTTTCCCCCATTTTTCGTTTGTTTTTTAATTTTATTTCTGCTCGTTCTTGCAGCGCATTTTTATTTTCAGTTTTTATTTTATTTAATTGCAATTTGTTTTTTGTTGGCGCGTGCCACTTTTACAGCCGCGAAATTTAAGTTCTTTTTTACTCGTTTTTTTTTGACACTTTTATGATGTTTACATTATGACGTCACCGAGTGTGTGGAGTGTCCTTTTCGGGTCGAGCCTGATGGCAGGCCGAAAATCAGCTGTTTGTCTGCAGTTTAATTGGCGTTTAATCGATGATTACTGCATACATTGCAGCAGCTGTATTTTTGGGGGAGTGTCATTTAATTTTGGGGCAATATTTGGGAACAGATGAGGTATATGAACGGACTTAAATTTAGGCATAAATGTATGCAAGCTATTTGTAAAATTTGTAAGTTACAGTAAAATTATGTATGATAATAAGGTAATCTTGAAACTAAGAGGATTTAAAATTCAATTAATATTTTGTAAGCACTGTAATTTATTATTAAATAAAATAAAAACTATAACGAAAAAAATAATAACATTTCTGCCCTTCATAAAGGATTTCATGGATTTTGTTAAATCTATATAGATAGGTTTCCGAGTAATTAGGTGCAACATTATCAGGCTCTTGATGAAATGAAAATTCTGCGAATCGAAAGGCGTTGTTATTGGGATCCAAAAATTAACTAAAACGTCAGGTGCATACACACATTTGACGTTTGAGTGAAAATGGGAAAATTTAAGCTGCTGGAGGGGCAACTTCCCCCGGGTGTGTGGAGGCCCCTCGAACAAAAACAACAAATTTCCATCACACTTCAAAAATGTTGAATTTCATTTTTCATTTTAATGAATTTGTGTTGTTGCCGCACTGATGTTGTTGACGTTGTTGCCGCTCCAGCTTGCCGCTGGGCGGCCACACACGCAAATTACCTTATTTAGTGCACACATCGCCGCATATAATATAATTTACTGTACATAGACCTTTTTTCCACACACATATGTATACGGTGAAGTGGCGTGTGTGCGTGGCGGGCTTACATTACCGCTTTTCCTGTTGTTGTTGGCGTACATAATTTACTCAACTGGTTTTTGGGTTGGCGCTTTTTTCCGCTGCGGCTATCTGTCCCAGTCCCAGTGCCATTCCCAGGATCAGGATCGGCACCAGGCCCACTCCCCCCATTCCCAGCCGAAGTGCCTTCCCTCTAACCTTTATCGTCCTGGCTATTTGCCAGTGTTGCGCGTGTGTGTGCGTGGTATGTAGTGCATGTGTGCGTGCTTTGTGCGTTTGGGGGCATTTTTCAGGATATCTATTGGGACCGGGCGTACCCTACACTTAGAAGGATAAGTCAATTCGTTGGAATGTGCTTCTTTAAAAATTAAAACAACTTATAAAACAAATACAAGTTTAAATAATTCCTAGTGAATTTAAGATTGTGCATATTAAAGAACTACTTTTTTATATGTTCTTTAATCGCTTAAAAAAAGGACGCTATACTCGTACAACTTTTGAAATTCCTTTCCCTTTGATCCCATTTTTATTTAAAAGCAATGATAATAAATGGAAAAGACAGTTTTACTCATATCTCGATTTTTTATCATTTTGCTTTAACTACAGGCAAGAACATTTTTAAAAATTAATGAAAAGGGATTAGGAAATATGTTGTATTTTTTTTAACAAACTGATAAGGGTGATGGTAAATTAGCAATTTTTTTTCTTTTGCTGCTCCTTTATCCATAACCTTTTCCCCAGGAATTTAAGAATGAAAATTTGCTTATGTTTGGATTATTTTAAAGTTGAAATTTCATTACTTCCCAGCTTTAATTAGTAAAAATAAATAAAGTACAATTTTGTGATTTAAATGAGGAATTTACGGATTGGTTTTTATCCATACTTATATGCATATCACAGAGGGACATAAGGACTATACTGAATAATGGCGATTTAATTGGAACGACCGCAATGCTATATTAATTAAAGCCTACGAAATGGACCGTAAGCCTTTCCACTGCCTGTAGGACTTTCTCGATTCGTTTTGGCTGTCAGTTTGAAGTTTTCCCCCAACTCTTTGCCTGTCGGCTTAAACTAAAAACGGTAAAATTTTAAATTAACGACGCACGCACACAGCTGCAGATGCGGAGAACGACACTGACAGGACTGTGATGTGCGAGTGTGTGTGTTTAAGGGGTTTTGCGGGCATTTTATGTAATGTCGTCTGTAATTTGACGTTGGCGTACGCAGGCTGCATTTAAAATGAAAATATATATTGCCGCACACGCTGATAAATGTGCAAAGAGAGATGGGTAATCCGTGCGTGTGCCAAAGCTCCAACTTTTGTGTTTAAGTATCTGATGGATACCATACCAAGGCCTCCACAGAAAGTACTATTAATCAAACGGTTCGAAAATGGTTAGGTCCACCTATTGTTTAGCCCTAAATCCCCATCGACATTAGGCAGCTGCCTCTGAGGATCCGCGGCTTACATTATTCAAGGCAAAATAATTGCAACTCGCAGCTGCTTATACGTCAAATAAACCCAACCCTCGAAGCGCCGAAAAAAAGGGGTGGAATGGGCTGGCGAAGGCTAAACAAACCCTTAAGCCACCAAAAAAGAGGGTAAGTTCTCCGGTCGGCCATTTTGGATTCGCAGGCCGCACACAGCATAAAGTTGCAAAAAGGTGAAACCTCAGCTTTTACTTTAAATTCAATTCAATTTCGTTTGTATGAAAAACCGTTCCAGGCACTGTGTGCAGATGCAACCGATTAAATTGGCAAAAAAGGAAGCACATTTGCCGCGCTTCCAGCAGCTGCGGAGTATCCGTTAGATACAGATACAAATGTAGCCATTGAGCGCCATCGTTTTCATTTTTATAAAGAATATTTTCTATTATTCTATTATTTTAAAATGAAAAATATTTGTTTTTTAATTTTTTTTGTGTTTGTCATCATGATGCTTTTAATGGTTTTTCCATTTCTCGATTCCCCGACTATTATTCCCTCGCTCGCATCTCTTAAGGTGGAGCCGATTACCTGATGAAGCAGCCGCGATAATGATGACAATGTGAGCCGACACAAACAAGGAAAACTTATTAATGTAATTAATTAAAACAAACAGCTTCAATTGAAACGCGACAGTCCGGATGACGATGGGGATGTTGGGGGGCGTGGCCCTGCCAGTGGGCGTTGGGCGGTCGGCAATTAAAGGAGTATGTGGCTGCCCTTGTCCCACGTCTGCAGGCGACACACATCAAAAGCAGCGGCGACACACACAGACATTCTTTCACGCAAGGGATGAGGGCAGTGTTGCCAGGTTTTTAAAACAAAAAATAAAAAAGGACCTTAGAAACAAATTTAATTAACGAAAGAATTCCAGTCATTTAACTGAAGGAACAATTGTTATACAACCACATAAAACAATAAAATTAAATAATAAGAATTTTAGAAAATAGGATCAATAAAATCCTCTAATAAAATGCTTTATCAAAATACCTAAATGATATTATTAAAAATCGTATATCTTTAGTTTTAAATGTGATTCAAATAAATGGCTAAAAGTTGTTAACCCTTTTAAAAATACCGCTGCATTTTTTCTAAGCATTGTACAAAATGGTGTGAAAATGTACTCATGCGAAAAGCATGTAGATATAGATATTTTCGCCATTAAAAGGCGCAAAAAGCGGGATTTGACGTGAAAAGTGCTGAAATGGCAGCACGGCATGTGGGCGAGTGGCTGGCTTGAATGCTTGGTCTTCACACCACACGCGTTCGAAATTTAAATCATAAATCATGAGCTTTTCCTCCGCGGCATTTTTCATGCTTTTGTTTTCCACCGCCCACTGCCAACCACTTCTCTGCCCTCACTCGATTTTCTCTCAGTGTTTTTTTTTCGCTCTTTCGTGCGCTGCATTTTGTTTTTCGCATTTTTCTTTCGCCAACGGACTCTGGGGCGCTTTTTAGTACGCATAAAAAGAGAAAAAAGAGCCGCCATTTTGTTTTTTCCACTTATTTTCTCATTTTCGCCCGATTCACTCGCATATAGAAAATAAAATGCCGCAACATACAATGGCAGCGGAGGCAGCAACAACAAAAATCGAAATTGCTGCATACAGAAAATGCGGTGCTCCCCTTGGCTCATTTATTTTGCAGCCCACCCCGTGGAAAACCCACCCACTGACACCACCCCCTGTCCGACCTTAAGCTCTATTTGGGCATTAAGGGTTTTCGCTTGGGTCCTTTGCGAAAGGGTTTTAGCCCGCCTGCTTCTTGTTTATCTGTTTTTGTATTTCGTTTTTTGTGTTTTTCTCTGTTTTTGGGGAAACGCTCAAAGACCCTAAATTATTCACGCTCCCCAGCCTCCCAATTTTCCCTTTTACTGTTTTCCAGAGGAAGGGGGACGTGAAAAAGGGGGGCAACCTGACATGGAAAAATTTCGTAATTCAAAATTAACATTTAAGGATGACTTGGAGTTGGCCGCCATTTCTCCTCGCCATTTCCCTTGACGCTTTCGCCTGTCGTACGGCGAAAAGGATGCGAAATGTGTACACAAATTAAACGAAAAAGAGAAAAAGCAGCAGCGTGCACAACAAAAAAGGATAAAAACAGTACAGTTGCGACAAAATGCGAATTTTACTTTGCTCTCGTTGTGAATTCACGCATTTTGAGGTTGTTTGCTGAGACTTTTCGGCCACATTGTAATTGGATAGGGAAAAATGCAGGTTCCATGGGGAAGAGATAGAACTCAGAACTTAACCTGTTTATCTACTTAAGCCTACTTTAGTCTTTTTTTCGCCAGGTTAAGTCTTGAAACAGATATTAAAAAGATGACTCCGACGTCTTTGTTTTTTGGCAATGCAGTTTATTTTAATTCATAACATTTTAAAAAAAGATTAAAGATAAGAGGTATTTAATATATGCCTTGACTTTGTAGTTTAGCAATAAAAAATCAATGAATTTATTCCAACTTGTTTGCAATATTAATTCATTTTTTATCACCTATTTGAAATTTATGCTAAGACAAACATTTTTAAGTTTTGGCTTGTTATTATATATATCTGAAGCACCTTTAAAATATTTATAACCTTAATTTTAAAAGCTTTCCTTATTGTTTTCTTATCCTAACTAAACAAGCGTTCTCCTTGCCTTTTTCTCCATTATTTTCCCCTTTTTAATTTCTTTTCTCTTTTTCGGATGCCTCTGCATCTTTGTCTTCCTTGTGGCCAGGATGCAAACAATTTACGCAATCTGCCATTGCACTTTCTCCACCCAGCCACCCACTAAACGGAAACCGAGCGGAAAAGAGAGAGCCAGAGTCCTGTGAGTGACGGAGAGAAAGTGAGAAAGGGACAGCCGGCCGAAGGACTTCTCTCTCGCAGAGTGACTGAAGGAGCAGATGAGTTTGAATAAAATAAAATCAAATAATATGCATGGAGCAAGAAAAGCAAGGCTGCCTTGCCATTCCAGCCCCACAACCGCCCTCTTTGCAACAGCCAGTTTTACCAAAGAAACACCACCCCCACCCTCTCGAAGTGTATTCCCCACACACGCACACATACACGCTCACAGGCGACTCGGCTTCGTATAGAAAAACGTGGCAAAAAGTCCAAGCCACCCACCTGACGCCCCCAATTTTTGCTTTTTTCGCTGGGGAAATTTTTTGTCTTTTTTTAAGCTCCACCTACTTGCTGCTCTGCCATTGGCTGCTGCTCCCGTCGACTGCGGAAAAGGCAGAAAAAGCAGAAAAAGCCAGGCAGCAGCCGCAGCTGCAGCAGCAAAAGCAACAGCAACAAAAACTGGCTAAAAGGGGGAAAAAAGGCTAACTCGGCACACACAAAAACCCCAAGCACACAAACACACACACATACATGTATGGTGTCCTGCCGCCTTTGATTCTGTGTTGTTTGCTTTTTCACATTTTATTTTTAACATTTATATTTTGCGTGCGTGTTTTATGAACAGGCTTCAAAGGAGTAATGCGTGGGAGGGGCCGGGGGCGGGAGTTAAGCACCCACACACAGAGGGACATGATATATACTATAGTTAACAGCATTATGAAAAATGAAAACGATTTCCCTTTGCAGCGCTTTTCCTTCACCCGGCTAGACGCGTCTGTGGTGCGTCTCCTCAATTTTGCCACAAACCTAAATAACACCGAAGAAAAATATTATCACTAGGGATATAATATCATACAATCTATAGAGAGGTTTCTACGTATAGCCAATATTTTATAGGATGCGTTTTTTAAAGGAACACCTAGTAAAAACTGCTGTTTTCTTTTCATAACTGAAAAATTAAAAAAAAACAAGAAAATTGTATTTTAGTAAAATATTAATAAAATTGTATTATTTTATAATCTAGTATAATTCAATCCAAAAAAAGTTTATCGTTAGAATAAAACCTTGAAGTGAGAAGTGAGCTGAGAAAAATGTCTAAAGCTAGTTTTAACGAATTTTTGTATAGAATATAGTAAAACGCTTTTCTCTCAGTGTGCTTTTTGGATCCTATTCCTTTTGCCGTAGCCCAACTTTAGCCGCTTGGTCACGTTGCACTCGCATCCTGGCAGCAACAATGCGACCCTGGCTCTGCCGGCTCTTCTGGCCGGCAGTGGTTGAGTGTTTAGTAAGTGGTTTAGTAAACACATTTAGTTATTTGCCAAGCGGCGACCCGGCAAACAGAAAGGACCCGGCCGTAAAAGGACGAGGGGGCAAACTAAAGCAAGGCCTCCCGCACGCACCGAAGGACATCGAGTGGAGCACTTAATGACACTTAGTGATACTCAATTATCACTGCGGCTCCTTGCTCAATTACTTGGAGAGGCCTTTATCCTTGTTCTCGTTTCCTCCGCCGGGAATCCCCCACATTTCTAATCTATATATATGTCGATCCCTCTTGCAAATGTAATCTAAAAGTTTAGCCAGAACTTCCGGCCCGATTCTCTGGCTGCCGCAGTTTTGGGCCAACTTTTATTAGCTTTCCCGCTAATTGCTTCTAATTTAATTAAATTTAAAAACTTTTGCGCGCTTTTAGTTGGAAAATATTGTGCATGCGGGGTTTTTTTTGGGGGGTACCTGGGGTATCCTTTGGGGCTTGGGTTCGGTCTACGCCGAGCTGGCAAATGAGTTTGGGCGTGTGTGTCGCATAATAGTTTAGCTATAAATTTTATGCGTCTGCTTGCATTTTGCAGTAAAATATTTTATAATTAAATATTTGTTTAATTAGTGCGAGTGGCCGGCGTCGCAGAGCAGTTCGTTGCGGGATGTTTTTCGAAGGGGCTGGGGGATTATGGCTGCGGTTGCCGAAAACTGTTCATTTAATAAGTGGCCAGCATTACATTATTTCGCCCTCTGTCCAGCCGGGTTAGTTGGATAGATTTAATTTGGGTTGAAAGCTGAAAACTCCTCTGATAAATTGTATTTTTGCTAACTCGTTGGCAAAACGAGAGAAGCTGAACTAATTGAATAAAGAAGTTTTGACAAGGCAATTGCTCCTTGGGGCACTATGCATTTTAACAAGAAACTATTGGTTGGGGATAAATAGGAAATCGTCCTTTCAGATCAACTTAATTGAAGAGACGGCTGGAAATAAATTGATTGTTTGTTCTTTCCATCAAGGAATATTTAACTATTTGTCCCCAGACATCTAAAATATTAAACATTTCTATTGGTAAACTTTGTTGTGGTTTCTTGGCTTTTGAAGTTTTTTTGAGGCTAGAACAAACTTAAAGTGCCTCTAAAATTACTAAGATAAAAATACTAATTTTATATTCTCCAACTTTTACAACACACCATTATGGTGATTTATGTGGGGCTCTCATTAAGCCAACCTCGCTGGCTGCTTACATTATTTTTGACTATTTGTAACTGTCGATAATTTAACTGAAATCGCCTTCTTGGCCCCGACAGCCAGGAGCTGAGCCTGGTCTGGGGTAATTAATAAGCGTAAACCCCGCCCGACATCGCTTCAGCTTTCACCCATTTGTCAGCTATTGTCTGACCCCGGCGATATATCAGCCGGAGATGTGGAAAATACGCTAGAAACCATTTTGAGGAAAAACAAAATAGCGCTACAATAAGTAAAATTAATGAGCCAAAATGTAATTTTATAAATTGTAAAAAGCTTCCGGCGTGTGCTGTCTAAAATGGGAAATGAAAAAGAGCATTTCGGCCGGGCCAGCGAAAGTGAGGAATTATGGAAGCCATTTCGGATGGATGGATGGCTGGGATGGGATGGAAGAAAGGAAGGAACTGGGGGAGCTGGGAGAAAGCAAGGGTGAAAGTGGATTTACTTTCGTCTACGTGACACGAGTCCTTGCCCCCTTTTGCGGTTGTTGCCGGCTGCGATGATGATGAGTCCTGTCCAGCCAGGACCTGCCCCCGTATCCTTGCCATCCTTGCTCAAGCAGGAGACACGCATCGCGTGGAACGTCTGCGAGCAGATTAACGTTCACGTACCGCACCGAAATGGGGGGCTACGATGGTGATCTCCCCCACACAGGATTCCCCTGGGTCCTGGGTGCTGGGTCCTGGCCACGTCCTTGCTGTCAGTGGCAGCAGGAGCGGCTCGAACATGGCGGCCATGATTTTCGAAATTAATTCAACTTGATTTTGCTTTCTTCCTTTTTGTTTTGCTCCCTCACTTCGTTGGTCCTTCTGTTTGCAAGTGGGGTTTGCTGTTTTCCAGGGGGTTGGGGTGAGTGTTGGCTGTGAATGGTTGGGTGCTCGCAGTCGGGCACCGCAGACAAGAAATTAAAATTCATTTCAAAGGCCAGGCGGGGAGAAAGGTACTCTGATTCACGAATATTCAAGGCGCAAGCCTAAAAGTATGCAAGGACCATGGGAGATAACCAACCCTCATAAGGCAAACAACAACCCTTCTTCGGGGCGGTTTTCCTTTTTGGTTTGTTTTTTTTTTTTTTTTTTTGGTTTTTGCCCTTTTCCACAATGGCTGCCATGTTTCCTTTTCCTTTTGTTGCAAGCCAAAAAGTTTTCTATTGTTTTTCAACTGTCATGATGAACTTTTGCCTTTGTTGTCGCATACTTTTGGCAACAAATTTCCGTAACCCCATAACCCTCTTCACCCCCATTCCCACAGCGCCTGCACACACATATTTTATTCTGCTCGACTTAATGCGGGGCTACGATTGTCATTTCGCTTTGTTCTTGTTGCGTGTCTGCCAGCTGTCGTCTTTATGGCACAGATCCATTAATATTCCCTCCCGAAATATGTGTGCCTCAGGTGCAGGCTGTCTTTGTTCCCCGATTTTTGTCTGTTTTTCAGCCCGTCGCCATTGTTTGAGACGCTGCCATAGGAACTTGTCCTGACAGCCCGGCTGCCTGCGAGAAGTGAGCCGTAAGCTGTTCAATTGCCGAGTCCAGTCGGCAGAGGAAATCTGTAACAAATCATGGTCTCTGCCTTGGCCTGAAGGTATGCCAAGCTCAGCGTCTCGTACTCTGATTTTTACACAGGAAAAAAAGCGGTAACTCTTTTTGACTAATAAATAATGTTCAGTGCATAAGCACTCGAAAAACAGGGTGTAGTGTCCCATGATAAATAATATGTCAGCATTTTGCGGTCATACCTAAATTGTATCACTTAAAGATTTTTGAATAAGTTATTAATCTATTAAAAAACTTTCAAAAACTTCAGTTTTCTTAATCCTTCTTTTGTACTAAAATTTCAAATTTGTTTTTTCGGCTGCCATTCTGCAAGTAAAAGTCAGAATGACGAATGTGATACTTTTGCATTCAAAACTAAAAATTTTGTATTTTTGCCATTTTTTTCAAAAAAAACATTATGTCGAAACAATGCGGAAAATCGACAAAAAATTTATTTTCCTTAAAGTGATGGAACCTTTTAGCAAATGTTGTTAGCTGTTCAAAACAGTCCACCTTTTATCTGTACGCCTTGATTTGGCTGAAATACGATTGAAAAACCGCTAAAAGTTTGAGTATTTTTGATCAAATTCGTAATACCAATTTTTCGGGAAAAAAATATGTTTTTTGGATGCCATACTGCAAGGAAAGGTCCGAATTAAGAATGTGATACCTCGTTGAGCTCGTAATTTGAATTCCTATTCATTGGCATTCAAACCTAAAAAATTTTTATTTTTGCCATTTTTTCAAAAAAAACATGATGTTACCCCTTAAAAAAATGGAAAATTTGAGCCAAAAATAAATTTCTCTAAAAGTGATTTTAATAGTTAGCAAATATTGTTAGCTGCTCAGAACAGTCGGTCTTTTAGCTCTACGCCTTAATTTGGCTGAAATACGATTGAAAAATGGCTAAAAATAGGAGCCATGTTTTTATAATTTTCTTTAAAAATCCTCCTAACAAACCCCTACAAACATTCAAAAATTTTTAAAAAAATAAAGGATAAATTTCTTGTTGTGTAGACTGCTTGGATGCGAAAATTGTTGTGCCGTTTCATTTTATTTGCATGTCTCCCCATTTTATGTGCACAAGTTTTTAACCCTGGCGAGTCATAAAATTAAAACCAACGTGGACTCTTAGGGTGCGACTGGTGGTCCTGGTTCCGTTCCTGATTCTGTGCTCGCCAGATTGCCATTGCCTTTGAAAGCAGACCCACCTTGCCCCGGCCGCAGGGCTTCTTGGGCTTCACCTGTCCAGTTGTCCAGTTCCAACCACTGGCACGCCACCTTCCACGGCCTCGTCTGCAGCAGATTCTGAATGCAAGCCTAACGACCTGGCATTGTCGTTGATAAGGTCCAAAAATGCTTGTCTACCGATTTTTTTAAGCCAGCTCTTTGGTGACTTTGGTTGGAAATGGTTAATGTTTATGCAAAGGGGCCACAGAGGCTTTGGAGGGGGGCGACATGCTCACTTGAATTCACTCAGGCGAAAGTGCTTGGAATCCTATTTAGTCCGATGTGTAGAAATGTGGGGCCTTACAGATGTTTAAGTAAATACTCGACTAAGCTTTAAGATTATCCTCATAAATTAGTCTGCAGGTTTTACCTATTTTTGGCTTTCTTTTTTTCTATAATCCGTTAAGTGATGATAAAGGGATTCCTTAGGATATCATTCGTATTTTACTTTCCATCAAATCTGGTTTGATGTATTTTTTTTAATTTTTTAAGTTATGACATATATAATATAATAATTCGAATAATACGAATAATAAATGAAAATTACAAAAGTTCCAAAAAATTTTCAAATCATACTTTATTTGTTGATCTCCAATAAGCATTTTTCATTTCCTTATAAAACCTATTTTGGTTTGAGCAGATTACGAGAGAAATTTAAACCTGGAACAGTCCGCTCACATTGCTTAAAGAGCTGCCCTCCCTCAAGTCATATTCTAATTTGCATATTCGCAGGATGGCACAGGACGAAAGCTCCGCGCAAAGCTTTCTGATTTGAAATTTTAGAAAGCGTTCCATTCCCACCCCCTTTTTATGAGAGATGCGAGCACCCGCCTATAGATGGCGCCTTTAGTAACTTGGAATGTTAAGGGTTACTTATGATAATAAGTCCTTAAAGTGTTGACGAAGGAGAACTTATTAAAAATCAAAGACAAAAATGATTTAAAAAGCATTAAAAAATTCCTTTTGTTTTAAGTTTTAAATTTCAGTTACATTTTTCCTGGTTTGATATTAACTTAATTAAAAATCAATTTTGTAGAAAAGTTCCGGAAATGAATTAAATGAATAATTTCGGCTTTTAAAAGATATTTTTTATAATGTTCTTATTACTAATAACAAAACCACAAATTCCTAGTAACTTGTTCAATATTTATAATATAATATCCAGGCAGATCACCATTTCTTTCTTCTTATACATATGAAATTATACAAAAACCTCAGCAATAATAATTATGATATAAAATAGAACCAACCTGCAATTAACTAGTTCCGTAAGTCGATCCAGTTATCTGCTTCTGCTGCTGCTCCATGATTAACACATCTCATGATTATTGAATTAGCTCAATTATTAAAAACCGTAAATCAAAATTGGCAAAAAACTCAAAGCATTTTTTATTCAAATTACGATTATAACAATAATAAGCACAAGCATATTGTTGATCAACTAAAAGCCAAACTACATACAATTATATTATAGAGGTACAGCTAGTATTACTAAAGCGTTTCTTATCAACTAGTTCGGTTAGTGGGCCTCTAGATAAGCTCGAGCTAAATGCAATTTTCTGGCCGGGTCCTTGGGGCAATCTGCAAAGATAGAAAGAGAGAGGGAGTCGGTGAACAAGTTGAACAATTTGTTTCTGGAGACAAAAAAGCCACAGGAGACGACCCGGAATGGACATCTCCGCTTTCCTTTCTCACTGAGCCCCCAACGCAAGAGTTTACAACAAATTAAACTTGCTTGTGGGCACTAAAGCAACGGCAACAACATTGGCAACATGGCAAAGTTTTCACTTCAGCGAAAAGTTTTAATAGAAAATTTTAGTTAATAGTTTTTAACTTTGCCGCTGCGGTGGATTTGATAAGGGACCTCCACCCAGCACACAACACATGTAGAACTTTTTAGGAAACGACCGCAGCAACAAAGGAGGTGGCCCCCAAAGGTTGGGATGGTTTTGGGGGGTCGGGGTGGGATAATGGGGTGAGCCAACCCTCAGCTCCTGTTCTACTCATATCTGCTGGCCAGCGTCTGTCTAATTAATTAAATTCGCTTTTGTGAGGACATCGCCTCGTCCAGCAAATTCTGTCTAAGCAGCAAGATAAGCAAAAAGTTCGGGGTTCTTTGGGTAGGATAAAGTCGATAGGGTTTAGTGGTAGCTCGAAAAGTCTTGAGATTTCTGGATTAAATTAGAACCATCATTTAAATAATGATCAATAAATTAATTTTATTTATAATGCAATTTAAACCTATTCTCTAAATACACCTTCTTCATAAGTAACACGACCTTTAAGGGGTATCTCAAAGGCGATGCCCTTTCGCCTGCCAGCCCGCCTGCTAATTTCCTGTTTGCTGATAAATAATGCGCCACACACATATAAGGCAGGACATAGAAAGGAGTTAGACCAGCGCTGTCCATCCCCGCGTTATGTAACTTTAGAGCACCTAAAATATTAAAACGCCCCCTGAAATCCCAATCCCAAGCCCCGTTGGGAGGGCTTTCCTGAGTGACTGGAGGAGCGGCGGTACTGCAGATAAGGCGTAGCTGGAGCCCGTTGGCTTAGGATGGCCAGGATGCGCAGGACACGTTGGCAAAGAGCTTAAAATGTGGCCCTAAAATAACTTTGACTGACCTCCCACCCACTCACACACACCCGAAACACCCGCAAAAACCCTCACGTCCACTCGCTGCTAGGATTTAGTATGCCACGCCCACTCCCACGGCCCCCCATAAGCCATCCCTCCCGCATTTTAGCTGCTTGGGGCATACATCAAAACTTTGGCTTACGCTTAGGATTTATTTATTTTCATATTTACCGAGGGCCAACACGGACGCACACGCGCCGCAAATGAGAGGGGAATGGTGGTTTGGGGGGAGGGAGGAGCCGGAATTTCGGAGGGGCAGACAAGGATCTCAAGGATTTGCACCTTCTGCAGGGCATTTTATGGCAGCAAGCAACACGCTAAGAAAATATCACAAGCAATGTATGAGATTTTACTTGTCAAACGATCAACTAATAGGAAACTATAGGCGTAAAATCCAGACTAACCCATGAGAAATAGTAACATTAATAACAATATTAAATGTTTAATTAATTCAGTTGCTTCAAAAGAGACAAGTGTCTTTTTAGACAACTATAAAATTTTTGAAGGTATCCCTTTCGAAACCTTTTTTTCGTTAATACTTGTACGCATTCTTTCAGAAGCCGTTTTCTTTACTATTTGTTTGCATTCCTTTGGAAGCCTTCTTTGTTTAATATTTAACGCTGATGCCCCTTGGTAAAAATAAACTGGTAAAGTTAAATATTATTTTTCTCCGTGCATCTACATCTAATTCGGGTTTGGCCGCCACTGGCCGTAAAAAGGAAGCTGAGCCAAGGGGGCGTGGCAGGTGGCCCTTTTGTGTGTGTTTTAATGGCTACGTGACCAGCTCCCAGGCGGCGTGTCCGGCGCTGCTTGGAGCGGCTTACGTGGCGTATGCGCGTTATCAGCAGGAGGACATCTTCTCGGCAAGGACTCCCTCAGATTTAACGCATTCGAAGCTATTAAGAAATGACATTAAAAAGCGAGCACTGCCCCCGGGCAGACCCAAATCTCTCCGCCTCCCCACTCGATCCCTCAGCTCGTTGCGTATTTAAATGCGCCATTTGCATATTTATTAGAAGGACTCGGCGCGGGCTTTATTTGACTGAGGTTCGTTTTTTCGTGGGTGGAATCTCTTGGACAGTGCGTGGTTGGAAATTATTAAAATAAGACAGCGCTACATAATTATTTTGCACCCCACTCATGGCGGGCAACTTGGCATTTATGGAAGGCAAACAAAAGTTAATTTAGACGCTGCTTACATTTTACAAGCAATTTACCCGGCAAACCCCCCCTTTTTCTCCCATTCCTGGCAGCCATTGATGTCGCCTTTTGCCTCAACTCTCATCCCCAGCATTTTCGGCTGGCTTTGTGCCGCCGACTACGAGTACTTTTCATCCTTTTCACAAACAAATTTGCACTTCCACGCATTCATTAATTTGCTTATTAAGAGCCGGGAGGCAGGAGTGAGTGCCGGTATGTCCAGTGTTTCTTTTTCTACGTGGATGTACGATATAACTCCCTCTCCCAGAATACCCATTCCCATAGCGATTTAACGGACAGATCTCTTGCCCAAATTTAAGCAAAGTGGAGCCAAGCCAACTGCAAACCGAGAACTTATGCCAAGAGCCATAATAAATGCATATGACAGCCTTTCCTTTTGCTGACAAGAAGAACTTTCCCCTTGCTTCCCATTTCACCGCCGGACAAGTCGCACTACACTGTATATAATTTTATAGTCAGGACTGCTATACTTGCGGTAGCTGCAGTAGCTCATGTCCGGTTCAAAAAAGAGAAAGTTCTACAAAACCATTTCTCCAAAGAAAATAAGAACTAGGTAAAATGTTAGGGCAAAAAAAAAATTGATTTAAGGATTCTTATCTTACCATTAAAGTATGTATTTAATTTATACTTCTTAATATTTTATATTTCATTAAGGACATCTATTTAGGTAGGTATACTTTAAAAAGAAATTCTTAATTCTTATAAAAAAACCAGACAACTTTGAACTCATGAAAGTACTGATTCTGACATCAATAGGGTTTAGGAAATAATTTGTTTTATATTTATAATACTCAAACGCTTTGTTAAAGACCTAAATAATTTTAGGTATATTTGTTTTAGAGTTCGGTTTTATAGTTATAATTAGAGTTTTTCTTTAGGTATGGAAACCTAGAATGTCTCTCACTTATATGCATGTATCACTAAGTAAATGGATGCCACCGCTGGGGCAGTTAAAACTAAAGCGGCAGGGAAACTTACGCAGAGTTAGAGGGCTGATGGAGATGGGTTTCTATGGCGGGGAAAGCAGGAAGACTGGAGAAAGGAGAAAGGGACTGAGGGGAGCAGAACAAGGCCAGTCGCAGGCATGCAGCAATTACAAAGCCAAGGGTTGTGTCTGGGAAATGGAATGGGAAATGCCGACACCGTTCAGGGGGTGGACACGTAGAAACTTGCAAATATAAAATTGCACAATTTAAAACGCAGACAAAAGACGGTGTGGGCGTGGCGGGGCACGTAGGAAGCCGTGCTACGTGCAAGGAACAAGCAGCAGTGTCCTTGTGTGCCTGGGTGTAATGGTGTCCTGTGCGCCATTTACATTTCACATTTCTAGTTTTCAGTTCAGTTGAGTCATTATTTTATTGCCAAGATACGAGCGGGGACTCTGCGTTTGCGACTTCGGTCCACTGAAACCACCCAGTTACTCATTTCCCAACCCCACCGCCCACCGTCCATCTCCCATCCCCACCCCGTTCATGTGTCACTGCAGGACGAAAAGGACTAGAAGGATCGGGAGGACGAAGGACGAAGGACTGAGAAGGCAGGAGCAACGTCTAGTACCAACAACACTTTTGCTTTTGCACCGCTGCAAGGGTTGGGGCAATTGGGACTTGCAACCACGGACGTTGCCTCGTCTCATCTCTCCTGTGGGTGGCTCCTTTCGTTTTCGTCCTTTTTGGACATTGCTACTTGCGCACGAATGTGTGTGAGCGTGTGTTATTAGATTGTTTCAGCTGAAATGTTATTAGAAAATTTTGAATTCAAATTCAAATGACTTCATACTTCCTGCCCGTTTCCAATGGCATTTCGTCCTTTCTGCAAAGGACGTGCACTTCCTTTGTGCACTTTTGCATTGGTGTGTGCGTGTGCGTGTGTGTGTGTCTGTGGCTCGGTCTCTTGCATAATAACATGGATGCTGTGGACGCCTTCTCGTCCATTAAACGTAAAATGTTTGGAGTGCAATTTGCGTTCGTAGGGCCACGTTGGCGAATGAGCTTAGGGGAGGGGCCACAGAACAGGGGGATCATCCATAAGGGATGATTTCGCAATTGCAGGGAACTTTGCTTCTTAAAGACCGAAGGAAAAAGGCAGGAGTTGCCAAGTTGTAAGAAAAGCTCAAGGAGAATGCACACAGATAGAAGCATGACTCCAAAATCTTTTTTTATTTTCAATTTTACAGATTAAAGTTCTGTTATCTAAGAAGTAGCATTTCAAATTTCTGATAATATTTAAAAAGGTTTTTAAATTTTAATTTCAATTACCTATTTAACGAAAAAGCTATTCATCCTTCATACAACAACAAAACCATTGCCATTGTATGCATTTATAAGTAGAATTTCTGAAATCGCAGATAAAATGATTACTGCGATATAATTACAAGAATAAAGCGATTTTCTGTGGCATTATGTCGGCAAAAAGAAAACCCTTTACATGCCCCATGGAATCTCGTTTTCAATCTTGAAGCAATCAATTATTTAATTTGCCCAGTTCACATACTTATATGTGAGTCTGCATATAGGTATGCGAATTTCCGCCCCACTCTGACCTCGATGCATTATGCCGGTTGGCAAAGGGAAAACCTTAAGTTGGGAAGGGAAAAGGTGGGGGATGCGGGGGGAAATTTCAAATATTCCTTGCTACGTTTGCGGCAAAGAAAAGTTTCAATAAAATCCAAGCACACACACAGGCGGGCTTAGTCGGATGGCCAACCCCTGGGTTCTGGGTACTGGACGCTGGGTTCTGGGTTCTGGCCATGGCCAATACACAACACCCACAGTAACCGCAGTCGTAACATGGCTGGGAGTAAGGGCTAAGAGGGGGTTAAGTTGCAGAGAAGTGGGCGGGTTGGTGGGAATGGTCAACCAGCAGCGCTTGCAAACTATCTGAACTGAGTTTGGGTTCGGTTCTGTTGAGGAACTGCGGTAAAGTTGCTAACGTAATCATACAAACCTTGCTCTGGTTAGATGACCATTGTGGCACATGGCCTCTTTCTCCATCTCCTTCTCCATCTCTTTCACTTTGTCCTGCCCCGTCTCTTTCTGGCCAGTGGACAAAAGACGACTTTGTCCAGTCGCCGGCATAAGATGGAGAACATGGCAGTGGTCAGTGCAGCAGGAGGGTGCTTTTATATTCAAATAAAATGAAATTACATTGTTTTCAGCTGGCAAACAATTTGAATAGAATTTTAACTTTTTACTATTATTTTATTTCAATGCACTCACAAAGGCAGAGGCAGCAGGCCAGTAAGGACATTCAAGGACCACAAGATGTGGCCTGCCCTGGCCTGGCAGCTGCCTCTCTATGTGTGTTCCCGGGATCAGACTTCTGGCAAATGGCTGCTAAGGCTGGGATATTTCTTAATTAGAAAGATTTTGCCAAAGGGTTGTTCGGCAGCTCTACACCTCTCGTTCCCCACATCTTTTTCTTTAAACGTCATTAATTTTACTTGAAAATTTACGTTGCCCCTGGGCAGTCTGGCTGCCCATCGCCCCCGCCCCAAAAACCTTCCATAACTTCTAATCCGACGACCCTTTTTGACGTTTTTAAGGGCTTGGGCTTGGGCTTTGGGTTCCAGCTGGAAACGTGACATCTCTCTGTCCTTTTGGAGTAATTTATCGTTTTGGGAATTTTTAGTTTTATGAAATTGTTCCGGTCAATTAATTGTAGAAATTACGGGCGGCCATTTTAAAGCTTTAAATTGCGAGTTAGAAACAGCCAGTAACACAGCCATGGGCCCAGCCTCCTTTGTAATCCATGCCAATCCATCTGCCAGGAAAATGGGCGGTCTGCAGGCTGGCCAACGGTCCCGAATGCATTTTCCCCAAACGAAGTTTCCAGGCTTTGAAATTGCAAAATGCAGAAATTTTTGCCATCCTATTTTCAGATGGCGTTGGCTAAAAAATTTGCATTTTTGCCCGAGCGGCCTGGCCCAAATGAATGCACATGCACGCACATAGATGCACTCGGAAAAAATCCACACACACACAAGGCAAGGGGGTGCCGGGGAGCACATGTGAATATGCACGCCCAGCTCTTTGCCTTTGTTGCATTTTTGCCTAGATTGCAATTTTTTGCAGCCCAATTGAAACTGCAAAAAGCCCGAAACCCCGATCCCGAAACCAGACGCAGCACTACAAATATTGTACATCAAACGTGCGAGTCCTGCATCCATGGTTGTGTTTTAGGGTGGACCAGCAGCTATTTCATGAACTTGAGAGGAAAATTGAAAAAAATATACAAACGAAAATAATATGACCCATGAAATAAATAGCCATGAGTTTTCAAACTTCGTAGCTAAGGCAACTTTTTTTTAAAAAAAAATTTTTTTTAAATAGTTCGGATAATCCTTTTTTTTTAGAAAAATCCCTATTTTTAGGATTCCGTCGAATATTTTTTGATCTTGATATCAAAACAATTCAGAAATCTTATACTTCTGTTCCTTTTTTACGTCTTTGAATTTAAGATCTCCTAATACGTAAATTTCAAAACATAACTAAGGTCCACCCCATTTGGCCTGTATGGGTTTTTGTGTTAGTCCTGAGTCCTGGGCTCCATCAGCAGGACGAGCCAATGCATTTGTCGAGCCCGAGTCCGAGCAGACAGATCCGGAGTCATAGAGCCCGGAGTCGGAGCCACAGCCGGAGCCTAAAATGCAGTTTTTGGCATGCAACGGCAACGGGTGCCGGCAGAAGGGGGCCAAATGCGAACGGGAACTGCAGAAGGAGTTGTTGAAAAAATTTTGAAATTGCATTTCAGATGAATAGACGGGTGACAAGGTGGGCAGCGAGGGGGGAAGGTGCACTGAGGGGCTGCTGCTGTGCCATTCTGGTAGGTTCGCTTTGGTAGGCGCCCGAAAAAGGACGATTGAACAACGGATGCTGTGACGATAGATGGGTCCAACTGCCCCTGGTTCTGCGCGTGTGTGAGTGACACGCATGGCTGCCGGAGCATGGCGGGGAAGTCCCTCCTCGAACTGAATCCCCAGCTTTTTGTCCAGGCGGCCATTTTGATGCAAATGCATCTCAGAGTCGTGTTTGTTGCCTTTGCATCTGGTAGCCAGGGGAGTAGGAGCATATACCATCCCAGAAAAAAACAAGGAATACATTGGATGGAGGTGGAACCTTCCGAGACAAAATGGCATGCAGATGACTCTGCTCAGATTTCTCCTAGAAGAATTGTTAGTGGTTTGCCGGATGGCATCAAATTGAGCAATGGTCTTAAGTCGAGGCACTGCATCCTGCCCCCAAAAATATGCTAGTATTTCTGCAGTGTCGTTGGAAAATTGGGAAAAACAAAATCTGAGCTGCATGGAAACCATTGTCAGAGAATGTTTGTTTGGGCCAAAATAAATCCCAACGATGCTCCTTTGATTTTGGGTTTTGTCGGCATTTCCTTCCCAAATTGTGGTCTCAAAAAACCTTAGGTTGTACTTTTAAAATTTTAATTTAAATGTTTCAAAGGGCCAACTTTAAGCACTTAAATAAATCCATTTTCGTAGTAGGGACTTAATTTATTCTTAACGAGAAAACCGCTGCAATTGCTGCATTTTTGAATTGTTTTTCTTTTTTTTGTTTGTTTTGTTCTCCGGTCTGGTTTATTTTGATTGCGATTTTCAATTGTTTTATCATTGCGGAGTTTCCCCATTTCCGCGGTTCGCTCTGTGTTTTCCCTTTCTGTTTTCACTTCCTTTTCGCTGGCTATTTGTTTTGAGTGAAAAGTGGCCAGGGAATAGTGGGTCCCGCATCCGCGTCCGCACATCCATCCATTTCTATTAGTTATTTGTTTTCCGAACGTTTTTGTAATTATTTGCCCGCCTGCCGCATGCTAAATTGCCTGAGTAAATATTTGACAATTTTGCATTTGGCCAAAGCGAATCGCCAGACCAAATGCACTGCCTAATGACACTGAATATCCGATGGAAAGGGGCGATTCCAGCATGTTTACCTTGGCGTTAGTTCGATTAACCACACCCAGGAGCATTTCAGTTTTTGGAGAAGCATTTAAGGCAGGTCAATCAATGACAATCGATATTGATCGGGCGCATTCCACATCCCTTTTCAGCATCCCAGGCACTCCGAACTATTTCAATTTGCATTCCAATTAAAACCCCAAAACTTACCCAGCGACGAAGGCTCCGTAATATCTGCAAACAGAGAGGAGAAATATTCCATTAAAATAATTGAATAAGTTGCAGCTGCCACATGGGGAGAGTGATAAAATATGGCTTAAGTAAATCCCCATAGAGTGGGGCAGAAGGAAAAGTTTTGCCATAGCTAAAATCCTATTCATAACTTTTGTTTTGTTGCAGTTTTGATTGAGTGAGCATAATGGAAAATTTGCCATGCGAGTTCCTGCCATTTTTGCCGCCCCTCCTTCTCCTCATATTTTCACATATTTCCACCCACCCAGCTGTCTCTGCGGAGAGTGCATTCAGTCAGATTAGGTAGCCTCTGCCCCCCTCCCTCCAGCGCAAAGGGATACTTCATGGGTCTGCCCCCCATCGAGCAATTGCCTCCACCTGAATCGGAATCAGAATCCATGGGGTTGCCCAAAAAGCATGCGGCGATTTTTTTCAAATTTCTTTTCTTCTGCCCGCCGTCGACTACATCAAAATGCATTTTGGTCAAAAACGGTTCCGCGACGAGACTTCCCTTCCTTCCTTTTTGCCAAAACCAATCCCAAAACAAAGCATCGAGCAGCACTCGGCAAAAATTGCAAATTTACAATGGACCCGGGCAAGGGAAATGGCCCCGTGGATCGGGAGTCCATGGATTCGTACATTTCATCTGCTGCCCCATCCTGGCGCTCCCCTTCCGCATAATTTGTATGCGCGAGCCGCATAACTGTCTCCCCTTCCGAAGGCATTTCCCCCTTGGAACCTAACACGGAGAAAAAGTTCTGGCAGAAAGGGTTATAAAGGGTGCCTCAGAACTCTTCCCTTGATTGGGTGCAAAGGCTCCGATTTCTCAATGCCATGTTAACATTTATTCTTGAGTTTATTTGCTAGCTTAATTGTCGATCAATAAACTTACAAAGAACTGAGAAAACTAATTTGTTTTCCTGCTCAATTTAACTTCCTGTTAGCTTTGCCTTATATGTTAGATAAAAAACTAGAAGGCTAACATGACATTGAGAAATTGGCAACAGATTTAACTTTTATAGTATAAATATGTTGTTTCAGATCCCTGATTTTTTTTTTTTTGAACTGCGTTATAGACCTTCAAAATTGATTTAAAAGTTTTAATAAATTACGATGAAGAAACCATCAACCACTTTGCACCTTAAAGATAACCTCAAGATAGTAGTAACCTTGAGGTATATTTCTCCACTTAAATATTGCATTTTTCTCCAGTGAGCTGCCTCAAAAATATTCTCCTCCTTCGTGCATGTAACACTTTGGGAATCAGTGCAGTGGCCAGGCGGCAGTGGCAACATTGCTGGCCAAAGTCCCAGCCAAATTACAATGAAGAAAAATTGCATTGCCTGGCGGCGGAGATAGACGGAAAAAGTGGCAAGAGAGTGGTAAGGGAGAGGGTCAAGTCTCAAATCCCTCAAGGCAGACGTCTGAGTGGGCACTTTTTGCATATTACGCACTAGACATCGTCACGTTAGCTGCCCCAGCGAAATGTTCATCAAATCAACGTTGCAGCAGCTGCGTCTCGCACTGCCCACCCCCCTTGCACCTGCCACTGCCACTGCCACTTCCCCCCAAACCCCCTTTGAACTCACTTTTGTTGCAACGTTTTATGCATTTTTTCAGCGTCTGCATTGGCAACGTCTGTTGTTTCAGCTCCAAGACAAATGCCACAGTATTAAGGCCTGTGCCACGCCCCCCCGGCCGCTCACTTCCCCGCCAGACGCTGGAAAAAATGGCCAAGCTTAACAATCCGCGTTTCTGGATTTTCCATTTTTCCACATTTACCCCAAACTGCCAGCGTCGCGTACGTGCCGAAGTCGCCTTGTCCCAATGTCCTGAACTAGCCCACAGCCGGCAAGTGCAGCTTTCCTTTGCATACAGTCCGAGCCCAGCCAGAAATCCTCAGCCCCAACACCCCGGTCCACGGTCCCCGATCCCCCAGTGCAATAAATACAAAATGCAGAAATGCCTGGTCGGGCACATCTTCAAGGCGCCCACTCGCCCATTTACCCCCACGCATTTTTTGCACTATATGAATTGCATTGCCAACCCTTGCAGCGAGTGCCGAATGGCACACTGAACCGAAATAATATAGGTTTTGAAAGTATCTTCCACTTCTAAGTTGAAACCATCATATCAAATATCTTTATAAACTAGAGACAAGTTTTTTGGCCAAGTTGTCTCTAAATATTTCTGTTTGTTATAGGATCGATTAGGAAATATGTTAACTTAGAATAATGTTTTTTAAGATTTGATATGATGATGATATCATTGGTCAAAATATAATTTGTTAATGGATGGTATGTATCATTTATAAAACCCAGATGTTTTAAAAGCAAAAATATTATTACTGATGCTTTCAATTTAAATTATATGAAGCGTTCTTGTAGAAGTAGCATATAATTACATTATTATTTTAATCATGATAATTAAGGCTGTCTTTATGAAAAGCACATTAATTTAAAAAAATCGAATGTATTCAAGATTAAGATTTTCAATCGGACTGATTTTCTATATTTGTATAGATCTTAAAACCGACCCATTTGCGTAAGAAAACTGCAGTTCCCTTAACATTTGCTCTCTGTGCACCAGATGGCTCCCCCAATCCCCTCCATCTGGGGCGGCTGAGGCGTCTCGACGACGAGTCCGTTGATTTGGCATCGCTGCAGCACCGTGGCCATATCCCGTGTCCAATCCAATTCCACTGGCCGGGCCTAACAATGTGCATCCGCCTGGGAGGGGAACCGGGTCCTTGGACTCGTCCTGCCACCACTGATTCGTCGTTGTCCTCCTCATTCGGTTTGCTTTGTTTGGGTTTGAGTTTGGGTTTGGGTTTTGGGAGTGGGTCGCAGCGCGCTGCTTGTTTTGTGCCATTTTTACTGCAGCCTTTGGCTTGCATTTTTTCTTGCTGCCTTCACTTGAACTGAACTGAAGTAGAGATACCCGTTCCCGGTTCCATTCCCATGCCCAGCCACCCATTGTCCCTTCATCCGGCAGTGCTGCAGTTTTTGATTTCACTTTTTGGCCACCCAACCCCGCCCCTTCATATCTTCCTTGGGCCTGAGCTGCACCGAGCTTCGATTCGGCAGCAGGGGGCGTGGTGCTCGACCCGCCCCTTTGGCGTCATGCAACACTTTCGTGGACGTTGCATACTTTTTGCGCTACGATGCCGTTCTGCAGCAGTAGGCAAATAGCAACATTTTTTGCTTCGCGTCTTTCTATTTTTCAGCTGCAGAGTTTTTCGCATTATTGTGTACCGGGGGGAACATACACTGAGTGACAAAAGGTTGTGGATCCTTGCATCCTTAAGAATAAAGGACAAATTTTGATAATTGCCCTAATTTTATAGGAAAATACAGAGGTCCTTTGGGAGGAACAAATGGTTTGTTTATTTAAAAGAATCGAATATTTGATCGATCTATGTAAATATTTATAAAAATTGGAGTTCAATTAAAATATTTAACTGGTTTATTTGACCTTCATTACGATAACCATAATCTTAATTTTTTATACTTAATATGATAATATGATGAATATTTTATTTATTTTGTGGTAAAAAGCAAAAAGTATGTGAATATCTAGAAGAAGATTTCTAAATAATAATTATTTTTTTGTGTGAATCTTGTGGAAAAGAAATATATATTTTTTTTAATATGAAAGTATGTATTGTAATGCCCCCTGTTCTTTGAAAGGCATACCATAATTACCATATTTCCTTAGTATGCATTTCCTTAATGCTGCGTCAATAGAATTTAGTGGTAAAAGTAATAGGGGAACCGGAACCTGTTTGCTGCTGCGAGGACTCTCCCTCTGGAGGCTAGAGTGCCTAGTGCACTTGCAGGCTTAGTCCAGTCGAACAGGTCCTGATTTTGGCCCCAGTGCGGGGAGCTCAGGGGCAGCAAAAGCAAAACACATTGCTGATTGCATTTGCTTTGTCTGCCCCATGCCGCTGCAACCCCCTTCCCTGCAGATTTCCACCCTGCGGCTCTGTGTCTCCCTGTGTGCGGAAAACTTTGGTGCCCAACTGCAGTGCCAAAAAGCAAACTTGTTGTTTACGTTTTGTCCCATGCCCGAACTCCACATCCTCCACATACCCAATCCCATACCCATCCCCTTGATTTTGCCTCCTGCTAGGCTCATGTGCAGTCTTATGATGCTGACAGTTGTCGCCATTGCTGCTGGTCCGCAGGATCCTGCCCAGCTCTCCTGCATCCACGTTGCCATTTTGAAATGCAGTCCAGGCGGGGGTAGGCGATCCCAGGAAGGGAGGCGGTGGGGGTGGAGCTGGGGGAGTGGCAGCGGGTGGCAGGCCCAGGACATTTCATTTCTGAAGAATTGCTTTGTCGGCCCAGCAACGTCGTCGTCGTCGTCGTCCTCGTCCTCGACGGTCTCATCCAAAACAACAGCAAAAGCTATGCGAAAAAGAAGGATGAGCAGCTGGAGTGGGTGGAACCAGGACCCGGGATCCAGTATCCAGTATCCAGCATTCAGCATCCAGTGCATTTGCCTCTGGCCAGGGGCGTATGCGAATGCGGATCCATGGTAAAAAGGAGTGCCGCACGTTGCACAAATGAAATTTTGCATTTTCAATTTTTTGAAATAGGCTTTTCCTATGCCCCAGACAGAGAGAGCAGGATATACCAATCCATCCGCAGCCCATTCCATTCCGAAAACTTTTCTGTTCACAGGACTGCGGCAAGGAAAAAAGCTGCCCATGATTCCACAAAAACCTTCGACTTGTCTCGTTTCGCTTTTGTTGGGCACGGAATTTTATTTCTCGGCATTTGATTTTGTCGCTTTTCGCTGGCCTGCACATCCTGCCTCCCTTACCCTTGCCCTGACAACTGCATTTTTTTCCTTGCCACTCCACAACTGCACTCGTCCAATGCACTTCTCTGTGTGCCGCTTTCTTTTCTTTATTTTCCAGAAGGGGGTTGCAAGTGGCGGGTTGGGGGTTGGGGGCTGGGGCCACCCCTGCGCACTTGTTATTCAAAATGGTGGCCACCATGCATTTTGAGTTTTTTCTTTGCATTGCTTATGTTTCAGTTTTGTTGCCATGGCTGCTGCCATCGCTGTTTGCTCTTTGGGTTTTGCTCTGTTTTTGTCCTGTTTTGCTTTCAACTGCCGGTGCAACGAGGGGAAGAATGCAGTTGTACATGGGCTGGGCGGGGGCGGTTGGGTGGTGCATCTGCATCTGCAGTTAGCCGTGCGAATTCTTTGCCTGCTCTTATTTTCTCCAACGGGGGTGGGGGGGGCTGCACGCTCTAGGGAAGCCGCCTGCAATCGATAAATTGAAGAAGACTGCTCCCAGCTGAGCGCACCACCTCCAACCAAAGCCCACCCCCTCATCCATCAGAGGCAAGCCACCCAAACCCCCAAACTGCCACCCCTGTGGGGCATGGCATTCGCCTTTATTAGTTTCTGGCTGGAGGACAAAAACTGCATCCGCCGCGGAGCTTTGTGAAAAAATGTGAACCTGCATATGATCCCGATCCCGCTCGCAGTTCGTTAGCAGCACATCCTGTTGCCAGGATTTGTGCCTGCTCAAAGGACCCATCTGCATTTCGCATGCGATTCGGTCATTTTGATTTCTGATTTCCTTGGGCTAACCATTTTGTTGAAATTCTTTTAGACCACTTGGAAGATAACAATTTTATTTAAAGAATTTGGCTTTTAAGAAATATGTGTGATGGTATAGCTACAGTTTATTTATAATCCATGAACGCTTCTTAAGCATATTAAATTGTATCGCATGGCCAATATTTCAGATTTGATTCAATAAATTTATTGCTTAAATTTGGCCTAATCAAAAGTAATCAAAAGTTTGAAAATAAATGAAGTATTTGAAAAATATATACAATTTATTTTGGAAAAGGGTATTTAAATTCCTTTCAATTCGTTTAAACTTATTTCAATATAAAATGCTTAAATATTTTATTGATTATTAAAAAAATATTATAATAATTCCTATGCTTTTTTAACCTGTAGGCACTGGAAATAAGTTCTTAACAACTGAAGTAATATTTAGGCTCAATCTTTAGCTAAATATGCTCCAGAATATGGATAAATAAATATATATTTACATACATTTTTATGTACATCATGTACAAATTCAGTTTGAAAAGGGATTTTAGAGCACGAATTAGGATTAGTTTTGAATTACAGATGCATCGCATTGAAGAGTGAATCTGATAATGTTGTGATGCATCTGTGGCCACCGCCTGGCCGGCACAATGGCAATCAATCAGCCGTCGGACAGCGCTTAGATAAATTACAAAACTGGACAGTCTGCAGCGGGACTCCGGCAATTACACACGGCCGGCATTATGAGTGTGCTTTGGGTGGGTGATTGGTCCGGAAAATGCATCAATTAAAATTAAAGCTGCCGCATCAGCAACGTGCCATTGGAAAAGTGCAGCATGCGGCGTGCAACCCAAACTTTGATTAGATACGAGTGCATTGCTCCGAGTACATAGAGACTAGATGGATGGGTTGAGTGGGTGGTAGGGGGCTTCTATGTATGTGCAGGACCCGCATGCAGGCGCGCACATGGAATGGCGACGGGCTTACGTGGCGTATGAAAATGCATTTTGGCAAAAACATGATTTCTGGCCCGGCTGTGAGGGAGGACTACTATGCCATACTATGCGCCACTGTAAAACCAAAGGGCAAACATTGCAGCCTCTCCCATCGCCCATTGCCTGGTCGACAATGCAAATAGGAAAGCCGGAAAAACGCAATGCACACATACACCCTTGCACACAGCTCCAAAAATAACATTGCACTGGGTGGAGGCCTATAAATTGGCAGCAAAAAAGGATTTTTGGGTGCGTGGGTGTTGTGCTTAGGTGACTCCTCGCCCTCGAACCTCCATCTCTCTGCCTTTGCAAAAATCCCGAGGACAATGGACGCAGACGCAGCGCAGATGACATGCATAAATTGCATATCAAAGGTGCATCAGGAGCAGCAGAATCAGGAGCAGGATCAGGCACACAGGAGGCGGGTGCATACATAGACCCCGCCGCCTGCAATCCATAGATTTATGCAGCCTAACCGGCCTCACACACATATAGTTATGATGCATAACCCAGAGCTACTGCCAGTGCAGCTGCAGCCGATGTTGGCTGGCCCCTGGCCATGGTCGAAATGGTTTTCGTTTGTTTGCCCATTTCGTCCCCGAAAAGTTTTTGATGAAAAATGATGCACTTGCCCACCCATTCGACCCATTCACCATTCTCCTACTCCATGCCGGGCTGCTTTGTTTTGTTTTGTTTTTGGAAAATTTTCAATTTGCCGGCGCCCAGCGGAGCCCAAATTGGAAAAATGCCACGGCCAGGACTAGAGCAGCGTTATAGAGGATACCGAGCCCCAGCAACAGCAACAGCAACGGCAACGGCAAAAACAGATTCGACAAAAACAACAGCGCTGCAGCCGAATATTATTAATGAAAATCAATACATAAATTCTCGCCATATTTAGATTGTTTCGGTTGTGTTTATTTTGTATTATAGTTACGTTTATTATGGAGCCGCGGTTGAGTTGCCAAGGCAAAAACAATGCCGGTCATTTTGGCCCGGCTGTGTGTTTGGGTTTTGTGCGAACGGGCTCGCTTTTAATCTGGCCATCTGAATAGTCTTTAATTTATTTGAAATTAAATTGCACGCTCTTGTGCCACGCATTCAGCTAGGTCTATAGATCATAGTGGGATGAAAAAGCTTGGTCGGTTCTTTATTAAACTTATTCAAATTGAACTACAGTGTAACAAAGGTCTTGAAGTACATTTAAATAGGAATAAGGGAACACTTGGGTGGCTTCAGGTTATAACACTCCATTTATTTTTAATATATTTTGTAAATACTTCGTTAATTTTTTTAATAAATCTATAATTTATCTACATTCCTCTATGTAAAAACTTCTTAATTTATCTGTCCATGAAATATTAACCAAAACCTAAAAAAAAACTTTGAATCTACATTCTTTAAGAAATAAACTACTACCTCTTTCGGTAATTGTATTTTAAAGCTATATCATAAGGATGTTTCAGGATCATAATGCATAGCCAGGTTATTTTTCCACAAATTCCCGTGAAATCTCAGATGGTTTGGATTTCCCCATACCCTTTTTCTTGATCTCATCGTGTTAAACTCCCAACTCCATCAGGTATACGCACCATTAACTTCTAAGGATGCCCAACATAAAACCAAGACCAAACACACGCATCCTGGCAAGTGAAGAAGAAGGGGAGAAAAGCCGTTTAAATTATATCCCTGCGTTTGTGTGCTTGTACACATATGCTAATACAACCACACGCACACTCACTAAAACACACAACCGAGTGAAAAAGGAGAGCTTTTCCATGTGTGTGGCTAATGTCGAGGACTCGAGTACGATTCCGATTGCAGCCTCGGGTATATAGAAAAAAGAGGATGCAACGAAGAAAAAAGAAGATTTCTTAGAAGGAAGGACTTAACAAAATATACTGCCTTAAGGATGGGGAAGAAGCAGAAGAGTATCTTTGCTCTTAAAGCAGCGATCTATAGAAAATCCATTTTCCAGATCGATATGAAGGCGCGTAGGCCACCCACTATCTCTAAAAAGGCAGCTGCCACCCACTTGGTCCTTCGTCCTGTTGCTACCGCTCTCTCTCGTTCGCTCTTGCTCTGCCTCTCCCTCTCCCTCCCTCTCTCTCTCTTGCTCTTTCTCTCGCTGCGCAACGATGGCAGTTCGGCTCGCTCACCAACACCAATGCGCAGCGTTTTTCTAATGTCTGTTTCTCTTTCTCGCGCATTAGTTTTAGTGTTTTGCCTCTCGCTTTTTTGCTCCTTTTGCCACGGCTCACCCATACACCGGCAGATGGCCGGGCTGCGCATGTAAAGGGCTCTCAGCCCCCCTCCTCCGCCACCCCCCTGGCCGTGTACATAAAACATGGGCGTGTTTGTGCGGCCGACGTCGCCGCCGACTGCGCTGCCGGCGCTCCAAAATTTTGTGTACTTTTTTAGGATACCAAATAGGGATACGCACGCACACAGATGCCGGACCCTTATATACCAGTGCAAAAAGGGAGTAAAAATGCATTCCGCCTGCACCAACTAAAAATGCGCAAGGCAAAAAAAAGGGGGGGCGGTGTGTGGCCGTGTAAAACTGCATGCTGCCATTTTAGGCAGCCATCGTGGAGCTGCAGCTCCAAAAACTCCTCCGCTCTAATGTACCTCTGCCTGCGTCGGCGTCGCTGCTATTTTTCCAGTTTGCCACACCCAGAAAAAGTGCATTTTTCTACGACAGTTTTTGGGCATTTTCGCACTGTTTTTATTTGGCTTTTATTTTTCGTCCCTGTTTCTGTTTTTGATTTCCCTTCGCTTCGGCTGGCCCATGTACAACAAAAACATTCCACTTGCCACTCTTTTTTCTCTATGTATATACACATGCATGCATACATGCAGGCGAACGTATCTGTGTGTGCGTGTGTGTGTGTGTGTGGAACTGCATTCGGTTGGTGCTAAAAGTTGCACTCTATATGCACATTTTGTGTGCGTGGCCAAAGCCAATCGGGTGCCCGCTGCAGTTTTATGCTGCTTACTTTTTCTCAACAGCCCCCTCAGCCACCCCCAGCCACCTTGGATTTCCCAACCCAAGAGGACGCCAACTCAAGCCCCTTTTGGGGTCCTCGAGCTCAGGAAATAGACTCCCCCGCCCACTTAGACTTTGGCCTTTCCTGCTGCTTTCCAACGCTTACCGAGCTGAAATATTTGAAAGCCATAATTTTCAATCAGCAAACGATGATGTGAAAACATTTTTGAGTAATTGAATGCGTCGTTAAGACATTTCATCCGATAAACCCTCAATAGACGATTTATTCTGACTGCATCAGACAATTATGGCAATTAGGAAGTCTAAGCTTTCAGCTAGTTTCGAGGAGAATGCTTTTCCATTTAGGTTAAGGATAGTAGTAGATGATTCTTGTCGATATACAAAGTTAATATTAGTAGCAGATCATCTTATAAAAGATGCGTGTAATTATCACAGTCTTAACTTAAGTTTGCAATAAGATTTTTGCTCCAAGCATTTGCATAGATCAGATTAAAAAGAATCTTATTTTCAGCAAAAAGACTTCAGTTTTTCAATCTGAAATAGCAAATTTAAAGTTCGTCGAACTAGAGTCTAGAGTATGAAACTATAATGTCTTCTGATCCAAAAGAAACAAACTTAGCTAATTATCAAGAACAAGAAACTCTTGAAAATTCCAATTATTTCAAAAACCGTAAAATTGTTTAAGAGATGAGTTCAATGGGGTTTCCTCATCAAATACACATCAAACGAATTCCTAATCCTTTCGGATCAATGTACTTGTTTCCCCAATCTCCTTTCATTTTACGGAATCCTTCTTTATCCGCTGACTAGAACGCCAACACAATCGAGGGCAAGTGGAGTCAACCGCATTGGAAACAAATCGGATCGACATCAATTAATAACGAATTAAAACTCCTGCCGGTAATCGACCTCTGGATTCTAATCAAACAAATATAAAGCGACCGGCGCAAAGTCAGACCCACAATGAGGTCTAAAAAAAGAATATTACCCAAAAAAAAGGGCAAAGTCATCGCTGCGCCCACAGAGTACTCGCTCAGCTTATTCACATTTATAATATATTTTTTTCTATATCCTTTCGACCATAGTAAAACACACACACACACACTCACGTATAAACACAAATGTCCTGGCGGGCTTTGCTGATTTTTTCGCGCGACTTTTGTGCGGGGGTCGGGATTTGTATTTTTTTGCATGCTGCCATTTGTTTGTTTGGGTTGTTAGAAAATATATTTTTTGCGAAATTTACGACAGTGGGGCGAGTGGAGGAGAGCGGTGAAAGGAGAAAAGAGAGAAATCGGGTGCCGAAAAGGAGAAGCGGCAAAAAATATGCGATATGTGGACGCGCCAGGAAGGAAAAGGAAAGCGGCAACAATTTTTTCTATGCTGCTGCGTTTCGTGTTTTGTTTTGGTCTGTTCTGGTCTGGTCTGGTCTAGCTTGGGGTTTTTTTAGGCGAAGGCGAAGGACGTTTGAGTAACCTTGTAACCCTTTTCTCGCTCTCTCCACTCACCATTCTCCTTTCTCCTGCGGTCTGTCGAAAGTGTGTCCTTTAAGCGACTTCCGCTCGCAGGCCCCCATTAAATTGGATAGTTTTTGATTTTTCTCGCTGCATCAGCAATCCCCAAACTAACTCACCAGGATCACAACTGCCGTCTGAGGAAATCCTGCGCTCGGTTCTGCCTCGATCACATCGCGTTCGCTGCTAAATTCCAACTGATCTGCGCGAAGGTTGGCCTAAAAGCTTGGACCCACAAAACGATCCTCTTTCCAGAACCAGTTTCAATCTGCGGATTTGGGTGAAAATATTCATTTTTCAGACCAGAGTTTTTCTTTTGTTCGACCAACAATTGATGACGGAAGATCTTCGCGTTGTCTTAAAACTGGTTTACTTATGATGACCATCAGGCAGCGCCTCACCTTTTTCACCCCGTTCACCCTTTCAGCCTTTTCCCAAAACAATTTCGGTTAATAACCTTGACAAGGGTGCCTGCCCAGGGGGAGGGGGATGCTTTTTGCCTGGGAACTAAAAAGCCTGTCAAACTAGTTCTGCCGTCTATGAGAAGTAAAAGTTCAGACACCAAGGACAGCGGAAAATATCCAAAAGATCCTTAGAACGAATCTAAACAAACAACACTTGGAGATTATTTGGTCATCCCGCTAATTGGGGTGGCCCATTCCGATACGGGATATGGCCTCGAGAGTCGGAAGTCAGGAGTCAAGGGTTAATTGATCTCCACCCCGAAACGGGATGGCTTATCTGCGTCCGGGACAGACATCATCCCTTAAGCGTGGCCAGCACGCGTGCGCCCTTCGATCTGGACATTCCAAAATGGGACCCGAACTCGGCGTAGGGTTAAATACAATAGTGTTAAAGATACAATTGCCTTTGGTACCTTGGTACCTTGAATCTTATTTTTCAAAATGGATAACTAATGTAGAAAATGCCAACCTTATACTTGAAAAGGGTTCTTCAATCTTTTAAAATGAATTCCTTGAATTTTTTAACTATAAATATTTTTTGGACACTTCATTTTTCTTAGAATTACTTTAAAATATCTGAGAATTAATCTATAAAATTGCTTTGTGGAAAATTGGAAGACTTTAAAGTATTTTCTTATTCATTCAGTTAACTACTAATCAAAGAGCTTATTGAATTACTTTAAGATTGTCTTTATATTTGTATCTTAAATAAAGTATAGTTCATTCCTCATTCATTTCTGTTTCTCCTAGCATTCGTTAGATTGCATTCAAACATTTAGCTTACATAACAACAAATGCATTCCCTAATGAAATATTTTCTCGAAATTGCTTGGCTCCAGCTCCAAAGACAAACTTTATCCACATCCGCAGGATGGGTGGCTCATGAGGAGCTCAGCTCACCGCCAGAGAAAAGTTTCAGTTTACGCTTTGAAAAATAATAATTATGAATATGATTCTCAGCTAATATGAGCATCCTTCCATCCTGCCAACTTTTTCAGCCCCACTCCCTACCATGTCGAGAAGATTGAGTTTCCCCAGCGACTCCATTTCCATCTGCCCTCGAGCTTGGCTCCACAGCCCGTGTTATTAAAATTCTAAAAATATATATTTTACGGACCGGCTTCCACATGCTTTTTGGCTCCCCGGCTGCAGTTTAGCAAAAGGTAATTTACTAGAAAATTTGTTTGCAATTTGTGCAATTTAAAACGTTGTATGCACACAGGGATTTTCGCAGCCGATGCCGAGGCACTCCATGGAACCCAGGGCACTCTGGTTCATACTTTAAAACTTAAATAATTCAAGGAAATTTCCAACCGAAATCGATCCGGGCGTTGTCAAGGGGTTAACACAAGCCAAGTTAAACAAAGAGCATTAATAAGAAAGGCGCTTCGCCCTCGGGGTGCCTTTAGTTGGTTTAGCAATTTGATCCGGCAATGAAATGGCATCGCAGCTCAGGCGAGGCCATTTCAGACCCCCAAGGACCCAACTTCTTAATGTCATTAATTTTTTAAGCTTACTTGGAATGCAAATGCCCTGACCCCTGGCCACATAAAAATGGCAGGCCATCAAGGAGTCGCCACCAAATGAAGCGGGACAGGGCGGGGGGCTTGGCAAAGGAAAACGGAACGGAAAACGTAAAACGAAAAAGGGTTTAATTGTTTTGGGCGCCAATGAGGTTGGCCCGCCCGGGTGGCAGATTTAGTTTCAAAACACACTTGAGCCTACGCATGGCATATAATTAAAGGTCTCCATCCGCCGGGGGTCAGAGCTCGAGGTCCTGATGATTTATTGTCCGAGAGACAGCAGTTCCAGGAGCGACTACGGGGACTGTGTTTTGTGTTTTAGGCAAATTAGAAAGGGTTCTTAGCTGTCTCCAGCAGCTGGGGAGTAGTCTCCTTTTCAAAGCACCCGCATTACCAGCTGTTGAGAATGGAAATCCCCGGCACTTTTGCCTCCTTTCGCTCTGTTTGCTGTCACGCTGTCTAGCTATTTATTTATATTTAGTGTTATGTTTAATTTAGTAATGGATTAGAGCCGGCGGAAGAAAGCTGTTCATTACGGCCAGTCACGTAGTGCTTCGCAGGACAGGGTGTGGCCGACATCTCTCCAGGATCTGTCCCAAAACCATCACTCTTATCCTCTGGGGCCTGAAGATTTATGGAGATTGTTTCTTAAAATAATGATATGCAAATGTAGCATTTAGTCGGAACAAAGGGTATGCTGGGGTGGTTCGTAAACTACATAACAAGTCTTTTAAGAAACATTTTTTAATACTTAATAAAAAAAATGAAATCGGGCCATTCATTAAAAAGTTTTAATAAAATAAAGCGTGCAATATCGGAAACTGTTGAATTGCTGCATGTATCTTTCTATCTCCCTTGCACTCCAATTAAGACGTCGTCTTTAGCGCCCTTTTTTGTTTCTTTTAATTAATATATTAATAAAATTCATTTTGATATTTGAAACAATTTTCATAATTGTTTAAATAATAATAGTTATAAGTACCAACAAGTTTTACTTTTACCTTATTAAAGAGGTATTTCTATGAATACAATAAATTCCCGTGGCACCTAAAATTAATTTTGATTGAAATTCTTTCCCGTAACACTAGTGTGTAATTATTCTATACGAGAGCCAAAACAGACAGCCAACATACCGGGTGGTGTTCAAGGAAATGAGGTCCTTTTTTGGCAGCGAAACCGCTCGAAATACAAACAGAAGTTTAATGAAGCAGCACGGCACACAGACCATGGATTGGTTATTATCTTTTAGTTCAGTGCATAACTTTTTCACTCTGCATGTAAATTTTATGCCGCAAACCAGAGTTTTGCCAACGTTGGAAACCCCCACTTCCCACCTCCCACCTCCCACTCCACGTTTCCCATTTGCCCCCCCTTTGCCAACTGCCCGATTTCACGTATTTTTGGGAAAATTATTTTATAATGAATGTTCGTATTTAGCTAAAGTTTTATGAATGGCTTTCATTATGGACGTTGTAGGGGCCGCCAGTTCGGGCCAGCTCCCACTGAAGTGAACCACAAAAATATGAAAACCACATTTATATTGTACATCGGGCAGCTATTCCAAAACTTTGTCTGTCTCCCTATGCTGGCTGTTCAGGTTGGTGTTGGCTTTGGCTTTGGCTTTGGATTTGGCTTTGGCTCCACTCAGATAGTGGATAGTGGTTCTCATGGTAGTTCGCGGTGGCTGTGGGCTGTCGAAAATGGGTGGGTTGTGCCCGCCAGCGGCGCTTTTTGGGCCAAAAACACCGAGTTGCTAGTAGCTACCAGAAGTGCGCGAGTGCACTGATTTTGGTTGGAGAACTTTCGCAGAGTGGTTTTTCGAAAATGAAATGAAATGACATGGAATGCGCCACAAAGGCTGCCCAAATTGATGAAGAAATTAAAGTTTCTAATGGGACGTTTAAAGCACTTATTCCCATACTTCCTGTTGCAGCGCCCTCACCATTCGTCAAGGAGCAGTGAAGCAAAAGCGTAACAAAAATTTCAACTTAAGTAAGGTTCAGTGGGGGCACTTTGAGGGTGGCAAGTGTGCTGACAACCCTTTCAGAAATCCGACTTGACAATTAAGTAAAATAAATGAGGAGTCTGCAGCATAGGAAGCCCGGCTACGTGACGCAGTCAGCAGAAGATGCCCGCAACTTTGACACCCCACAAAGGGGCGCTGGGAAATGGGAAATCGGGGGAGGGGGAGGGGAGGGGGAGCAGGGGAAAGCCCGGGTGGTTTTCCAGCTAGTATTTGTGGCAGATTGTACCCCAAGGTACAAGGCAAGTGCTGACCCCACAACCCTAGTTTATTCTGCTGCTGCTGCTGCTGCCGTTGGCAGCCATTATGGGTAAACTTATATTTGCACTAGGAGAGCACAACAAAGCACAGGTCCCAGTCCCAATGCCAGTCCTGTGCCCTTTCCACCAGCCCAGGACCACCACCCACTCCCAGTCCTCCGCCTGATTATCCTTCCGCATGTTTGTGCGCAGTTGCCGAGGTCACTAATGTCGTAAGATGAATCCTTTCGGCAAATGCCTTCAGGGTGCAAAAATAAAACATGCCAAGCGTAAGCCCTTCGCCCACTCCCCTTCCAATTGGGACACTGAAAGAAAAATATACGTGATTTAAAAAAATATATAAAGAAAAGCAGGGGATTCTGCGATATCCATAACATAACATAAACCATAAACTGGCTTAGGTTTCAATGTTATCCAACAATTATGAATTGTGAAGAACCTTTATAAAAGTATGAAAAAAATAGATAGAATTTTCTTTCTATTTTCAATTTAGTTTTTCTGTTTTTCAAATCAGTAGTTTATAAAAAAAATAGTACAGAATATCAGTTGCAAACCTAGAAACAAGGGCAGTTTTAATCTTTCCATGAAGCGACCGACGCTTCTTTCATTAGCAAGGATATATATGCATTGTACACTGTCTGTGTGGCGGCGGATAACGAACGAACCTGCCAATACTCTATGCCCTGTTAATGAGAGGGAATAGGAGCATTTGATTAGTTTTTAGATTTTAGGACGCTTAAAATATTTGATCAAATTTAAATTACAAGGATATTAAACAGATTTCTTCACATTTTCTTTCCGTGCACTTCCCAACCTCCCCTTACCAGCCAGCAGCCGCGTTTTAAATGTAGATTAGTTGTTGTTGTGGTGGGTGCTGGCCTCCTGACATCCTCGCTTCCTGGGCATCCTCTCCACCACGCCGAGGAAAATAATGAAAACAGCAACTTTCATAATGAAGGTTGCTGTCCTCCGTCCTCGTCCACAGTCACTGGCCAAAACCCTTTCCCCCAACGAATGGAGCTCAACTCAACCGTTTCTGTCCCGTCCGCTCGTCTCTTTTGAAATTATAATCTGCACCACGGCGCCATCCTGGTCCAGAGCTCCTCCGCCTCCCTGCTCCTTGGCCACGTTGCGTTTATTTAAGGACATGCGCTCGTTTTACACGCTTTGCTTGGAGGACTCGAGGGCGCCACCGGTCCACCTCTTTACGCTGGGGTACTTTGTTTTCCCCGGTTTTGTAAATAGCTTTCAGTTTTTCGGCTTCTTCTGGCTAGCAAAACCCATTCCCTGCCTTAAATTTATTCAGCAAATGTCCTTAGTCGACTAATTTGCATGCAGAAATCAAATAAGCTGCATGTTCACATAATGAACACACATACACAGAGCGGGAGCTAGAAGTTGGAGTTCGCAAATGGCCAAGTACTCCTGATTCCGGACCGCTTTTTCCTAATTACTTTGACGGACAAAAGCAGCTCGAAGTTTGAGCCAGGCAAACAATGGCCCATGGACAAATCAACATAAGCGAGAAAATTGAAAAGTTGACTGCGAATTATTTGCCAACTGGCATCTGAAACTATTCAATTTCCTGGAGGGGGGGCTGCAGCTCCAAACGGAATTCAATTTGGCCAAGGAGCCGGGGAAGTAAGTTTTATTGCCACCCCTTTATCGTATGGCAGAAGCCAAGCCCACATTGGTCCCTTCTGGGATGCCTGCGCAGACGGAAGTCACAACTATCCCAAGTCGGCATGCGGGACCGCCTCCTCCCATCCCTTTGTTCGGCGTCCTGCGCCCAATCCCTCACCCAATCCCAGTCCCTTCCCATCCCCCGAGAAAGTTGCGACTTTTTGGCCACACCAAAGACGCCATATTAGATTGGAGTTTTCCATCGGAGCAGGAGGACAATGAACGGGCGGCTGAATTCAATTTGCATTTTACTGCTAGTTACAAATATTTGTCTGGATCTCGTTGGGGTCGGGGGAATGAGTTATTGAATTAGTCAAGGGTTTCGTGTGTCTTGGCCAAGCCTCCGCCCTGAAAGTGAGTTATTAAATTCGGTGGAGGGAGGCACCCTGTCTGGTGGCTTCGCAAAAGAGTCAACTGGGTCTTAAAGTAGAATTAAAGTTTCCTTTTACCTAGATACTAAGGATAAGGTTCTTTATACATTCTGTCAAGTTAATTTTAAGGCTGAATACCTACTACAAAATTAATTGATTTTTTATTAAAATGATTTTATGGAGTATATTTATTGATCTGGAAATGGAGGGCTAGAGAAATGATTGCAATTTTTATGCGAGGACTTGCGGTAAGAACTAAGACTGCATAATTGATATAACCACATAGCTTACTAAAATTAATGACGGTTTCCCTAAACATATCTCTCTTATCATTCTGTTTATAAAAACCTTCTAGGTCCTCATTCTTGATTAAAATATTCTCACTTGAGATATCTACAACACCTCTTTCCGAAAATCACTTACAAACTGAGACTTTAATCTTCCTTTTTTTGGGAAAATGCTTCTACCGCATCTGCATCTTCAACCCGTTCTAGTCTGCGTGGATTAACCCTTTTGCCGGTCTAATGTGTGCACCGCAAATATTGCCTCAGACGGTCGAATGAACTCAAGAAAGGAGAAGAAATGAGGGGAAAGGATGCCAAAGGCAGGAGGGAAAGGAGCAAGGCCAGCCAAACCAGACAAACATTGAGGAGATGGATCAAAAACAGGCCAGTCAACAAAAAAGTAGTGGAAAGTAGAAGCCACGAAGATGAAGGGTTGCGTCTGGTCCCAGTCTAGTCTGGTTTTTGTGCCCTTCCTTAGACATTTTCCTGCTTACTTTTCCGCTTTTCTGTGGTTTTCATTCCCCTCGACACTCTTCCAACTCGGGACTCTATTAGGTCCCATCTCAGGACCTTTGGCGTGTGGCTAGATTCAGATTATTCAGGGGTGCTTGAACTGTCTGTTCTAAATTTGCTGAAATTGTAATTAGCGCAAGCCTGGCAAATCCATAAATAATCCATAAAAATGATTAATTACTGATCGATTCCGTCTGTGGGTGCAGCTTTTGTCTGCTGTCCATCCAGTGCATCCTGCTGCCCATTAGCCAAATTTAGCAATTTATGATTATGATGGGCGAGCAGTTGCTCTGCCGTCGGCAGCTGCAGCTTCACTTTGCTGCTGGTTTTAAGGCCGGGACATGCGCAGTTCGCCGGCGTGTATCTATGTATCTATGTATCTAACAAAGCTACGGCCATCCTGGGCCATGGTTTCCATTTAACCCGCGTCGGCCATGGCGTTAGGTCGCATCGCAGCTGCAACCCACGCCTGCCCGAAATCCGCCCTGATATACTATGCTCTATGGTATCTCACCCACCCAAAAACATCTATTCGGTCTGAGTTGGCAGCCCCTTTTGGGTGGTGTCCTTCCCACCCCCTGGACAGCTCTTAAAACCCTTGGCTTGCTTAGTTTCTCTTAACTTATCCGCCACCCATTTCTCTTAGCTTCAAGTCCTAGCTTCTAGCCGCCCAGCAATAGGGGGCGCCTTTCTAAGGTCTCAGGGTAAATTATCCTTAGATGAGGACTGTGAAACAGAATAGGGTTGGTTATTCAGTTGCTCAGCGAAGGGGAAGTTATAGTTTTCTGGGAAATTATCTTTGGGGAAATAAATGATACTAATTACCTTTTGTAAATTTCAAAAGCTTATATGAGGTAAATTTATATGCCTCACATATGATAAGATATAAAATGTTGAGATAAATATGATAACTAAAAAACCTGTACAATTATTATAAAATTTCTTTTAGCTTAAAATTTAAATAAAACATTACAAATTTGGTGCTGTTTGTTTTATTTCTATCAAACTTTCAGTATTCAGAATGATAATAATAACAATATGAGGCCTCATTATAATTAAAAGGAATAAGTGTAACTTTCAGTTACAATTTTTGTGATAGGTCCAAAAATTCGATTTTAAGAATTTTCAATTTGCTTGTAAAGAGGCTTTTAACAAGTGACTAACGTTTGCTTAATATTATTTAAATTTCAAAGCTGATAAGAAATATTTAAAAAAACCTCTTGAAATAAGAAATAGTTTTAAATCTCTCAGCAAACTCACCTGCATACATACATCATAATTCCATTTTATTGATCAATGCATTCAGACCAGTCGCCCTTTCTCTGTGCCAGCTCAATTGATTTTCATTGGCAATTTTTTGCCATTCTCTCCATTCTTTTTGTGCAGTTTTTTATATGCTGCTTTGCTATTTACCCTGTCATTGTGTTTGTGTTTGACTTTCGACATTTTTTCGATTAGACCCCCGACCCGCCGGCAATATGTTGGCTTTTTGTTATAATTCGCATCCCAGTTGTCTGCCTCGCGTATAATGTCGAGTTGCCGGAGTTTTGGACAATCGCAGCTCACCTGCCGATGGACTTTTGTGTCCCTTTGGTTTTGCTAGTCAATTTGCTGTTGTTTTATGCGATTAATCCACGACTATGGAGGCCACTTTGGCGCACATAATTGAGGTTACGTTCGGCTGCGCAAATTGCCGGCATTAATTGATTCTGGTTGGGGACGGACGGGCCGAAAAAAGAAATGTAATAATCGGATTTTTCATGGCTGCATTTTGGCACATTTAATGTTTTGAGTGGCCACATTTTGGGCTGTTGCTCCTGACCTGCTCAACCAGGAGTCCCAAGGATCGACCCGCGGTCCCATTGTCCTGCAGCGAAAAACAACCACCAAAAAAAAAAAAAGGAGGAAAAAGTTTGCGGCATGTGCTTGGGTCGTTTTTATCCCCACCTCCTGGGCACACTTATATTTTTTTAACAACTCAGATTTATGGCTCATCCGCGAACCCAGTTAATTGCCTCTTTTTGATGGTCGATTTGCTCATCTTTCGATCTTACAAGCCGGAATCTTAAATCTCGCAGTCTCGGCCAACAGTTGACACTTACATAAATTTGGCGCAGGGGGCCGTGACAATTTTCGGCTGTCCACTTTTTACGACAAAGATGATGGCAAAATGGCCAATTAAACTTTTTCATATTTGTTTCACATTTTGTTTTCTTCCAAGTTTCCATTTAATGACTAATGTTTCGCGTTTTATTGGTCTGGCGTGACCAACATTTAATTGTTATCCAAGAATCAAAAAGATAATTGTCGCTGAGCCAGCGACTTAGGTTTTATTTTTTGATGCAAGGCGTTGGGAAATGCAAGTTGATGGCTAGCCGTAAATCCTTGGAAATGGGAGGAATTGGTGGGGTTTGAGAGCAACACCTAATTAAACAATATATCATCTTAATGATATTGCTATGTGCTATGTTTTTTTTCGTCAGGCAGAACAATAAGAAGGATTTAACATAAAGCAAGTTACGGTTAATTTACAAATATATAAAAAAAATTTATCGTTATCTAAAATTCTATATTTCTATATAAGTAATTTCAAAAAACGTATAAATGGGCAGCACTGTTTCTGGGTAATTATATAACTCATACATTGAAAGGCAGTCGTCTAAATGTTTATTAAATTCCATATTTTACTCATATTTTTTTCGAAATTACAAACAGAAACTGGAAGAACTGGCAGCACTGGGCGTAATACTTGAGATACATTAAAGGACAGTTAACTTCACGTTATTAAACAATTCATAATAAGTCATATTATCGAATGTTTTTCGGTAAGAACAATAAGTATTTATAGTTATGGATAGAACTCAGATAAAGGAAATATTTTACATTTTCCCTAAAAAACAATCAGAAACAGGAAAAATGGGCAGCACTGTTCCTGGGTAATAATCCGTGCATCACTCATACGAGACGTTGTCGGTGGATCGGGGATCGCGGGGGCAGCAACAACGAAACGCACAAATTGCAAGTTGATTTAGCTGCTTTTTTTATTTGCCTCAAGTGCAGTCGTCTAAAAATTGCAGAGTCCGTGTGCCAGTCGCATTTGCAGTGGCGGTGGCAACGCATCCTTTTCAAAAAACAGTCGGAGCCTGATGTCCTGATGGCTTGGTCCTGATGGCGCTGGTGTGAGCGCGTTTTCAATCAAAATCGCTCAGGCTCTTGACGGCAACAACAACTGGGGAGCTGCAAACTTCAGGGGATTGCACTCGGCAGCATTTTGGCAAACTCGCCAAACTCTCGCAGCTCACATGAGCGCACAAAACAAACAGTGTGCGGCTGTGTGAGTGCGTATGGCACTTGGCTCTTTATCTTTTTGCCTATAAACGTCGCTGCCACGCCCCCGCCCCTTTTGGGAACTCAAACCCCTCCCCACCTTCCCCCCAAGAGCCCCTTGAAAAATTTCCCGCCTTGGGGTGCTGAATGCATTTTTGGTCAGCTGCAGCTCGCGACTGGCATTTTTTCTCGCTGCACTTTAAGTGCAGTTTACCTCTTTGGCAGTTGTGTGTTTGCTTTGCCCCGCCTCGCCACCCCGCCAGACTGTCCATTGCCCAACCAGCCAACCGCCCACTCCACCCCCTTTGGCGACTTTGAGTGTGTGGCGTTAGAAATTGGGAGAAAAAAGTTTCGCTGTGCAAATGAATTCTTACAAAGGACATGGCCCCAAACTCTGAAAACCCCACATGCACATGCCTACTCTCACTCGACTGCATTGCCAGGGGCGGGGGTCAGCAGGGGGGTCAGCAGGGGGGTCAGCAAGGGGTCAGGGGGCTAACTGGCAGTGCATTTTTGTGCGTCCCTTGGTTCGCTGACGACCAAGTGGCATGTGGGATTAAACCACTGCGCTTAAGTGCCCCAGCATCCCCACTTTTCCCGCCTTTTCCGGCCTTTCCTCGCCGCATTTCTTTTTCATTTAATTAAAATTATTTGCCTTTGGCCGCGACGGCCACTCGGAACTTAGCTCTTGGCCCGCGATTTTGGCAGAGAGTCTTTGCCGCGTTAAGTGCGTGCGGCGGTGGCCAATTGTCAATTAGCCAGGATGCAGGACGCAGGATACAGACAGGATGCCAAATGCAGCGATGCATTCAGGCGGCACTAACCAAAGCCGAACCACGCACAAAAGTATCCGCTGCACAGGGAAAAAGTAACGTAGCAATTTATTAGTTACGGGGAAATTTTATGTTTTTGTTGTTTACTAACAAAAACTAGCATCAAATGAATCATATTCAAGGTTTTCAAATCCCTTCTATTTTTTATATAAGGTGTCTTAAAGTATGCAGTGAATAAAAGTCATCTATCTGAATTGAATAATAGCATTTATAAGTTGTTGCATACTTTTGGGCAATTAAATCTAAGTAACCAGTGCATGTTTATATATTTTTGAACGTCCTGCCAAGAAGACTTTATGTATCATTTAGTCAGTATATACATTAAAAAGACTTAAATTCAAAATGTATGATTTAGAAAGTCCCATTTCTTGCTGTGTACGGCAATGTGTTTGAATGCAATTATTTTGCAGCGCACCGCTCAAAAAGAGAGGAGCACAAAAGATGCCAAATGGAAATGGAAAAAATCAAAAGGCTCAAAACAGAAACAATTGCGCGAAATGCTTTTTATGTTGCCAATTACAGACAACGCACAGGACCAAATGAAAGCGGACACTCGTGAGCGGAATATCCTTTTTACCTTTGACCAGCCCAGGGAGCCCACTGACAGGGGGCTGAAACACAGGACCTCCTTGCCGGCAATTGCCTGGCATTACACACACGTTGGACGAGTACTACGTCTAGCATTATGTGAAGCTGCTGCCTGGCCTCCTATTAATAATTCCAAGATGCGTAATTATTGATTTTCCATTAACACTTCGAGGCAGGCAAAGCGCAGGAAACAAAAAAAAAGGAAAAACCGGAGGAAAAAAGCGGGGAAAAAGGTTAAGAGTAGCGAAGCGAGGCCCACGCATGTGGACGGCCCTCACTTTGAACTTAGGCCGCAGGACCTCGGTCCTCACAGGACCCCCAGATCCTGTCTGCCGTCTCGCAGCGGGAAAAACTCCATCTCGCCTGTCACCTTTGTGACAATTAGTCGGCGTGTGTGCTTATTTATTAATAAGTATTTTACACTTCGACGCGTGGGGTTAATTGCAGAGATGATGCCGATACATGTGGGAGGCTATTCAGCGGAGCGGGAGATCCTTTAAGCTGCCCGCCGAGAGCCCTGGCTTTGGTATCCGCAAGATACTCACTCGTTGCGTAATTAAAAATCGAGCCCTGCTCCGGGCTTTGTTATTAAACTTGGCTGCAAATTGAAAGTCAAACTGTTTAAGACAATGTACAAACACACTTTCAGCCGGAGATTGACAAGGGTAGGCTCACGCTGCGCTGGCTACGAATATAGCCTTGCAACCCTTGCCCGTTGTCCATCCAGCAATCCATCCATCCATCCATCCAGCTGGCCATCTGAACATCCACCGACGTGACGCTAATTTCTTTGATTACATGTACGCGCTGGAGACGAGTCGATGGCCAGGAGCTTGAGACTCTGGGAATCCCTTCAGCCGGGCATCCTTTGTGCCCTGTCTTACGGCGGAAGCAAGAGCGCCTGCAATGACCAACTGAACTTCAAAACTTCGACTTGACCAGCGGCCACCCCTGCGATTCCGCTTCCTTTCGCTTGATTATCGAGCCAACCCATCCCGCTTTCCGTTCGTATGCCTTCATTCATCCACCGAGGGACTTTAAAATGTGTTAATTTCAAATTATTGCTGGATTGTAAGAACGAGGAGTACCGGGCCAGGCCAGCCAAGTGGCGGCAAATGAAAATCTTAATTAGGGCTTGCTGGCCGGCTGCCTGGCTGGCTGACCAGCCCATTCAACCTTTGACCCGGAGGCAGTTCCAAAGATGTGAGCTGCATGGGCGATTGGAGCTCCCAACTTCAGTCACACAGAAACAAATATTATTCAATCAAATGTGAATTTAATAATATTTTAAGAACTTTGATAGCCTTTCAATTGAGTATTAAGTATAGCTATATATATTTTAAATGTTATATTCTACTAATTGGGCTATGTTTAAAAATATATTTCTAATGTAATGCAATCAACAAGTTACTTTTCATTAAAAAATTTCTTAGTACTTATAAGGAGATTGTGATCCATTGCCAGTCGTAATAAAATGGTCATGAATATGACTGTCAGGAACTTTCATTTTAAGATAATTTAATATTTATAAAATAATGAGGTGGTAAAAGTTCTTATGTTATTTGAAAAACTGAAATCCTCAAATATAATATTTGGTTAGATACCTTTTTATAACTTTTATTGATTTAATTTTAAATAAATAAACTATAAAAAATAAACTATTTGAAATAAAATCTCGAAGTTAAAGAACACTTTTTTAACCTTACTCCGATATCTTATAGATAGGAATTTCCGAAATGTATCTCTCATATTTTTTCCCTTTTCAATATCAGACTATCAAGTATATCCTCTCGTCGCCATGAAGGGTAAATCGAATCTTGACAGCCCCAATCCTGGCAGACTCTCTCCAAGCTCGTTCAAAAGTTCTGGTGCATCCGAGTTGCAGGTCGAGGCTAATGATTGATGGCTGCCTAAGCAGGATGAATTCATATTTATATCCACACACCCGTTCGCATGTGCATTTGCATTTGCATGCGAAGTCAGTGTAAATAGCTGAGCCGAACAAAAAGACCTCTCGCCAGAAAGGAACTTTTGCCCACATGCACTTGCGGACTCTGGCCGAGCATAATGCCGTATGAATGCCATGGGATATGGGATATGTGGTTGGGTTGGGGGGCGGAGGTCAAAGGTTGTCCGGTGGGTGGTTGGGGGAGGTGCTCAGCTCAGCTACTTTGGCCTCTTTGTGCGACTGCTCTCGTCCGCTCGTGGAAATGGGAATTCTTTGGTTTGATTTTTTGTTTGGCTGTTTGCGCCGGGTCCGTCCGTCATCACTAAAAAGTTAATTGCACGAAAAATAAGTTAATACTCGACGCCTGCTCCGTGCCAGTCCACTTCGATGGCCGCTCCAGTCGCTGTTTAATTTAATTAGTCGGCCTCCTTCTGCCCCCTGCTCCCCCAATCCCTCCGCACATGTGTGTGCCAGTCCCAATTCGAGTTCCATTGCCCATCCTCCTGTCCACGCGACGCGGCTCCTTGTCGTCCTGCACATGTGTGCGAGTCCTTTCGACTGTTTGTCAATGCGATTCCGTGGGCTGGGCGGCCTGCAAGTCAATTAGCAAGTGTTTTAATTGCCTTAAATTTGCATAATTCCTGTCAACAATGCGGCCCTACTAAGCCGGTCTCCTGGACCAAAGGTTTTTTGACCTTCTTTTTAAGGGACTTATTAGGTTTACAGGAGATTTAATGAATAGTAAGTCTCATTAAAGAATTTAAAAGTTGTATTATATAAAAATAATAATATTTAAAATCCTTAATTAACCATTATAATATTTGTAGTTATAGTAAAAGAGTTTTGTCTCAATTTCCACTCTAATTATGATTTAAGTGTGTCCTTTCTAGGCCTTGTTTTTTGTGAAAATTTGTTTTGCTGCTTGGTCAGCAACTTGATGTGTTTAAATAAGATTTTGCGTATTAGTTTCAATTAGTTGACTCTGACAATGGGTCAGTCAAGGGAGCCAAAGCCCTGGCCACGCCTGGATTAATCCCACATTGAGACCCTGCTACGGGCATTTCAATTAACCCGGGACGCACCTTAAGCACAAGACAATTTCAATTCCATGAAACGTCCTTCCCATACGATCTGACCTCGTTTCGACGAGCAGAAGACGCACAACTAATTAGACACATGCCAGGACATTAGACACACATGTGCGGTTATGAAACTAAACTGGTATCTGTATCTGTATCTGTGACTGCGGCTGACTGACTCCAACCGCTTGGCTGCTTGACCGTACGCAAATTACTTGTGTCATAAATTCAGCCCGCAAAAGCGACAAGAAAAGTCGGGCGGCGGCGGTAACCCGAAATAAACCCCGAGGCTTTATAACTACGTATCCTCGCAAGTGGGTCGAAGAACTGGGGCTTGGCCAACTCGGGGCCTCACGTATTCATGCGTTTCTACTCCGTTGTCCTTTTGCCGCCACAGTTTATGGCCACAAAGTTTCGATAACTCAAAGGGGCAACCAGGCGACCTTCATAAAGATCTCAATCTTAACGATGACAATGCGAAAGTTTTCGGCCGCTGGTCCCCTCAAGATCCCCCAGAAACTATCGTCGCCAAACATACCTCCCCACCCCGAACACACCGCCATTGTCTTCGCGTTAAGTGAGACAAAAGTTGACTTAAAATCCCAAAAACCGATGGGAATAACTACATGTACACCTTTCCAGAACCGGTTGCTTATCGAAGCCCTTTGAATGCCTTTCGGGGGTTGCGAGATGCAGGAGTTGCGATAAGCCTAATATGCGTTTTCCTCGGCTGCTCATTAAGTTTACATAACCCAAGGGACACGCAAGTACAGTGAGGACTCTGTGAATCAATCTTAACTATAAACTCATTTTCTTAACTAAAAATAAAAGGTTTTATCTTTTGAAATAGCCCAAGTTATGGAGTCTAGAAGTCTAGTTTTGGCTACCAGTTAGAAAGTCACTGGAATTACGGAAAAATTATACATGAAAATGGGCTAAAATTTTGACCATCGTCAAAAAGGAAAATTTTAATGTAGATCATCAGAGAATTCAACCACAAACTCATAGAGGTATCCCACGTCAAAATCGGAATAAAAATGCCCAAGTTATTGAATCTAGAAGTTCAGTTTTGGGCCCCCACACTGAAAGTCACTGGAATTACGGAAAAATGGGACATGAAAATGGGCTAAAATTTTGACCAGCATCAAAAAGAAAGATTTTAATGTAGATCATCAGAGATTTCAACCACAAACCCATAGAGGCATCCCACGTCTAAATCGGAATAAAAATGCCCAAGTTATTGAATCTAGAAGTTCAGTTTTGGGCCCCCACACTGAAAGTCACTGGGATTACGGAAAAATGGGACATGAAAATGGGCTAAAATTTTGACCAGCATCAAAAAGAAAGATTTTAATGTAGATCATCAGAGATTTCAACCACAAACCCATAGAGGCATCCCACGTCTAAATCGGAATAAAAATGCCCAAGTTATTGAATCTAGAAGTTCAGTTTTGGGCCCCCACACTGAAAGTCACTGGGATTACGGAAAAATGGGACATGAAAATGGGCTAAAATTTTGACCAGCATCAAAAAGAAAGATTTTAATGTAGATCATCAGAGATTTCAACCACAAACCCATAGAGGCATCCCACGTCTAAATCGGAATAAAAATGCCCAAGTTATTGAATCTAGAAGTTCAGTTTTGGGCCCCCACACTGAAAGTCACTGGAATTACGGAAAAATGGGACATGAAAATGGGCTAAAATTTTGACCAGCATCAAAAAGAAAGATTTTAATGTAGATCATCAGAGATTTCAACCACAAACCCATAGAGGCATCCCACGTCTAAATCGGAATAAAAATGCCCAAGTTATTGAATCTAGAAGTTCAGTTTTGGGCCCCCACACTGAAAGTCACTGGAATTACGGAAAAATGGGACATGAAAATGGGCTAAAATTTTGACCAGCATCAAAAAGAAAGATTTTAATGTAGATCATCAGAGATTTCAACCACAAACCCATAGAGGCATCCCACGTCTAAATCGGAATAAAAATGCCCAAGTTATTGAATCTAGAAGTTCAGTTTTGGGCCCCCACACTGAAAGTCACTGGAATTACGGAAAAATGGGACATGAAAATGGGCTAAAATTTTGACCAGCATCAAAAAGAAAGATTTTAATGTAGATCATCAGAGATTTCAACCACAAACCCATAGAGGCATCCCACGTCTAAATCGGAATAAAAATGCCCAAGTTATTGAATCTAGAAGTTCAGTTTTGGGCCCCCACACTGAAAGTCACTGGAATTACGGAAAAATGGGACATGAAAATGGGCTAAAATTTTGACCAGCATCAAAAAGAAAGATTTTAATGTAGATCATCAGAGATTTCAACCACAAACCCATAGAGGCATCCCACGTCTAAATCGGAATAAAAATGCCCAAGTTATTGAATCTAGAAGTTCAGTTTTGGGCCCCCACACTGAAAGTCACTGGAATTACGGAAAAATGGGACATGAAAATGGGCTAAAATTTTGACCAGCATCAAAAAGAAAGATTTTAATGTAGATCATCAGAGATTTCAACCACAAACCCATAGAGGCATCCCACGTCTAAATCGGAATAAAAATGCCCAAGTTATTGAATCTAGAAGTTCAGTTTTGGGCCCCCACACTGAAAGTCACTGGAATTACGGAAAAATGGGACATGAAAATGGGCTAAAATTTTGACCAGCATCAAAAAGAAAGATTTTAATGTAGATCATCAGAGATTTCAACCACAAACCCATAGAGGCATCCCACGTATAAATCGGAATAAAAATGCCCAAGTTATTGAATCTAGAAGTTCAGTTTTGGGCCCCCACACTGAAAGTCACTGGGATTACGGAAAAATGGGACATGAAAATGGGCTAAAATTTTGACCAGCATCAAAAAGAAAGATTTTAATGTAGATCATCAGAGATTTCAACCACAAACCCATAGAGGCATCCCACGTCTAAATCGGAATAAAAATGCCCAAGTTATTGAATCTAGAAGTTCAGTTTTGGGCCCCCACACTGAAAGTCACTGGAATAACGAAAAAATGGAACATGAAAAGGGGCTAAAATTTTGACCATCGTCAAAAAGGAATATTTTAATGTAGATCATCAGAGAATTCAACCACAAACTCATAGAGGTATCCCACGTCTAAATCGGAATGAAATAGTCATAGTTATGGAGTTCAGTGTTGGCTAGTTATCTGTAGTTATTTCGTAAAACATAAACGTTTTTAAAAATTATTTTAGTGGTTCATCCATAGAGTATTTGACTGTATCACGGCACTAAATTCATAAACGCTTTGCATAGTTGTAATGGCCCACCCCAAATCGGGAGGTCCAGGAAACAAAAGGACGAAGGCCGTTCAGCCTTCTCGGCCGTTTCTTAATATGCGCTACGTGATAGAGGGAAAATAGAGGAAAAGGGTTACACAATTTTGGGGCCTTTTGTACCCGGGCCTCATTGTGTCTTCAAGATAAGCATCACAATGATTTCTTGCTGAGTTATGGGCCAAAGTTGCACCAGTTATTCTGCACTTCGGCCAGTCAATGAACTGACCTTACAACGATTTTCCGTTAATGGCGAAATCATGAATGAAATTGCGTAAACGCGGTTGCCGAAAAAAATGAATAAAGAGCGAGCCCCCATTGAAAGTGAAAACGTGTGGAAAAATAATAACAATAACGAAAAAAGGCGAAAAAAAGCGCTGTGGAAAAATGAATTATTTTCGCATATTGGGTAATCAATTAAAATTAACCGAAAACAAAATAAAATAAAGTGCGCAAACTACTCGTATGTGTGTGTATGTGTGGCAGGACATTGTTGTCGAGGGAAGGGGGTGGTTCGGATGGGCGGTGGGCAGTGGGAGGTGTTTGGCCGGCAGACAACCTCTGCCCGTGACCCCATTCCAATGGGGTGCGTGTTCATTAACCGGCATCGGCATACTCACACACGTGCGTTTACGCATATAAGTATATCCTTCGGCCCACAGAAACCCCCACCACCCATCGCCACCCACCCCACCCCACATCCTGCAGGTCATCGGACGGCGACAAGGACCTGTGCCGGCATTTTTATTTCGCTTTTCCGCTCTCTCACACCATTGCAATTTACCACTGCATGTCATAATAACAACAAGCGGCCACGGCAGCACCAACACCAACAAACAGCTGTAACCCAAGGCCGCTCAAGGTCAAACCATAATCGTTGATAATGAAAATTATTTGTTTCGTATTTCGTTTTTTCCCGATTTCGGTTTCGCTCCTCTTTTTTCGGTTTTTACGCCTCTTTTTTTCGGGTCCACCGCGTCCTTGCCTCGCATTCGTTTTTGTCACTCGTTTTCTTTAATTTCCATTTAATGCAATTCACCCCCTTACCATTTTCCAACCCCTTTTCACCCATTCATTGTGTAAATTATTGCCAAAAAAAAAAAAGTCAAAAAACAAGGAGCGAAAAAAGTCGCGCTCGCCCGAAAGTATGCAACATAATTAAAAATCAATGGCATACAAACAGATAAAGGCCAGCGCCTCTTTTCGGGGGCGGCATGTGGGCGTGGGTGTGGGCGTGGCAAACAGCATGATTTCCACATTAACAGAGACCACCCTTCGCCATTCCGACCGACTGCAATTTATTTTTGATCGTTTTTTAATTTATTTTTTATTCGCATAAAAAGCGCAACAAAAAAATTATGAAAAAAGCGCGCGAACGTGCAGCACACAGCAGAAATCAACGAGGATGTGGAAATGGGTGGAGGGGAAAAAAAAAGAAAGCACAGCCAAAAAAAGAGAGCAAAATAACAAAAAAGCAGGCCAAACAACGCCGGTCAGCAGCGGCAGGACGAGCCCACATGGACGAGGACGAGTACGAGGATGTGGATGCGGCCGTGGATGTCCTGGCTCCCTGTGCACGAATTTTTGGCGGTGTGGCGGCCAATGAACAGTAAAACTGTTGCTGCCCTGTTGCAACGTCAGCAGAAAGCGGCCCAAATGGTTAAAATGGTACAAAAAAAGGTTATGCCTAAGTGTCGAAAATATAAAAAGGCCATTTGGTGGAAATGGAAATCGGTGTAGAGGCTTCGCAAATAGAAGTGACTAGATCTGACACTAAAGCACTATAGAAATCCCTTCAAAATTCGAGAGGTGATACGAGAGTTATTTAAAAATAAGCCCATTCATATGTATGGACCTCCTTTGCTCTTATATGGAAATTCCGCGTTGAGCTTCTGTTGTCCTTCTCACCTGTTCGGTTGTAAGGCGACTTTTCTCGGGAAATCAGCTTAAACACCTCCAACCATGTGTTGCATGTTTGCGTCGAAAGGATGCAGCCTTTATCTTTCGTCCTTCAGCTGCACTCGCCATTTACCTCCATTTATTTGAGCTGCTTTTTTTTTGGGAGCTGAGAGAGTATACTTTCACCTCCCATTGTTTTACACAGCCTCTTTTTGGCTTGTAAAAATCACGTGGGAATTTAAATTGCAAAATAATGCCAGTCAAACTCATTATTCAATAAATATAAATTCGTGCCGGCTTTCGATGCACTTTTTTCGCAGTTTCACTTGCTTTTTTATGACGAATCAAGGGTAGATACTACAACAGCTGCAGAGTACAATACAATGATAGTATTCAGCAGATAAATTGTTACCTAAATATATAACACTTTGGAATTCTTATTTTAATGTGCTTTATTTTTTAAAATATTTTTTAAATTAAAAATGGATTTTGATTAAGACCTTATGATAACTTGTCTCGGATATTTCAACCCTAACTCATGGACTCTTTAAGAATTGCAGTGGCTAAAGCCTTTAAGGCCCAATTGCAGTAGTCAAATTGCTATGGGGGGCTAACTACCCATCAGATACTCCCCCTCACTAGAGTGAAATCAGGAAAATTACGACCAAGAATCACCGGGCTTTGTTTGTTTGCCATCAATGGAAGTTTTTAATTTGCTGCACAACCCTTGCCAACGACTTCGCCTTCGCTTCTGGCTTTCGCCTTCTATTGAGAGCTCCGCTTTTGGGCGGCAAACTGCAGTTTCGGCCTGCATAATATGCACTTTGCACCGTTTTTGGCTCGGCAAGCCAAGGGGTTGTTAGCCAACCTGCAACTTGTCTATTATCCAGCCCCCTTTGGGACGCACAGGCAACGCAATTACCCAAACAAAACTCCATCATGCAGCCGATTTCTTCTGCCGACATGTGTGCAATTTCATGCAACTTTGTTTTCGGCCTGCGTTATTTTGGCAAAAGTTTCGTGTAAATTGCATTCCGAAATTGCCTTTAAGATTAAAGTAATGCGAAAGAGTTGGGAATTAGTTTTCGCAGGGGCGGAGGGGCGCCAGGTGGGCGAGCCGGGACGCCACTTCTTGACCCCGAAAGTAAGTCACTCTCAACGAGGGGTGCGCCGGATGACTTAGGGGTTACGAGCTGTGTCTACATATAGCTGTGTGCTTGGGCTGGCGACACTTGTATACAAATTGACACTAAAACCGGGGCTGACCACCCACCTCGGCCCACCCCCTTTGAAGGACCGGTCCCAAGGGCTTCGAAGACGGCGACGACAACTTTGGCCGCACCTTTGCTTGCCCACATGTGGCCAGTCGGGTAAATAGTGCTCCGCTCCTGCTCCCTTTCGTCCTGTGTGCGTCGCAGTGTGTCCATGCAAAGTAAATATTTTCAGTCGCAAGGATTTCATTATCCTTATCACATGACAAGCGGAATTTTTTCGCACCACACAAAAGCGCAATAGCGGCAAAAGATGTTACGGCCACGTTGGCGACCCGAAGGCGATGGATAAATGGCTGCATGCATGCATGTATGTGTGTCGGTCGGCACGCCAGGACGTCGCCTTGCTGTCGTGTAATGTCCTTTAAGTCCTGCCCGGTTCAACTTTAATTATACATGGTCGCCTTCGGTGCGAGGTATGCGATGGGTGTGCTCAAATTATGCTGAGTAGCATGGCTTGCAGTATTGCATTCGGGGTTAATGCAATAAATTCGGTTAATTAAATTTCAATTAAAAGATACTTCTGTAAGTTTTATTGAATATTTATTTACTATAATAAATAATAAAATTATTAGATATTTATGTTTTTCAAGTATTTTATTGCCTAAACTCGACATTAACTCCGAATTTCTTAATTTTAGAGAAAGTTAGGTTTACTATTTTGATGCATATATTCTTAGGATTTGACTTTTAAATAGTTTTTTTTTACAGGATATGGTGCCTTCTGTCCTTGGCTTTGGTTGCACTGCTATTTATGTTGCTGCTGTTGTTGCCTTTGTGGTTTCATTGTCTCTTGAGATATTCCTTTATGCGTGTGTGCTCGTGCGAGTGGCACTCCTGTGTGCTTATCCTTAACGGCGGTTGAGCAACTTAACTATTTGCATGTTTGTCCTTCGCTGTCGTCGCTGCGGTCTCTGCCTAGTTTAGAGCCCTCAAAGATGACGTCGTCGGGTTCGTCCTTTCTTGTTAATTACGCTGGGACAAAGGAGCCTCGCGAACTTAATTGAAATGAAGTTTTTGCTCCACTAATGTCTTTATTTAGCTGTGCTTGCCAAGAGTGGGAAAAAACGAAGAGGAGTTGCCTGAAACCAGTTAAGTAGAGCAGAGTCAATGCCAATTATTTGTCAATCAGCGAGTCGAAGTGGGTGGTGGTGGTGGTGGCTGGAGGCTAGTGGCTGGGGCAACGGAAACGAAGTTCGCTTGCAAATTGCGGCTAAAAGCAACTGCCTGTGCCCCAACAACAACAATGCCATGGGACAACAAATTGATATATATGGACAAGTCCGCGGATTGACAAAGCAGCTGCAGCGTAAAAACCCAGCCATGTTGCCTGTCCGTTAAAACCCTTTGCCCCCTGCCCATTTTTCCACCCCCGCTCCAGCGAAATGTAGCATTTGAGGCTGATGCTTTTGCTGCTGCTGCTGCTGCTGTCGCGAAAAGTGCATTTTGTTGAACGTTGAACGGGGCGTATGAGCAACGCATCGTAGGAAAAATAGAGGGGGTTTCCGAAAGGGGGACGTAGAAGGGTTGCCGATGAGGAAAAGGGGGTCGCCCGTAAAGGAAACAGAGTCGCTTCGGCGACTGTCGCAGTTGCATTGAATTTTTGCCATTGCAACGATGGCTGACAGACGCCAGCCGTCAGGCAGTATGACCAAAAACCCCCCTTGGAGTCCCCTCCCTAAACTGGTAACCCCCCACGCGCACACCACATCCTCCGCCCTTCTAGTAGGCGGGGCATTTTTGTATTTTTTGCCCTTTGTTTTTCGAACGCAAGCGCGCATTTTTAATGCAACAGCAACAACAGCGGGGCACAAGGTGCAGGCCAGAGTGAGAGGGCAAGAGGAAGCGTGAGCAGGACGGCAAGAGAAAATGCGAGTGAATCAGTTTTATCCGGGCTTAGTATTTTGTTTGTGCCCCTCGCACCCGCAAACCCCCGACATTTCTGCCAGTGCACTCGCAGTTAAAAATATTACACATCGAAAGTTCAAAGTTCGGTTGTAGGGCATCCGTTTGCATGTCCTTTGAGCTGGCCCTCGGATCCGTTTGATTAATTAAAAGCAAAATATGTTTATGGCCAGCAACAGTTCCTTGGGGGATAACCGGATGCTGGCCGGGTTAAAAAAGCGAGTGGGTGTGTGTGTGTGTGTGTGGCATGAATTATGTAGATGCTTCTGCTGGTCACCCGATTCCCAGATTCCCTGATTCCCAGATTCACACTCCGCGGACATGAGGCAACTGTACCGCTTGACACTTGGCAGGACCTTCGCCGCACAAAGGACTAAACGGCAGCCCCTTCTGCTGGCTGCTGCCTCCTTCCTTGCGCCGACATCGCTGATTGCATTTGCTGCAACATTTTTCGTTTGGTTTTGTTTGCCTTGCCAGTCGAGGGGAAGGGGTTGGGAAGCGGTCGAGAAGGGGTCGGCAAGGGGTCAGGAAGGGGTCCCGCTGCAACTGCTGCACCGCCACTGCTGCAACGTCCTGGCATTCGAATGGACTTTTGTTGTCGTCGTCCAAAATGCAGCTGTCGCGATGCATGACCTCCCTGTTTTCCCCTCCTTTCCGCGCGCTTGTTTAGTTTTTCGCGCAATTTTCCGCGCTGCTTTTGTCATTTTTCGGGGGTTTTTTCGTCCATCCCGACTGCCATTCTGCTGCCGTTCAGCCTGCCAGGCGATATTTTCGTTATATAAGGCCCTGGACATGGGAGCCTTGCTTTTGGGCAACGGCCGGCGCATGCAAATGCAACTGCAACTGCAGCAGCGCTTTGGGGAATATGCAAATCAGCCATCAGCGGCACAACTGCAGCTGCAACAACAAAAGGCTCAAACTAGAAATGCTTTATGTGTATCCGTCCCGTTGGGTGAGTGTGTGGCCCCCAAGCCCCCTTCAAAACCACCGCCCCTCAGTGTTCGACGAAAGGCGAGCGCATAATTGATGCTTTTCGGGCCGCGACCAGCTTTGCACGGCCATTAATTTGCTATCGAATTGCTCTCAACTAATTGAACAGCAGCATAATGCGAATTTAATGAAGATCGCCATTGGCAGGAGAAGGGCGGAGGGGATGGCTGATTAGAAACCAGATAATAACCGGTTTGATACAACAATTGTTTTGTTATGGAGCTTATCCAGTTCAAGCCGACAAACAAGAGGTTTGGAAACATGTTTGGAGTTAGCTGTATTATTTAACAGCGATTTTTGGAACAACTTTAAAATAAAAGTGTTTCCATAATATTATTTGCAAATATCTCAATTAGGAATAAAAAAATTAAGGTTTTAAAAAGGTTAGGTTTTATATTATTCATTATTCTGGTAATAACCTTCCCTTCCTTCGCGAGCGATAATTGAGTGCCTACAAATTGATTTCATAAAACCATAATTTATTTTAACTTTAATACAACACTCGTTTATGCTAGTTTCAAAAAAGTTAAGTACCTGATCATTAGAAAAAGAGCCTAATCAAAACCAAACTTTCCATTTTGTTTTAGCAAAAATCAATATTGCTGCTTCCATTTTGTTTCAGGCGAGACATTTTATTTTTTTTAGTAAATTTTAAGATAATATGTATTTATTTTCTCTTCTAAAGGCTTTTTTTTAATTAATTTTTTTTTTTTAATTTTAAACCTTCAAAAATATACTTTTTGAGCTTTGCCTTGAAGGAATGCAGATAATTTGATGCGGTTTACATATGCAGATCAGTATTTCAATGCGCTGCCATCACAATGCCCTAGGAGCTGCATTCTCCATTCCATTGGATTTTTAATGCGATTTCCGGGTATAGTCATCGCACGGATGGGCCGCTGCCTGTTGCGGACCGCGAGCTCATTAATTAATGATGACCGGTCGGCATGGGATAGGACAGGAGGGGAGGCTGTAACCAGACCGCAGCAGGTGGCAATGCACCCGCCCCGCCCCCGAAACCGTTGCATTTGTGCATAACAACTTATGAATCCATAAGCTATCTGGCAATCTCTTTATGAGCAGCATTCCGAATTCCTCTCCGGCATCGTATCGAACCAAACCAAAACCATGGCGGGCCCCAAGCAAAAGCAGAACGGCCACAGCGGCAAAGTCAATAGCCAATGCCATCGATAAAGCCATAAACTCCATGTACTGGGTGGGGATTGTGGGTGCTGTGCCTATCCGGCCTAAACTGCGCCACCGCCACCTCATCCTCGGCGCGCTTTGGGGCCATTTCCGGGAATACGCGGCGTATGAGTAACGGGCGCGATGCGTAGGATTTAATGCAGGCTCTGCCTAGTTCCGATCTGTCCCTCCCCGTCTATATATCCCCGCGTATATATATATATGCCCACATATATCTTTGAGCGCGTACATAGAGAATTGCAGTGGCTGTCGCTGCAATCGCCCACCAATTTTTCTCCGCTTTTTTGATGCGCTTTTCCCCCGCCACCAGCACCACCCCCTTGTTTTTCAGCCCGGAATGTGCATGAGTTAGTGGGAATTTATGCTGGCTCTATTGTTGTTGCTCTTGTTGCCGCCGATCCTTTTTGCCGGGGTTTGAGTGCGGCTGTCGCTCTTTATTTTTTCCGGCTGCAATTTTCTTTGCTGGATATTTTAATGCCGAACTCCGACGATATACCAATACCAATGCCAATAACCAACACCCATAAATGGCGGCGAAATAAAATAGAAAAAAATAAATAGAAAAAAGTGTTGCATACGCGCAAGGGCAACATAGAAAACTTTTACGTTTCGCTTAGGTTTTTGTTTTATTTGTAGCTTTCAGTTTTCCCTCCTTTTTTTTGCAATTTTTATTTTGTAGCTTTGCTATTGCAAATGAAAACGAAAAAATTGCATTTTCCCCGCTGAATGTATGGACGTGTGTGAGAAGAACGAAATCAAAACAAAACATGGCCACATGGCGGATCCTGCGGTGGGTAGGGGTGGTGGCGTGGGTGGTGTCCTGTGGGTTGTAGGTGGTGGAGGGTGTGGATAGGGGGGGGGGAGGGGGTGTTGCTGGCACACCAACAATGCACAGCCAGGAGCAACAGCTCCCACAGCTGCCGAACACCCTCCCCCCCAGCAGCTGTGGATGTATCTGTATCTGTATCTGCGGCATGGTATGGTCAATCTGGCTGGGGAGGGGGGATGGGGTGCTGGGTTTTAGGTACACTTAGGCTCGATAGCTGCAGTTTTGCGCCAGCCACCCAATGAGCCACCCATTACCAGTCCGAAAACCACCTCATCAGCCGCTCTAGGGGCTTGGGTGTTGCATACTTTTTGGCGTTGTTTGATTTTTAGGCGCAGCAAAATGCGTTTTGCTCTTGATTGGAAGTGTGCAGTATCTGTGTGTGTGTGTGTGACGGGGGGTATCTGTGTGAGTGTGTGGTATGTGCATTGTCCGTGTCCTTCGCTCGGTGTGTTGGTGGGGACGCCACTGCTGCTGCTGTCGTCGCGCTTTGTTTTGATTTTTCGCGACTGAGCGCGCGTTGCTGTCTGTTTCTCTCTGTGTTTTTGGATTTGTCCAGCATTGCATATGTGCGCCCACTGTTCTAGTGTGTGTGTGTGTCAGTGTGGTGTTGCATGTGTATGTACATTAGCAGGAGCAGCGCTGACGTCGCAGTCGCAGCAATTTTTTGCGCCAAAGCCAAACCAAAAAGGACGAGGACAATTCGGTTGGCGCTGCTGCCGCTGCCTGCGACGTAGCCGCGGAATTTTTTTGCGCGTTTCGCGCCCGGCCAGCGGCCACTTTCATCCGTATCCGTGTTGCCACGTATACCCCGCATCCTGGCATCCTTGCATCCACATCCATCCTACGCCAGCCGGAACGTCCCTCATAATCAACGCGCTGCAGCCGACGACGCCATCGACAGCGACTCTGGCTGCTGCTGTGACTCTGGGGCCCGTCATCGTTAGCAATTTTTGCCAGGACATTGCAACAGAAAACTGCTAAACGCGAAACAAGTTGCGGCGCTTTTTTCTGCTCCTCGGGTTCTCGTCTCCCTGTCCTGGCCTGTCCTGAATCGAACTAAATAGGACTCAACCGAGCTGAACTGAACTGAGCCGTGCTGCCAGGATCAGGCAGCTGGCGGCAGGCAAGGCACATCAGTAGGCAGTGCAAGGCAGGCAGGCAGGCAGTCGGCAGGCAGGTCGCCACTTCTCGCAGACTTCTTCGCATCTGCATAAATCAAAAAACCCCGGAGCAGTAGCAGTAGCAGTAGCAAAGGCAGTCTGCAGTTTTCCACCCCAAGAAAAAACGAACTCCAAGCGAAAAGAAAGAAATCGAAAAGACAGACATAGCAGACAGAGAGAAAGGACGTGGAAATAAAAAAGTGCCAAGTGCCAAGTGAATGTGAAAGTGAAAGTGTGTGCAAAATGACTTGAAGTGCAAGACCAGACACCTACACCTAGCCACCTACCACCACCCATCCAGCTATCCACCCAGCCCGGTCCCCACTACGTATACGCAATGCTGCGGCCCAGGCACTCATACGCCCCGTTGGCCCGCCAGCCATTCGAACTAAGACTCGGGCTGGGGCTCGAGCACACCCACTCGCTGGCCAACATGCCGTCTTGAGTGCTTTGCAAACCGCCCAACAAACCTAAAAAACAATCGCAACCGGCTTGCGCCGAAAGACAATGTAAACGCCGGCACTAGAATGTAGCGCAGTTTTTTCCTCATTTCCCAAAACTAAACTAACAAAACCAGCCAGCCAACAACAAATAACAAAATAGACAAAGTTACATTTTTACCAATATCGATAATATTAATCACTTGATAATCAGCGCCAGTCAAACGCAGCATTTCGTTCGTAAACAACAGCAACAAGCAAGCAACTAACAACAACAACTAGCCAAGAAGCAACCAAAATAAGCAGGCAACACCAGTCAGTCCGTAAAAAGTCAGCAGAAAAGCAGAAATCAGAAAAACCAAGCGAAGAAAGTAACAAGATTGAGTAACTCCAGTTTCAGTTCCGCACCGATTCCGATTTGAGCCAAAATTCAAGCGTCTGAATTTGATTTCGATATCGTCTGGCCCGTTCCGTCTTCAAGTCTCGGCCACAGGTTCGTCATCGTCCCGACACACTCTCAGTTTCTACAAATTCAGACGTAGATCCTTAGTTAGTTCACCTTTTGTATTGTGCATTTCGGCCACAACAACCGTTTTGGAAAAGATCCAAGGGAAGTCAAAAAAGAGCAGCAGAAGAGGCTGCTGAAGCGCAGAAGTCAACACTCGAAATCGAAAACTACGAAATTACCTGAAAAATTTTTACAACAACCAAAAAGTCTATGAATGCAACAAAAATTACACGCTAAATTTTACATGTGCAAAATTTTCTTATAATAATTTATCAAAAAAAGAATAAATAAATTACAAAAAAATTATATAAAAGAAGATACAAAAAAAACGGAACTATAGTGAGAAAATTAATCAAAGTTTAGAGAGAACATTGAACGCAAACGGATATCAAAAATTGTTGTGATGTGATATTTTTTCGATGTACTTTTATTTGAGGGTGAGTAAAGGCTTTTCTAAAAATTCATTAAATAACTTACCATAACCTTTTCCTGACACATTTCCTAACTGTGAGGGCAATCTTTAAGTTATCAATTTATCTTTTGAAAGGTAGAAAAGGATAATAAGAATATTTTATCAGTAATTGGAGGAAAATGCTTTTAATATTTTATGTTTTGAAATATTTCTTAAAAACAGGCTTGTAAATAGTTAATTGATCTATTGTCTTAGCAGGTCAATATGGTAGATATTATAGCCTGTATAAGAAACCTCCTCTGTGTTCCGACATCATTTTTTTTAAAAACGATCTAATTGACGGTTGCCTTTAGTATAGTTAGTCGAACCTACAGAAATGAAATAAAATATTAACCATAGATACTCTAAGGTTTATATAAGATCTTTTAACTTTGGAGTCTCTATTTTACGAGGTGTCTTAAGAAATGTAAAATAGATGGTTTGTTTTAACCTTCTCACTCTGAAGTTTTTGGGCTTGAATACATTAAATGTAATTAGTTAAAGATGTTTCCTCATGCTCCCCATAATTCCTTGTCTTATTTTTAAACAATTTTAACTTTAAAGTTTCTTATAATTATATAATCTTCTCGTAGTGTCGTATAAACTGTTTTTTATGAGTAAACCCTTTAACATATTATTTGTATTATTATTTTATAAAAATATTTTTAAGTTCATAAAAACTTAAATTGCAATTTTAAGGAGCCACACTATTTTTAAAGTTTCCAAATTTGCTAAAACAAATCATAAAAAGTATCTTTTATAGCGTGTCAAATAGTTTCTCTAGCAATTCCTCTAAAAGATACAAATATCGGACCCATTAAATGCCTATGCTATTTATTTAAGGCAATTACTTCTTAAGAAAAAATGGCTTCTTTGGGTTCCTTAGTTCAGTGGGTCTGAAGATCGCAGAAGGCTGGCCTTCTCCCCGCTTGAGCTCGGCTCCTCTTCGCAGGACTTCGTGTCCTGTCGGGGTGATGGAGCTCAGCTGCAGCAGCAACATGCAACAGCAACAGCACGGTGTTGCTGGTGTGCGTGCCACTCTCCCCAGCAGCAGCAGCAGCAGGTTTAGTTGTAGTTGTAGACTTTTTGCTTTTCTACATCCTCGCACACACACACACACACACACAGGCGAGTGCAGGAGGCGAAGTTTTGGAGCCTTGCACATAATGTAAACAAGGACATGCGCAGTGCAGCGCTTCCCCAACAGGAGAAGTGCATTGCAGGCAATGCAATTGCCAACTAGAAGATAGCAGCAGCGCCGGCCAAAGGGGCAGTGGGTGGTGGGGTGGGCGGCCAGGCGGCCAGGCGGCCGGGCGTCTCTTTGGGGTGGCTTGGGGGCAGCTTCATTTACCAGCGACTGCACTAGTAAATAGCAGCTGGCAGCGCAGTCAGCGTTGGCTGAGCAGTCGGCGCCAACTTGCCACAGTTTAGATGGGAAAAAAGGAAAACTCCGGAGAGCAAGACAGAGTGAAAGGGAGAGAGAGAGTGGCGAAGAAAGAGAGAAAGGCTGCGCAACGAGAGCTGCGAGTGCAGCCGAAAGGATGCAACGCTGCAAGGCAATTGCACTCCAGGACTCTCACACAGACAAGCCGCTAGACTGAGGCGGTTGCTTCTTTTTTGGTTGTGTTGTCTCTTTTCGGCTTATTTTTAGAAGTCCTTTCCCCCTGGCCACCCGTTCTCACCCTCCCCCCTCCCCCGCTTGGCTGCAGTTTATTTACTTGACCAGGCCTCGGAAATTTACATGGCAGCCGAGGAAGGGGCTGGGAGGCTGGTAGCTGCATCCACAGTAGCAGCTGTTCCTGGAGCCCCAGCACGTGCAGCAAGCAACTGCCCTTCAGCCACCCAGCCACCCGGCCGCCACCCACCTGGCTGCGTGATTTGTGCGTTGCCAGCAGGATGACGATGGCCACGATGATGATGTTGGGGCAACTCGTAATCATCTGGGGTCCCAAAAAGGAGGCTGCCCAGGGGGTGGTGCAGCTGCATTTCCTTGCCAGCCCGGCCGTGCGTGGTTGGTCGGCTCGAAAAAGGGTCTGAAGGGGGTGGGGTGGGATGGGTGGGTGGCTGGTCTGGGGGTTCCTGCTTGCAAGTGTGGGCGCGTAGACATTGCGTAGAGTTGGAGCCAAGTTTTTTCTATTTCTTGATGGGCAGCCCACACACCCCCCTGTGCGGACCGCGCTTCATTCGCACATCGAGTGGTCAAAGTACATAGAGTTTTACCCCGGCCTGTGTGTGTGAGTGTGTGTGGTGCGCTTTTTGCGCGCGCGAACTTTGGCCAAAGGAAAAAAACTTAAACAGAGATGCTTTTACATACGGCGGCGGGGGGTCGCTGCATTTTGCGCGTCTGTAGCTTTTTTTGGCGGCTGTCGATGGGGGGGCGTGGGGAATCATATGGCTGGGGGCCCAGGGTGGAGGCCATGTACGCGTCGTCGTTTGCCAAAGTCCGTGTCCGTGTCCGTGTCGCGATGACGGAACGCCGAACGAACTGAACGCAAACGCAACGCAACGCAACGCATCGCATCTATCGGCATCGGAAGGCATCGGCCGGGCAGTGGGCACTGGGCACCGCAGTTGGCATACGGCTTTTGGACGTCTTTTGAGTAGAACATTGCTTTTTTATATCCTCGGCTCGACGCACCTCGCACCGAGCAAAAGAAGTAACGCCAACGCCAGCGATACGCCGCCACGTAACGATAGCTGAAGCTCCAGCGAGGAGCCGCAGAGTTGGTCCAAGTCGTCGACGGTTCGGTTCAGTTTCGGACTTGCTTATTTTCTAAAAAATCAAAAGCAAACCCATCCAGCACACACACACGCGGTGCGGTGGAGTGGAGTGAGGCCGCATTATTATATATAAAATATATATATTCCATATATATATATATACGGTATAGAATATAGATATATATATATACATATAAATGGGTGCAAAGTGCGCGCGCGTTTGCCGCCCCCAAAGTCAAGCGCCCACGCCCCCCGTACCGCTGAGGGGCTGAGGCTTCAGTTGCAGTTCGAGTGCCGCGTCAAATACTATTTATATACAATAAATGAAATAAAATATATACAAATATCTATCTGAATATATATATATATCTAAAAATATATGCATCCGGCCGCGAGTGTCCTTTCGTGTGCGTTCGTGTGTGTGTGCCAGCGTGTGTGTGCGTCAGCGGGTGTGTGTTACAATAACAGCTTCGATTGAAGGCAAACAACGAAATTCTAATGCAATCAACTGATTTTTTTGACACATCCAATTGATTTTTAAACAATCTGCCGCTGCCCCCGTGAAGACCAAAATTTAAAACGCACTGCTGACATCTTGAACCCCAAGATCCCAGCCGCGATCCAAGGAAACAGTCCAGTCAACGGCGTCCTCTCGTCTGCGTCGTCGTCTGCTGTTGTCAGTTGCTTTGAATTAGTTCCCCCAAAATGCCTAAGATGCTAGCCCCAAAAAATGGAAGCCGCTAGATAAGCAAGATGCTATCAAACCATTAAAAAATATACATTAAACGGGAAACCCGATAGAGTCCCCCCGACTGACCTCTCATGTTTGCACACACTCTGAGCCTGGTGCAATCCGACAGATACTGCGAGGCACTGCAACCGATCAAAAAGCCGCCAGAGCCTCATCGCGATCCTCTGGAGCGGCTGGCTCAGCTCATCCAGCTGGACCGCTCGCACCGCTCCGCGTTCCCGGCGACGGCGACGCAGACAACGATGCCAGAGTGGCCGGCCGACTGCCTCACAGGACTCACCAGGATCCTTGGGATCAACCAGGCCGTTGCCGTGGACACGAGAGAGAAACTGAACACCGCCATGGATAAATAACATCAGTAAATTGTCCTGTACGTGATCGAATATAAAAAATCACATATGCCCCTTGCTAAAAACCCCCAATGCACTTGACCATCATTAATTGAAGTCTAGCAAAAATTATTTTTATTACACCATTAAGAGCTCTGGTAGTGGGGAAATTTGGGATTCATTTATTAATATAATCACTAAAATATTAGGACAACCAGGACAAAAATTAGAAAATATTTATCATTGAGTATTTGTTCATGACTTTAAATACGTTTTTTTTTTATCCCCTTTTATTTTGAACAAACATAAACTTTATTTCCTTAATATTCAAAAGTTTTTTATAATGAATATATGTTTTAACTATTGTCCTTTAAATTTTTCTTTACTTTCCAGGCTTTACTATTATTTTAAATGATTACCTAGTTTTAAGACTAACTCTTCGGTCAGTTATTTTTCCTTGTTATTTCCCTAACTTAAACTACTTGTTAGCTTCATTTGAGTACCTCTCAAACTTTAGCACGTGTGAGCTCGTTAAAAAAAAAAAGTAAAATCTGTTGCAAAATGGGGCGAATCTGTAGCAACTCTCTGCACTTAGAGACATAAGACCCAAGTACTTTCCCCAACGCAAGTACCGACGGCAACTCTGGGTGGTTTCTTGTCAGCAATCTCCAAGTAGGGTTCAGATTTTGGAGTATCTTGTGGAATGCAATTCGAACCTGGGGGAATCTTGAGTAGAGGAGAATGTCCTGGGAAAGTCTTTCGCCACCCCTTTGGGCGATGCTCTTTCTGCAGCTCAGCCCCACCGCACTAACACAGCCTAACCAGATCACACACACACACGCACACTTGCCCAGTCTCCATTTTGTTTCAGCTGCCCCAAGTGGCAGCGACGTCGGCGCCGGCAGCGCTGCCTGCCCCTCCATGTACACGGTATTTGAAATGCGCACTAGCTCTAGCTCAAAGAGCTTATGTGTGTGTGTGAGCTCCCCTCCGATTTAGCCCTGTGTGTGTGTGTGAGTGGGTGGGTGGCGGCTGGCAGAGTATCCTGTTTCGGGTGGGTGGTTCGGGGAGTCCTGGCAGCGCTGCCGCTGATTTTATTTGCAAAGCCCCAGTGTGTGTTTTTGCTGTTGCCTTTGGCTTTGCTCTGCCTCCCTGGGAAATATGGCCTCCTCCCCCCGGACATTCGCGTATTTTTTCGCGGCTGCGGCGGGCAAACATTTTTTGCTGCCAATACACACATACCAGCGCACTCGCACACCAATACACACACACACACGTATTGGCTGGGGCAGAGAGTCGCGGCAACGAGAACGACAACGCAACGACAACGACACCGTCAGCGGTCGTCCTCGGCCTATTCGCGGCGAAATAATTTTTCGCATTTTTAGTACAAAGCTTCACATCAACGTCGTCGTACAAACAAATTTTTATTTTCGGATTTTTCAATTACGTTTTCATTTATTTTTAAGTATTAAGTTTGCGTGCACTCAAAAACAAAAACAAAAAAGCAACAAAATCAGCAACTAAAACTCGAACAAATTCATAAGAAAAATTCGTACCCAGAAAACAGTTGATAGATCGTGTGTCCAAACATCGAAAATAAAAGCCAAAAAAAGGAAAAGGAACTCATTCAGAACAAAAAAAGAATCGAACCACATTTACCGGCTTCCAAAGAACGATTCTCAAGTGTTTTTTCGCCGTCTCTCCGAAAACGTCTCGATTAAACTCTCAACCGGCAGGAACTCTCGACGATTCTCAGTTTGTTATTTGTTTGAACTTGTTTGCCCTCCCACAAAACACAATATCATCATCAGTCCGTTTTAGTTCTTAACAAAATATTCTCGAACACAAAGTAACGAAGTATATTTAACAAAAAAACTTGAAAAAATATATGAAAACATTACGAACAAAATCGCGAAGAATTTGAATAAAAAGACACTAGATGAACATAGGACACAAGTTACAAAATTCAAATGGAAAATCAAAAGTACAAAGCAAAAAGATTGTTGGCAACATTTTTATAAGTATATATACGTATTTATTATGATTTGTATATATTTTTTATACGAACTCGAAACTGCAGAGTCCAGAACTCGATTTTGATACGCAGAATTGCTCATGTGATGCTCCGAATCCTCCGACGGGTAAGCAAAAAGTGTGTGTTCTCCTGAGGAGAAGACGCTGGCCGAGAAAGAGAAGGGTAGAGGGAGAGAGAGTGGGAGTGGGAGTGGGAGAGCGAGTGACTGCTCCTTTGGAAAGTCTCCGAACGGAGCCGGCAAGCCGAAGAATGCCAGCCGCAGGCTTCGGGCCTTCGTGCCTGATTTTCGGCTGCTTCGTGTCCTGCTGCTTTCTAATTGCGTCCTCTCTCTGCCGGCGTCTGAGTGTGTGCCCCTGTGTGTGCCCCTGTCTGCGTACCTCTCTGTGTGAGTGTGTGTGAGTGCATTACATTATCCTGAGGCAGCGGCGGCTACACCTACACCTACGCAGCAGCTTCGGCATCCCGACTTCCGATTCCGAGTCCGCTCCGAGGGCGACTCGGCAAGGACCTCAACTTGCTGCGGCCGCTGCCTGCCTGCTTCTTCTCTTCTAGTCCTTCTTAAGCTACGCGCGCTTACGGTCGCACCGCCCGCCCGCCCGCCGCCGCTCCTTCCGCTCGTCCTTCTCGTCCCGCTCGTGGCCGCTTCGTTCCGTTTCGGCAGTCGGCTCCTCCTTGGAGCTTCCTTCTTCGTGCAGGTATGCGTGCCGCTGTATGTGTGCTGGCGTGTGTGTGTGTGTGAGAGCAGGCGCACACTTACTTGCACTTACTGCGTGTAGGAAATTATCTGCTGCCTCTGCCGCTGCCGGCGTCGCCTAATACATATATAAATAATATATATTATTATATGGGATATATATATATTTAAAAGCGACGACGCTCGTGTATATAGAAAAGGCAGCTCGTTATCGCAGATGGCCAAGATAAGGGATGTGGCAGGGGGGCCTGGTGGCCTGGGGGATAGGTAGTGGGTAGTAGGGAGTAGAAGGACTCGCCTGCTTGCAAGAAAGTGTAGCACACTTATGTGGGCAGGCGTTGACTGAAGCAGCAGCAGCATCAGCACAGCAGTAGCCGTAGCAGCAGCGGCAGCTGAGACGGAAACGGAAACGGAGACCGAGTCCTCGACTTCGACTTCGACTGAGGCAGCGCCTTGGTCTTCTGGCACTTTACTTTCGCAGGCTAGAATACAAAATTCAGTACGTTTCCAGTCACGCGCGCTGGCAGAAGTTTTGCTTGCGTATGTCTTCTATCGACTACGCCGACGAACGCCGCCTCGACTTGTGTAAAAATTCAAATCACTCCAAATAAATTATTAAAATAAAATAATAATAAAACTAAAAAAATATTCAACCAAAAATAGAAAAACAACTAAATTGTATAGCGTGCTTATGCTGTGTGTCTGAGTTGAAGCCTCAATTCAAATCAGTTTCAAATCAATTAAAATAAAATAAAATAAATATTAAAATAAATTAAAATAAAATTAATAAATAAATTTTACTATCACATAAATTAGAAATAACCATTTAAAGCCCAGTTCAGCCAGCTCAATCGTCTCGCCCATCGAACCCAGTCACAGATCCTCCTCAATTAGTTCAAGTGTCGCTGTCTTGTGGTACGTGCAACTTGCGGCGCCTCTTTATTCGCTGCCTTCTCTCGCGATTAGCCAACCAAAGGGCCACACACATACTCCAACAAAAAAAAAAAAAACAAAAAAATACTAATACAAAAAGAAAACCATCGAACCCAACCAACACACACTGACACGCAACGGGCGCCACTTGCTGCTGTTGCTGCGGCATTGGTGGCCACATTGCGCATACGACATGTTAGCCCGCAATTATCCTGCCTGCGCATTGGCAGGCGCCGCGTCTTGGCTTTGATGGGGAAAAACTTGGCAGGAAATTATCTAAAGCGCCCAAGGCAGAGCCTCAGATTCGCCGCAGCCCCGCTCAACTTTGTCAGCAACTTTTCACAGACACCGAGGCAGCAGCACTCAGAAACTCAGGCACTCAGACACTCACAAACACCCTCAGCAGACCCTACTTATACTTATATAGTTGAGCTACAGCGGCTCGTGTCTAATTTTATATAAATACTCGCACACAGACACTGGCCCATTCGGAGCCGAATATAAAAGCATTGGGGCTTCGTTTCTTGGGAGACATTTGATCGTCTTGGCTTGCAGCGACAGCAGCGCAGCAGCAGCGGCCAGTTAGAAGCAGTTAGAAGGCTCATCCTTGGTCAGTTGGTCGCCCAGCTAGGGAACAACAACAGCGCAGCAGCCAGGCAGTAGCAGTCAGTAATCAGTTACCCGTTAGCCCCATAAGTCCGCACTTCGACGATGGTACGTGCCAGGTTGGGGGATGGAATGATGATTGCATCCCAATTGAAAAATGTTCATTATAATGCAAATGCTAATGAATAATGGAAAAATATCCCCAAGCTGTGATAAAGTGACCCCAAATTTCGACTGTGAAAAAGCATAAAGAATTTATCAACTCAGAAAACCAATGTTGTGAATTAAATCAGTGATACAAAAAATAACAATAAATAAATAAAAACAATATAATTCAAAATAAAAGTTTCAATAAATAATAAATATATTTCTTATTGTTAACGATTGTATTTTTTAATTGTTTGAACAAACAAGTTTTTTGTGAGTTTAAATTTCCTACATTTGATTTTATTAAGTAATACGTTTATTTACGACTTGTTTTTAAAATCTAAATAAAATATATTTATATTCTTTATAATATATATCACTATTATATTGTATATAATTTGTTTAAATCCAAAACTATTTTAATAATAATTCAAATTCAAATAAAAACGAACATCCATTTTTTTTAAACAAATCCCACATTTAGCCTGAATAAAAATAAACGAATAAAGCATAAAGAAGAAAAGATTGACGACATAGAAAAAAAATCCAAAATGCTCGAAATTCTAAATTAAACTTGTAAAATTAAAAGCGCTGCGGCAACAAACCTTTGGAAAACCTTTCCGAAAGAAACCGTAAAAATACTAAACTAAAAGTAACTAAAATTACCTAACCCAATAACCGGAAATGATCTGAAACAGTGAAAAGTGTGGCATAATTTTCGGTGTGCCTCGCCATGAAGTGACAAGAAATGTAGCAAGCCGTGCGGCGGTTCCCTAAAAATATAAATAATTTTGTTAGAAAAAGTTGAAAGAGAAAATGTGCCAGTAGTGACCCCTGATGACCCCAGTCCCGACCCCCGTTGACCGCAGCGCTAGAGTGAATTGTGTTCGCCTCCCCGAGTCCCAAACGAAAAAGTCCCCCCAAAAATCAAAATCCGTGCACATCGTATCGGCCCAAGAAATGAGCCGCCCTCATCCGAATTCCGATCCGCATCACCAGCGACCGGAGCGGTCGGCGGACTTTTCCCGCCCGCTCCTGCTCCTGGCAGCGGTGCAGTCCCGCTCCTCGGGAGCGACTGTCGCTGCCGCCGCTCCTGCCGCCAGCTGCCAACGCTGAACACACGGCCCCAATGAAGCGGGGCGATCCTCTGAAGCGGCTCGATTCGCACTCGCCACTGGCATTGTAACTTAAATTAAGGGTAAAATATCGCAAATGGTATTGGTGCAAAAAAAAAACAAAGCAAAACCAAGAAAACAAAACAAAAATCTAGAACATTTCCCCCAAACCAAACTGAACAATTAAGAAAATCGCATTTTGATTAGCATAATATTAAACCTAGGTATAGTCAGTAAAGAGCTTAGATAAAAAATAGTGAAGCTGCAAGTACATTTTTTATACTAAGTGTTGTGAGTTCAGTAACTAAACTTAATTAAATACTGCCTTGTTTGCTTTTGTTTTTATATCAAGTTTGCTAGTGAACTGATATTACAAAAATTATAAACACTCCAGTCACATGGAATTTTTGCTAACAAAATTAAATTTCAAACGATAAGATATAAAACTTTAAAGTTGGTTTAAAAAGTATTAACTTTTATGCACATCAATTTTATAATATCAGCAGCAAAAATGTAACTTGTATTTTGATTGTTGATTCATTTATACTTATAAACATCAAAGCTTTCTTAAAAAATATAAAATTTCATACGTATTTTATAATATCAGGAAAGTTTTATTTTTTCCGTATTGATTTTTAACCCAGTAATAAAATAGAGTCCTGTGCTTCCCAAAACTTAAATCATTTTATGTTCGCTTGCAGCTTGTGACTTGCAAACCCATCGAATCACTTATAAATATTAACCCTATAAAACCGCCAAATAGCTCGCACTTGAATCAATGCAGTTGAGTTAGACAAAGAATCATTGAGAACTAGGCCTTGTGAACTTCTCCCCCATTGAACTCTCCACAACCATTTCAGCCTACCATCTGAACCAGTTGACCAGATTACTAATCTCACATTTACGTTGCGCCCTGTGCCATCGTCTGCTTTCTACTTGCAGGTTACACCATATCGAGAAGTTATCCAATGAGAAAGCCGCTTAAATTTTGGTAAGTCCCCTTCAGTATATAGCCCTCCAACTTAAAGTCTGCGTCCAGTCTTGGTCTAATGAAACGCCTTTGTGCTCGAGTGGACTTCATTTTTTAATTAGAAAGTCAACACACACACAGAGAGAGAGACAGGGGGTATCCTTAATCGAAAAGTGCTGCCATATGGAGAGGCGCCTTTGTGAGCTGCAGGACTCGGCAATCCTCGCTTGTTTGCCTTTGTTTATTTGTGTGCTACTTAAGATGAAATGGCAAAGAAAACTGACAGAGATGGTTGCAGTGTTGGTGGGCAGGGGCATCTACATCTGCATACATCTGCCCTGTGTCCGTTTCAATTTCTCCTACCAAGTCAGCCCTTCACGCAGACATTTTCTTTGACTTTCCACCCGCCAGACCTGCTGGGAGAAAATAAAAAAGGAAAACAAACAGAGGCGTCTGGGCTAGAAGAAGTGTAGGGAACACTGGCAGTGCAACAGCGGAAACGGAAATTGCTGAAGTTGCATGTGTGTGTTCTATGCATGTGTGTGCACTGCTCATGTGTGTGTGTGTGTGTAATGAGGCGCCGTGTTATCCTTTTGCTGACAGCAGACGCCGCTAGTTGCTGCGTTGTTGGATTTACAAGCAGGCTGCAATTATTTTCAGCTTAAGCGACAAAATAGAAGGAAGCAAATCTTAAGCATTTCCCATTTCCCAGTTTCCAGCCTCGTTATTATCCAGCTCGATGCCGTGTAAATGAGTTTGCTGCTGTTTTCACTTGTTATTGCCAACTTCAGTTCTGTTTTGTTTCTCCCGCCCCTCTCGTAAAAGTCCACTTGGGGCTTGAGTTGCTCATGTGCAGCCTTCACAGCAGCCCCCAACCACTCGCCTCTTTTCTTTTCAGTGCATAAGTAAGTGCACCTAAGGCTACTTATGAAAAATGCTAAATTAAAGTTGACTTTTAGGCGCACAATGCCTGGGCATGGCCCCTTACCATGGCCATACCCCTTTTTATTAGCCAGCCAAGACCCGGCCAAGTTGGCTGTTTTGCTGTGTACACTCGCTGCGAAGAAAGTTTCACAATGTTCAGCACAACTTTGGCCCAGCATCCAGGTGGAAATGTCATGTAGAAAGTTTCGGGCCTTCGAAACTTCGCAGCATCGGACCTTTCGCCATGCACGGCCAACTCCTCTGATGGTCGGCCGGAAATCGTTTTAAGAACGGAAGTGAAAATTTCTACCATGCAGCTGAGCGCAACCATCTAAATATACATCTATACACGACCCTCGAATAATCTCTTATTGAGACCGAACAATATAAAAAGTGCGGGGGCAATAGAAGGGGGCTGGCTAGTACAGAGGCAGACCGAAACGCAAATTCATTCAATTGCGAAAAGAAAATTACCCTAAAAACGCGCCACAGAAACAGAAACAGAAAGAGACAGGTACAGAGACAGCGAGCCAGCAACAAGTCGCGATGATTGTCTGGAATTAAATAAAGCACACACTCGGGGCATATAGTATAGCTCGATTCCGATGGCGATCCCGAGTCCGAGCAAATATCGGACTTGCGCCGGCCAATGGCAGGGCTCACTTGAGCGGCGGCCAAAGTTGCACGCCTCGCTGAGCAAATGTCGCGGCTCTTGTGGAAATTACCCCCCATTCACCACCCCCTGGCCTGGTGACCACCCCCACGGCCCTCCCCGCCCACTGGCAACTACAGCAGTCTGCTCGGTTCCGTTCTATTCCGTTTCAAGCGCTGGAAATTAAGTCAGCAAATGACTTGTAGAATATCAACACATGCCCAGGGTCCGTCTGTCTGTCCGGCCTTCTGTTAGTCTGCGATACTCTATTCTATAAAGGGGTAGATATAATTCCTTAAAAGTTTAACCCAATTTCTAGAATGCTCTTAACTCCTCGTAAAAACCACAACTATATCATAAGTAATAACACCTATATTTAATTAAACAGAACTGGGCAAAAGATAAGATATTGTTGATAACAGCAATTTGTGTTTTCTATATCAGAGCTTGATGGTTAAAGTTGGTCTAGAATAAAAATAAAAATATATAATAGTAAGGACTATTAATCATAGCTTAACATAACCCGACTGTAATGAGTTTATATATATCTTATCTTATCAAAATAATCAAAACAAATGTTATATTATTGAATTCAGAACCAATTATCTAACAATTTCACAACAAAATGTAATACTTCCAAATTATATTTTAATACTTGAACTTCTTATAACCAAGGGTATCCAAACTTCGTAGAGCTAGCCACCGCCGATCTTTCTTGTTTTTTGTCCGCCTATTTCGGACATGGACAAACTATTGCAACAGATCAGCGGTCGAGCAGCAGCCAGGCGAGCAACAAGATAATCAAGTGTAATTTATTTCGTATTTGGTGCGCGCCATGCATGAGTACGAGCACGACGACAAGTGCGAGTACGAGAGCATCTGTGCGATGCCATCTAGTTCGAGTATCTGGTAGTTAGTATCTAGAGAGGAGCGCACACAATGCACAGAGCAGACACCCATTCGCCATAGACTTACATAAACCAGCAGGCGAATCAAGCCTCAGCCCAACCCCCAAAAACCAGACCGGATGCACGAGCACTTGGCGTGAGGCGATCTGAGTCGATTTGGGCTGGTGTCGCGTCTCATATGGCGGAATCATTCAAGCATCCCATCCCAACCAAATGCACTGGGCTCCAGTCGGATCTAGCTCTATCTAGATCGCTCGACTGCACTGCACTGGTCATGCCAAGGCTTTAAGCTACACTCGAAATATTGGGTTTCTTCAATGTTCCCTTAATTAATGATAGTTTATTAACTTGTCCATTTTTATTTTTATTAGCATGATTTTATAACCTTATTGGACTTGGTTTATTTGTAAATACTCTAATATCTTAGCTTGTATGATTTATTTTTATCAGTATCCTAAAATATTCAAGAACAAGTTCTTCTTAATACTTAAACTTATGATTGTATCTTGAGGCCTTCTAAGAACTTCTGTTCCACATAAAATTTAATTTTTATTTTAGTTACTTAACTTATTTATTTAGATGTTACAATTTGTTTGGCTTAAAGAATATTTAAGAACCAAATCTTCTCTACCATTTAAATGCCTGATTGTAACTCAAGGCCTTTCAACACTTTCTGTATAGCATATAATTATTTGTATTATTTTTAACTTATTTGTATCTTAATTTTCCAAGTAAATATGACTCATTTTTCTTAAAATTAATAACCAAATTGTCAAGTGTACATAAGACCAAGCGGAAGCTCAATCTGCATCGACGGCCGCTTTCCACTTTCCCACGTGCTCCGGTCCACAACAAGTGGTCGAGGCACACCCTCTGTCCCCGTCCATCATCCCCTTCCACTTCCCCTGCCCCTTCCACTGCCATCACCATTACCATTTCCCCCGCCAGGCAGCACGCACCAAAGTGGCTGAAAGCAGGGGCGAGGCAGCGCACAAATACGTATTAAAACGTTAATAATATGCGAGGGCCAGCAACTCATGACAGCCTCAGTCCGCGAAAGTTGCCGGCGACCGATGAAAAGCCGCAGACAGAGCCAGGTGAAGGTGCCCGCCTGTCCAACGCAAATCTTTCAAGAGTAGTTCCGCTTTTTTGTTGTGCCCACAGTCGGGGCGACACTTCCGCCGTTGGGTTTCGTTCTGTTTTAAAGGCAGAGTGGGTGGAGTGACTGCAGAGGTGGGCATGTGTCACCAAGAACTGAGCTGCGGCACCTGAGCTGCAGTTTCTCCCCCTTGCCACGCACTGATTTCGGGCCTCTGATTATCTTCATATTGTTTACAATTAAAACAATGACCGCTTTTCACGGGGGGGGCGGAGGCGTGAAATGTGCGGCACAGACCAAGTTGGAGCTCCCCTCCACCGACTACCAACTACTGACTACCGACTGCCAACTACCGACTTTTGGTAATTACTTTCGGGCCGGGCGGAAGTGCTCACCATTTTGTTTGTTGTTTCCTCGACTTTATTTCTTACTGCGTATTGGCCAGTAATAATAAGGCCCAAAGTTTCTGTGGGCTGGGTCCAAAGTTTCGTTCTGCCAGTTGAGCAGACTGAATGTAACTTCTGGATTGCTGTGGCCTGGTATAGTACTTATTTGGGAAGGGGCCGGGGTAGTGGGTGTATTTCTTTGCGCTTCCGTAAGCAGCGAATCGGTACTTTTCTACATTGCCCAGCCAGAGTGAGACGGGGAGTTGATTTCGCCGCGCCTGGCATTTGTTGATGGGAAGCCCCCTACACGGGCTCAATTATCTGCCATAAAAAAACCCATAGAAAGAGTCTCATTGGCTGTCTTCGGGGCTGAGATAGATAGAAGAACCTCCTCCAGCCAAAGGAAAGTCGGAAAGTTGAGTCTGCGACCACAGAAAGTTTGACCAGGCCGAGTTCTAATCAATAAATCACTTCAAGGTTTTCTTAATTAAAAGTTTTCCCTTGCACCCGACCACAAAAAGTCTTGTCTCCCCACCCGTTCACCCATTTTGGGAACATACTTGTAGACTAAACTTTTTACACAATCTATACCAAAAAAAAAGAAAGGACAAAAAATTGATTAACTACCGGGTGACCACAAAAAACAAGGACTCGCACACACACAGGCAAAGTTCCGAACCCTTTCCAATAAGAAAAAGTTTCGACTTGAGCAAGAAAAGTGCAAGCCAAAGAAGACACAGCAGTAAGGATCGCAGGAGCAGGGATACGAAACTATGGCACATAAAAACTGAAAACTATTAAGCGCTTAAGTCAGCCGGAAAATGAGACAAAATAGTTGGCCAACTGAGCTCAGGACGAAGACCGAAGTTGAGAAATAAGCGAGGGCCATTAATTAAGGGTTGGCGGCACAAGAATCCTTGGGCTGGGAACCAAACGAAAAGGACATTCAAAATCGCCTAGGACTAATTGGCAAGCGCGAAGGGAACAAAGCCAAAGAAAAAGAGGAAAAAGCCTGGAAAATGTTTCTTAAGCGACCGCAAAAGGCAGGCGAAGGGAAAAATGTGAAAAATCAAAAGAAGCGACGGCCCCACTTGACATTTCAGCAGGTTAAGCTCCTTTTCCCAGCACTCAGTTACAGTTTCTTGTGGCACTTCTTGGGCCGTAAAATATTTAACCAGGGTAAACAATACAAGCCTCCAAGAGGGGGGCTGGTAGAGGGCCAACCTTTTGTCACTACCAAATCTCGGCTGGCCCTGGAAACTTGGCTATTGACATAATTGTGGGTGGCAGCGGGCCAGAGCTCAGCAACCCGGACCCAAGTCACACTCAAGGCGTTGCCGGCAGACACTTGAAGGCGGCCCAAGGTCCCCCCAAGAAAGGAAGACGAATCCGAATCCACCCTCAATTAGATGTCGAGAGCCTTGGATTACACTTGGCCAATTTGCCAGCCCATTCCACCCACTTATGCCGTATAAATGGGTTTTAACTTGCAGTTACAGTTAAACTTTCATTTACATGCTCGTTACGAGTTGTTGCCGCAAATTAGCCGGGATCTTTGTTCTGCGAGACCCTGCTGATGGGTCCTGGATGGCTTTCTTATTGGCACTTCCGGGCGAAACTTTTGCTGCATACTTTGAGGCCGTTCGAATGGGAGTCAAAGGATGGTATGTGGAGTGGCTATCTTATCAAGTACAGTCCTTGATAAACCTCGCGACTGTCGCCCGTCGTCTGTATCTAATCGATGGCTCGCGCGCGTTTTTAGTTAAATTATTGACTCGACCCAGGCACTTTTATTTGCTTCAAGTACTATTTCGATTTATCAGCACCATCTATATGCATATATCTCTAACGATATCTGCTATAAATGCGAGTGCGAGTGCGGTTTACCCTTAAAGCAAACAATCGAAGCTCTGCTCGGCTCCGTTCTAGTCCCATGCAAATAGAGCGCGAGTATTTTTGTTTGCATTTCGGTTTGGTTTGGGGTTTTGGGCCCAATCTTATCAGTGGGCCCGAGTGGCGGTGGGGGGGCTAATTGCTCGGGGGTGGTGTGGGCTCTGTGGGAGAACTATTTTCCAGGAGTGGGCAAATGCACTGGCCGGGAGTCTAATTTATGTGCGACCTGTTACTTGTTTTCCAGTCACCTTCTTCCGCCAGTTAACGAATTAAACGCTCTGCTTCCGCTCCCAATGGGTCCAATCAGTCCGCCAACAACCACCCTTACTCGATCCGATCCTTTTTCCCAGCTCGGTTCCCACCGAAACAAAATAGGTATAGTTGGCGGCCCTTCGGCGGAATTTCCCGTTTATTGGTTTCTTTCCGGATATTGTTATGTTCGGCTGTGAACGCCTTTTCCTTCCGCCGCTCGACGCCTTCGAATTACCAGCCCCAACCCCTCGAACTAACCTGTTTAGTTGGCTGTTGCCTCGAAAAGTGCAAAATGATTGCGGTTTCGTGTTGCTCACGGGGACCTCCACCCCCTGGTATTTTCATTTCCCACCCCCTGCCAAGTTCCTCGTTCCATTTAATGTGGCAGCGACACGCAAACTGAAATTGTGGCTGTTGCTGTTGGTACTTTTTGTGTGAACCCTTTTAATGTTCCAGCCAATTTCCTTTCAGCCTGATCGTTCTCATTCTTCAGTTTTACACCAAATACAAAATCACTCTTCATTTCACATTTATACTAATTAAGATTTATTGGTTTAACTAGTTCTAGTATATAAAACGTAAATATTAAAATGGTAAAGCGATCGTCTACGTTAATATAAATGGTTTCGACAGTCAAGTTTCAAGATCAGTTCAGAACGATCACCTCAGCTCGTAACACATATTTTTGCATATCCATTAAGTCAACATTTATTTGTTATACTAAATTTTAGTCGTTTTCATTAAAAATACCAACTAGACACAAGGTCGATCGTCCGTTTTGGGGGCAGGGTCTGTTGTATCACTTGCGGTTATAAAGATTCTTGCGCTGCTCCGCGATGTCCTTCTCGTCCTCATGGATCGTCCTTCGGCCGAAGCGGGCGGAAAGCTTGGAGAAGAAGCCCACGCGCGAGCTGCGTTTGCTGATATCGGGGGAGAAGGAGCTTGGGGTCTGGAGATTGGTGGGCGACTTGAGCACCTTGAGGGGCGTGGCTGCAGGCTCTGACTTCCCGGGAAGATAAGTGGCTGGTCTAGTGGATGCCTGGGAACCGGACTGCTGAGAGCGGGCTGGAGTGCTGGCCATCTTCTGGGCCTGGGTCAGCCTTCGCTGGGCGCTCAGTAGAGTGGGCTTGACGTCCACTGAGGCACTGGCTCCCTTCTTGGTCAGCGGAGTTTGTGGGAAGCTCGCGGGTTCGGAGCGCCTGGGAACATCACGCAGAGGGTTAGTGGCCTTGCAGGTTTTGCGGGGAATTAATTTAGGAGGAACCGGAGGCGGCGTCAAAGTGGGCGTGATGAGGGCATTCGCCAAGCGAGGAGCCATTGGTCGACTGGAGGCGGAGGCCGAGACGTTGAGGAGACTCTTTTCCAGTGCGAGGGTCAATTGCGTAATGGTGACATTGGCGGCAGTTTTTGGAATAGGAATCCGACTGCTTACTGGATAAGATGTAGGCAAATTCCCCGAAGAAGTCACCGGTTTTACGTAGCGTTTCGGTGATCGGGGCTTAGCCACATCCAAGAGCATATAGGTGCAGTAGATATCATCGAACTGCTGCCCCACCAGTGACTTCTCCACATCACAAGGCTTGTGACCCATGCTCACCAGCAAGTCCAATCGATGGAAATCCTGCAGATCCATGGGCTTTTCCTGAAAAGGTCTCAACCTGTCGCCCTCGTCGTGACCCTGGTTAATCCACTTGTCCGACATGGCTGCCGAAAGGGTAGTACGCTTGGCGGGATTCAGGACCAGAAATTTCCTAATCAGATGCTCGCAATCTATGGAGATGTAGTAGGGCACTCGGTATTTGCCTCGCAGAACTCTCTCCCTCAGCTCCTTCAGTGTGGCGCCATCAAAGGGTAGGGCACCACTGACCAGAGTGTAGAGCACCACTCCCAGTGACCAGGAGTCAACCTCCGGTCCGCCGTATTTCTTACCCTGGAAGAGTTCAGGGGCTGCATAGGGTGGACTGCCGCAGAAGGTCTCCAGTTGGGCATTCGGGTCGAAGGTGTTGCTGAAGCCAAAATCCGCAATCTTTATGTTCATGTGCTGGTCCAGCAAAAGGTTCTCCGCCTTAAGATCACGATGCACCACGGACTTGCTGTGGCAATATTGGATGGCGGACACCAGCTGGCGGAAGAGTATCCGGGCATCCGGCTCCCGCATCCTGCCATTCTTCACCAGATGGTCAAAGAGCTCGCCCCCGCTGGCGTACTCCATGACCAGGTAGAGCGATCTCTCCGATTCGATCACCTGGAAGAGGCGTACGATGTTCGGGTGGTTCAGCAGCTTCATGATCTTCACCTCGCGGTACAGCTTCTCACGGGCACTCGCATTGAAGGCCGTCTTGTCAATAACTTTGATGGCCACCTCCCTTCCGGTGGGCACATGGATCGCCAGCTTGACCTTGGCGAAGTTGCCCTTGCCCAGTGTCTTGATGATCTTGTACACCCCGTTGCCATTGCCATTCACGTACGACTGGAACTTGAGCGGCGGACTGCCCCCATCCTGTCCAGCTGCGGTGGTCTCGGCTGGGGATACACAAGTTGCCGGGTCGTTCTCCTTGTCGGACGTTTTGTCTGTGTTTGCTGCTGTCATTTCTGGTAGACCTATTTTTTCCGAGTCCCAGCAAAGCATTCGCCGCACACTTGAAAGACAAACTGATAACCAGTTTTCTAGTTCAATTGAATCTTCGGTCAGGACCTGCTGTATCACTCAACCTTTCTCCTACTCCATGGTGATGCCCCAAACCGCCGGACACCTGGCTATTTGGTGAGGTTCTTGCGCTGCTCGGTCGCGTCCTTCTCGTTCAGGTGGATCACCCTGCGGCCGAAGCGAGCGGTCAGCTTGGAGAAGAAGCCCACTCGGGAGGCGGGCTTGGTGTCATCAGCGGACAGGGGCGGCGTCTGGTAGCTATCCTCCTCGCCGGCAGCCCCTGATCCGGAACCACCTCCCCGTTTTCCACTGCGTGCCTGCCCAAAGTGGAAGGTGGCCCGCGCCACGTTGTGGCGGGTGAAGGGCTTGTCGGAGGCCTTTTCCACTGCTCCCACTGCCACTCCCGCCCCAGGAATCCTTTCCAGGAGTCGTCCTCCGATGGCTGGTGACTTGGGCGCTAGGAGTGGCGTAATTGCCGGCTCCGCCTTCTCGTAGAGCGTGGTGGGTCTTCTGGTGGATCCCTGCGCCTGACTTGGAGTCTGGGAGACGGGGTACTGGAAGCGCGGAGGGGTACTGGCCGTCTTCTGGGTCTGGGCCAACTGTCGCTGGGCACTCAGTAGCGTCGGTTTCACATCCATGTTGGCACTAGCCCTCTTGGACTGCGGAGTGTGCGGGAGACTGGAGGGCTGGCTGCCCGAGTGATTGGTGGTCTTGCGCGCTGGCGTCCTGGCAGGAGTGCGTCTTGTGGGCTTGGCAGGTGGTCCCGAAGGCGGCGTCGAAGTAGGCGTATTGGGAACATTCGCCAGGCGAGGAGCAACGGGACGACTCGAACCAGCGGAGGTTTGAATGGGCGGATTCTTGTCCAGCGCTAGAGTTACATGGGCTATGGTAACCGTGGGCGTGGTGATGTTGGGCAGTGGACTACTGACCGAAGGAGCAGTGAGATCTATTGTTGGCACAGTCTCCGGCTTTGCGCTGCGGTTGGAGGAGCGCGGCTTGGCCACGCCCAGGAGCATATAGGTGCAGTAGATGTCGTCGAACTGCTGACCCTTCACCGATTGCTCCACATCCCGCCGCTTGTGGCCCATGCTCATCAGTAGATCAAACCGCGCGGCATCCTGCAGCTCCATAGGCTTCTCCCGAAAGGGTCTCAACCGATCTGCCTCCTCGTGACCCAGATTTATCCACTTATCCGACATGACAGCCGACAATGAAGTGCGCTTGGCGGGATTCAGAACCAGGAACTTTCTCATCAGGTTCTCGCAGTCCATGGAGATGTAGTAGGGCACTCGGTATTTGCCTCGAAGCACTCGCTCCCGCAACTCCTTCAGGGTGCCGCCATCAAAGGGTAGCGAACCACTGACCAGGGTGTAGAGCACCACTCCCAGGGACCAGGCATCCACTTCGGGTCCGGCGTACTTTCTGCCCATGAAGAGTTCAGGCGCCGCATAGGGCGGACTTCCGCAGAAGGTCTCCAGTTGGGCGTTGGGGTCGAAGGTGTTGCCGAAGCCAAAGTCTGCGATCTTAATGTTCATGTGCTGATCGAGCAAGAGGTTCTCCGCCTTCAAATCCCGATGGACCACAAACTTGCTGTGGCAGTACTGAATGGCGGATACCAACTGGCGGAAGATGACCCTGGCATCCCGTTCCCGCATCCTTCCGTTCTTCACCAGGTGATCGAATAGCTCTCCTCGACTGGCGTACTCCATCACCAGGTAGAGTGTCCTCTCCGACTCAATCACCTGGAAGAGGCGCACGATGTTCGGGTGGTTCAGCAGTTTCATGATCTTCACCTCCCGGTACAGCTTTTGCCGGGCACTAGTGTTCAATTGGGTCTTGTCGATCACCTTGATGGCCACCTCCCGACCCGTGGGCACATGGATCGCCAGCTTGACCTTGGCGAAGTTGCCCTTGCCCAGGGTCTTGATGATCTTGTACACCCCGTTACCATTGCCATTCACATACGACTGGAACTTGAGCTCCGTACTGCCACTAGCACCATCGCCCACATCCTGGCCAGCGGGCAGAGTAGGCGTGGCCGGCAGGACGGCAGTAGGCGTGGCTGGCTGGGCAGTGGCGCCGGTGGTGACAATAGTGCCCGTCGAATGGGGATCGGGGTCGTTCTCCTTGTCAGACGTTTTGTATATGTTTGCCACTGTCATTGCTGTCTTCTCACTCTCCTTAGCCAAAGTGAAGTCGAGGATTCCGAGGCTGTTATCCACGGACATTATAATACTGGAAATTTTGTGGCTCCCAATCTGAATCCGAGTCTGAGTGCCCAGGCGAGAGTTGCTCCTGTTGAGGATCTGGGTCTGGAGCTGGATCTCAAAGCGTGCCGAGCACGCGTCGTTGGAGGGAAATTATCGCCGCCCCTCAAGTTGCAATGCCCGGAATTTCGTCAGTCATCAGTCATCGGCGCTGTTGTTTGCACATCTGCTCTATTTCGTCACCCTCCCGACAGCCCGAGCTTTAAGATAAGAACGCGTTCGCTTGCAACCCTCAGCCACCCCGATTGCCATGCATGGCTGATAAGCGGCTCGTCCTGCTCCTTGCGGCAGGATCACTTTGTCTCGACGCACGTCCGCCTGGGCATGAGTCGGTACTTCTTTCAGGAGGCGCTATCACCAACCCCCTGGCTCATATCCATGTGGCACGAGCCCTTTGTGATCCTCCGCGGCGATCGTGTGCCCCTGTGGTTCTTGTTTGCGCCTGGCGAGGATATAACCCAGCTGGTGGTGTTCGGTTTCCTTCGTCAGCGAGGAGCGGCAGCTGCCTTCTGTTGAATATGGGGAAGAATGATTCGATTAGAGGTCGCAATCGGAATCCTAATAGAGACTTTGCATTGAGGGCGGAAAATTGATAAGTAGTAACAAAAGTTGTAGAAACACATACACATTAATGATAATTATCTTTAACATGATCTTTCAGTTCAAGTCATTTTGTTTCAAAAACATAAATAAATAATTTTTATATGGTTTTATTGTTTCTATTTGACCAGAATTTGTTTTTGGTTTATGTAAACAATTCATATTTCCCTAATATATACTTAAATGCCATATATCTAACCCCGAAAACAAATAATTTATTATGAATAAATTATTAAAAATGTATTAATATTTAAACATTTAAACATATGCTTCTATTATCACATGTTTTTAGCACTTATATAAAACCTTATCGCATGAAAAACCTAAACAGCAGTCATAAGCAACAAAGTATGAGTAGCTGGGGCCCAATCAAATACTTTTGTTTTTTATTGGGAAACACTGCCACTAATTTGATAGACCTTGCACCACTGTGCACTAAGTAATTTCGTTCTCCCCTAACAACGGATTTTCAATCGACCTGAAAAACTAATCTTTCCCTTTGTCATCGAGTATTTTCTTCGGCTCTCTGTTCTTTCCATTTTTTGCATGTCCTGCCGATCTGTACCTATGCTACCTACGAGGGAACCACCCTAATGGGCCTTACCTACCCATAGATGTATTGTAAAAAATATTTGTATTACAAAGGAACGGGTCCTTAATCTGCCTTTTCTTTTGGCCCGCTCGTTCGCTTGCATTTCTCTCTTTCGAGTAACGATTTCAGGTTTTCTCTGCCTGCTCCTTTGTGCGTGTGTGTGTGTGTGTGTGAGTGCCTGCGTGTCCTTGATCCTGCTGACTTGTTTTGCCTGCAACCTTTCCTCGTCATCCCTGCTCTGCCCTTTGTCCGGTCTCCTTTTTCTCCGGCTCTTCGCTTCCTTTTCAGCTCCTTTGTCTGCCTAAGTGTGTGTATCCCTCTCTCTGTCCACTTTACACATGTGTGTGTTTTTGAGTTTTTGTGAAATTTTCGAATTGCAGCTGCCACTTTTGGATTTGGGTCTTTGTATTTATTATTTCTGCCTGCTCTTCTTGTTTTCTTTCCCCTCTATCTGCTCGATTCCTCGTTTTCGCAATAACAACACCGCAGATCTGTGGAAATTCGCCATAACAACAGCAGCCAGACAACAAGTACTCGGCTTGGCTTGGTTTTAATTCTGGGAACTTGCGATCTGTGATCTCTTGGTGGGTTGCTTGGGTTTAATCGCTCCCCTTTCGCCGCCAAGTTCAATGCACCCCACCTAGGGCTACCCCCCTCTCGATTTTCCCAAGATATACCAACAACACATGACGACATGTGCGGGTCGTCTCCCATCTCGTTTTCCCCCCTTTTCGCCTTTGTTTTTCCCTCTGCCCATGGGATCTTTAGCTTGTTCTTTGCGATCGCCTCTCCTTCTGGTTCTTCTATTTTGATTCTGGTTCTCTGGCTGTTCTTTTTTTGTGTTCTTTCTTCGGCCGAAGATGTTTATCCGCGCGCAGCACTGAGTCATCAGCAACGGGGAGACTTTGGGGAACTTCAGGCGCCCCAAGTCTGCAGTGCTACTCACTCGTTAACACACTTACTGGACAAAGCGATGAGATACATACAGTTGATCAATTAGCTGACCTTAATAAAACGCCTCTTTTATTGGGAACCAAAGAACGCCCCCCTTGAAGACAGCCAGATAAGGCATCTGGTGCACCCAAGGGATGCGATCTGGCTTATCTAGCAGGGCCACGAAGCTGGGAAACCGCGTGCTTGGTTAATACACACTTTACTTACGCATCGGTCCATTGGCGATCCCCCCTGGCGGCAATCAAAAACGAATTAGCGTTAATCCAGTGCCAGGCCGCAGATGTATCGCATGGTAGCGTATCTGCTATCTGGTATCCGTAGAGCGAGAGCGAACTTTCAGATACAAGGCGCGTCGTTGTACTGAAACGCATTGAGCGCAATATCTGAAGACAGGTCTTGAACGTCTGAGACGGTCTGCTGAGAGTAAGTGCCCTGGAGAGTGAGAGCGCAGAGAAGAGCGTCTTCTTGCGCTCTTCTTACGCTCTTCCGCAGCTCACTGCTCTTCCTCCATTACCTGCTCTTCCTTCGCTCATAGTTCGCCTCTTGCCTCTTGCCCACTCATTCGCTGAAGGTCGTTTCCTTGAGCGTTTCTTGAGGCGTGTGACGTCACCGCTGCGAAGGGGCGGCACTTTGTCTTCGGCTTTTGTGCTTCGTTTGCGGCGAATTTGGCTTTGTAGTGGTCTGCGTCTTCGTCTGGCTTTCTTCATTGGTGTGGGTTTTCTTGTGGTGGTGGTTGGGCTCTCGTGCTCCCGAGACTTCCCCATTCGTCGTCATCAGCTGTATCCGTATCCGTATCTGTATCTGTATCTGTGCCGTCGTCGTCTTTCGCTGCTGGTGTGGGAGTAGCCGATGGCCATATCTGTCTGGGCTGTCCGAGTGGTATTGGTGCACCAATAAGAATCGGCCAGTGGTTCCGCTTCTTGAACAACAGCCCCCCCGCCCCCATGGCCATCTCAACCCCCCTGCGAGCGCTTTGTTTTTGGTAGGGAATGATTAAAAAGTCACCACAACAAATAATAATAATAAAATGCATTTCTTTTGGCCCGCAAAATATTTCTTTCATTTGGCATCGCTTTGGCCGGCTGAAAGGAAAAATTATAATGACAAAGTAGGCGACAAGAAGGGGTGGCTGGGATGGTCGGGATGGTTGCGATGGTCCGATTGCAGACGTAGACGATGATTATAATAACAGTTTTCTGTGATTTCTCCTCGATTCCCGATTCGTGGTCCAGTCCCCTCCTTGAAGGCAGGGCTTAATTAAAAAGCTTTGCCATCCACTTGGAAAAAAATTAACCCCAACTTCTAGAAGCTGGCCATTCAAAGTGCATCTCTTTTAAAGGCAAGAACAAATGTACTTATGAGATGCAAGAATATTTCACAAATAAATTGTTTTCTTAAAAGTAGAAACATTAATGAGATTGTATATTTCTTTTTTTTTCAACTATTAAAAGTTACAAAATAGATTCCTCTTTTGTCTCAGTGCCCTCTTGGCTTGGCAGTTGCAAATTTACATTATTCTTTTGACTTTGAGATTCGGAATTGAAAGTGGTTGCGTTACTCTGCCAGGGGAATTTGCATTTGCTCGAGCCCGAGAAGCCAAGACAAGTAGGCCAAAGTGACATGTTAATGAGGAAGCGGGTAATTCGGCATGCAGTCGATAAGGCAGCCGCCTTCAGGAAAAGTATCTGCCAGATACACGTGGCACGCACACCAGCTGACGCCCCACAAATAGACGAACATAATGCGGTTCCGACCGACAAATCACAGTTGGCCACCAGCGGACACGCGCCACCTGATCAGGATGCTATATCTATAGATAGGGATCCCTCTTTCTGCGGCAATATTTGATCGTGGTGAATGCGGAAAAAACAGATTGCAACTGCAGCTGACTTCGACGACGGGGACAAAGGAATCTCGGGCAGACAAAGCGGCCACAGGATATGCGATACAGCCACTTTTGCACATTGCCCCGATGAGTTATGGACTCCAGAAGACAGCATCTTGGCAGACAAATGCGGGTGCATATCGATTTCGACTTCGGTTGCAGGATCGTTGACTCCTTGGGCCGTGATCTGCATTTTTGCGTCCTTCTTGCCGCATTGCAAAAGGTGCAAAATGAAGGACGAACGTGCCGCAAAATGTGAGCGGCGACTTAGGTCTTTAATTGGGTTTACGTTTGCCTGTCGATATTCAATAGCAGCTGGCTCTCTCGGCTAAATACACAAATTAACCCGTTCAAACAATGGCTTCTTGGAAAGTGTCAAATTCAACCTCCGATCAAGGACCAAACAATGGTCGGCCAAACGAGGAAAATGGAATGCATATGTATATTGCCCAGACAATAAAAGGAGATTCAACATTTTTCAGCTGTCAAGGGAGGGGGTAAAATCTCCGATTTTCATCAAGAAAACGGCTGATTTTCTCACCGTTTTCCCCGGGTTTGATTTTCCTCAATCATTCGTCGGCGGCGGCCACTTCAGCCCTTTGGTCGCTGGGCAAATCCTTTGCACTTACTTTGCATCGCAGTTGGATGGTTCATTCATCCATCTATTCACTCATTCATTGTCGACCCTCTGTGACCAGGCTACCTGCCATTGTCAAAGAGTTTTCCTTTCGATTTGGTCTAGCATTTCCACCGATTTTGTTATATTTTTGCATAGTTTTCGGCTTTGTTCCTTCCCGGGAAGGGGCAGAAGACTGCTTAGGGATAAACAATATTAGCTGACTGAAGGATTTGCATTCCACATCCACATGGCCATTGTTCAGTCGTCGGCCCGAAGAATCGTCAATAATATTTTGCCCATGCGGCAGTTCGCCCCCATCTCCTTCGAACGTACGAACACTGCGACACTTTTGCCCACATGCGGAATAGATAATGATGGAACTAATCCTTTGCCTCTAACCAGGAATCGCGATGGCTTGGCTTGGCCTAATTGAAAAGCGGCGGCAACAACAGGGCCAGGCTCAGAAAAAGAGGCAGGCACTGAATGCATTTCGGCGTCGCAATTCAGAAATCTGAAATCTGCATAATGCAAGGCATCATCTCATCTGTGATCTGTGGAGATGCACTCAGAGAAATTCCCTTTAATATTTATGAAATTAGGAAGAATTGGGCGAAGTTTTAAATTTGCTGTATAGAAAAATTCTATTCAAATTGAATAACTTAGAAAAAAAAATATACAAAATAAAAAGAATTTAAATAAACTTTCTTTTAAGTAATTGATTTTCTTACCTTTAGGTACTTTATTAGTATAATGAACACTTAAGAGGAAATATTGGAAAGTTATTATACTTTCCGATAGAGTTATTTATTATTATTAACAAAGCTAGATTTTTAAGCATATGGTTTCTAAGAAATCCAATCTTTGCTTAACCATATGAACCTTTATTTTGGCTTGCTCTTTAGCTTGCTGCTCGCTTGCTGTTAACTAGTTTTCTTAGAAGTTTTTCTCTCAGTGTGCGTGTAGCCTATGTTGGAGGCGCCTGGGGGCCAGCTTATTAGCGAAGATTGTCAGTCAGCCGCCAAACAACAACGGCAGCAACAACAGAAATTGATTACCAAATGTGCACGGCTTTCGAGTGGTTTTAGGCCCGGAATTCGAGGGGGTTTAAGGGGGTGGGCGCTGAAGGCCGGATAGGCAGGCTAATAAGCACAAAAATCCACATAGAGCAGCAATTCCTTTTAATTGAAAATCTCTCTCTCGCGCGCTTCCCATTTCCCAATTTTCCTCCTCCTTTTTTGTTGTTTTCATTTTCGCAATTTCTTTGCGGCTGCAGTGCGTTTAGTTGATATCGGGGCAGGCGGGAAAAAGGGAGCGTGGCTGCAGCTCCAAATGCATTCGATATTGCATTTTTTTCTCCGCCAACATGCAAGGATAATAAGGACTTTAGCCGGCTTGGGACTTTTTTTGTTGCTTTGCAGTTGTTTTTTTTTTGTATGTGTTTTTGTTTTTGTGGACTGATTGACTTGCGAAGCGTCCGCTTAACCATCGCCGCTGCTCCATATCTCACCCCATTTGACGTTATCCTGGCAAAGTTGATTGCAGCAAGGACTTGCGTCTACATTGCGGGCCGAAAAATTGCATTGGATGCATTTGCTGGGCAAACAAACTGCCGAAACAAGAGTCATGAAAAAAGTTTAAGGCCCCCAAACTCCGGATTCTCCTGCTCCGCCTAAGACTCGCTGCATGTGCAATGCATATTAGCCGAGTTGTGTCCTGCGTCCTGCGTCCTGCCTTCTGAGTCCTGGATCCTGGCTCCTGGCTCCCGTATCCTGGATCCTGTGCCATCCTCGGCCTGTGCATTGTCCTTTTGGTCGAGCGCCTTTTGCCCCATCCCCACGGCGCTGTGTGTTTTTTTCTGCGGCTGCCTTTTGTTTGATTTGCGAAATTGCAATATGCTGGCTGTCTGGCTCAACTCGTCGTCTCGTCCTGGTCCTTCTGAGACCCCACGCCACTCCTTGCCCGCCTCCTCCCCTCCCCCACACACACGCAGGATGACTGCAGTTAGACTGCAGTGCAAATGCAACCGGTTCCTGCCAGGACATTCCCATTTCGGGGTTAATCTCTATAAGCTTTGCTTGGACCAGCTGCTTTTTTTTATTTCAATTGTATAGGACATTTAGGTAAATTGCTAATATATGTTTTATAAGCTCTCCATTTTATTTCTTATATCAAAGAAAATACTACTCATTGAAAGTACTTCATCTTATTGAATGCATTGTATTTTAATTCCTAAAATAATGAGTTTATTTTATTTTTATTAATTAATTGGTTTTCCAATTATTTAATTAAATATAGTGTATTTGAGATAATTAAAAAAATGATTTTTTTTGATTATTTAGTTGGCTTTGTTTGCTTGTCTTTATTTTATGCATATTTTTCCTTAAACGAAAAACTTCACTGCAATTGATTTTTTCGCCTTCTCCCCACTTCCTCCTACCGGTTTTGGCCAAATATTCACTTGCTCAAATGACAGATTATCCCCATAAATATTTTAATTTGATTCATTTGCAACCACTCGAGGTTCAACCCCCCAAAGCGCTGCAGCTCCTGCCCCCGATCAGGTTGATGTCCGGTCCCCGTTTCCAGCAAAACCTTTTAATTCGAGTGCGTTTTTCATCATCAACCAGGCTCTCTTCTCCTCTTCACTCCACTCCACTCCAGTCCAGTCCAGTCCAGTCCCAGTTTTCCCAGTGCCAGCCCCCTTGGCCAGATTTCCGTTTAGGTCGTGGCGCACTGAAAGTCTTGAGGCTACGCCGGAGACCCTTCAACCGACTGCGCCAAAATGCACTGGACGTTGGTCACGACGCGGAGCAGAAATCAAACAATCAAACAAAATGAAATCGCCGGTCTGCCCCTTTTCGCTCCTCGTCCCTTGTATTTTTCTCCCCTTTTTTGCTGCTCGCGAGTTTTTTGTTGGCTTTGTTCTGCTGCTGCTTTTGTGCACACGCCCCCTCAAAGTCCAGTTTTGCAGTCATCAAGTTTTGGCCTCCATTCCCTCTTCCTTTCCCCCCGAGCAGGGGGCGGTTGGGAACACGAATCCCCCCCTGCTGGCGGGCTTCCGGCTGCCCATGCTTCTTTGGCATGTCTTCGCATCCGTTGCATCCGTCCATCTTGCCCGCTGCCGTCGCCACTCCACTCCACGCTGCACTGGCTGCCAGACGAAGGAGCCACCCTTCGAGGACCGAAAAACTCCAGCTCCCCCTCTCTCTATATATTTTATTTTTAATTAATTAATGCGAATGCAAAGTACAATTTCTACAAGGAAAACTTGTTTTGCAACTCGCTGGCAACCCTTTTGGGCACGGGCTCCACCCTTAGCCACCCTGTTATCCACCCCCCCCCCAGAGCCCAGCATCCCTTGCCACCTGACTGCTGTGTGGCGCCTCCAAATATGCGGCGAAACAGCCGTGTGGCTGGCTGTGAAGAAATGCAGTTAATTTACTCAGAAGTAGCAGGGAATTGCAGTGGGAAAAGTGGGAAAAGCGGCTTCAAGTGGGCGGCTGGTGGGCTGAAGAAAATTGCTGCTGTTGCTGCAGAAAGTTGCGCTGCTGCAGTTTCTTTTGTTTTTGTGTGCACGCCGTAATGTATGCAACATAATTTTTGCGCTCTTAGCTGCCGCTGGATGAATTTTTGTTAGTACTCAGGATGGGGGGGAAAATTTCTGGGAAATGGAAGGAAAAGCGAGGAGTTGCCTGGCTGGATATGCAGTCACCTCCTTTCAGGCATAACTGCAATGTGTGTGCGTATCTGTGTGTGTGTGTGTGTGTGGGTATTTCTGAGGTAGTTGGCGCAGTTGAAAAACTTTGGTCTCGGCAAGGTGAGTGTGGGGTTGGAAAAACCCTTACAGCTCTCGGTTCTGTAGGCCTCCTCAGTTTTTCCAGGTTCTCACATGTAGTAGTATATATTTTCCGTTTTTTTCGGGGGCGCTGGAAAATGTTGCAAAAGTTATTTCTTCACGGGTTCGCCAGGGCTCTTAATGAAATATCTGCATGGATGCGAGTGGATGCAGATGGCAGCAAAGTGGTCTCCACGGGTTACTTAATAGGCAACAGCCGGCTCACATGGCCGGGCAATAGACTCCATTCGTAATTGCACGGAGAAAAAATATGAATGCACTCAGACAAAAGGTCCTTCAGAGGTACCTTTCAAGGAAAATTTTTTGTACATCTGGTGAGTTATTTAAACAAAACTCGAATTCTTTAGTAAAACGCAAGTTCTTCAGCAAAAGGCGACTTCTGTTAAAATATTTGATAGATTGATTTATAAAACTTAGTAAAAACGCAAATTCTTGAGAAAAATGAGTTAGAGACCAATTAAACTCCCATCGATTGCGTATGATTTCTTTCGGTGTGGGCTTTAAGGCCGAATCAACTGGGGGAATCGGGCTGAAAGAATCGGGCTGTTTGGGCGACAGTTCAGCGACACGCTCAAAAGCCTCAAAAGGAGTGCGGGCGCGTCTTTCAATCTGTGACTTTTGCCCCACCCCCACCTCGCACGCCGCCCTATGCAAATAGACAGCCCTAGCCCGGCTCCACCTTGAGCAAAGTAGGATAAAAAGAAAATGCAGCAAAAATGCAGCAGCTGCAGGGCCCAAAGGGGGCGAAATAGAAGAGCACCGTTGCCGCTGCAGACACATTTTAATGATGCATGCAACAGTAAACTGCAATCAGATATGCGCACATCGTTAGTCTTCAGCATCAGCCGCCGTTTGTTGATTATCTTAGAATGGAGAGCACGGCAAGAAAGATAACCATAACCACTGCCATAACCCATACGCCCCGTTGGCCGCCCCGGAACCTCGCACAACCTGTGCACTTTCCGCATTGCATGGAAATTTATTTGCCGTGCAAATAAACTGCTGCAGCCTCCTGTTGGCAAGAAGTCGGTCCCCGGATTCGGATTCTTGGCCCCACTTCATCCCTAAGGAAAGGAAAGGCGTGGGAAGGGAGAAGGGGAGGGCGGAGCTGCAGAGGAAACCCCTAACGGAGGCACTTTTTTATGCAACTTCTTCAGCTCGAGTGGTTTCCCAAGTTGACGTTTCAAATGTCAATTGTGTGCTTAACTGCATTCTTTTGACGTCTCCTCCGTCGTCGTCGTCGTCGTCGTCGACGTCGTTGGCTTTCCTTATTTGCCCTCGTGTGTGTGAGTGCTCCTCGGAGTAGGGCAGCCCGTCTCGCATCCAGACTCCTTTCCAATCCTCCATCCCGAGTCTTTGTCTAATTTTGGTTTCTTTTTGTTGCAAATTGCGGCCTAAGCGGGAACATGGGGTGGGATCCGGGGTGGAAAGGTGAGCGGAGGGCAGGGGCCGTTCCTGGAGATCGCTCGCGCTGCTAGTTGGCAGGCGGCAGCTGGTAGGCACTTGCAGGAAAACCAAGACATTACGCAGGGGATCGACTATTTTGTACCGTGTTTTTTTTAAGTTTTTATTAGAAATTTTATAAGATTTTATAATGTCGATATAATTAATACAGTTTCATTTTTTAAACTAAGAATATTAAAGATATCTTATACAAAGACAAAATAATTATTTTTTTTATTTTCCAATGATGTTATATTTCCGTGCAATTTTAAAAGTATCTCTTTTGTGGCAACAACAAAACGCATTACTTTACTTTTTATTTATAAATTCGATTTTTTCAAATAAATATGTTTAAATTAACTGAGTAATTAAATTTATTTTTAACTTTATAGATGTTTTTAAATTTTAGTTAGGAAAAATAAACAGTTTTCCAGAGTTCCTATACACCCCACTTGCAACGCCTTCCACAGGGCACGCATAATTTCTTTTCTTTGGCTTTCACTTTGTTTGAGCAACGTTGCAGCGACTTTTGCCAAGTCGCTGGGAAAATATGCCGCATTCACACACACACAGCGGGCCATGCACACACTTGCAGCCGAACAGTGGGCCAGAGTCAGCGAGTCAGACTGCAATCTTGCCTTCAATTAAGCTTTGACAAGTGCATTGCACACAGGAGCAGGGGCGGGCCACCGAGGGCTGGGAAAAGGACTTCGGCAAGGAGAAGAAGTCGCAGCAGCAGGAGCCGTGGCAGGAGCAGTCTTCCACAAAGCGCATAAATATGAATGAAGGCAGGACGATGGACTCCTTGCCGTGAACCGGTGGCCAAAATAAGAAGAAAAAAGCAGCTCGACCCGAGAGCACGGAGTGAAGAACTGGAGAAGGAAACGCAAATAAATGAATTGCACTTTTCCTTTGCTCGAATTTTCTTCTGGCGCCCCGTTTCAATGGGCCGCGCCTCAATGGCAGTGGAAAAACTTTGCATATTGTGTTTATTCTATGCCCGCGGAGATAAAGAGAGCTCCGAGCTCCGAGCTCCAAGCTCCCAGTCAGGTGGAAGTCGGAGGCAGCCTTTAATTAAGCGGGTCCAAGTCGCAGTCCGCTGGCATTATGCCTAGATAATGGCAAGGCCGAGCTGAAAGGGGGCCACTGGGCGCGGGCTTGGGGGGAAAGACAGATATGAAATGCAAATTATGCGGCGAATTGTGTGCTCATTAATTAAAATTGAACTGAAACTCAAACTGGAGCTGAAACTGAAACTGAGGTAAGAACACAGGGCCTGAGAAAGTTCATCAGCCATCAAAGCGCCAGCAGCATCATTAGAGCCCCGGCCAGCTTAACCAGCCAAATTCCAGCCATTCCAAATCCTTCATCCTTCATCCTGGATCCTTCATACTGAAATCCTCACTGTCCACGCCACTGCACTTTGAGGTGAACACTCAAAAGTTTTTTGCGCCACGGCTGAGGGAGATTTTGTTCGAGGGGGGCTTGGGATTTCTGGCAAAAATATTATACATATATTACATCTGGTCTGAGGGGTCTGAGTCAAAATGCAAATCTTGCAGATTTTTAATTTCTTTTCAACGAAAATTTTATTTTCTGTTTGCACTTCTTGTTGTTCGCCCAGGACGCTGGCAGGACCAACCCTTTTTTATTTGCCCGTCTGCCAAGGATGCTGATGGCTCACCCCCACCGCCCTCGAGATGCCTTGCTGCTTTTAAGCTTTATTATTATGTATTATAGATTCATATTATGCACTTTTTAATTTTTTTGTCTGCCATCTCAGGGCTTGAGACTCTCCAGACCGACAGCCCAAAATGAAATGCGTTTTGCCTGGCGGAAAAAGGGAAGGGAAAGCTAAGCTCTGGAGGAGCAGGGAATACCCTTTTCCATCTTATTTCTTAAAAATTCGAAGACTAATTATTACTTGATTATGTATTTAAATTGAAATAAAATAATAAATTGGGGAAGCACAAACAAGACAACTATTTATCATTTTATTTAAGCCACAAAATATTCCAAATCATTCCTTAATAGTTACATAATTTTTAAGTGGCCTCCTAAAAATATATTTTTATCTGGAAGAAATGAAAAAATTTAATTTTATGTTAAATTTTCTTATAATTTTACAGTGAGTTCTCAAGAAACATGTTGTATTTCACAGAAAGACAGCTAAGCAGCTGCTTAGAAGCACCCATTACATTGATAGGGTATTTCATAAAGCATTTTGGACTGGGTAATGCTGCTGCAGTCATTCCTCAAATGTCCTTGGCAGAACCACCCTTCTGGCCTCTCCGGGCGGCAGTGTGGGTTGTCTTCTGGTTGCATTGCCACAAGTCGCTACTCGAGATCCGAGACCCCAAACCCAACCCCAAGAAACCTTTCCTTTCGATGCCGCCTCCTTGTTCTTGTGCAGTGCCCTTCAAGACTTTTCCGCCCGCCCTCCTGGCTTCCATTCGGGGGCGGCTTTTGGGGTTGCATCTGTGAGATACATTCGCGTAATGAATTCGGCCCGAGGGTAGCGACAATGAACTTGCCTGCATTCGCGCGCCCCCCACCTCCCCCCAAAAATTGCCAGGGCGTTGACATGTCAAGGCGAAGTATTCCGAAAATTACTTGCAAGGCCCGGGCCGAAAAAAAGGAACAGGACTTCACGCTTTGCTTGCCAGGAAGTCGGGAGGAAGTGAGGTCCTCGCGAGGGGGAGGAAAAGCGAGTATATTGTTTTCAACCAGCTGGGAACCAAACCTGCCGAATCATGTAAAGCTATGCCGGAAAGCGCCTTGAAGCAGAACCAATGCTGCCGAAGGAAACAATTTCCATTTCCATTTGCATGGCGAACGCAGATCGCAGATCACGGGGCCCGGAGAAAGAGGCGAGGGTGCGCTTTTCACACGGTTTCCGACCCAAGGGTCGGTCATAATTTTTAATAATTTCCTTTTGCTTAAATAGTTTTTCCTTCGGCCTAACAAATTCCCACCGCAGCGGACAATTGAAGTGTTAGATGCAAAGATCCAATTGCCAGCAAGTGGCTGTAGAACAGTACAGATACGCACAAGATAACTTGATTGCACTAATTTGAGTGCAGCACCCAGAGAGCGCAGATACATGTGTGGATGTGTATGGTTCCCATGGCGGACTAGTTTCATAGTTCCGCATTGGACAATTGTCGGTTCCTTCTTCGCAGGGCCGTCCAAGTTGAGAACTCAACTGGTCTGCTGGGGGTTGCTTCAATCAACTTCTGACAAGAAGTGTTAAATCTGCACTCGCTGCAATTGCAGCTGGCGGCCGCTTTATTAGAATATCCGGCAGCTTAGGCTGCCCAGTGCCAGTCTGCCCTGGTCCACATAGTCATAATTCATAAATCAACTAATTCTGGAGTCGTTGGGCCAGCACATCAGCAGAAACAAATAACACCGCCCTCCCTTCCCAAAAATAAATAAAAAAAACGAAACAGAAATCTGTGACCAAGACAGAAAAGTTCTCAGGCTCGGCGACGTCGTCAGGAAGACACAACAATTAAAGGGTTTCGAGTTGCCTTAATGAACCGCAGCCAGACAAAAGGTCAAAGACAAGACCATCATCATCGTCAGCGAAAACAAAGGCCTAGAAGGCCCAAACCAAAGGCAAACAAAGGTGGGCCCCACACTCGAAAAACGAAAGGGAGAAGACGTCACGGCGGTTGGCTGCACTTCCTGGCAAGAAGCAGAAGGCACAAGAACCCAGAAGACGCCGCTGGGTTTCAGTTACCGGGTCCCAAGATTTCTCCCTGCCCCAAGATGAGTGACCTCCCCTAATTGAGCGTGAAGCGATGCAATACTTTGACACCTATATGACACATGGACATGGACATTCGACAGGGCCATCGGCATTGCATTGACATCGAAATGGATATATGGATTGTGCACTGCAGACTACCCCCTAAGACAGCCGACGGAACTGGAACTGGACCCGGTGGACGACACTAATGAACATTAATGTTCGTATTGTGTAATGTCGCGACTTTAATGTAAAGTGCAATGAAGCAATGCAAGGCCAGGGGGTAGTGCATCCACCGGATGCACTCATTAAGTGCTGCAGCCTTTGACTTGCAGGCCCGAAAGAACTGGACGCAAATGCCGAGCTGAGTTATGATGCCAGCTGACGAGCTGTCAGAAGAGTCATCGTCGTCCACCGAGGAGGAGGTGGATTGGATTGGATTGGATGGGTTGGGTTGGGTTGAAATGGAATGGAATGGGTTGGGGTAGCTGCCCGACTGGACGGCAAGTGGTTGTTAAGTCTGATTCACGGCTCGGTTCGGAAATCAGCGGGCAGCACGTGTTCCCCTGCCAGCTCTCGTACCCTTTGATCTGGCCAGGGGCCACTCAAATGGGTAGGGGCAGCACCCTGTAGCCCACCCACCACCCCCTTTGGTTTTCCTCGCGAAAAACCATTTTCCACAAATTTAATTCCATTAATGTCGCAGGCAGCGCCTTTCACTCGCTGGCGCTCCTCCAGCGACCCTTCACAAGTTCTTCAAATGTCAAGCGGCCGGGGCTGGGGCCGGGGCCGGGATTCGCAGGACTCGCAGCATTCTCCAGCAACTAAATTATCATAATGAATCTCGCAACTACTTGAGTTTTGTTTGCCCGACTGGTAAACTCAACTTGGTCCGAGCTGGGGTTAAGCGATGGCTCCTCTCGGCTCCTAACGGATTTTTAATTGAAACTGTCACTTGTCGAGGAGCCAAGGATGATGGCCAGGATGTTGGCTCAAAACCAGGATAGCTCCCCTCCTCCACCCCTTAGCTGAAGTAGTTTTCATTGCAATTACGAAGGAATTAAATGCTGCATGGAAGACGAGAGGAGAGAACTGCAAAAGTTTTCCAAGAATTTCATCTCCGATGCATAAATCAACAATTGTCTGTCGCCCTCAGACATTTCCATTGTTTGATCAAGAAAATCTTTTCCATTTAATCCATACACAAGGGAGGAGCACGAACAATGGGAATTGAATTTTATGCTTTACAAGATTTTATTGCGACTTTTTGACTCGACGCCTCCGACAGCTCGCATCCCCCAGATCCCCAATCCTCCTCCGATTCCCCGATCCAGCTTCGTTACGAAAACGAATCGCAGTGCGCCTTTATTAGCAGCAAATTTCATTATTCAAGTCAATTTGCCTCGGAGATGCCTCGAAAACTTGCTCGATAGTGACCCCCCACTTGGCTGGGCTCTTTGCCTGGGTTCAATTGAATTAAATGCAATCAATTTGTTGATACGCAGATGAATTTAAACAAATTTAGCCCGAGTGTGCGGCCAGCGAGGCGGCCGAGGATGACTCAGCTGCCATACTACAGTATATATTGTCCGGAGCCCAAGGGTCCCGAGTCTCGGGTCTCGGGTCCCAGGTTAGTCACTCCGGCGGGTCAAACGACACCCAAGTGCCGTCCAAGGCTCTGGACATGCAATCAAAGCCACCATTCTCTGGCGCAAAAAAAGTAAAACAGGACTACAAGATAGACTACTAAAAGGGAGTCCCGTGTACAACCTCTAATTATCTCAAGCCATGACATGGAGTCATTTCTCCAGTCCCGACCAGTCGTACACGTATCCTTTTAATGCCAGCGCTCACGCTGAAATTGAAACTTCAAATATTTGTACGCGGCTCAAGGACTCGCCATGTGTGGGTAATTTCCTTAATAACCGCCAGCCTATCGCATTAACATATCTCGCATTTGTCATAAAAATAAGTCAACCACCAGCGCCACCCACCTTTGAAACCCACAAACTGGCCCAGCTGGTCTCCGCGGCGGAGGCGTTTTGTCAAGGAAATAGGAACCGTATGCCCCCTTCTAGTGGGCGGAAGGAAGTGTTTATGCCTGCCCATGTGCGTCTCGTAATGACCACCGGCTAAATGGACACATTACGCCCTGGACACACGAAAAATTGAATTATTCAAGCGACTTTGGAGGCGTCGCATTTGGAGCCAAACGACATTGCGTGTCAAAGTTCTGCTCTTCCCCAAACTACTACTAAACTCTGGCACTCCCACTCCTTGAAACTTATGCCCAAAAGCGGGGCCAAGAAATACGTTACAAAAAACAGCCGGCCCACAGAAAGGTGGAAAACCCAGCCGAAGGTGCCTTAAAGTTCCACTGGATGACTTCGAGACTCCGTTTACGCTCTGTGCTCATACAGCACACGCCAGAACCAGGACAACCCATACCCCCCGTATAGCACTATACCATATACCATTACGAGCCCCGAACCCTTAGGAAACGTAACGGCCGGCGATCGACGACAGTTGGTTTCCCAGAGCGTCTTCAAGACGTTCGAGGGGGTGACTTACTTATGAGGCAAAGACTTTCGACATCTGCCAGCTGCACGGCTCTACCTCTGATTGCAACGTTAATAATGCAAGCGAAGAAGAGGGTTACTGCCACGCACCAAAGCGGATGTGCCAGCGAGGGGGGATATGAAATCACTGGGCCTGGAAAAGGGAACTCTAAGTACTGTAGGAGCATATAGAACTGCCATCGCTTGACGGGACTGTACTCATTATTAGCTGGAAGCGAGTGCAAAAAGCACTTACGATTAAGAGCCGGGGGATTGGGGAGGGGGCAAGTATCATTTGGCTAACGCTTGAAATTGGCTTCGTGACGCTTATCGCGATCAATAAATAATATACGAGCAGCTCTAGACAGAGACGGGTAGCGGCAGAGATATAGATACACGAACGGAACGACATCGAGGCGGAAAACAAAAAGTATCTGCCAGATACATTTGAGTAATTTGCGTCGTTAGTGCCGGAAAGAGAGGCAAAATAATAATAATAAAAGAAAGTACGCTTGATTACAATGAAAATGTTTTTAATGCCCGAGCTCCTCTTTCCCCCTCGAGCACCCTCCCCACACACCCACACCGAGACAGAGAAAGATATCTGCATAGATAGGCGAAGCAAAAGGACACACGTTAGGCATGCATTTTCCCCCTGTTTCTTTCCTTTTTTTTTTTTTTGTTCGATATCAAAAGCGCGATAAGCACTAGACACGAATGTGGGGAAGTGGGCGGCAGTGGAAGTGGGAGTATGAGTGGGTGGCAGGTGCAGGTGCAGGCCTGCAGGTTGGACAAAAGCCCAATGGAGGCGGGCAGAAGGAAAAGCCTGGTGGAAAAGCCTCAAAGTCGAACCAGTCGCGACCAGCGACCACTGTCCAAACAAAAGTCTGGAAAAATGAGCAGTGGGAGCCGACTTGGCCACATATGGCCATTTTCTGGCTGCCATTGCGTGCCTGGCCCGAATACTAGTACATATCCGTATCTGTATCTCGGCGAGCTCGTGTCTATATCCGTCGTGTGTAGTATCCCAGGCTGCGAGTGTACGAGTGTGTGCTATCTAATCAAGCGCTGAAAGACAATAAAAGCCAACAACGCAGCCACGACAAACAGCGACCACAAAAAGTGCTTATGTCTGAAAACAACAGCAGGACAAGACCGCCGAGTTGGGTGGACGCCAATAGGATACCCAGGAATTGGGATAATTTCAGATATCTGAAGTTACAAATAGGTCAGCAAATTCAAAACTCAGGGCAAACTATGAGATATGAAACCGAATATTAATAAAAACAATCTTGAATTATATTTTACATAAATATATTTTAATAATAGTTTCTAATATATAAATACACAAGGCTTTTAAACAAAACATACTATTTTGGAAAAACCACATTTTACTAATTTGTCATTATGATCCCCTGGCACATCCCCCCAATAAGCATGAATACCCCTTTATGAAAAATCACAGAGCGTTCCAGGCAACCTACTTCTCTCCCTGGCTAAGTGCAGCGGGAAAACCTTTCGCTGGCTCCACTCGAAAGTATCGCGCGGATGTCGTATCTATGGCCCGCCATATGGCGACCAAACGCCGATATCTGTGAGAGTGTTTCCATGTACGAGTATCTGTATCTTATCTGGCAGTCGGGGTATTAGCCAAGGAGCGTGCACCTCATCCTCCTCATCTACGTCTCCTCCTCCTCCTCCACCTCAGGGCCCCCGAAAAACCAGCAGTAGCCATAACAATAACTGAGACTGGGCTGACATCACAATAATTCGAGTTTACTGCATTGCAATGCCGCTAGAGAGGGACCTTTTGGCAAGTTCTCGGAAAACTTTTCGCATTAAATCCCTGTTTGAGACAGCCACTGGAGAAGGCAGAGAAGGACATTTTCTTTTAGCACAATTCGCTTCACAAAGTTGCTGCCAATTCTTGTGGAAACGACTGCCAGCCAACTTTGCGGCAACATAATTTTAATGTGCTTGCGGCAGGATTAGAGAGCTGGAAAGCTGCAACTGCATTGGCAGCGAATGCCAACACACAAGTTGAAAGGTGTTTCTGAACTTTATTGATGTCGTCGACTCCGGGCGACTTCCGCACCACCCGTTAGGCAAATAGCATTGGGATCAGGTAAAAATCGGTTCCCCGACTGGATGGATGTCAAATGCCACCACCGAGCACGCCCCTTGGTTCCGTCTGCCTGGCTTCTTCCTTCTGACCCTGCACCTCATACTCATCCTTGTCCTCCACCTCCTTACTCCACCTCCTCCTCCTTCCTCCAGTGATCGCCAGCTTGTGCGCACGCGCATTGAGGCATAGACTGTGAGTCCAGGTGTGCTCCGATCATCGCTCGCCGCTCGTGGCTGCCAAGTACGTGCCATAATAACACTTGGAAAAATAGTACTGACCTTTACGCTATCAACTCAACTATAAAAATGATTGAAATAACTTTACCTGTCTTTAAAAATCAGCTTTTAAAATTTTACATAATTTTACGTGTATTTATTTATTGGAATTAACGAGTATAAACTGTTCTTTAACATTAATTTAAGTTATTCTTTTAAAATTAAAATAGTAATCAAATTAAAAAAAAAATTAAGTACTTATTATTCAAATAAGTTAATAATTTTTAATCTTTATCTTTTGAAAATTATTAATTTAATTTTATATTATCATGAGAAATAAAGAATTTAGTTAAAAAGACAATTATAATATTTTTTAAGAACTAAAAGATCATTCTATAAATTAATGTTTTTAAATATCAAAGCAGTTAAAACCCTCCCCCATTTTCCCCAGTGTATTGCAACTCCCCTTCATATCAAGCAATCGTTTGCGATCATCAGCTGTTGGCTGTGGCGATCGTTTCCTTCCGCATCCGTAAAGGCATAGGGGCTGCAGAATCCCTACCGGTTTCGCGTTGCTCTTCGTGATTCCCCCCACCATTTGCTCATTTTCCATTTCCAGCGAATCTCAGCTCGCCAGATTGCTATTTTATCTGGCAAAATGGATCTTTCAAGCGAACTCACAATGCCTAATTGCCACTAGTTTAGTTTTGGGACAGTTTTTTGTGTTTTAACGGATTTCAGAGTCACTTGACCGTAACACAGTGCCACCTCGCCCCCTCGCAGGCACTTTTTATGAGCCAAAGCATATTTTAATGATGACACCCGACCACGAGAAGGAGAGCAGTATGAACAGCACACATGGCCGTGCCACACTTCGGTCGTTTGTGCGATGAGTACATTACCGTGTGCCGCGATCTGTGAAGGCACATTCCAAAGCACACTTTGAGATACATGCATGTATATGGTAGTGTGTCCCTAGCACTGCCCCTCCACAAAAACCCGGCGCCTCCCTCATTTCCAGCGCATGCAAAGTATCCGCCGAAGCCAGCGTTTTCCATCGGAACATGAACGGAAAATGTGTTAAGGTCGTAATTATCTGCGCTGCCGTTTGTAGGTGGAAGTTCGCCTCAGCTGGCAACTTTCTTTGCTCCTTGCTCTCCTTTCTTCTCCTGGGCGCTAGTGCCATATGTTGGTTTCTATGCCCTCCTTGCGGGGTTGAAGTTAGAAAGACCCCTTGATAACGCTGCTAGACCAAGTCCCTAAGTGCGTTGAACTTGGAAATGCCAACTGTCTATCGTAGGAGCAGTTGAAGAGTATCTAAAGAAAGCGTTCCTCAAGAAAAGGTTGACGACTTGAAGAGGCAATTAGGTAGTTTTCTCCGACTCAAGTATGCGGGCACGTGGGCGCAATTTACCTATCAGATGGTTTATAAGATAAAAGAGCCTGTGGTATTTACAAAGAATAAAGAAATAGATTTTATACCCTAAAACTGAAACTCGTACTTTATTTCAATGCAGATTGAATCCTCAAGTTCAATTATTAGATTGTTAAAAATTGTTGTAGTAAAATAAACTATTTATTTTCACTTTTCATTTCTGTACTACAGATTACAAATTTAAAGATATTTTTATATACGAAATATTATACTATACTAAAATCACAAACATTCTGTATGTGTGTAAACACATTGAGTTTGCAGTTATAAGTTTAAATGATTTTTGCCTCCTAACTAACGTCCTTAATTTCCTTTTCTATTGCAGGAGGATCTATGATGGACGACAGAGAAAAATAATGCTTTGTTTGTGGTAATTTTGACAATTCCAATGTCCCGATCTGCTGTGCATAGGAATGCCCCGCCCGTTCTCTAGACCAAGCCCAACCAACTTACTAAGTCCCGCATAGGGGTGGCTGTTCCTGCTCCTGCTCCTGCTCCTCACCCTCCTCGGGTTCGTTCTTGTCCCTCCGGGCTGTCCTTGCAAGCTGCAGGCTTGCGAGGAAGTACAGTTGCCGAAAAAGGGATCGAAGAACGGAGGGGTGGCTGCCGTTGACATTGACTTGGGCCTACGGGCTGCAGTCTGCATTCCATTGCACTCGCAATTGAAGGGTCCGAAAGTCGAGACCCGGCCTGCCAAAGGGGAGGATTCTGTTTCGTGGTTCTCTATTCTTGGGAAATGCACATGGTCCCTAGACACACTAGCGATATGGAAAAACGAGCATTTAAGATACACACACCAAGTGTGATCGATAGTCAATGCTTTGACGCATTTGGCGAGTTCCAAAGTCCCCATATTGATTATTTCGAGTGCTTACGCATTCGACCCATGGCCATATGCAAAGTATCTATGTGTCTATGTATCTCTGAATGTATCTGTGTCTGCGGCAGAGAAAAGTAAGTCAAACTTGTTTATCAGCGAAAACGAAGTGACTTATCTTTATTTTGTACAAAAACAGAAAGGGGCGGGTACACACACTCTGACTCACACCCCCAATCACACTCACACACACACAAACAGACTGGGCAGAGAATAAGCTCAAGTGGAGAAATTAGATAAAAACCTGTCTCGGTTGGGAGGAGGGTCGAAGGGTGGTTAGCTTGTGCTGAATTAAGGACACCACCATCACCCCTCGAAACCCACCCACAGCCTCGCAGGACCTGAACAGCCATCCCCTGGACAGCCCCAAGCCGAGCACCAATCAAGTGGCCACCCAAACCAGAGGCTTTTGGCCAGCCACTTTTACTTTCCATTTAAACACTCGCCCCACTCTCAGCTCGCCCATTTTTCCCACACACAGCAGATGTACCCTTAACTTATGCCTTCCATTAATTTTACAGAAAGATTTTTTGAGCGCAAGCAAGGATTATTAAGAAAACGAAAACCAAGCCAAACCAAACTAAAAACCCAAAAACGACAAAAAATTGACACGAAAAAAACGAACTAAAATCTCAAAAATCGGGCTAAGCATCGAAAAACATCACTTTTGAGTATCGAAAATCAAAGCGAAAATATAAACAACAAACTGGAAAGGAGCAGAAAAGAACTAGACGACGAGTACGAGCAGGGGAGTCAAACGAAGGGAAATACAAATCAAACCTAAATAAAATTAAATGCAAAGGACATTCGCATGTGTGTGGTGGTGGAAAGAAAATTCAAAACAAAATTCACAATTAGAAAACGCAGGAAAAAACGTAGAAAACGCAGACACAAATCGAGCAGCAACCAACTGTCAACAGCGGCAAGAATTTTGAACTGGAACATTTCGACCAAAAAGTTGGGCGACAGCAAAATTTCAACGTTTGGCGCACTACAACAGCAGCAACACAGCGGCAACAGCAGCAGCAAGGACATCGCGGCCAGGCAGCCAGGATTGCAGGATTGCAGGAGCGAGCGGTTTTGAAAGCGCAGCACACATCGATAGGACCTTCTTCAACCATCTCTTCGTCTCCCTTTACACGGACTTGGTCTACGACTCGAACAAGGATACGCTTAGAAAGCTAGAAAGCCTTAGCCAGGACTTAAACTTGAAATCACGCATACGCCGCGGCGAATTCTTTCGCCCGCTCTCACTCTCTCTCTCGTTGCCCGAAAACGGAGGGGAAAAGCCCGGTGAAAATTCAGCCAATCCGAAGAAGCGGAGAGGGTGACGACTTAGGGTTGCTGAGGGGAAAGCAGGGAACGCAGGGAACGCAGGGCAGGCAGGGAAGGCAGGGAAAGCGGAGAAAGCCGGGAGAGAGCTGCTGCTGCTGGTGGGCATCATCTTATGATGTCATCGGAGGAGTACGAGGCGGACTGTTTTGGTTTGTACAGCGATGAGAACAGCGTGCTGCTGAAGGCAACCGAGCCGGAGACAACAGCCGTCAAGCAACAGCAACAGCAACAGCAGCAACAGCAGCAACCACCGCCGAGCAACCACAGCAACGGTCACACGTCACCACTACCCATACAAGTCAACGGCGACGGCAGCGCGGCGAATTGCGGCGAGAGCGCCAAGACCACCAATACCAATACGACGGGCAGCAGCACCCATACAGAGGCAGACAAGGAGCAAGAGAGAGAGAAGGCAAAGGAGAAGGCCCACGAAGAGGAGGCCGCCGAGTCCGACGATTCCGACGACGACGTCGTGGTTGTGCTCGAAGGCTGCGAAGGCAACGCCAGCAGCAGCAGCAACAGCAGCAGCAACAGCAACAACAGCAACGCCAGCAGCAACAACCACAAGGCAGCAACCACGACGACGGCGGCAGCAACAACAACGACGACTCCGACGACGACGACGACGACGACGGCGGCGAACGCGAATCGCAGTGGCAGTCGCAGTCATCGCAGCGCCCGCAGTAGTCGGCAAATCAGTCAGTCAACGGCCGTCGGCAAGACAACAACGTGCGCGGCTAAAAAACCAACAGCAACACAGGCCCAAGCGCCCACGCCAACAGCAGTTAAGCACACGACGAGCGTAAATAACGGTGGCTCAAACGGAAACGGAAACGCGAACAGCAAAGTGAATAGTCGTCGTTCGCGTCAGCGATCCTTGAGCAAAGACATTGCCATTAACCTAAACCCAAACAATCAGCAATCGAATAGCAACAGTAATAGTAATAGCAACAGCAACTGCAGCAACAACGGCGGAGCAACGGCAACCGCTGCTGGCTTCATGAGTAGCGCTGCCGCGGCTGCTGCGGGTGCCGCTGGTGGAGGAGCCCTGTTCCAACCACAATCGGTCAATAGCTCGGTGAACAATAATAATAGTAGCAACAATACGCCGGCTGCCACAACCGCCCACTCGCACACCCATTCGCCCAGCAGCAACTCACCCGTTTCGGGCGCCAGTTCGGCATCGTCCTTGTTGACGGCCGCCTTTGGCAACCTGTTCGGTGGCTCCTCGGCCAAGATGCTCAACGAGCTGTTTGGCCGCCAAATGAAGCAGGCCCAGGACGCGACGAGTGGCCTGCCCCAGAGTCTGGACAACGCCATGCTAGCCGCCGCCATGGAGACGGCCACCAGTGCCGAGTTGCTCATCGGCAGCCTCAATTCCACGTCCAAGTTGCTGCAGCAGCAGCACAACAACAACAGCATTGCTCCCGCGAACAGTACGCCGTTGAGCAATGGCACAAATGCCTCGATCTCGCCGGGATCGGCCCACAGTTCCAGTCACTCGCATCAGGGTGTCTCCCCGAAGGGAAGTCGCCGTGTCTCCGCCTGCAGTGATCGCTCCTTGGAGGCGGCAGCAGCCGATGTTGCCGGTGGCTCGCCACCGCGGGCTGCCTCAGTGAGTTCCTTGAACGGTGGTGCCAGCAGTGGGGAGCAACACCAGTCGCAGCTGCAACACGATCTGGTGGCCCATCACATGCTGCGGAACATACTGCAGGGCAAGAAGGAGCTGATGCAACTCGATCAGGAGCTGCGCACGGCCATGCAACAGCAGCAGCAACAGCAGCAGCAGCAACTCCAGGAGAAGGAGCAACTGCACTCCAAGCTCAACCACAATAACAACAACAATATTGCTGCCACCGCCAACAACAACAACAACACCATGGAAAGCATCAATCTGATCGACGACTCGGAAATGGCGGACATCAAGATCAAGAGTGAGCCGCAGACAGCTCCTCCGCCGCAGCAATCGCCGCATGGCAGCAGCCACAGCAGCCGGAGTGGGAGTGGCACCGGGAGCCACAGCAGCCTGGCCAGCGATGGCAGTCTGCGACGCAAGTCCTCCGACTCCCTGGATAGCCACGGGGCTCAGGATGAGGCGCAGGACGAGGAGGATGCGGCCGCCAATCGATCGGAGAGCCGGGCTCCCGAGGAACCCACCCAGCTGCCCACCAAAAAGGAGTCCGTGGACGACATGCTCGACGAGGTGGAGCTCCTGGGCCTACACTCGCGCGGCTCCGATATGGAGAGCCTGGCCTCGCCCAGTCACTCGGACATGATGCTGCTGGACAACAGCAAGGACGACGTCCTGGACGAGGACGACGATGATGATTGCGTAGAGCAGAAGCGTGAGTCTGGCAGTGGATGCCTCAAGAAACCGGGCATGGATCTGAAACGGGCCCGCGTGGAGAACATTGTCTCCGGCATGCGATGCAGTCCGTCCTCTGGCTTGGTCCAGGCTGGACAGCTCCAGGTGAATGGCTGCAAGAAGCGCAAGCTCTACCAGCCTCAACAACACGCCATGGAGCGCTATGTGGCCGCCGCAGCTGGCCTGAACTTCGGCCTCAATCTGCAGAGCATGATGCTCGACCAGGAGGACAGTGAGTCCAACGAACTAGAGTCGCCACAAATCCAGCAAAAGCGCGTGGAGAAGAATGCCCTCAAGTCGCAGCTGCGATCCATGCAGGAGCAGCTGGCGGAGATGCAGCAGAAGTATGTGCAGCTGTGCTCGCGCATGGAGCAGGAGTCCGAGTGCCAGGAGCTCGACCAGGATCAGGATGTCGAGCAGGAGCAGGAGCAGGAGCCTGACAACGGCAGCAGTGACCACATCGAGCTGTCGCCCTCGCCCACCCTGACTGGAGACGGAGATGTAAGTCCCGCCCACAAGGTGGAGGTGGGTCAGGAGCGACCTGGTTCCAGTTCGCCCTCGCCCTCGCCTCTGAAACCCAAGACCTCGTTGGGCGAGAGCGGCGACTCCGGTGCCAACATGCTGTCCCAGATGATGAGCAAGATGATGTCCGGCAAGCTCCACAATCCCCTGGTGGGCGTAGGCCATCCTGCCCTGCCGCAAGGATTCCCACCGCTGCTGCAGCACATGGGAGATATGTCGCATGCAGCTGCCATGTACCAGCAGTTCTTCTTCGAGCAGGAGGCTCGCATGGCCAAGGAGGCCGCCGAGCAGCAGCAACAGCAACAGCAGCAGCAGCAACAACAACAGCAGCAGCAGCAACAGCAGCAGGAGCAGCAGCGACGCTTCGAGCAGGAGCAACAGGAGCAGCAGCGACGCAAGGAGGAGCAACAGCAGCAGATCCAACGCCACCAGCAGCAGCTGCAACAGTTGCAACAGCAGCAGATGGAGCAGCAACATGTGGCGGTCACTGCCGCACCAAGGCCGCAGATGCACCACCCGGCACCCGCCCGCCTGCCCACGCGAATGGGCGGCGCAGCGGCCCACACCGCCCTCAAGTCGGAGCTGTCCGAGAAGTTCCAGATGCTGCGCGCCAGCAACAATAGCTCCATGATGCGCATGTCGGGAACGGACCTCGAAGGACTCGCCGATGTGCTCAAGTCCGAGATCACCACCTCGCTGTCCGCTTTGGTGGACACCATTGTGACCCGGTTCGTCCACCAGCGGCGACTGTTCAGCAAGCAGGCGGACTCCGTGACCGCGGCTGCCGAGCAGCTGAACAAGGACCTGCTGCTCGCCTCGCAGATCCTCGACCGGAAATCGCCGCGCACCAAGGTGGCGGACAGGCCCCAGAACGGACCCACGCCCGCAACACAATCAGGTAATAATGGTTCACTACTCCTAGCTAATAGTCAAATGCCCTCCCAAGCGCCTGTGTCGAGTGGTGGGTCGAATGGGCAGCAGCAACAGCAGCAGCAGCAGCAGCAACAGAATGCCCAGCAGCAACATGCGAGTGCGCAGCAACAGCAACAGCAGCAGCAGACGTCGCAGCAGCAACAGCACCTGCAACAGCAGCAGCAACAACAGCAATCGCATCCCCTGCTGCCGCCCAACTGCCAACAGCTGATCTCCGCCCCCCGCCTAAATGGCAGCCAGTTATCCTTCGCCTCGCCCGCCGCTGCTGCAGCCGCTGCAATGGGTCTGCAGATGCACCATGCCGCCGCAGCAGCAGCAATGTCCGCCCAGCAGCAGCAGCAGCAGCAACAGTCGGTTGATCCCAATGCGAATACTAACCCAAACAACGGGCCAGCTGGGCCGAACCCCACTAACAGTAGCTTAAGTACCCTTAATATACCGCCTCCTCACATTCGTCCTTCGCCCACAGCGGCTGCCATGTTCCAGGCGCCCAAGACGCCGCAGGGCATGAATCCGGTGGCCGCCGCCGCCTTGTACAACTCGATGACCAGTCCCTTCTGCCTGCCGCCCGATCAGCAGCAGCAGCAGCAGACCGCCCAGCAGCAGCAACAGTCCGCCCAGCAGCAGCAGCAGAGTGTGCAACAGCAGACGCAACAGCAGCTGGAGCAGAACGAGGCGCTCAGCCTGGTGGTGACCCCGAAGAAGAAGCGCCACAAGGTGACCGACACCCGCATCACGCCGCGCACCGTCAGCCGAATTCTGGCCCAGGACGGTGTGGTGCCGCCCACCGGTGGACCCCCGACCACGCCCCAGCAGCAGCAGCAACAGCAGCAGCAGCAACAACAGCAGCAGCAGCAGCAACAACAGCAGCAACAGCAGGCGGCGAACGGCGGCAACAGCAATGCCACGCCCGCCCAGAGCCCGACGAGGAGCAGTGGAGGAGGTGCCGCATACCACCCACAACCGCCGCCACCACCACCACCCATGATGCCCGTGTCCTTGCCCACCTCCGTGGCCATACCCAATCCCTCGCTGCACGAGTCCAAGGTCTTCTCGCCGTACTCGCCGTTCTTCAATCCCCATGCAGCCGCTGGCCAGCCCACGGCCGCCCAACTGCACCAGCACCACCAGCAGCACCACCCGCACCACCAGCCCATGCAGCTGTCCTCCAGTCCGCCGGGCAGCCTGGGCGCCCTCATGGACTCCCGCGACTCGCCGCCGCTGCCCCACCCGCCGTCGATGCTCCATCCCGCCCTGCTGGCAGCCGCCCACCACGGCGGATCGCCGGACTACAAGACCTGCCTGCGGGCCGTCATGGACGCCCAGGATCGCCAGTCCGAGTGCAACTCGGCCGACATGCAGTTCGATGGCATGGCTCCTACTATATCCTTTTACAAGCAAATGCAACTAAATACAGAACAGCACCAGGAGTCGCTGATGGCCAAGTGAGTTTCCACCTAGTCCAGCACCGTGTGCAGCAGAGAAAGATGGGTTCGGGGTACAGTATAGCACGGTAGTAGGGTGGCAGAGGTAGTTAAGAGACCAGGTACTTAACCCCACCTGGTCCGGACCTCGCTTACAAAACGAAACCAATCAAGTGTCTTCTTCAGTTTATTTATTTCCCCAACTAAATTCTTTTATAAAATGTAATCAAAACCTTATTTATTGCCCCGCCGCACACTTAAGCCCCCAAAGGCTGGCGAAGGGCCCCCGAAAGACCCTCAAGTCATCATCATCATCGACTTGGCCTGGCTTGAGTTGCATTTCGCAACAGCCACAGAAATGGGGAAAAAAATCAATGACGAGCAGCCAATCGAAAGAGCTGCACTCGTTGGCCTCTTACTAGCCCCCATTGCCATGCCCATTCTACTTTTGATTCCGATTCCGATTCGGATTCCGATTCCCAGCTCAGCTCTTTGCAATCAGTGGGCTGAAGGAGGCGAAAGCGGGGGCTGTGGCACCCTTAGACATTCATTATTGGCACTCGAAAGTGCAGCCACGTTAGACATTGCCAATCCAATCGTACATATATATATCCCTCCTAGCCCCGCCAACACCTCTTTCTCTCTCTGCTGTACACGAACATGGAAATTTGGAAAGACAATCGACCATCCATCCGACACATATATCTCATACATATACCATATATATCTATAACGCCACCAGACATTGCGAATCCTTGACTCCTTTGCACTCTTCTACATTGACACCGATGCACCTGCGCAAGGCCAAGCTGATGTTCTTCTGGGTGCGCTATCCCAGCTCCGCGGTGCTCAAGATGTACTTCCCGGACATCAAGTTCAACAAGAACAACACAGCACAATTGGTGAAATGGTTCTCGAACTTCCGGTAAGTTGTGCAATTAACAATCTATACAAGCTAAGCACTTAATACTAAGTATTAACCATTCAGCAGCATTCATTTTTATGATTTCGTTTCGTCATCTTAGTTTGGGGCTTAATGTTTTAGTTGGGAGAGGGCGGGGGGCGTTCCTAACAAATTGATTGGCCAAAAATGAGACTGCCACCTGTCGAAACCCTCGACTTGCACTCAAGAAGTAGTCCCGGGGACATGCAACACCATTCGGCTGTCATTCCGCGACTCCAACTGTCAGTCCGTGAAATTGCGCAAGTAGTTGCCAAAAAGAGCACATAAAGACTGCAGACTACGGAAAAACGACAGCTGCCAGATAGTCCGGGTCTGGGTTATTCCGGGGAAGGAGTTCCGAGGGGTGCTCTGAATGGAACAGAGCCACAGTGAAATGAGGTAGGCCCGCATTCAGTCGCCGTGATTTGCGCGCCAAATCCGAGGCCGCATCTGTCCGCCCCGAGAAATCAGGGAAAACAGAAATTCCGAAAGAAAACAGAGCGTGGCACAAGGTCTCACCTGGATTTACCTTCCAACCCTCTTTCATCGGCTTAGCAGCTGTCCGTCGTCTCCGATTTGTCTAAGACATGCGCAACGTCTTAGGGAATTGTTCGCGAGACACCCTAAGAAATGCTACCTACCCTACCTGCAAACAAAAGACAACAAATCAAGACCCGGCACGCTCGGGGTTTGTTCGTTAGTTCCTTTGGGGTTGCAATCCCTTCTCGATGCGAACCCTACTTTGCATGGGAATCGGGTATCTGAAAGCGGGGAGTTGGCATCTTGTCTTTACTTGCGACTTCGACTTCTTTGGCGAGAGGTTAAAATGGGTGGGAATATTTTTTGATTTCCTAACTGGTTCTCGATTGTTTGTTTCCGTTTTTCCAAGGGTTTGGGCTTAGCGCTCAGGGTTGTAAGATGTAACGTTTTTCTAAAAGTTCCTTTCTCATCCTTGAGTTCCTTGAGTTTGATTTCGGTTTCCTTTGTTCTCTCGAGGGGAAAGCATTTTCCCTTAATCGTTTTCCCCCTAAATTAACCTAGGAAATTAATACTTGTAACCGCTTTTTGCTCTCTCTTAACGACTAGTTAATATTATGAGTTTCCCACACTCACACAGTACAGACACACACGAACCAAACACAGAGATATACTGGGGCCGAGTGCTCTAATAACATGTTGCTGAAAGTGGCCACTTAAGAAAAATGCAAGGGGTTAGGAGCCCCACGTTGAAGATGAGTTGGAGAGTCCGGAGGACGAGCGCGGCGATGATGAGCTGCCTGCCCACTTGAGCTGGCGAGTCAAGTGTGAAAATAGCGGAGAGCGAGGCCAAGAAACTTGTGGCGCTGGCATATTAAAAAGTGTTGCCTACTTAAGTGGGCCCCACCCCACACACACGAATAGACCACACCCCCACCCACGCTCAGCGCATGTGTGTGCGTTTGTTGGCTAATTAACAAAAGTGCCTTTTGTTCGAGGTCCTCAAGCAGGCCACTTATATAATTGCATTAGCTGCAGTAACTTCTTTTTGTGCTCGCCAAAATGCAAATAATGAAAAGAAAGCGGCAAAGGACATGCATTCACAGACACACACACACAGACACTCAGACTCCTGGCGGGCTAATTAGTTTGTTTGCCAGGATACATTCAGTGGGTTTCTTTGGCCGCTTTTCATGGCGGCAGCTACTTGAGAGTTTCGAGCACAATAGCCAGGGCCCTACTGGCAAAAGGCGCTCAAGGATACGCCCACACACATGCCAGCCCACTCACTTACACCCACAGAAACAGAAACAGAAACACACACACTCTCACATCTCCCGCTGTTCTTTTTCCGTGTTTTGTTTCTCATCGAGCCGCTTTCCTTTTTTTTGAGGTTAAGTGTCCTTTTGGCGCTTAGAGCAGCTACCCCTCCCTCAGCTTTTCCCCCTTCCTTCGTCGCGTGAAAAGATCTTGCTGACAAGAACAACAACAACAACAACAGCAGCAGCAGCAAATGCAGTTACATTTATAAAAATACACTCACACCACCCACACACATGCCACACACTCAGACACTCAGATACGATACACGCTCCATTCTGTATATGTATATAGACGTATATGACTTGTACAGATGCTTATATATAGATACAATGCAAAAGTGTTGCCAATTACTTCATTAATGTATGAGGTAGAGATGTCTGCATATGTGTGGGTGAGTATGTGTGAGCTTATTAATAACATTTTACTCGTTCGTATTCGTAACCGTAATCCGTGATACGTAATTTATTGCGGAGGAAGTGAAGAAGAAGAAGAAGGTGCAGCGAAGAAGGAGACACAAGCACACACACACGCACACACGAACAAAAAATGCACACCAAAAGCACACTGCCGCACGCACACACTCAAGCGGAGAGAGTGGGTGAAAGGGAGGGAGGGAGAGAGAGGTGTGGCCGTAGGTGTGAGATGATGAATGCACTTGACAAAGAAACGCCTGCCTGCCTTTCAACAAGTGTTTTAGTGGCGACCCCTCTCTCTCTCTCCACCTCTCCGTTTGAGTGTGTGTGTGGGTGAGGCCCGGCCCAAATAAATAGGCTACGAAATATTATATGCAAACTAATTAGCACTTCCGACGAGCCGCAACGCCATCGCATGCACATCTGCAGTTCCACTTGCACGGCTTATTATCTAAATTAAGTGGCGCATTTAAAAAAGCGCCAAGCCAAGCTTCCTTTTCCTGCCACATGTGCTTCCCTCTGCTTGCATAAGGCTCGCCTCAAGCTCCTTTTCACGCCAGCCACAAAGCTAATTGCAATTCAAACCCAACCGAACGGAGATGGGGGCCTGAGATCCCGGCAATCCCTAATAACTATGGACACCCGGCACAATGGACTGTCACACAAAACTGTCACACAGCGATTCCTTTCTTTTGGCCAGGCCAAGCCATCAGCCTCATTATGAAGCCATCCAAAACCACCCACCCACCCGAACCACCGCCGCCTCCGGGGAGCCGCAAAAAAGGGGGCGGGACGCGCTCCTATGGGCGGGGGGCAGAAGGAAAAGATTTTCTATTTGCGCATTCTGCGCTTATTGTTTGGAAAATCAACACGAGCGCTGTGTGGCACAACATGAGAAATGCATTTGGCGTACTGCTACTGGGAAATCTTGAAATTAGCGCGATTATCGGAGCGTTGTGAAGAGGGGGTTGGCACGAAGCGGGGGGATGGGAGGTTCTCCAAAGGATTCCCGGCAAAAAAAAGACAACAATTAGTGCGCGCGGCAGACAATGGAGGAGAAGGAGGCGGATGGGGCCGAGGAGAGGCAGTCAGGCCGGAAGACAAGCAATCACTTACAGTTGCCAAGTAAAGCATACACCCCCCGTCGTATCCCCCTGCGAGCGGCAGCCGCCCCACACACAAATCACTTGACTAAACAAGGCGACGCAGCAGCAGCAGCAGCGGCAGCCCGCTGCACTTGCTAATTAAATCCCCAACCCCCAAGGCAGTCCTTCCCAGGATACAAAGTACAACAGAGAGAAATAAAAAACCGCAGCTAGAAGATGCCGCCTCGACTTGCAATTGTTATTGCACCACCACGAGCTGCTGCTGCACATTTGAGATTTATTAAAAATTCTTTACACACTCGCACTCACACACTGACACAGGCACTCGCACACACACACACTCACAGACGACGCGCCTAAGAGTATGCAGCGAATTATTAATAATGTCATACTCAAACAGCTATCCAATATAATGCATTAAGGGACCCCCTAGGAACAGAGTGAGCGAGATAGCGTGGCTGTATGAGTGAGAGAGAGAGAGAAAGAGAGAGCGAGCAAGCATTAGCGATTTCCTTTGAATTTGGTTTACCCACTTTACGAATTTCCTCCTCTTTGATTTCCCACCCCTCGCCTTGGTTCGAACCTTGATTTTTCTTTCTTTGCGTTGCGATTTTGTAAATTTGAATGCTGATCCTGAACCTGAACTACAACCAAAAAAAAAACTATAAATAGAATAGAATAAAACAGAATACTGACCAAACCAAACATTCCTCATCTACGCATCTGCAGAGAATTCTACTACATACAAATGGAGAAATATGCACGACAAGCTGTCACCGAAGGCATCAAGACACCCGATGATCTGTTGATTGCTGGAGATAGTGAATTGTATCGCGTGCTCAATTTGCACTACAATCGCAATAACCACATTGAGGTATGCCAATAACCACGCCCACACACCCACACCCACACCCACTGACACTAACACACTAACCATTCCCCCCGTAAACCGACTCTACATGCACACACACTACAAGTTTCTTAAGAAAAAATGTAAAATAATGTAAAAAAAAAGTGTGTGTGGATGCGAGCGAAGAACCACTAACCAGAAGATCCAGAGAAACCCCCTTTGGGAGCCAGTCGCTAATCGAGAAAATCGGTCCACAGGTACCCCAGAATTTCCGCTTCGTGGTCGAATCGACTCTGCGGGAGTTCTTCCGTGCAATACAGGGTGGCAAAGACACCGAGCAGTCGTGGAAGAAGTCCATATACAAGATCATCTCGCGTATGGATGATCCCGTGCCCGAGTACTTCAAGTCGCCCAATTTTTTAGAGCAGCTGGAATAAGTGGAGGAGTTGGCGCTGCCGACGCTACCGCTGTCATTGCCGCATCCGCTGGGAATGCCACCACCCATCAGTCCGGCCTCCACCACCACCTGCAGCAGCAGCAGCACCACCACCACTACTACGGGCACCAACTCCAGGGCCGGCAGCAGCCATTCGAAGGCGAGGCGCAGGCCAAAGCTAAAAGGCTAAACCTGCGCAGGAAACACGACTGGATATGACCAACTCCCCAGCCAAAAACAAAAGTCAGAAGAAAAGAACAAATAGTATCCACACACAGAGAAATATGAAGGGAACTTAGACCTAGCTGAGTGAGAAATACACACGAGTCGAAAACGCGTTTAGGAAACACACTGAGCAAAATATTTTTTCAAAAATTTCCAAAACCACACAAACTACACACCCAAACATCACACAACCTCAGCGAAAGAAGAGCGACAAGATTATGAAAAAGAAAGTGGGCCAGGGAGATCCTAACATCTCCCCGGCAAACATTTAAACCAAACCAAAACTAAACATAGAGCAGCAAGTCTTAATCTAATAATGTGAAATAGTGCAAATTGAAAGAGAACCTGAGCCACACACCTGAGAACACCCCTTACACACCGAGCGTAATTTACAGGCAGTGTAAACTGTACTCGCCGTTGGTTTGTTAGTTGAAATTTTTTTGAAAATATTTACAGCAAATTACGTATACGTATGAATATTTAACAAATAGTTGAGCCGTCTAATGATCTACCGAAAGTTGACACACATTCCACAGAAAAAAACAAAAAATACAAGAGACACCAATACATTCCACGCACACACATACACACACACGCTCGCAGCGGTACAAAGTGTGTGTTCATTTGAGAGAGAGCGAAAGTCGCTCGGCCAAACAGGAAGTGGGCTTCGCCGCACTGCTTGGCCGACCGACTTTCCGGTAAGCAGTTTCCCCCGCCCAGTTGCGCACTGCTTTACAAAAGCAGGCGCATCTCCGACGGCCGGAAATCGGGAATTAATCTTAAAAGTTTAAATGTCACCCGAGAGCTAAAGTTGCTATATCCCCTTAGAACCTCCTTTTAAGCGCTAAGCATATATTCGATGTCTATTAAGCGAAATTAAAAGCAAAAAATCACAAAAAAAGTTAAGAAATTGCGAAAACTATTTAGATTTTAATCAAAGAGAGAGCCAGAGTTATGTATTTGTACGAACAGCGGGCGTTAGGGTAGTTAAATTTACCAATTTATCATTTACAATACGTTATGCGAACCTTCGACCAAAGTTAATTGTTAACATGAATCCCTTGAATGCGGTTTATTTTTAATCAATTCTTATACTTTAGTGCCCCACCTTTGAGCACGCATCTTAATTTTATAGTATAATCAACATACACACTATAAACACACCACCAACACAACCCACACACACACACTAGTCTGTTATTTATGTAAATAATTTATACGTTTAGTTAAGTTAACGTTTAGTTTAATTAATTTACTTTACTTGGCCTTGAGTTGCAACAAAACAAAATATACACAAAACACCAAAAATACCAATTAAAAATATGGTTTTTTCTTTCTATTAATTTGTAAAAAATATATATGATGTATTTTATCCCACTTCTGGCTGGCTGAGATCGATCATGCACTTCTCACTCATCAGCACAGCAGACACAGCATGGAAAGTGGGCGGGTTTAGAGGGATATGTTTGCCTGCTCTCCGTCCGGCGGTTACTTTTGGGCCAGGGGCGGGCAAACCCTGTTGTTCCTGCAGCTGCAACATCTCATCCTCGATTGCAACTGCAACGCGACAACAGCAACAACATCATCAACTGCATGCAAAACATTTGAATTTTTGGCATAGACAAAATCATATTCCTCGAACGAAAAGAACGCAGCGAAATCGACCATTTCGGCCCAACAATTGCTCCGAGGGGCTCCATCAGCCAGCCAGTTAGTCAGTCAGTCAGTTACTCAGTTTAGCCAGCCCCATACCCTAGCGCCCTCAGGTGGGAGTTTGGATTAGATTAGATTAGATGGGATGGGAACACCGATATAAGGAGATGAGATGAGAGGAGAGGAGATCGCACACCCCAGCAAACCTTTCGGCCACACCAATGATCACAAAATTATTGAACAATAGTTGAATTTTAGCTAAAACTAAATTGAAACGAACTAAGCGAGTTTTTTAGGCTTAACCAGAGGAATCTGAGCAAAAATTGATTGCACTTTGGCGTAACTATGACAAAATTAGTCGCGTATAAGACGGTGAGTTTCCTAATCCAAGAGATCGAGATCGAGTGGAAGAAACTGGAGTTCTTCGCATCGAAATTGAAAGTGAAATTCAAGTTTGGATAATTGAAAATGAGAAAAAAGCATTTGCGAAATTAGTATTTAGGAAATCGTACAAAGCAGACGAGGCATTCGCTAATCGAACTGAAGTTTACGTTTATCGCATTACCCAGTTGAGTTATCTTAACCCTAAGTTTCACCCACCTTCACAGCAGACAGAAGTCGAAATTCAAGTCCGATTCTAGGGCCCCAGGAGTGACGCGTTGATTGTTAATGCCTTTACAAAATTTACGAAGGAAGCGGCTTTTGGCAATGGAGTTGAAAATAAAAATTGAAAAATTTGAAAAGAAAATTTGGAAATGAAATTGATCTAAATACAATTGTAACTGATTTTGTGATAGAAAAAGTAACTAACAACAAACTAAAAATCGAACTAACTTCATTATTGTTTCGGATAAAACCAATATGGAGGCCTCCCATTGGGGTCTCCATACGAAATTATTGATTGATGTAAAAATAGTTAATTGACAATTGCGAGACGAGCGAAATTATGAGACGAAACCATTTAGGCAATTTAAGGCGTATTAACAATAAACGTTTGGCTAACAAAACTTTAGGCGAAATTTTATCTTTAAGCAAAATTCGAAAATAGCGAGAAGCAACCGTATCGAGACCGTCGAAATTCAGGAAGTTAACAGCAATACAAAATGAGAAATACGAACAAATTAAGCACTCAAACCTTTCTGTTCTGTTCAGTTTCCATCAGTTTTAGTCAGCGCTTTCTTTCTTTACCTCAAGGAAGGCGAATGAACCGATAAAGTATATCGGTAGCGTACCAACAAATGACACAGGAGCACACTTACACTTGCGTATATTTAATGCCACATACATATTTCATACATTTATACTAAACATAAACATACATACTTAAACTTAAGTCAACAAGTCAAGGGGGCGGGCCGCAAAAGGGTCAGTCCCCCATCGATAATTGGTTAATAAAAGCGAAATTAATTGAGAAAACAGAAAACACAAATGACGGCGCTTGGATTTTTCTTTACCAAAATTTAACCCCCACCTTTTGGCCGCTTATAAACCACCCAATTTTTGGTTCCACTCTCCCCAAAAACCAAACCAACCGACCTCCGTCAAAAGCACCTTTGGCATTTGTCAACGCAAAATTGGAACTGATTGGCTACCACAACACCACCATTATCACACAACTCCACTTCACTAACCCCCCCAAAAAAAAGAAAACAACCTCAACTAATCGGTGGAGCGCAGAGACGAGAAGGGTAAGCTAAATTCCACATAATTCATCTTATTCGAGCGACGCAAACCAAGCGAAAGCGACACACCTGGTGGCCGCGGTTAGCAGCTGGGCCAGCCTTTAGCCACGCCCACCAAACTTCGGCCCGCCCTTTCGAGAAGCCCCCGGAAAGCGAGTTTAGTTCCTCCACAGTAACCTTTCGGTGTTGGAAAATTCCAAAAAGACTTACAGATCAGCCATAGGCCAAGAAGAAAGTTCGTTCCTCGGTTTTTGGGCCAAGCTGTTCGCCGCGGTTCGCCAGGTACAGTTTACACCCAGGAACTAAGTTAGCCTAAGCATATAGATTAAGGACGGCAGCATCAGCAGGAAACCAGACAGAGAACGAGCGCCGGAAACGGATGTGGAAAGGACATCCGGCCAAAAGCAACCAATCAGCGACCCGTGCGACCAGTGTTGGTCAGCAGCAAGTATTGAATTCACAGCACAGGAAAATTAAAAACTTAAAAACCATTAATGAACACTGCACGCAAACCGATAACGAAAACAAATCGATCAAATCGATGACCGATGATCGACGCAGACGATGGAAGCGAGAGCGAGATGGAAGGCGAGATAAGTATATACCTACTACACGTAAAACAATTACCAAATATAAAAGCAGACGCAGCCATATGCAATTTTAACTAGATTTTAAAAGCATTAATACCGCAGAATACCAAGCAAACCAAAAGAAAAATACCCAAACTTACCGATTACTGATTACTGAATGAAAAACAAAACAAAACCGATAACAGAAATTGATCAGATTTGTACATAGCGACATTTAAATACAACTACATACACGTAATTAAAATATTACTACAGTCTAAGCATAAGCGCCCCCCTTTGACCCCCCACTCAGAGCCCCTGAAAAGAGGACATTCTGGCCAGGGCCAGGAAAATATTCACTCACAGCCTTACTGCATTGAAAATGCGCGCATTACGATTTTCGTTAAGAGATGGAAGGAGGATGAGGGGATTCAGATAGGACATGTGCCAAACCCAAATCGGTATATATATCAAGCAGATCCCCTTTGGCAAGCCCACACACGCACAAAACACTGAAGCAAATCAGTCAAACTTACACGTAGGGTACACATACTCCAAGCAAATCTATTCGTAACTTCAACTTCAACGTAACCATAAGTTAGTTAAACATCCTTGGTTTGGAAAACATCTGATCACAAGACAGAAAAGACGAAGTTAAATAAAATACACATAAATTTGCAGTTTTGGTATACATGAAAATAAAAAAAAAATAAAACGAAAAATATCTATTTAAACGATGAAATATTTCCAAAAAACAATTGCGTTTTTTTAGTAGCAAGCGCGATTCTCAAAATTCCCAACAATTTTTGGCCCAAAATCGAAACATCGAACCAGAAAAAAGAAAACAAACCGTTTGGAAGTAAAATTTTTATCACTTATTTGGCGTAGGAAGAATCAGACAGAAGAGAGGAGTCGAGGAGAGTACGAAGATTAAGCCGTGGTGCACACACACACAGACGTGCACCACAACTTTCTTTTGAACAAACTGCAATAGAGCAGCGCACAGTGCGCATACTTTCGGCATGCACTGTGCGCCTGCACCAAGGGACTTAGTTAAACAATCGAAATTCAATTGCATTTTTGCAACAGCAACAGTATTACTAACATTCCTCAGTTGATCAATCAGGAATCAATCTTACGCATCCTTATTTGTGAAGTTTATGAAGAAGAGGTTAAAACTTTTGGCTTATGACGTAAACCCAACATTTCGGCCGCAACGAAGGTTGCCCATGGAAATTCCAAATTCAAATTGATATATATACAACAACATCAAAAAAGCACATGAGAAAGTATAAAAATATAAAGAGAAAGTTGCATAAACCCCCAAGAAACCGATAACCAAATAAAAACAACGATAACGATAAACAATTACCTAAGTAACCGATAACAGTGAAGAACGGGAGGAGGAGAATTTGCAATTTAGTTTTAACAGCCAACAATAGCCAGGGAAACATACACAACTCGTATGTGATATTTTTGAGTTAATCTCTCACAGTTTTCCACAACCACAATAAATATTTTTACTCAAATATACAAAGCGAAAAAGCTAAAAAAAAAATCGAAATATTGAAAACCAACAACAAGCCCAATTAGAAGCGACAATACGAAAACAAAAAAAGAGATCGGTAATAACAACAGCACAAAGCACTTCCAGCAGCAACTTTTTTTGGGTTGTCTACACATATCAAAGATAAATACGCTATATAGTATATATAGGGAGCGATAGGAGAGAGATATTTCTTTGTGTTGAGTCTTTAAGCCATCCTGAGTTCAAATTTTACACCGAATATAACTGAATATTTACCCATGATCGAATACAAATATAAATATATATACATATAAACCAATACCAAAACTAATCCATAAGTGTTTATAGTTGAATTTTGACAGGAGAAAGCGGGAGAATCAGATTTTATGCCACAGTTTCATTTGCAATAGACGAGCGTGCCACGCACGAACCGGGATAATTTATAGTACAATACAATGCGACAAGCAGCCAACAAACAAACAAACCAACAAACAAACAAATAAACAAATAAGCAACAGCAACCAATAACTTTTTATAAAACGATTTATATTTTTATACTCAAACGAAATCAATCAACAACAACCGCAGCAATAGCCAATTAGCCAAATAAGCCAAAACTTTTAGTTCGTTCACCGAGGTTTTCAGTTAGCAATTAACGACAACAGCAACAATTATGTTTTCATTTACGAATCAGCAATCGAGGAGATCTGAGAGCCCCCCACTAGACCCGACACCCGATGGGATATATCCTATAGAACTGAGAGAGCCGAGCACGCCACCCGAGAAATTGCCAATAGAAGGGCAGTCGAACTGCCTATAAAAAGTAAATATATAAAAAGACGAAGCCCCGAAGAAGATGCCTGCCTGCTGAACCCGAGGGAACCGAGAGACCAGAGAAGTAGCCACAATCAAAACTTTAAGCAAACCGTGCTTGGCCTGCCCAGAACTGGGATGTATCTCGGCTGGCATCGGGTCGACCAGCCAATCGGGGGGATCCACACTCAGATCCACTCACATAGACAACAAGAATAAGTGATAAAAACCCTTTGTTTCACAATTCTCTTACGAGCCAACTCAATCAATCGAGAGCAGGCCCAAATGAGCCACAAAACTTTGCGTGCGTTTAACTGGTGCCATTCCTGGTAACAAAACAAAAAAAAAAGCTAAAATAAATAGGTATACTATATATCTGAGGGGCGTGCGACGCGCTGCGAAACGAACTGCAAAACTCCTTTGGTTTACTCTCACACAATAAAGCAAACAGTTACAGATACAGATGCACTTGCAGATGCAGCAGCAATAAACAGGTGAAAATTGACAAAACGCAAATCGAGACGGGGGTCCTTCGCAGCCCCCAGACAATAGCCCAGCAATATTATTATTATTTCCCACGCGGCGTCCTTTGTAATCCCTCGAGGATTAAAGGCGCGCCACCAGCCGTCGTCAAACTGAAGTACAACCAAAACGAAATCGCACCCATTGGCAACCACCAAGAAGCAAGCAGCCGCCGCCCAAGTCCCTCAGAATTAGGAAAAGTAACCATAGAAGTCATACATATATGCCAGGAACGGGGCCAGACGTTTGTCAAAATTCTACACGAAATTTTATGTAAAACAACTGTAGGAGCAAACGAAAAACGCAATTCCAACGAAAGCCACGAAAAAGCTAAATAATCGATTTTCAGTTTCAAGTTTTTCCTTCTCGGCCATCGATCAAGGTTTCGATCGATCGCCCATCCTATGATTTATCCGAGATAAAGGCGTGTCATTCGTAGCCCCCCCACCCACAGAAGGGGGCGTGGCATGTGTACAATATGTAAAGTAATTAAAACGTAAACCATGTAAACGAAGGCGTTAAGCGAACAAATGAAACAACAATATTTATACAGAGACTGCAAACAAATGTGATCAGATATTTTATAATGTATAAGTTTACAGAGCAATCGACGGGCTATAGCCGAGGCTACCGATCAAATCAAAAAGCGAACAACAGCAACAGCAACCACAGTAGGCGTTAAGGTAACCGTTAGCTAACCGTAACCCTAACCGTAACCGTAACGTAACGAGAGCCGTAAACGTAAGCGTAAACCGATAAACAAAAGTATTTATAATGATATTTTTTACAATAGCATATACAACTAAATATAGCAAAACGACAAACAAACCGAGCGGGAGCCGCAGCTTAAAAATTGAACAACCTATCCCATAACCTTTGACCCCATGCAACCCAGTATATCCCCAAATATCCTGGACATCCTGCGGCCTCCACGCGCAACAGTTGCCTTTCACAGAAACAATTTACCGTTTAAGTTACCAATAGTGAAATAGACAAGCCAGAACGGCGACCCCGCCCCCTCGATTAACCCAGAAAAGGGGGCGTGGCGCCGCAGTTTTTCCAGCCAGTTTTCAGTTGAGCATCTCCTCAGTTCGTTCGAGTACAACAACAACAAGGAAGAGGGCAGAGCAGAGTTCTTGAGTTCAAGGTTCATACAAAGATTATACTTAGTTTTCGGGAGGAGGAGAAAGTAGGGGAGCAGCCAAGGAAGCGGAGAAAGTGAAGCAGCATCGAAAAGAAGGTCTTAAGATGGAGTAACCAGTAAATAAGCACGCACACATGTATAAAGCAATCGTATATATGTGCAAAGTTTAGTTTCTATTTAGTAAGTCGAGTTCTTCAGTTGGATCAACAAAGTTTGGCAGCATTCTCAGCCTGAGTTGAAAAGCATTCAAGCGTTATGGAAAATTGAACAGCTCTTGAGTTCAGAACAATAGTGCCGGTAACATTTATACGATAAGTGAAACTATATAAATAGACATATATATAAAATACATACTCTAGACGTCGTAATCCGTATTTCAGCATAGCTAACAAATGTTCTAAATGTACACTGAGTAAAGAAAATCCGGAACCCAAGCAACAGAAAAATAAAAAGAGAGAAATCGAGTGAGTGAGGGAGAGGGAGATCGTTTGCGCAGCATTTTCCGAGCGGGAAATGCAGATGGAATACTACCTGGTACTGGCCGAGTGACCCCCAAAAGACCCCTAAGAGACCCGACCCCCCCAAAGAAAGCACACGAACCACACACTCAACCACATTACGATCCACAACCTTATAAATATATATAACTTATTACTTATATAAGGAAATAAACTCAAAGCAAGCAAAACAAAATAATAATAAAATACAAATACAAGATAATGGTAGTTGCTATTTTAAATATGTATTACAAAACCAACAAAAATACCAAAAAAATAAAAACAAAACAAACAAAGAAAACTAAACAAACCGAAAATCAGTCGAAATAAAATGATCTTCAGCGCATGCAGCAAAAAGTCTCTAATAAATGTTAAGCAGGAACCAAAAGCCAACCTAAGCAACAACAGCAGCAGCAGAAACCGATTCAAAAGCAGCAGAAAAGCAGAAGCAAAGCAGAAGCAACATCAGTCAGACACACCTATATATTACCTTAATATATATACGCAGTTTGTTCCAAGCCAAAATCAGTACGAGAAACTATATGATATTTGTATGCTTTTTTACTCACACCATATAAGCCAAGTGGAAATTGGGACAGATCGGCCGGAGGAGGTGATCCTCAGCCGCCTTTAGGTTTAATTTACGCACTCAGACACGCAGACACAGACACACCCAAAGAAAAAAACAGAGATACTACGAAATTGAATGTCAGCATAGGTATAATCGTAACGAGAATCAACTAAAATTTATACTCATAGTTTAGCAGTCGCCGTAATTGATTTATATTTTGTCAGCCACACGAAGCAGAATCAAACCAGCATACTTATGTATGAGCATACAACCGACAGATGAGATACAGATACAGAAGCAAAGAATATCCAGAAGATACACTAAATAGAACTCATCGTCAGCCACCTAAACAGAAGAACAACAACTACAGTACAGTAACTATAACAACTAAATGCCGTTCAGCCACCAACAACAACCGAAGAAGCTCAGTTCACAGATGCATCAGCTTACTTATAGTTTGTCAGGATAATAAAAAGGATAACAATACATACACACCTCTAAGCATACTTATAGCCAAGCCCAACCCAACCAAAAAATATAGAACTCCAGACCATAATCAAAAGCAGCACAGGAACAGATTTCAGAGCAGGATCAGAGGAGGAGCTAAGGAAACATTTCAATCAAGTGGTAGCCTTTCGAAGAACGTTTTACTATTTCGGCTTAGATATACGTAGACAAAAAATTACAACTTTCGGCTCAAAAGCAACGCGCTGCATTTTGCAAAATAAAACAAAGAAGGAAAATATATCTTGCACGTGCGCAAGATCAAAAAGGAAAAACTAAATGAAGTAACCCACTCTCGGCTAAGACTTTGGCGTGAATTTCGGAAAAAAAGAAAGGAGAAACTCAGACGTACGAAGATTCAAATTGAGACATCAAAAATACAAACCAAATGTGACCAAAGACGCGAAGCAAGCGGCCCAGTGTGCTTCCAGTTTCCTGAAGAATTCGCGGACCCCCAAAAAAATCATGTTTAGGTGTAAGTGTAAAATTAAATATAAACGTATTTCGGTAATGTTCCTAATAAACATATGACACACATGGCGCATATAGGCATATGGAAAAAGGATATATGTGTGTAGAAATTAACAGTCTCGGTCACACTCGGTAAAAATTCAGCATTTAGCAGTTTGGCAAGTAAAATTAGAGGGGATTGCAAAAAATAGGAAACAAAAATTGGTCTGCGAATTCGATGCAACTGGTACATCTCAAGACTGGGCTGCTAGCTAAAATTAAACTAAAAAAATATGTAAAATTAAATTAGCTTAATAATTTACAGGCAGCTTTCTATGAGAACAATTGCAGTTTACTTTCGATTCGATTCAATTAGATTATCTTATTTCCCTTTGAAAAGTCGACAACATCTGTACTTTTCAATAAATCACAACGCGTTTAAAAGCTCAAAAAAGAAAAAGACATCAAGAAATCAAGAAAGTACGAAAAAATCACGAAATGAACTAAATGAAATGAACAAAATTGAAAACCTCTCGGCCATGTTTGGATAATTCTCTCGGTGTAAACATTCAGGACAAATTTACAAAAACCAAAAAAAAAACAAAAGAAAAACCAAAAAGAAAAGAAAACTTTAGGATTAACAAAAAGAAAAGGGAAAACACGAATTCAAAATCCAAAAATTATATGCAAAATTACTGAATTTTGGAACACAAAATTTCGTAACCAAAAATCTTAAATTGTAAGCGGAAGCAGCAGGAAGTTGCCTTTCGGAAAGCAGTAGACGAAGCAGGGAAGTAAGCAGTAGAGAAAGCAGCCTAAAACCAGAACGGGGAAACGGAAAACTTTGAAAGAAATTTTGAAAACGTGTTGGAAAAATATCAGAAAAAGTACAAGCTTATTTTAAGCACCTTCGCGCCTTATCTTTAAGAACGTAAATAAATCGATGCATAATGAGAAAAAACGTAACCAAAACAAAGCGATAACAAAAACACAAAACTTAAATTAAAATAAATTTAATACGAAAACATTGTACATTTAGAAAATACGGGCAAAATTGAGCAAAGTTTCGATACATCTCCAGGTAGTTACCCTTATCTAAGCTTAAGTTTGATTTGATCCGATCCGATTCGGACTCGGATACTGCAGAAAGCACTTTTAGTTTTCCCCTTAGTTTGGGTTTTGTGAAAAATCTGTCTTACATTATAGACATGAGAAAAGAAGGGATATTATGAAAAAAAAAACAGTAGAGAAAAAACCTAAAAACATGACTAGTCGACAACCAAAGCAGTGACCGGAAGTGGCCATAAAAACTATTTCCGGTCCTCGCTGACAATTGAAACCGAGTAAGCAACCAACAAAATTCAAAAACATTGCAGCAGCACATTTCAAAATTAAGGAGAAACCAAAAAAGCAAACGAAATTAACAAAATTCATAACTGCGGTTCGGAGCATATAGGAAAAAGAAGTGTATGAAAGGTATGTTAAAAAATAAAACTCCAAAAAGCTAAAGCGAAGATTGAAAGAAAACGTAAATTTTATGTTCCCCAAAAACTCTGTAAATGTTTAGATGTATGAAAGGAAAACCAGTCGAGGACGCTATTTAAGTTAGGTTTTGGTGGGGTTAAGACCGACTTCAAATTAAGATGTGTATGTAAAAAAACGAAAAACCAAAATGAATACTATAAAGGTAACGCTATGAATCCTAACCCGATGTTTAGTTTTAAAATTTGATATGTATCTATACCTTGTCCCCTATCCACCAGCTATACATATGTGTATGTAGACCCCATTTCATTGTTCTTGAGATTTGCTAACGACGATCCGACTATTTGGGGGTGATTTCCTTCGGTATTACCGAGTTCCAAGGCGATTTGTGAGCCAGGCTGAAGGATGGGCAGTTCTCAAGCCTCTAAAATAAAACCAAACTGCCCGGATCGGCGGCCAGGACATCGGCATCCGGCTGGCCGGGCAACTCCAGGACATCCAGATCCGTTTCGCACCATAGCACTCAAGGCAATACAAACAACCAGCGGCGAGAGAGAAGCAAAAAGAAAGCAGAAGTTAAGGCAAAGGACAAGTTTCGAACCAAGGATTTCGGTAACATTTCGAACGCAACTTTCGGCAGAGTTTCGAACAACTTTGGATTAGGCTTTTGTTGTTAATTTGTTTTTTTTGCGACCACGTCTCCATAGCACTCGAGCAACATGCAATATGCAACATGCAACACACAACACAAGCAGCAAGCAGCAAGCGGCAACGTGATACACGAGTTGAGCAAGTGAAAAGCAATTTTTGAAATGGGGCCACAACGTCCGATCTAAAGTGCCTTCAAGTAACAATGAAAACAAAAGAAAACAAAAAGAAAATACCAAAAACTAAAAGCTGTTAATTTTTTATGTAACTAATGCAAAACGAGGTGGATGAAATTATAAATAAAAATTGTATAAAGAAATTAAACGTGTAAAAAGTATAAACAAATTAAAACAAAAGCTAAGCGATAGCGATGGTGAACGCGTAAGCGGAAATGAAAACGTAAAAGATGAGAAAGGGCTCCAAATAGACCGGAATGCAAGCAAAAACCAAAACTGCCTCACACTTTGGCCTGGTCACACTGTCCCGCCGAAGGAGTTAACCGATTCGGACTAACCAAGCAACGGCAAATCGATGGCAAATCTCAAAAACCCTGTCCCCTCTTTCTAATCCCCTTTCCCTAGCAAAAAGTTTTAATTGACTACCTAAGTAAGCGAAAAAATATGTATGTATTTAGTTCTAGTATGTAAACGAATGGAAATTCACATAAAACTCGATTTAGACAAACATTATGTGTGGGAAAATTAATGATTTAGACTAGCGAAGACAGCAACAAAGGTTTGGATATAGACACCACGAGTATACCCCCACACACCCCGTACATGCATACGCCTATAGCGCTGAGTTGCTCATCTATCAATGTACTTTAAAAACAACACGAAAACACGGTCACACGGACACTTGCATGTACTATGTTACATTTAATTTAGATTTAGAAGCGAATAACTAAGTATTCAACTCAAAGTTAAGCGGAAACAGATGATACGAGATGAACTAGGAACGGCATACTGATGAGGTGGCAATTAGGTATAGAGCGAACTATATTTAAGGACTCGGAACTAGCGACACTAAAAGAGCGCGACACAGGATCGCAGATAAACTATAAGACTTTCCAGAAACGAAGGGGGAAACCTGCCGTTTCCCACTTTTGTGCTTTTCTTCCTACCCCTAACACACACTGCAGACAGAGAAAAAGACAAACACACACAGGAGATCTTGAGTTGGCAGCATCGTAATCGTTTCTTTAGTCGACGATGGGAAAGAACTAGCAAAAATTAGCAAAATTTAAAATTGATTATGTATCACACACACAGTCACAGACCACACACACACAGCAACATCCAGACACCATGTATATAAGTATGTATATTCCTTTGAGCTGAACATTGTATAACCGAGCGATTACGATACCATACACACACACGGAGAGAAAACCCCAAAAAACGAAAACCAAAAAAACAAGAACACACCGAGGTGTGTAAAGGGTTCTTTGCTTACAACTTTTCAAACGTATTAAACCGTTTCGGCCAACCTTTAGGACTGACAAAAGATCGACTTGAGGAACACAGCCTCGCCCACGCCCCTCCAAGAAATGTGGGCAGTGGGCGAAGGGGCTAATGCATCGTTTCGGTTGATGGATGCAAACGATCGAAATTTATTGGGTCTCCTGGGCCCAAAACGAAGCCAAATCAAGCCATGAAATTGATTTATGTTCCATTAAGCAAGCAAAAAACAAAAGGCGAAAATTGTGAAAAATATAGAAAAATGAATACTTTCAGTTACAATACAACAATAGACCGGAATGATTTCCAAGCAATAGTACAAACAACTTTAGAGATAACTTTTATAATGTAATTGTAAACTAAGTGGTAGAAGGCGAGCTCCGGGCAGAGCCAAAGGCGGGGATAAAAGCCAAAGAAAAGTCCTGGAAAACCCGGAGCTGGATGAGAATCAAATGAGTGGAAGCCCCGCGAATGCATATACGATTTACCCTAATTTATGCTCAGTTCGAATTTTAACACACATTGATTTCCCATTTGATTAGTGCGAAGTAAGCGAAATTGAAGGCCAGCAGAAGCCGAAGACATTTTCGAAATTCCAACTTGACATATGACCGCAGGACCTTCCCTTCCTCGGAAGCTGGAGGCCAGGAAAAACGATTGAATCAAGTCACTTCACACACACAGTTTAAATTTATAAGAATATGTACTAACAATAGGAAACGTCACCCAATTTCCCAACTTACCCAAACCCCAATGTCCCCCCAAAAAAAACTCACACATTACTATTTACTACAATATGAAGCGAAAGCAAAGAAATGAAAAGAAAACCAAAAGTAATGCAAAAGTAAAATCAAGCAAAACAAACATATATGAATGTAATACGCGGTGGAAACATACAAAGTTGGGAAACGAGAAAATTTCACAATCGACTATGTCGCGTATACACTTACGATAGTACGATATACTAACTTTATATGATTAACTAACTCATTTCGAATGAACCATAGCGATATATGTATAAGCCACGTTTTGGTTTCGGTTTCGATTTCGGTTCCGTTTTATACTTTTGGTTTGGTGTACACTTTTGGAAACTTCGGAAACGCATTTCAGGCCAACAAATTAAAATGAATACCCCTTTCGGACCAGTTTTGTTCCCGCAAAATCGGAAAAAAAACAAAATTGTACATTTAGCGCGAACCAAGAAAAAAAAAACGAAAATTGCAATTAAAAGCCCCGAAAACGGAAAATCGAAATTTGGATTTACATTTAGAGAATGCATTTAGCGCAAAGCAAAAGCAAACGACACCACACAACACCGTCACACCACAACAAAAAAAAATGAATGAAAATATGTATGAGGTAAATTCAGTATTTGGGATATAAGCGATTATAATTACATACAAATTTATATTTATGCAAGCGACAAAATCGAAAGACATCATACTAAAAACGTGTAATGGAAAGGAAATTGTAAAACAAGAGGAAAACACTAAACTACAATATGACATTTTTAATCGAAAAAAAAACAAACAACTTATTTTATTGAAAAATTATGTAAAATTTACTAAGGAAAAAATACAAAAAACACACAATAAAACTATATTGTTTATTTTCATCTTTAAAAATAAAGTTTTAAAATCGTATAAAAATAGTAATTGAGTGGTCGGTGTTATTTCTCATGTGGAAAATGAAGGGTAAGTAATAATGTACTGATCATTTTTCAGGGTACACATCAACTTTTGAGGTCCTAAAATGTGTCAGTAATACCATTGAACCATCCTATAGATTAAAGATTCTTTCTGAAAAAACTTTAACGGGCCTACGTGTCGTATGATTAATTTTTGCATCTCTCGATTTAGCCGTGACACACACCCGTTAGATAAGACACGCTGCTCACTTAGCTAATACACCTACCCTATTCGATTAGGGAGGTTCTGTAATCGAACAAGTGTCATCACTAAAGCATTTAACACCAACAAAAACAGCTGTTCGCACATTACGCAAAGGTTTTTTCCACTTTTGTTTATTAAAAATGTCGCTGTTAGGCGCCTTTGCCAGGTGAGTAGATGCACCAGCTCCCAGGGAACATCTCTGTTAACTCCCGGCTTAAAAACTCCGCCACAGACTAAGCTTACAGAGGAGTGGCGGCTTCACCGGCGTCGCCCTTGCACGTTGCCTCCAAACGACTCCCGTGCTCTGCGCGGAGCCCCTCAAGAAAAAGAAGAAACTGGACCCACAGATCGTCAAACAGCGCGAGGACCGCAAGAAGAAGAAGATAGAGAAGCAGATCCGCCGGCTGGAGAAGAATGCGCGGCAGCTGAAGCCGGTGGAGGAACTGGAGGTTCCCCTGGAGCTCATCGATGAAAAGGAGTACGTTTTCCTTATGGGTTTGCTTCCGAAACCGAGATGTAATGTTTTTCTTTCTCCCAGCAAACGCCAGAGGAAGCTTACCCCACTGGGCAGTGCTGAGCTGGAGGAACGTGTTCTCCTCAAGAAGCAGTGGGCGCACTATAAGCACGACGAGCGCGTGGCCGACTTCCAGATCATCGACCGTCTGGTCCAGGCACAAAACAAGGCTCTGGCGGAGCTCCGCCGGGAATCCGAGGAGCTGTACCAGGCGGCCATCGAAATCGATCCACAGCTGCTGCCCGTCGCTGTCAAAGGACCCGTGGCCACGCCCCCCATCAAGAACTATGTCAGTCCCGATGGAGATTACCTGCACCAGTCCATGAAATGGGAGGTGAAGTGAGGTGGGAATGTGCCTGAGGTCAAAGATGTGAAATAAACGGAATTCTTTATCCTACAATTGTGAGTTTACTTTTTATGGGTTATACATTCCACTGAAGGAATCTCCGCCAGAATCACACCCTCTGGAATAAGCACCTCTATTGGACTCAACTTGATGCGTTGTGTGGCGGTTTTATTGTTATCAGTGGAGAACGAGAATAGGGCAGGTGGGGATGCCTGCCGAGCCCTTTCGGTGAACTGTCGAAATAAATAATACGCGATAGACGTAGCAGTAGCTGCTACTGATGTTGATCTTGAACTTGGGGATGGGATTGCAGGGCGACCTCTTACGAGGGGGTGGTGGCGTTGGTCTTGGCAGCGGCCTGCCGCTTTTTCACGCCCCAGTTGTACACCCGCGCCATGTTCACCTCAGTGGTTGTGATTTGATCCCTGAAAAAAAGGATTTCCATAAGAAAAAGTTCTTTTTGGTAGAAAGAAGACATCCCAACTGACCTCAGAAAGTCCTGGTCGTGCTCCACGGACTTCAGATTGCCCACGGCCGATGTGACATTCTGCTTGAGCAGCGCCTCAGCCTCGTCCAGTGGGTACTCGAGCATAACGCTGGCCCCCAGCCAGAGGTAGACTGTTTTCGTGGGCGGCACCAGCGTTTTGATGAACACCTGGTCGCTGAGCAGGAACTGCGTCTCGCGCTCCTGGTCCTCCTTGCGCAGCACATTCACCATCTCCAGGGAGCGCTCCAGGTCGGGAATTTGGGACTTCAGCTTGCGCCGACGCGCCTCCAGGTTGTAGGCCATGAATCGGTACTTGCCGTGCTGCTCGTCCAGCCGCTGGAGCACCTTCTCGCAGTTCTCGTTCTCCGGCTGCGCCATGAACGAGTCGATCTCCTCCTGCAATCGCCGAAGGAACGTGGATTAGCCTCCGGTCGCCAGCTGCAGGTGCACGCTTGTAGGTTAGGACCACTCACCAGGAACACTGCCTCCGGGATGCCGGCGAAGGTCTTCTGGTTTTCCGGTAATTTGGGCATTTCCACCGAGTCCATAATGCCAGTCATCCTGATGCCTTTATGCGTGCCGTCTCTAAATGCAATTTAATTTCCAGGAGGTCAGCCTGCCGCTGTAAAAGTCGATGGAGATGAGTCAAAGTTGCGACGGAACTATTGATTGGGTGCTGCGAGCTCAGATTATCGATAGGTGGAAGTCGAACCATCTATTAATATATATTTTTAAACAATTATTTCTTATTTTAGTTACAAAATGTAACCTTAGCAAATTGCCTAGTATAATAAATTATATAAAAATTAAAAACATTTAAAAATGTATGCGATACTGTCATCTCTGACATATATCTCGATATATCCAAGTATCGATAGATCTGCCGCGTCGATTAACGCGGTTGCTTGTGAAATTGCTGAAAAAGAAATTGCGTCCTGCAACAAAGTAGTCAAAGGATGAGCACCTGGAACCCGGAAAACGATGTGGACCTCCTGTCCGGCTCCGAGGACGAGGAGGCAGTGGCCATGAAGCGGGACTACCACGGTCGGGAGGCCCTTCTGTTCGTTGTGGACGCAAATCTGCAGACATCCGGCGTGGATCGCCTGATGGATGCTCTGAACATCATTCGCACAGCCTTTATATCCGGAATCCTGGTCAACGACAAGGACCTCATCGGGCTTCTATTCGCCAACACCAAGCACAGTCCTCCGCCGCTGGAAGCCAATGCCTTGGACAACATCGTGATGCCAGAGGACTGCGCCGTGTTCCTGCCCCTACGACAGCTAACTAAACCCATTGTGGAGCACTACCTGGAGTTCATGGGCGGTGTGGAGACACAGTTCGCCAGCACGTACGGCCTAGTAGAGCCCGATGGGCACGGCAGGTTTGACCTTATGATCCGCCTTTGCATCGAGATGCTGGAGAAGTGCGGCAAGAAGTTGAATAACGCCAAGATCGTTTACTTGACCGATGTGAGCACGCCGCATCCGTCGTTCAGCAATCATTTTCAGGCTGCCCTGCAAAAGGCCAGCGACTTGGAAGGCAAAGAGTTCGAATTTCATGTTATTCCCATGGTAGATGACTTTGATTACGAGCCTTTTTACAAAGAATTCATCACTCTTTCAAGAGGTAAGTCAAAGCAATGGCATGTAAGATCAACTTCTTTAAGTTTTACACATGCGAAGTCTGTTCCCCTTCTTGGCGTTGAGTTTTCGCTTGGGCGGTTTTAAGACTTCGCAGATCAAACAAGAGCAATCATTCACCCGCGTCCAAGTGAAGCCCAATGGGTTCGTGGTTTTGGATTGGCTTACAAGTATAACTATTCCATTCTATTCCATCGTTGACGATAAAAATGCTCTTTAGTAATAGATCCCATCTCTTTACAGCCATTGAAATGGACTCCTTTAAAGTACCAGATGCCCAAATGCTGCGAGAGATCCTGGCTGACCGCAAGCTGAAGCAGGACTTCCTGCGCCGCTGCCTGGGCCACTTCAGCTTCTTCCTGGGTCCCAACCTCTCCATGTCCGTACAATACTACAACTATTTTCAGCGACGCGCCTATCCGCGCAAAGTGCAAATCCTGCGCAGGGACAACAGCTTGGTGAGCACGAAGCGGGTGATCACGGTGCAAAAGAAGGACGAGGAGTCTGAGGAAGTTCTTCATGAGTACCAGATCAAGTCGACGGGCGGTTGGTACAGTTGCAACGTGGGCGGCCAGAACCTGCGAATAAGCACGGAGCAGATGAACCGGATACGCAACCTGCACAAGCCTCAAATGATGCTGCTGGGCTTCAAGCACCGCTCCTCCCTGCCGGAAGTGATCTACAGCAAGCCTTCGAACTTTATGTATCCCGACGATCAGAGCATCATCGGATCAAAGCGTCTATTTCGGGCTCTGTGGGAGCGCTGCTTGGCGCGTGAGAAGATAGCCATCTGCTTGTTTATGAGCAGGCGCAAATCAATCCCGCGTTATGTGGCTCTTGTGCCGGTCGAGGCACCAGACAAAGAGGAGGAGAAGAACTACCGCTCGCTGCTCTGTGGTGATGGTTTTAAGATTGTCTACCTGCCGGAGGCCAAGCACATCCGGAACATAGACATGTACGATTGGAACGATACTGGAAATACGGCTTCCGACGAGGGCGTCGAGTTTTTCCAGAAGGTCATCAAGAAGCTGCGTATTGACTACCAACCCAATCTTATCAACGATCCAAGTCTGGATGCCTTGCAGGCCAATCTTCTGGCCCTATCCCTCGACTTCACGACGGACAACAAAAGCATTGATAATCTGCTGGACACCACGCAACAGGACAAGCGCATCGAAAAGATTCTGCCTGACTACGAGAAGATCTTCGATCCGGAGGAGGAGCCAGCCAAGAAAAGAGCGGCTAAATCCACCGCAGACGGTGCAAGCGCCCCGAAAATACCCAAGGTCGACGAGAAGCAGCTCAAGGACTTGAACTTTGTAAAGGGCCTTATCAAGGATCAGAGCTTGTTAAACTGCACAGCAGTCCAACTTCAGTTTATTTTGAGGTTCCATTTCGATATCTCGATGCCCAAGTCCTCAAAAAAGGACAAATTGGTCGAGCGAATCGAGGCAACTTGTGATTACACCGCCTAAAGTGATACGAATGTTATAATTGTTGGTATATATTCCTAATCCTAAGATTTATTATTGATACGTTTAAGTTTCGATCTTCAATTATTTATCCCTTAACTAGTTTCAAAATAAAAGGGAGTTAGGTTATAAGTATGAATACAATTGTAATTATATTTATCAATAAGCTATGTTGTAAACATAAAAATATGAATAAACGCCTTTTTGGAACCGATCAAATATAGCAGGCATATCACTTCAAAAAATAGCTAAGAATTATTTTTGAAATTCGATAATTTCTTAAAGTTTCCATCGATAAGAATAACTGAGCGCGAACAGTGTTGCAAAAGGCCCGATTGCTACATGTGATAGCGCCGCGCCGGTTTCTTTTTGCGAATTTTGGACATTGCGAATTAATTTATTGTAAACCGCCGCCCCAGAATGTCGCTGCAATTTCAGAACGACTGCGGAGATTCCGTGAAGCAGGCGATCATCGAGGAGCTGCAGAACCTGCTGAGCTCGGACACGAGGGTCCTGCAGCTGGCGGAGAAGCGGACGAAGCAGCTGGAGTACACGGAAGGTGATTTGGCGGGCAGCCAGCTTGGCGTGGCAATCTTGGGTGGGGTCCACATGTAGCTCCTTCTAACCCTTGTCAACTCCTCACAGGCTATGGCGTCTACCTGTCCGAGATCATCATGAACCAGGCGCACGAGCTGCCGCTCCGACAGATTGCAATCGTGATGCTCACTCGCTATGTGGAGAACCACTGGGCGGATGACCAGGATTCGGGCGGAAAGTCCAATGGCTGCATGGCCAGCGAGCAGGCAAAGCGCACCATCCGCAACATCCTGCCCAATGGTCTATACGACCCTAACTCCAAGATCCGCTCCTCGGTTGCCCACACCATCTCCACCATTGCAGCCACGGATTACCCGCACGGTTGGGCGGAGCTATTTGACATCATTGTCAAGTGCCTGGGCGGCAATGAGGATTCCATTCATGGAGCCATGCAGGTCCTGCAGGACTTCACCTACGATGTGGAGCAGATTAAGGAACTGGGTCCAGTGGTCATACCCGAGGTCTATCGCATTTTCGACTCGGAGCAGAATTACTCCATCAAGACCCGTGTGTCGGCCATCCGCATCCTGAAGCCTCTGTTCGCTTCCATTGCCACATTGATTACCAACAAGGATGAGCAGAGCACCATGATGAGCTCCATTCTGACAAACTTCATGGACAAGCTTATGCATTACCTTAGCATGAACAGCGGCGCCGGGTCGAGTTTCCTCCTCCGCTCGGAAATCATCAAGGGTGGGTAGAGTTTCCCCTTTCTCGGAAAGTAAAATAATTATTTTTTTCTCACTTAAGTCTTCACTCACTTGGTCAACGAGATGCCCAAGTACATAAACCCCTTCTTGGACCGCGTTTTGCCCATCGTCTGGCAGCTGCTCACCCAGATTGCCGAGACGTACGTAAAGGTGTCGGTAAACCAGACTGAGACGAGTCCCCTGGCCAGCGGAGACAGCGAGGAGGATGACGAACAGACTAATTTCCAAACACTGATCATTCAGATCCTAGAGTTCATTAACTGCATCCTGACATGCAACAAACTGCGCGGCAGCATCAAGAACGTGCTGGCCGACCTCATCTACATCACAATCGTCTACATTCAGCTGAGCGAGGAGCAGCTAGAGGACTGGCAGGATGATCCGGAAAAGTTCGTGGACGATGAGGAAGATGGTGGTGTGGAGCTGACGGTGCGCATGTGCGGCCGCGATGTTCTGCTGGTAAGTGGAAGAGAATTATTCTATATAGAGTTGCTAACTGATTAAGCTATATAACCAGGCCATCAACGACGAGTTCGGAGCCAATGCCATTCAGCCCTTGCAGGAAGCCTTGGGCAGTCATTTCAGCGTGGCCGAGGCGGAGAAGGCGGCCAACAACCCGAACTGGTGGAAGATCCAGGAGGCCTGCATGGATGCCGTACACGCATTCCGCGACATCATTCTCGAGGGCGACTCTACGTTTGACCTGCTCAACTATTTGAACATTGTTCGCAATCTGCTTGTGCACCAGGAATCGCCCCCTCTCGTGGGCCGCGCCCTTTGGACTCTGAGCACCTACTCCAAGTCGGATCTCTACAACCCGCAGATGTTGGCCGAGATCCTTGATGTAACGCTGTGCAGCTTGTCGCCGGAAAAGTCTCACATCTTGCGGATCAGCGCTGTACGCACCCTGAATGGTTTCCTCCAGGCGAACGAAACTATTGAGGGGGAGAAGCGCACTTTGCTAGTGTCCAAGCTGCCCGGTTTCTTAGAGGGGATCATGGCTTTGGTGCCGGGCTGCAGGGCCACAGTTTTGGCCTTGCTAATGGAGGCGTTGACCATCATGGTTAAGGTAAGTGCTTGATAAGCATTGATAGTCTGTTTTTGTAATCGAATTATTACCTTTCTTTCCAGTTTGATGCTGAATTCGCCTTTGCCAGCCAGGCAAAGATTACGCCCTTGGCCCTTGCTGTGTTCCTTAAATACACCGAGGATCCGTTTGTGCTCGAAACGGTGCAGGATCTTATCAAAGCGCTGTGCCAGCGCAAGGAGTGCCTGGGACCGCTGCAGGAGAAGTTCATTCCAACAATCGTGAGCATCCTAGGGCTGACAGGAGCAGCCTCCACTGAGAAGCAAGACATTGCCCTAGATGTTCTAAACACAATCGTCCGCTACACGGAGCCACCACTGAGTAATTCTTTGCTGGAGACTGCCTTCCCCGCCGTAATCAACTGCGTCATGCACACGGATGACCATGCCGTCATGGTAGCTGGCGGCGAGTGCCTGCGCAGTTTCATTAATGTTTCGCCAGAACAGATTTGCAGCTACAAGAACGGCGAGGGTGTCAACTGCATCATGCAGGTGGTGGCCACTGTTCTCCTGAATCCGATGAACAGCGAAATGACGGCTGCCGGCCAAGTAGGACGCCTTGTTATCACCATCATCACGAAAATGGGTAGCATGCTGGGTCAGAATGTGGACATGCTCCTGAAGGCTGTGATTAGCAAAATGCAGAATCTTGAGTGCCTAAAAGTGATCATGAATCTGGTCTTAATCTTCGCTCATTTGTTCCTTACCCAAATGGACGCCGTCCTTAATTTCCTGTCCACTGTCCCCGGACCAAACGGAGAGCCAGCGATGCAGTTTGTCCTCACCAATTGGCTTTCGCGCCAAAACTCCTTCTTTGGCAACTATGAGCGAAAGGTAGATATGATATATATTCTATCTTTAAACTTGTTCCCAACCAATCCTTTTTTTGCAGGTCACCACCATGGCTCTGTGCAAGCTGTTTGAGTACGGAGTGGCCACACAGGACAACCGCTTGACCACAATAACCTTTAAGGAGCTGGTGGACGATCCCACAGACACACGTAGACGTACCCGCTCAGTGGCGGCTACAACCCAGAAGTGGGTTACCATTCCGGCGCTCGTGAAGATCTTCAAGGTTTTGATCTCCGAGTACCAGCACTTCCAAGAGAGCAAGACCGACGAGCCTCTCACGGACAGCGAGGAGGACGGCGAACCTGATGATGCCCCAGGAAATGCGGCCAAGCCACGTTACATCTCCGATCTGTTTGAAACTGACGACGATCATGCCGACGATGAGCAGCTGCTGCAGGAGCTGCTCAAGGAAACCAACTACCAGGGCGACATTGCCGACAATCTGCAGAAGTTCCTTACCACCTTCGCGCAGAACGAGCATTTCCCCACCTTCTACGAACACCTCACCGAGGGCGAACGCCTCGTCCTGCTCAACAAGGTGCAGCAGAAGTAAAAGGATGCAGCTGGAGGAACCCCTCTTTTTTACGCGTTGTAAGTCGATTTGTGTTAATTGTATTTATATATTGTTGCTAACCCTTGGATTGAATAAACATTTATATATTTTCTAAATAAGCCAATGTGGAGTTTAAATGGAAGCGATTTGAACGCAACTATAAAAAGCCACTCATAAAAAGTAGATATTTAATTCTTTTAATATAACAGGGATCGAAGTCGGTTGGGTTAAAATGTAAACATTTACCCAGGTTCAGATTTAGGTGTAGCCAACTAGAATCGCAATAGCACGATCATAACGCCACCTCGTCGTGACGGAGCTTGTGCTGCTGTGGAATGTCGGCCTTGTAGGCATCCTACAGGTAGACAACAACATAAACCATAAGCATTCGATGGGATTCATCGTACTTACCATGGGCTTTTCAGAGCCGAATGTGAAGAACTTTCGTATGCAAGGGGTGAGCAGCACTGGATCCACTTTGTTGGGATTATTCTTTCCAAATACCAAGGTTCCTAGCAGAGCTACGATTATAGTGATGGAGGCACCAAAAGTGGTGTACCACATGTAAGAGATCCGGTAGAGCGGAAAGATGTCCCTATAAATTCGGGGATTATCAGATGATCTAATATGAGGAGTTCCTAAACCTACTCTGCAGTTCCCACCAGGTGAGTGGAGTTGGCCAGACTGGTGGTCACATTGAAGCTGTAGTCGCACTGCTCCACATTCAGCGGTTTCGTATGGTAGCTAATGGCTCCAGAGGCGATGGCCCACTGGGCATTCAGACTCACCCAGGACATCGCTACCACACCCAGAGTCCCTCCTAGCAAAGCGCTCTAAAAATAGACTTTAAATAATTTAAAATATATGATTATATTTCCAACTCACATTTCCATTAATCCAGGGCAGAAAAAGACCTATAGTGAAGATGCCAAACAGTGGACCGTTCGTAATCGCCTCCAGACTCATGGTCAGCTGGAGGACAGTGCCCATGTGCTCCACCACGTAGACCAGGCACACACAGAGGGCTCCTACTCCGACGACCACGAGGCGCATAATCCAATTGATGGCCGAGCTGGAGAGCGGTTTCTTCACGTAAGGCTTGACGAAATCCTCCAGCACCACGGCGGACATGGAGTTGAGGCAGGTGGAGAGGGAACTTAAGGCGGCACTGAAGACGCCGGCAATGAAAAGTCCTGTCATGCCGGGCAGTTCGCCCAGTGTCTTCATCACAAAGAGCGGCAGGAGTTGATCCCGGGCCTTTGCCAGCTGTAATGGGATATATATTTTTATGATCCTTAAACTAAATTAATTTATAAAAGGCCAAAGCCACCTTGGTGGTCAGGGGATCGCAGTTCTGGTAGGTGGCGTAGATCAGCAGTCCATTGTATCCACAGAGCGCCATCAGGAGTAGCACGCCGGCGCAGAAGATGCAGAGTGCTTTCCTGGCATCCCCCAAGGATGGAAGGGACAAGTATCTCTGGATCATATTCTGGGAAACAGCATTGGTCTGCGTCCAGTAAACAATCCCTCCGAAAAACAAGCACCAGAATGTGTGACGCACAGTGGGATCGATGCGAAGACTGCAGGACATGGTGTAAAAATTTCAGTAATATTTTAAAATATTTTATACTTACTCAGGTGCTTCCAGCCGATCGCTGTTCCAAGCTCGCTCCAAGACCACTCCGGCTCCACCAATGTCATGTGTGCCCTTTATTGCCACCAGGGAGAGTGCTCCCACCATGGACACTGCCTGCACCACGTCGGTCCAGACCACCGCCTTTAATCCACCCAGACTCGTGTAGAACACGCAGATGATGCACACGATCGGCGTGATGGTATGGACTCCAATTCCCGTCACCTGGTTGAAGGCCAATGCTGGTACATAGATGACGATGGGAAGATAGGCCACCTAGGATGGGATTTATGGTAACTATACTATAGTTATATTCTATTATATATTATATGGTTAACCCATATATTTTTAGTGTTGAAAACCCATAACCCCTTAGGGGATGTCTGTTTTTTATAATCTTGAAGAATATTTTAGTTCAAAGATTAAGGAATCATATAAGGAAGTAATTATTTAATCCCTGAAATCTCTTATTATAGAACAATACTATAGGTCACCCATATACTCACATTCATAATGGCAAACATAACTGATCCGTAAAGGCGTAGCCTGCGATCGAAGCGAATCTCCAAATACTACAAGGAAACCAAATAATTTTCAGATATATCCAAATATATGCATCCAAAAACTCACCTCGTAGGTGGAGGTAATGTTCAGGTCGTGGAAAACGGGCAGGTAAAACACGCCCATCACCACGCCCATGCCGATGACGCCGCAGGCCACATAGAGATACTGGATGCCATAGGAGTAGACCTCCGTGGGCAGACCGAGCAGCGTGATCCCTGAAACGAAGCTGGCCACCAAGGAGAAGGCGATGGGGATGACCAGCATCTTTCGTCCGCCCAGCATGTAGTCATCCTCGGAAACGGACTTGTTCATGAACCCGAAGTATATGCCAATCCCGATGCAGAGCAGGAACATCGAAACGAAGGCCACATAGTCCGGCCAGGCGAACTGCTGCAGCTCGCCCAGAATCTCCTCGATGCTCGCCATTGCGACTAACTACTACGCTGGCTTTGGGATGCTATAGGTCCGACTCTCAGGTCCGCCGGTGGCTCACTGAGCCCATGTGCCGCCCAGATTTGGGTGCCTCTGCCCAGGCGGCAGTGATTCAATTCAATTCCGCTCAATTATCAATTGTGGGGTAATTTAGTTTCGGGGGCACGGGGCAGCGACTATCTTTAGTTAAGCCGGCGGGCGGGGGGATTACGACACCTCCGTCTCCAGTTCCGGGAACGACCCATGGATCACAGCTCCTCCGCGCGAGCACTGGCCCAATTCCCACTGCGAATCGTCACAGATCCCGATCCCCCTTGCACGCAATTATGTCACCCAGTACGCAAAGTGATCTTTTGAGAATTCGCCAAGAGCCGGGCGCCGCAACTTAATCTCGGCACCAATCACCACCAAATCCCGGAGGTTGCACTACGGATCGGCATTTCCCGAAAAGTAACGCCTAATTGACGCTGTCGGAATTTTCACCGATGCCGATTGTAGTTGCACAAGAACTGAGTGGGAGCCATGCGCCACCCGAGGCTTACTACGTATATAGTCATTCACAGAACCACCTGGCAGAGAGCCAGGAGCACTGCAGCGGGAGCGGAGTGGGATCAAGTGCAAGATCGGCAAGATCGGCGGGAACAATCAACAGAGCACTGGGAAAATATGTACAACACATTCGTTAAATATCCGAATAAATATATTACAATTTAAGAAAACTTTACTTTGGAAATTTTTTAAAATTCTAAAATATTATACAAGTATGATATGTTTATTAAATTTAAAATGAGAATGTATACATAATTAAAAGGCATAAGCTGAAACTGATTCAGATTCTAGTTCCTAAAAACCGATCTTCTTTTAACATAGTTTTAAAATATTAAAAGATATTTGAAATCTTTCTTATGAAGAAGTTGTATTTTAAAAGTAGAAACCAACGAAAATATTTGAAGAAAATATTTTCGAATTTAAAATAATTTTTATGCTAATGATCTTGTCATTAAATTGTGTTCTTCACTATTGGAAACATTTGAAAATACATTACATTAAGTATAAAACTTTTTGTTTTTTTCAGTGAGCTTGTCCCTCAACTTGAAATCATTAGCAGCAATCTCACAGAGAATTTCATTCATTTCAAATCACCGGCCTGCAGTTCGCTCTTCAGTATCCAAGAGGCGGCTCTCATCGCAATGGCGGCGACCACCGAGTTGGGATTTCCCGAGATGGGACGGGGCAGGACTAGGAAAAATAATCATAAATATTAATGGTTTCAGAAAATTTTCCTAACATTTCCAAGTATTCTGATGATGATATGAGATTTTTGGTTAAAATAGATTATAATTGAAAATAGAACCTACCACTGGCATCTACCACTCGCACATTGGACACGCCCCGCAATCTACAAGCCAGAAAAATGTTCAAAACATATTAAATACTGGAAATATTTCTACCTCAATTGTGCGTCCACGACGCTGCCCAGGGCACATGTGCCTCCTGGATGATGAGAACCCAGGCCAATGTGGCGCATCAGACACTCCAGATAGTGATCCGAGGGTTGGTTGTCTAAGAAGTCCCTTTCAAAGGGACCGAAGTTGGAGCACTCCTGCAGACGAGGCCAATGGATGCGGGGATGCAGTGAAGCGAAGGCAGGCGAAGTGACCATCTAGGATTCAGTATATCATCGATGGAGCTCATGAAAGTTGTTATATAAAACTTACCTCCACTGCACTTCGAATGGCCGCAATGGTGCAGGCCACGTCCTCTTCGCTACTGAGGTAGTTGGGATCTATCAGGGGATTTCTTCTCATGTGCCGGTTAAGGAGACGCACAGAACCCCGTGACCTTGGCTGCAGGCAGTTGGAAATGACCACGAAGCCCTCCTGGGAGGCGTTATAATAGCGTGGAAAGAGAGCCCGGAATGCTGGTCCCTTAAAATTGGATATGGACATCAGGGCAGATTCATCAATGGCGCCGGCTCCAAAGAAGGTGATGCCGAAGGGTGATCCTCCATAGCTGGCCACATTTCCCAGCACTCCAAAGTTTCCCAAGGGCCCGGTTCCAGAGCTCAAGAAATTGATCAAGGTCATGGGGTGCAGGAGCGTGTTCTGGTTTAGTGTGGGTCCAGTAACTCCCATGGAAACGAAGAGCGGCACATTAAAGTGATCGTGCAGGTTGTGACCCACCAAAGGTAGGCTATGCTGAAGGGGAATCCCCAATTTGTTCAATACGGCAGCGTCTCCGATTCCAGAGGCCAAAAGAAGCTGAGGAGTTTGGTAGGCTCCAGCGCAGAGGATTAACTCTCTCCTCACCTCGATGCTGAACTCTTGCTCCCTGTTCTCCTCATCCTTAATCCCCACCAGAATGGAAGCGGCATGGAGCATTGGACTAGAATTAAGTTGAATCCTCTTCACCAAGGCATTGGGCAGCAGGCGGAGATTGGGGCGATGGAGCATTGGATTCAGGAACTGCTGCAACACTGAAAAACGCAGTCCATTCCTTATATTATACGTGGACCGACGGAAGATCCAATCCTTGTGGGAAAACTGAGCCTGTGCCTCGTTCAGTGCCTCAGTTAACTTGGAGTAACGACGAGGGATTTCGAACATATCCGGCGGCTTGGGCTTGGCAGCCGCCATAAAGGATCTCACCTGGGCCCAGCCCCAATCGCTGAGATTGTGCAGATCCCGCCAGGCATCAAAGTCCGGTCCGTGACCATCAAAGTGCAGCATATAGTTGAGATTGGCGGAGCCACCTAGTCCCTTGCCCCTCGGGAGGCACTGCCTCTGTTCGATGAGACCTTTGGAGGAGTGCTTCTGGGGAACGGACAGGAAGGACCAGTCGTTGATGCCCTTCTGCTGGAAGGTGGTCAGCAGGGGAATGCGACTGAGTAGGCCAAACTGGCCTCCAGCCTCGACGAGCAGGACACTTCCATTGCTGTGCTTGGCCAGCAGCGAAGTGAGAGTGCTGCCTCCCGTTCCTGCTCCGACTATCATCATAGTATATATATAAATATAAGACAATAGAAAAATGTTACTGTCCAATATTCCCTTATAGATAGTACCTTTACTATCCCATCCAGAGCTACTCACCAATCACATAGTCGAAAGCGAATTGTCGCTCCTCCGGTGCCAATACATTTGGTATGTTGTTCTTCAGCAGAGTGCCTACCAGGATCACGACGACAGACAGGAATCCTATGATAATCCCACCCAGAACCAGAATCTCTGCAGCAACAAAGCCTCAAAAGCTGTTTGTTTATGTTTTTTTTCGAGCTTACTTTGAAATTTCAGACCCATGCTGTTCTGTGCGATGACGAAATCCAACTAGTTGGAATACGAGAACCACTGACTGCCACGGACTTGGTCTAATCCAATTAAAGCCTTCAAGGGGTGGTATTGGGCGCCAAATTTGAATTCAAGCGCACCGTCTATCGGCCGGAGATGAGCATTTGGCGAGCGATATTTTGCCAGTGGTGCGGAAAGCTTACAAGGTTTTCCACCATTTTTAACATTTCAAATATATAAAAAAAAACCTAATAAATCAAAAGTTTGATTTGGAAAGATAATATTTTGTTACGCTATTAAACTCAAATAAACTCGTAAAACTATTTAAACCAATATAGGGCTCTCTAATTTTATGTTTCAAACATTTACAAAAGTACGTAAATATTTTCCGTACACATCATCCCGTCAGTTTCGCTTTTAGCTTTTTCCCGCCAAATCCAGCTGGCTGCATTTCGATTCCTATTCCGATATCGACGCGCACTCATCACTGGCCGCCGTAAGCCACCTAAATTCTTTGTTATTGCATTCGGCTCCGAAGATCATTATTTGATCGACTCCGGCTCGCCGAGATAATATGCGGGCCGCTGTTATCACTCGGCAGTGCAAGTGCGAAGCCAGAACAGCTGCTAGTCGGGCAGCAGCGAACACAAAAGGCGAGCTGTAACAATAGCCCAGATCCAGATAATCAGCAGTGGAAGATCACTCGGCGGAGAGCCCCCATTCAGAAGTCAGAAGACCGAACAATGAACTAGCACTAGCCCATATAGAAAACAGCAGAGCTCAGAAGAACACTGGACTGCCGAGGAGCTACAGGTGTTCCACAATGGGCGACCAGCAGGAGGAGACTCTGCAGCAGCTCTTGGATTTGCTGCCCAAGGATCAGCGGCAGATCTTTCAGGTGGGTTTTGCCATTTAATAGAGGCCCCCTTCCTTTAATATTCCTTTTCCTGGCAGACCTTCATCCAATGGCTCCATGGCAAATCATCGGGACCCATTCAAGCCCAGCAGAACGCCCTGCAATCCGTGCTCCAGGCGTCGCCCTATCCCGCACTGCAACTTCTGCAGTTGCTCCACGAGCGCTCTAAGCTGCACATTGGCCAGATAATCGCCACCCTGCTCCGTCAGCTGCTAGACGGCGATGTCTCATCACCGCGCTCCCTTTGTGTGCTGGCCAACTTTCCAGCGAGCATTCTGGATGCGGCCACGCTTCGACAGAAACTAATGAGTCGTCTAGTGGGTGAGTCAGTAACTAGCGAGCACCTTATGCTGGCCATGTTGGCGCGCAAAGATGGGCAACTCCTCCAGGATCTGCTGCAGGAGCAGCAAGTGGCCTTGCGGTCGCAGTGCAGCGAGGCGGTGCCCACCAGACTTTTAGTTTTGTGGCTGGTCCTCAGCCAAAGGGAGCACTTCGTGGCCAGTGTGTGCCAACAACTGAAGGACTTTCAATGCTTCAAGGACCCCACTCTAAGAAATACCTTGCTTATCCTGCGACTGGCCAACGAGTTTGCCTTGGGCGCGCAGACTTTGGACGAGCTGGGCTGCCTGGACAAATTCTTAGCGGAGTTTGATGTTAGCGCTGTGCCGGAGGAGTTGCAGGAAGTCCATCGATTCTTCTACGCGGACTTTCAACGCCTATCCACGCTGCTCAATTTCCTCCGTCCGCGGGAGGTAAGCAAAACTCTTAAAGTAGATGCACTGCTTAAGGCTCCAGGGGTTCTCTCCGTGATCCACGAAAATGGAATTCGATGTGAGCACCAGGAGCTGCTGAGCCTGCTCGAGGACACCTACAAGTGGCAGCAGCAGACTCCAGCGCTCAAGTGTTACCACCAGCAGGAGATGGAGATTCTGAGCTACTACACCGCCCTCTGTCATGTGTACAATGTGATCCTGGACCAGGGGGAGCAGACGACCAAGGCCAAGCTGGTGCAGCTTTCCGTGCAATTGAGGCAACTACATCAGTTGGGAACCTTGTGCTCTCTGCTGGAGGACATCTTCCTCTTAGTTTTCCTGCGCTGGGAGCAGCTCGAGCAGAATCCGCAGAAAAGAAGGGAAGATGAGGAGGATGACGAGGAAGATGAAGATGAGCAGTACGTCGATGATGACGTCGCCTCGGCGCCACGTCCAACAGTTGTCCACAGCCAGCGCACTCGCTACGGATTCATCTGCCGCTCTCCCGCGCTGCAGGCACTCTTCACTTTCCTGAAGGCGTTCGTCACCAAAAAGCTGCATTCCCAAGATTACAAGTGCGCCACGGAGCACCAACAGAGATTTCAGCGCCTGGTGGACGCCATAAGCGAAGCTTTGTGGAAACTGGGAGTTTTGCAGAAGATAGAACAGTCGCTAATCAAGTCGGCGCCATCGATCAGCTGCCTTTTAGAGCCGGAACAGCTACTGCAGCTGGTCCAACTCCACAGCACCGCCAAGGAGAAGGCCTCCAGCGACGATGAAAGCCGGGAGCGCAGCAACCACGCCTCCAGCCTCAATCGAAGAAAGTCTCGCAGGCAGCGACGGGCAGCCAGCTTCAGTGGAGCAGTAGCTACGAAATCACCCATAGATGGAGGTCTCACAATGGAGCAGTACCGGGCGCGGGCCCAGATGCTCAGTGGCAGCAGGAAAAACTCTTGCGCTACCTCTCCGTGTGAGAGGTCCATTATTCCCAAAATGCTCAGCACGCCAGAGCAGCTGGCCATCATGGCACTGGCCCTAAAGAATTTTAACGATGTCAAGCAGATCATTGAGGTGAGTGGTTAGAGATTACGACTTTAATGATAATATAGTATTGATTCATCATTTTAATATGTAATAACGATTAAGTAATTGTTTGTGTGCAAATATGATAACAGGGCCTGGAAAAACTTTAATCTATTTTACTTATTTACTTACTAGTACTTCAAGATACAAAATTATTTTCCACAGACCTTTCATCTGGAGCAGAGCCAATTAAACCGTGAGCTGCACTTTATGGAGCAGCAGCAGCTGGTGAAGCAGAAACTGGCCACCATTTATGCCAACTACCAGGCGCTAGAGGCGCAGCAGGCCAACTCTGGAGAGACCACCGTGGAGCAGATCAAGGGCGTGGCGGCCAAGGGCTTCGAGTTATCCAAGATCATCAGCGTTGTGGACAACTTTGCGCAGGCGCAGCGTCTGCAACAAAGCCCAGAGTTAAAGGCACTCATCTCGCGGCACAGTTCCAACGGACAGCAGGGATTCCTGCAGCAGTTTGAGGAGCGCAATCTTAATGCCCTGATCATATGCGATCTTATTGTAAACCTGGGCTTCAACCGGGAGATAACCAGCAACTTGTTATTGGTCATTCGGCGCCAGCAGCAGCAGAAGATGGCCAGCGATGAGGCGTCCTCCTCCCCCGGTTCCACTGAGATTGGAGCCATGAATCTCCTGCAGAATCTCTGCGAGTGCATGCGTCTGTTGGAGCGATCTGGAAAACAGCCTGCGCTGAATGAGCTGCTCTCACTAAAGTGTTATCCGCTCAGGCCGGCAGTCTTGGCCTTACAACTCCAACGGGAGGCTGCATTTCAGACACTCTATCAAAAGGAACCATCGGACTATTCGCATGGTCAGGAACTGCGCGCCAACGCAGGGCAGTTCCAACAGCTCCGCTCGCGGCACAACTACTATGCCCGCTTCTGCACCTATGTCCAACAACTGGCCCGCCTGCTGCAGCTCAGAGATCCTAACCTGGAGTATCACACCACTCAGCTCCTTCGCAACGATCCCTACGAAGTTATTGGCGAACTGATCTACGAGTGCGGCATAACGCCCTTGGAGATCGAGGCCAGCGTTGCGGCTCTTCACCTAAATCTTGTTCACGTTATTTCGCTGAACATCTGCCCTCAATTGGGCGACGAACCCACGAAAAGATTGCCACGCATCGTGGCTCCTCAAAAGCAGGAATCGATACACAACTATATTTCTCAGCACAACCAGCTGCTGGCTCAAATATTGCTGGCCATACAGCTGGGAAACCTTCCGGATGGCGAGACGGGATTAAACTTCTCATGCCTGGCACAGTTGGTTAATCTGCCCGAGGTGGAGATCCTGGCCTCCATGCATGAGGGAAATCGAGTGTTGGCCGCCTTGAACGCTTACAAGTTGGATAGTGCCAGTATGGACCATTTGGTGCCGGATCGGGAGCAGCTACTGCAGATTCTTCTCCTTGGAATTGGCGGGCAATCTGGTTAGTAAATAACATGTATAGATTTTCATTCTTTCAATACTCTGGTTTCATTTAGATTCTCCAAAGCTGCTAGGGGCACGGATCGACAAGCTGATTGCGGATCTTATTGAGAAGGACCCTCGTAACATACAGCTAGTGGTGCATATGAGTGATCTTGGACTGCGTGCGCGCCTGCTGAAGGATCATTTCACCCGCATCCCCAGCAGTCAGCAGGCCAAGGAGCTGATAGAACGAACTCTGCAGCATCGCCTGGCGGCCAAGGCGATTCCACCTTTCCTGCGCTCTGAATTGGAACACACGCTGTCAGACATAACTATTTACGCCAGAGTGTCGGCTCTGCTTCAGTTTGAGAGCTGGCCACAGGCCTATGACTTTGGACGCCAGACACCAAATGTGATCTTCGAGCAGTTGCTGCAGCGCCGTCGATTTGGACTGTGCTTGAAGTGGAGCCGTGTGGTTTACCTGGCTGGATCAGCGGGCCAGCAGCGGGTGTGCTTGCTCACTCTATTGGATGCCCTTCTGGAACTGCGCGATGGTGAGGAGCTGGATGAGTCCCTTTTGGGCATTGTGGAAATGTTTCCACCCTCATCGTTGGTGAATTTCCTGGACACACACAAGGATAAGTTTAGGTCGTTGCCACTGCTGCAGTGGGTAATCGATTACCTCGAAGGGCATGCCCGCGATCCTCGTCTATACAGGAACTACCAGCTATCCTTGGAGCTTTTACGGCAAATGGATACCGATGAGCGTTCTCAGTTTTGGAAACTAATCCGACACCCTCTGCTCATCGTAGAGCAATTGGTGATGAATGCCCGCTTCGAACTGCTGGGAAAGCTCCTAGATGCGGCTCGTTCCAAGTTGCAGAAGGAGAAGCCATTGGGCCCATGCCCTTATTGCTTCGAGAAAACAGGGCATGTATACGATCCCGGGAGCTCAGCTACGGTTAGTGGAGCAGGAGGAACGCCAACCAAAATAAGGTTTCAACTGGGACAAACCACTTCGGAGGCCTTTATTCTCCTGAACTTCAACTCCTACCAGCAGGATCACTTCGTGGGACAGGAGTGTTTGGACCTGCTCCTCCGAATTTATGCCAGCAAAGCTTTAGATTACCGTGTGGCCAATGTGCGGGCGGCCTCTGAGCCGGGTTCCCTGGGTACTGATGTCCAAAACTCTCTGGACTCGCTATGTGGTGCCTTCGTGATGCCAAAGCAGGCGCCAAACCGACAGCAGTGGACGCGCGACGAGGAGGCTAGTCACTGCATGTGTTGTCGGCGCGCAGCTTTCACCATGTTGATGCGTCGCCATCATTGCCGTCGATGTGGGCGAGTGGTGTGTTACGCCTGCTCCACCCATCGGCTAAGGATTCCAGAGCTCTACGACGAGTTGGAGGTGCGCATCTGCAACGATTGTGCCAGCAGTACGGCTGCCAAAGATCAACGAGATGGCACCTCTAGTGAGAAGAGTGTCACTTCGGGATCAGGATCAAGGTCTTCCGGACAGAGTGATTACTGCAAATGGCGGCTGAGTGGGATCATTACCCACGACAAGCTGCTGCGCGAGGAATTTTCCTATGAACACGCCCCGAGTGTGGCCGTCAGTTTGTCCATTCTTCGCAATCATGTCGAGCAGCGTAGCTGCGTTGATCTGCTACTCTTCCATTGCCGGAAGCTAGAGAAACTAATCGTGCCCAATCCAGAGGTCGACTATGGTCTGGTAGCTAAGATGATAAACTGCTTAGCTTTCGCTGCAAAAGTAAGTTAATTTTTTTTTTAGTTAAAAAGTAGCATTTATAATACCATATTCTTATAGGTTCGCGGAGCTCCAGGCGAGATGGAAAACATTCGTGAGCACTCCGAGATCATCATGGCGGTGGTGCAGCAGGGCTGTGAGTCGCTGATCCCAACTGGACCTCTCGACAACCACAAACTCCGCAGGCTGGCGGATGCCTTGGTGGAAGCGGAACATTGGTCTTTAGCCCTGGAGGTGCATCTAAAGTGCGGTTTCGCCACCACGGGCGTGATGGCGGCACATGGACTAGCATGCCTCCGAGCCGGCTGCTACGATGCAGGTAAGCTGTTGTTTTCATCCTTCCAAATCTTCTTGTTAATCGACTCGAATTAATTTCAGCCCGTGAGAAATTCGGTCACTGCATGACTCGCCTCTCCAGTGAGCAGCTAAATAGCAGCATCTGCAAGAACATGTTTGGAGTGGCTACCTCAGAGGCGGTTCTGTTGCCCAGAAAGCGGCCACAACGTGGTCCGGCCTTGCTGCAGGAAATTCTTCAGTTAATAGCCGCCATGCCGCAAACGCAAACTCAACCGGAGACTCTTCACCGGGCATCACTCATCCGCACCTCCAATACCTCGCTGGCATCGCTTTTCACGCGACGTCGGGAGCCCTACGTCCAACAGCGTCCTCTTCAGGAACCAGCTCTTAATGTTATCAATGCATTGGCGGGACTTAAGAACATAGCAAAGGGTCAGTATGGCGGCCAAGTTCTGCCTACCGAGGAGGGCCGCCGACAGGAGCGCGGATTTGAGGAATCCCTGCACTATGTGCTAACCTACGGCAGCCACAGTGACATCTTGAACTTCCTGATGAAGCGCGAAGAGCTGAGAGCAGCACTGCGCTACTGGCAGCACCAGCAGTTGGACGCCGATCTCTTCATCCAGCACATCTTTCAACCGCAACTGGCCAACGGAGGTCTGAATATTTTGATGGATGAACTGCAGCAGCTGGACGATGCTCAACTCAGTGCCTGGCGCCTGCCGCTGCTGCAGACCTGCCGCCACCTGGAGCAGAACCAGCAACTCAGTTCGCTGTACCAACTGCAGCTCCTGCTCAAGGATCCCATTCGCGCCAGCATGACGTGTGTGAAGTTCTATGCCCTCCAGTGCGAGAACTTCCAGAAGCTGCATGCCAACGCCCAGCACTTGAAGTCGGCCCACATTCACCTGCAGGGGGAACTGGACCTGTCCGAGTGGGAGCATCTGCAGCGGCAGCAGGGGCGCAGGAGCAGCGTAGCCAGTGGAGCCAGCGTTCGCGGTGCCTGCTTCGCCATGCAAATGGATGCCCGGGCTCTCAATGGCCACATCAACACCATTCGGCGACAGTTGGAGGTGGCCAAGTTTTTGGCCAATTGCGAAAAGGATCAGGGGCCAGAAGAGCCACTTAAAACTATGCAGACTCTGAAGCAGGTAGGGAAATGAATGGCAGTTTTTGTACCTACATTAACTAATGCTTATGTTTTTCTTTAAGATCCGAATGGAGTCTAGTCGAGGAACTTTGCCCACTCTGTTTGAAGGCTCCGCAGATCGCATCCAGATCTGCATCCTGATCCTGATGTGTGGCAAAAATATAGACGAAGGCTTCGGTCTGGCTTACGGGTAAATGAATGATTATTTAAGTATACATTTTAATTAATATATGATGCACTTCCAGAATTATGCAGGACTACAAGCTGCCTTCCATCAAGGTGTTTGGAGCCACAGCCAAGTACCTGGCCAGGAATCAGCGTCTGGCCGAGGTGGAGCGCCTGCTGGACTGCATAGGCAGCAACAACGGCGGTGGCATTTCCGCGGAGTCCGACGAGATCCTGTCGATCGCCATTAATGCCGCCGTGGACAGCAGTGCTCCCGAAACCAAGCAGATGCTGGATCGGTTGATCAAACGCATTAGCAGCGTGGAGCTGCGGGTCTCCTCCCACATCTACATTGGGCAGCTCAAGTCCGCCTATCTGCTGGCCAACAAGCACGAGCGATTGGCGGACATCCGGCGTATTCTGCGGCAGGCGGAGCTCTCCGGGCAGGTTCACATCAAAAGGCTGTGCGAGATGAGGCTTCAGCTCAGCGCCACGGCACCGCCTCTGTGATATCGTAACTCCTCGGGCAATAACACCTTATTAATATTTTATTTGGGGCTTTCAATAGCTGTGATAAATACTAAAATGATGATTTTTAGGCTTTGTACCTTGCGGAATTCTTTAAGAAACTTCACATACCTATTTATATTTAATCTCAATCAAATTGAGTGACTGGTATCTATTTCACAATATTATAAAGTCATCATTTTAGCATTTACCTCTGAAACCCTCACCTTTTGTATCTGGGCTAGTATAGGAAATTTGTTTTTAGAATTTAACATTAACTTAGATCAATTTTAAACTTTCCAAAGGGCCAGCAAGTATTCCACCCTCGAGCTCAAAAAGACTCTCCCAACAAGTAACCAAATTATATTATATTATTGATTGTATTGTATTATCTCAATGTTATTTTTATATTAATTATATTGTTATATGTTTATTCCTAAGAAGGGCGCGCATGTTTGATTTTTTTTGGGGGTTTACTAACACTAGCAATTATGAATTTAACAGCACTATTCGGAATGGGATCTAGATAGTGTAAATATATAGAAATATCAAGCAATGCGGGCGGTTATACAGAGGGTTAAGGCCGCCAAAGTGACCGGTATGCTGGGAATCAAAGGTTGTCATCCTTGATATAGCTTAATTTATTTCCACAGTGCTGGATGAGCTGGTGTCCTCCATTGGACCGGGGCTGTGCGTGCTGGTGGGGATCAAGGCCAGCGATACGGCCAAAGATGTTGAGTACCTGTAGGTAATTTCCAGTCAGGTAAAAACCAGCCTAGCCAAGGATCACTGAGCATATTGATTACCTTTTTAGGGTCCGGAAAATCCTCGCGCTCCGCTTGTTCGAGGAGGAGGGCAAGAGGTGGCAAAAGTCCGTCAAGGATCTCAACCTAGAGCTGCTCTGCGTCTCCCAGTTTACACTGTACCACCGGCTCAAGGGCAACAAGCCAGATTTCTCGGCTGCCATGAAGGGCGAGGAGGCGCAGAAGCTGTACAATCACTTCCTGGAGCGCCTAGGTCAATCCTATGATAGCAGCAAGATTAAAGGTGGGTCAAGGTGTTTGTTTTATGTTATTCTTTAATAACAACCCTCCCAACAGATGGCAAATTTGGAGCTTACATGCAGGTGCACATAGAAAACGATGGACCCGTGACCATCAATCTGGAGAGTCCGGAGGAGAAGCAAGCCAATGAGGAAGCGAACAAGTGATGAGCAAATATACAAAGATCACATTTATGTACCACGGGGTTTTTTATTTAGTGTTATTTTTTTAGCAGCAACTTAAACCTACAAAAATCAGCGTACTAGTCCTTAGGCTTCTAACATCTCCAGATCCTCGATACCCATGCCCTCCTCGAGCTTCTTCTCGAGCTCGCGCGCATCTACGTAGGTGATCTTCTCCTCGGGCAGATCCTCCTCCATGAGGGCGGCCTCTTCCGCCGCCTCCTTGGCACGGCGCTCCTTGAGTCCAGCAGCTGGAGAGCGAATGAGGGACATGTTGCGCTGCACATCCTTGACGTCCATCTGGATTTCGATCTGGCGACCCTTGCGCAGGCGCTCCATCACGAACTGGCTGGTGCGCTTCTCCTTGATCTCGGTCACCCGCTTGATGGCCTCCAGAGCCTTCTGCCAGGTCTCGCGGCTGTATTTGATGGGCACATTGCGGCGCTTCTCGAACTCGAAGCTGGGATCGATGGCCAGCTCCTTGCCGGCGGCCTTGCGGTGCGCCTTCGTCCAGCCGACCTTGCGGGGGTTCTTCTTCCGCTTGAAGGCCTTGTGGCACTTGCCCCGACAGAATTTGAAGATCTGCGAAGGAATAGAGGGAACCAAAATAAACATCGCGGCACACGTAAACAGGGGCAGCCAAGAGATCCTACCTTGCAGTCATTTCGCACGAAGTTCACCCCGTGGCCTGGGTATATCTTGCTGGAGCAAAAATAACACGTTTCAATGCGCATTTTCGCAAATTACGACGGATAATTTGCGAAAAAAACAAAGCGCAAGCAGCTAGCACGTGTGCTGCTGAAGAAGAAGAGAGATGAAAGTGTATCGTTATCGGTGTTGTGCAGTGCCACAAGTGCTGACAATTTAGCTATTTTTCAGGCGACGGTGCTATCTTAGCTAAAAAATCATCTGGTAGCTTCATGTATATTAACCAAAAGTACATAAATCTTAATACCTTTTCGAATATAATGGACTTTTAAGGTTTATGAGACGAAGTCGATACTGTAATTATAATAATTGCTAAAAAGTAGTTCTTAAGTCGCAGCTACAGGTGGTTGCCATTTGATCCCCCAAAAAAATGTATTGATAAACTAGCTATTTTTTTTAAATATTGGCGCCTTTTTTAGATTTTAAAAGCAGTGCTTATGAAAAATATTAGGAAATAGTTTTATAAAGATAGAAAGGTTACAAGTTTAGGCAAGGGAAATACGTTATAGAAGATTTTTTAGAAGCGGAAAATAAGACAAACCATTACTTTAAAGGTTTGTTTTTAAATGTATATGGTTCTGGAGTATTGGACTAAATTTTATTTTGTTAAAACGAAACATTTCATCACAGGCAATCATATTTTCAAAACTTCTGATTAAACAAAAATATAAAACTTAAAAATTTCTTGAGAGCATTATTAAACCATTAATAATACAAGTAGAGCCCTAAGATCGTGGAAGTCTCTGAAAAGATACAAAAATAATAACATAAATGAATATTTATTTAAGTTAATTAAATAAATAAATAACAAGTTAAAGATAAAGCTTTATTTGATCAGTTTCAATCCATCAGCTGCTTTAATTCCCGGATCCGACTCAGGATGCGCGGGCTTATGAAGTCGGTGACGTTGCAGCTGGTCTCTCGCTCCTCGATCTCCGGCTCTTCATCATTGGCAACTTCGATGCAGGTACCCCATTCCCTGGTTTCATTATCGTACTGAATGCGAAATGGCCCGAAATTCGGGCTCACATTTATAAACACGGTTAGAACTCGTGTGCGGATATCCACGGTTTTATCTTTATGTCTTGGCCAGCTCCATTTGTACAGATACTCTCCCAAGTCCCGCAGCACATACTCCAAATCAGATAGCGATTCAGGAGAGAGGTGGGGGAATAGGCAGCTCAACAGAGGACCACGCACGTTGCACAGCCGTCCGTCGATCTTGACCAATGCTTCCAGATAAGTGGCACCCGGTAGGTGTCCTTCGATGCGATACTTCATGATTTGCTGAACAGTTAGCCGGTTAAAGAAACAGAAGCGATCCAGGTCGCGGAATACAACACTGTGTTGAAGAGGGGAACCGCCAAAGGTCTCCGCCGCACGAACCTCGACCAAAACTGTATCAGTAGTTTCTTCATTTACCTGGCGAGTGTTGACATTCGTGGAGTCCAGCAAGTGCTGCAGCTGGGTGCATTCCAGGATTGTGTTTCCAGCGGCGAAGTCCTGCGAGGGAGTGATGATAGCCTCCTCTGGCTGCGGCGTAGAATTCTTTTGAGGATTAGGCGCCGGCTCTGCTGGCGTTGTAGTTACTTGACAGTCAGGTGCTTTATTCGCGCCCGATTCGATACGAACCATAACACCAATCGGCAGCGGCTGGAACTCATGTCGCAGCTGGGGAACCTTCTCGTTAACCAGTTTAATTCGCTTACTGGCCAATTCTGCGGATGGTGACCGTCTTTTTCCCAGAACTACAGGAATCTGAATCTGCGCGGACTTGGATTGATCGCGCGTTGGAACTGCATTGGCCAGCCTCTCTTTAGAGGATGGGACTTCCAACTTATTTGAGTTCTCATCAGTTTCGCTGTCAGTTTCACTCATAATCAAATTTAGGTTCACTTCTGGCGCCTTTTCCTTTGGTTTTGGGATTGCAAAGCAGGACAAACTCGACCCTTCATTTTGACTGGCATCCAAGTCTATTACTTGCTCCTGGGACGAAATTTCCTCCCATTGGCAATCATCGGATTGAGAAAGTGTGGCACGTTGATTGTTGGGCAGACTTATAGGCTCCTTCTTAACCGTCACCAGAGTTGTCGACGTTGGTATCTCCTCCTTAGGAGGAGTTTCTGATACGGTTTCCTCGGGTGTTAGTGGATCGTCCGCCAGTTGTGTCACTTGGGAAGCTGGGTCCACACCTTCCACGTCTATAAAGTTGGAACTGTTGAGCTGAGTGGGCGGACATGCGGTTTCCTCTAGGGGATTATTTTTCATTAGAGTAAAAGTTATTACAAAATTTAGTCGATTTCTTACCACACACTGTATCAAAGCTTGAGGGTATTGAAACAACTTCGTTTGGGCTATTTACATCTTGGCTTTTCAGACCACAAATTGACCCTAGAATTTAAATCATTACATATCTAACCAGGGAATATTCCTTAAAACAAGCCTCACTTAATGAAATCCCTTCGAGTGAAGGGTCAGCTTCTCCCATTTCCGCATTCAGTACCTCTTCCGCTATTTGAGGTACTCGTGAAATCCATTTATTTTGTGTCCAACAAGCCGCATATAGTTTCTCCCTCTCCTGACACAACTGAACGACGTCATCGATTATCTCGCCGGTGTGATATGTGTACTCCTGTTCAACGATTTTGTCGAAATCCGAGTAGGAACCTAGCTCCCACGGGCTGAGTATTTTGGGCGATATATGGGACAGTTCCAGCTTTTCCAGCTGCACTCCTTTACTGTGGAGAAGCTGCTTTAAAAATCCCAAACGGACGTACAGATTTATTGGCCAGTTGCCAAGAGATACGACATGGCGGAAGCAGAGCTGTAAGTCTTCATCGCAATTGTACAAGGCCTCCGCGTCGTGGATGCTCGTGTATTGGGAGAATTCCTCAAGAGTCAGTTGGTAGAGTATGCGCCAAATGGTTCTCATTAGGCCTTGGCTTGTGCAGATCATATACCTCATATTGTGATCCTATTTTGGGTAGAATGGTTCGATTTATAAGTTTATATTTTTTGTTCTTAAAGATTTCTTTTTACCTTGTCATTTTCAGCGAAAAATATATCCCTCGCTTGCCCGAGTAGGATTTCATTTTCTGTTTTTTGAGGTAAGCTCGGTTCAACTGCAGGATTTCCATCTGCTCTCATCGGTACTTCTCTGGAGTTATTTTCTGATGCGTTCTTTGAACTGTTCAGGTTAGTTTCCTGATTATTGGAGGTTTCATCCTGGATCTCCTTTTTATTTGTCTGAACTTCTTCAACTATTGGTGGCTTTAAACTGCTCTGTAACTCATCTTCTTTAGAGTCAGTGCTTAGCGTGGTGGGTGATTGAGTTTCAACTGCTGTTTCACGATCTCTGCTGACTGTATCGACCTCCATGGGATTTGATTTTGGTACAGAATCATTTTCCTTTGTAACATTTGTTGCAGCTTTCTCAGGATTGGTATCGGATTGTAACATTTCCTTTTGAGCCAAGCGGAAGTCCTCGAATTGAATTTTAAGAGAAGCTTGAATTTCCGGGGAGGTGTTACCATCAAACAAATAGGTAAATAAATTGTGGGCTTCGAATTCAACCGCATCAACCTCTGGTTTGCTAAACGTAAAATAATAAAACAGAAAATTAGACACTAAATATATGTAGGATATCAAATACAAACTATTATTGTTCCCTGGTATGATAATTAGCGCAACGGAATTGGGTTACTCACCTATTTAGTTCTAAAATCCTGGCTGCGTTACATTCATCTGAAATTTGAGCCGGTTTCACGACTGCTTGTTCATTTCTCGATTCGATTTGCTCAACTGAACCCTTAGAGGCTAACAAAGTGGACTTGGATAGATTGCCAAACAGCGATTGGTTAGCTATCGTCATGGTCTCATTCTTTTCGCCTTTTGTTGTTTGCGTGCTGTAATTATTAACAATTTATTATAATAACTGAACAAATATCATGGAATATACCTTTCTTTTCTTTTCGGTATAACATTTCTGGGGATGGCAAAAACCGCTTGGCTGTGTGGCTTCTCTTGACTTTCCTCGCTGGGTTTCTCTGGTGCACAAACATCTTGGCATTCTGGTCCCCTTGAACTTACCTCTTTATTGTTCTGTGGAAAACGTAGTAACTTTTCCAGCATTTGGCTGGGACATGGTTTAAATCGGCAAACAAACTTGTCCCGCATTTCCTGTCCGGAATAGAAGCCCTGGTAATATTCCTGAATAACACTCTCCTTGGATTTTCCTTTGTACTCGGGACACAAGAGCATTGCAGAAGCGATTTCATCCAGATTTCTTACATGGTGTCTAAACACTTTGAAGGACACAGGATTTTTATGAGACTTATCTCCTGGCTTTTGATCGGTAAAATCATCCGTGTGGCTGTCTACTTTCGCTGCGCATTCAGGTATTTGTGGTCTGCAATAAATAAAATGTTAATACAAAATATGGAAAATAAAAAATAGGTTTTTCGTACCTTTCCCCGGAAACATCTTTGGTTTTCTCTGTCACTTTATTGGAACTGCTGCAAGCCGCTTGACTGCTTGACGCCTCTTGTCCTTCCTCGCAGGGTTTCACCGTGGTGCAACGATCCTGGGAATCAGGTTGTTTTTGACATGGCAAACTCTGCTGTAACGATTTCTCGAGAGGAGAAGTCACTTGGATTTCGGTTGCCTTCGAAATATTCTTTTTATCTTCTGCGGCAAAGAGAGACAAGGTTTTTGAGGCTGGTTCATCCAAAGGTTTTGCGCTTTCTAGCAACTTATTCAGCATCTTGGAATCCGTGCACTTAAATTTGTAAGGTATTTTCTTGCGAAATTTCTCGTTATGTACATAGAATCGATTGTACGACTGGCGAAAAAGCTTCTTGCACTGTGGATTCGACGGATCAGCAATTAACTGCTTTAGTCCAGTCTCGTCCTGAGCGTAATGTTTCTTAAGAATAAGAGGGATAATCTCGTCGTAATTAATGTATTGCCGAAATGTGTCATAAGAAACAGGAAACATAAAGCGGCCCCACCTAGGAATATTGGAAAATAGATTATCGAAAATCAAGAACATAAAAGTGATGTTTCCTTACTTTCCAATGCTCACTTCAACATCAGTCTCAAAAGAAGGACTCCTGAAAAAGTAGATTATAAATTTACTTTTTGAAACACCTAGTAAAAGGATTCTTACCCTAAAATTTCATTTACACGATCAGCTTTAGCAGGGGACCTCTCGGGAGTCTTGGAACTGGGAAGTTCGAGTCTGGGCGAACGAATTGCTAACTGAGGAGGTTCGACGACAATATCCACGCTTATGATCCTTGAAAAAATATAGTTTATTTATTTTTAATTGTTTGGAAAAAATTAACTTACTCTACAACTTCTTTCACATTGCTAGCTTTTGCTGGGGACCTCTCAGGAGTGCTTGACCTGGGTAGTTCGAGTGCCTCCGAAGGAATAGATAACTGCGGCTGTTCGACCTCAACATCCATGCTGATGGTCCTTAAAAGGAATATATATATTTCTTACACTTCTTAAAAAGGTATAATTTTACTTACTCTACAACTTGATTAACATTATTAGCGTTAACTGGGGACCTCTCAGGAGTCTTAGACCTGGGAAGTTCGAGTCCTGGCGAAGAAATAGCTATCTGCGTGAGTTCAACGGCAACTTCCATGCTAATGGACCTTGGAAGGAAAATATGAACTATTTATTTACTAATTGTTTAAAAACATAAATTTACTTACTGTACAACTTTACTCTTATTAGCTTTTGCTGGGGACTTCTCAGGATTCGTACTCCTGGGCTGGTCAGGTCCTTTCGAAGGAAGAGCTAACTGCGGCAGTTCGACGTCAACATCCATGGTAATTGAGCTTTAAAAGAAAATATAAATTCTTATTAGTTTTTTGGAAAAAATTTAATTTACTGATACTTACTCTGGAACTTCAGCTGACTCTTTGGCTTTCTGAGAAGTTGTTTTGTTTTCTGATACAGCTTTAGCTTCTTCAGAAAATTTCTCGGGACTCTTGAATTCTTGAGCGGACTCTATGACTTCTTGAGATCTTGTTTGGACTTCTTCCTCAGCTTCAGATTTTTCTGAAGACTTCTCAGGACCTTTGTACTCGGGCAGTTGAAGAGCTGGCGAAGGACTGGCTAGTTGCGGCAGACTTTGCCGGAGTTCCTCGGTAAACTTCTTGCTTAGAATGGCTAGCATGCGAGACTGCATGGTCGAAGTTCCTGGCAGCAGCTCGTACTTATACTTCTCCCGGATCTCTGGAGTTATGTAAAATGCCAGGTAAAAGTCAAAGGCACACTCGTTGAAGTCCTTGCCCTCATAATTTTGGTCCATTTGCTTCATTTGCTCCACAATGTCTGATAAATTCGACACGTTCTCCTTGAACAACACAAATGTGGCGACGGATCTTTGGAATATTTAAAAAGGCCATTAAGTAATTATATGAGGATAACAAAGTTTCTATGCTCACTTGTTTTCAAGCGCCTTTTTGGCATTATACTCCGCCATACTCTTAATGGCAGTTGCGTCATGCGGTCTTCCAGATTCGAGCAACCTGGTCAAAAGGTTCTCTGGCACTTCCTTGAATAGGTTCTTAGACGATCGTTTATCTGGATGCATGTAAAAGCGATGATAGAACTTTCGAAGGATCTGCATTCGATACGCGTCGTCGGCCGCCAGCCTTAAATAATCCTGGCTTTTGACGATCCTTTTGAATACCTCGAACTTGTTGAGGTTCCTTTCGAATGTTTTAAAGGATACCGGAAAAAGGAAGGAGCCAGATCTGGGAACAGAGTCTAAAGTTGGTGATGCGTGATGGTTTAAAGGTAAATCAACTCACTTGTTCACTTTAACAATAACACCGTGGCTGTCTGGTGATGAACCGCTCTCTGATCTAAGTACACCATTGGGTGTGGGATGCAACTGGTTTTCTTCTGCCATTGCATTGGACTCTGGTGCCGGGAGCTGTGACGCTTCTGGGCGGGAAAGTGATGCATCGCTTTCCGAGGCAGTGGCAGTCTCGGGCACTCTTAGCAAGTTCGTGCGCGTCCGCCCGGGACATGGCGCCACCTTAAACGGATACTGCTCCCTAATGCTGGGGTTGCGGTAGAACTCTTCGTAGTACCATCGAGTCCAGTGGTTAAGCGTTTTACTGCCTCCATCGGCAGTCTTCAACTGGAGTGCTATTTCCGGTAAGTTCACAATCAACCTCTGAAACTCCTTGAAGGAAACGGGATGACTGCTATCTCTAAAAGTAGACATTTTTGGCTTTTATGGTGCAGTTCAGTTAGGAGCATTTTCCAAGGACTTACCTCTTTCGTATCGGGGGGTTTTCATTTGTCACAGGCATCATAAGAATGAACAAAAATCATCAAAAACATTGGACGCAACTTAAACCGCGTAAAATTTGCAAAAGTTATGATTGGTGTGACCGTACATTGGATCCATAAAAATACCATTTGATGGACCAATATGCATAATTATCGAATATTCGATAATAATGGTTAACTAAGCGCTTACACTGGCAAGAAAGGGTTGAGTTGTGAATCTTGGTTAAGGGATTTTAAAATCAACAAATTATTTAAAAAAAGAATAATTGAATATACAATACAAGTTAGTGCCTTTAAAAAGGTAATATATCATGACTGTACCCCATACCCAATATGATTTCTAAACTATAACTTTCAAAATGTACCTCATTTCAATTTAATTTCCCTGCAATATGTATTAAATTTGTTTGTTTTGAATGTTTAATCCAACTAAAATGCTTACACCTGTTCTCCGATAACACCGACGTCATCAGCTGTTGCGCCAGCTGTTCATCGGCAACTGCTCTGGTCACACCGCCAGCATCCAAGCAACAATTCCGCAGGGCAGAGCAGCCCCCAAAAAGTGGACACATCACCGAGATCGCGAACGAGATCTTGCTGACGTGCGACCAGATGCAGAGCCCCGCCTTCGCGTACCGGGATCAACTCGCAGATCACTCGCCGCGCGCCATGTACATGCGCGACTGGCGGTCGGCCCTGCGGACGCCCACGTACCGGATTGGGAATCGGACGGTGCGCTTCAACTACCACTTCGCCCTGCTCATCGCCTGCGCCCTCATACTGGTCCTGCTCTTCTACTTTTCGCGCCAGGGCTCGCACTCCTCCTCCGATGGCTACTGGCTGCGCAGGGGCTTCACGGAGGCCCGCAGTCTAGACAATGGCGCGGTGGCCCAGGTCTACAATGCCACATATCCGCTTACGCCGCCCATGGTGCTGCGTGGCGGGGTGATTAACTATCGGATAGCCATGATCGCCGACCTGGACACCAACTCTAAGGTGACCAAGAGCGACGGCAGCATTGCGTGGCGGAGCTACCTGAAGAAGGGCTATCTCACCTACACGGTGGCCAGGGCCGAGATCCAGATCAGCTGGGACGATGGAGCGCCCACGATGCTGGAATCTGCATTTGCGCTGAAGGGCCGGGGCATGGAGCTCTCCGAGCTGGTCACCTTCAACGGGCGCCTCCTCAGCTTCGACGACCGCACGGGACTCGTGTACGAGATAGTCAACGACAAGCCCATACCCTGGGTGATCCTGCTCGACGGCGACGGGCACAGTGCCAAGGGCTTCAAGTCCGAGTGGGCCACAGTGAAGCAGCAAACGCTGTACGTCGGCTCCATGGGCAAGGAGTGGACGACGAGTGCGGGCGACTTTGAGAACCATAACCCCATGTACGTAAAGGCAATCTCGCCTTCCGGTGAGGTGCGGTCCCTCAACTGGGTGGACAACTTCAAGCAGCTGCGCCTGCAGTCGCAGCAGATAGCCTGGCCGGGCTACATGATCCACGAGAGTGGAACCTGGTCGGACGAGAAGCAGCGCTGGTTCTTCCTGCCCAGGCGCTGCTCTAAAGAAAAGTATGGATGCTGAGCAGTCTGTGAAATCCTTATTAACCCATCTATTAACCGCAGATACAACGAAACCAAGGACGAGCACATGGGCTGCAATGTCCTGGTCTCCGCCGACGAAAGCTTCACGAATATCGACACCGTACGCCTTGATCCTGAGAATACAACGCCCACGCACGGCTTCTCCAGCTTTAAGTTCCTGCCCGGCACCGATGACTCCATTATCGTGGCCCTCAAGTCGGAGGAGCTGAACGGCAAGACGGCCACCTTCATCACAGCCTTCGACATTACGGGCAAGACGATGCTGCCCGAGGTGCGGATCGAAACCGATTACAAGTACGAGGGATTCGAGTTCATTTAGCTCGGCATCCTACGCCATAGCACCACAATCCACTCCACTTCGATCCAGGTGCTCCAGTTTTAAGCGTGTACATAATGTATTAATGTCCCATACGGTAAGCTTTATATTTATAGTCAGCTAGGTTAGTCCACAGATGCTCATCTGCCTCGTGACCCGTGACCCGTGACTCCCTATCTCGTCTTGTACCATAGCACAAATCCAATTTAGTTTATATTTATTGAAATTGAAATAAAAAACGTACAAAGCCGGTGGCAAACTCAGAAACCCCCTGGATCACATGACTTTAACCTTGGCATCCAACCCGGCCACCAGAAGATCGGCTTCATCCACGCGACCCTCGCTGGCCCGCACCTCCAGTCGGTCGGCGTTGTGGTTGACGTTCCAGAGTTCGGGCAGGAAGCGGGGTTGCATTGTGTGCAGGAAGTGCTCTCGCCACAGCCTCTCCAGCTCCACGAGGCCGCCGAAATTGTCGCGATACTGCTGAACCACCCGCTCGCCGTGCTGGCAGTAGTCGGCGTTCTCCACTCGGTACTCCACGCTGGCCGCTTGACGCAGCAGATCTTCCGTGACTTCCGTTTGATCGGTGTAGTATTCGAGGAGGGTTCGCTGCATTTCTGCCACCTTGGCAGCGGGAATCTTAGCGCCATGGTGGAGTAGGGCCTTGCCGGCGGATTGAACGCGTCTGAAAAGTACAATTCATTACATATTTTATCACAACTAGTTTAAAAAAATGTTTCGGAAGTAATGTGGAACAAGTATGATAACACACGCCTAGAAAGATAAGACTCCTCGCCATTTTTTAGAGCAATGTACATACACTCCCCTAAAATAAGCGCAAAATCATACTTTTTCAAATGTTCCATGCATTCAAAAATAGTGGAAATACTAACTTAAGCTCCGGATCATCCCGGTACTTGACGGATCCGTCTTCGTGCTTGAAAGGTGCTTCGCACTGGGCGGCGAGTTTGTTGCGCACCCTCAGGTCGGAGATATTGCTCAGCTGGTGGCAGGTGGGACAAAGGAGGAGCACGTCGTGGGAGGTGTGCGACTTCATGACCATGGGAAAATGCTTTCTGTACTCCCTGGGCACCACATTCTTCCGTATGTAGGCATCCCGGTCGCCGCACACCACGCACTGGTTTTCCTTGGGCGTTTGGTAGTAGCGACCCACATCGCCCACAGCTCGTCCCGCTGGCTCAAAATTAAGGCGCACTGTGAAGGGCTCCACGCTGATCTGAGTGCCCAGATTTTGGTTGAGGTACCAGGATGCTTTTCGCCTGTCAATGGTGCACAGGAGTTCGCCATCGGGCGCCTGCAGCAGACAGTTGTCGTAAAAGTCCTTGGACCTGGTGGCCATTTGCCGGTATGGTTGCTTCCTGTTCAGCCCATTCTTTCCCTTGCCTTGTGCCGAACCCTTTGAGCGGGTAACTCCGCTGAGTGAGAAGCCCTTGGTAAAGTCGACGTCCAGGAAGGGTTCGAATTTGGTGCGCAGGTTTTGGTCGTCCTCTGGACACCGTTGCCAGAAGTATCTGGGCTGCAGATCCCGGCACAGCTTCTGGTAAATGGCGACGGCCACCAGGGCGTCGTTGGCAGCATAATCCAGTTGCTTTGGCTCCAGCTGCTTGGCCTCCCAATTGGAGCACGCCAAGCGCCAGTGCTTATCCAGTTTGTAGTTGAGATGTGTCTGCGAGAGTTTGCCCAGTCCCTCGGGCTTGTGGTTCGCCATGAGGCACAGGAAGCGCAGATCCAGAGTGCTAGCCACGCCCACGCCGTAGTCGTGGGAGAGCTTCATGGCATCTTCCTGCGGTGCCACGCCCACTTTGATCACGGCATCGTCCTCGAGTAGCTCCCGCAGGTCCTTGGGTATCTGCTTCATGTGACAGAGCCGGAACAGGGCACACAATCCTCGGTGGGAGCTCAACTGGAGGAGGGCCACCGGTCGCCGGCTGCCGCCCACGGTGATCCATTCACAGTCGAATCCCAAAACTTTAAAAGTCTGGCAGTGGCTGAGGGGAAAGGCGTTAAATAAAACCCTCGTGAGATTTGGATTATGGGCAATACCCACTTCTTCAGTTCATTCAAAACCCATTGCGTGGCAGGATCCTGCACGGAGTTGATCACTTCTATGCGACGCTGGGGCAGCAGGCGGTTGGAGGACCACACGCGGCGCAGGGGCCCTAGTAGCTTCTGTCTGTGCCGCACCAGAACGTAGACCAAGCCCACGCCGGCGGCCACAATCGCCCATTTCCTGGTAGTAGCGACTCCCGATTCCTGGCTCATTGTTTTCCTTTCGGACAAAAACAGCTGATCGAAGGGCATGCCAACTTTGTTTTCTATCTGGATAACATAGCTGGAAAAAATATAACGGAAATTTAAAAATGTAAATAGTTAAAATACATAAAATAAAAAAATCTTTATACTTTCACCTTTTTATTATGCATTTTATATACAATTTAAAAGCTATTTGAGATCTATTATAACTTCAAGCTTTTTTTATTACAGCCAAAATAAGAGCACTGAAAAAAGTGGCAGCACTGGTTGAGCTGTGTGTTAGCAGAGTGGCAGCTCTGGCCCGCAGGCTTTTCCGAAATCGCCGTTTAACCGAAAAGTCTTAAAATGTTTAATTAAACGCGTGTAACACGAACAAACAATGAATAAAACCCTGTAAAACGGGCGGCGGGGAAAAGATGTGCGAGTGAAAATTGCGGAAAAGGCGGCAGTAGAAAGAGACACAGAGCGTAAATAAAGGAAGGTAGTTGAGAAAATCGATTTTTCAGTGCAGGTGAGACACCGTTAGACACACCACACACATATGCACACGCACACTAACGCAAAGTCCCTTTTCAGGATGCTGAGATTGTGAAAGGATTTTGTTATTGTAGCGCAGAGACCCCCGAAATGCCGGAGAACCTGGAGCTGCAGCAGTTCCAGGAGGGCGCCCCGCCCCCAGATCCCGCCCCCCGATGGCTGGAGCGCCTGCAGCGGAAATTGGGCGCCGATTGTCCCTATCTGGGCATCCTGCTGGCCACGCTCTCCTCGCTCTTCTTCTCCCTGTGCTCGGTGATTGTCAAGGGACTGGTGGACGTGAATCCCATGGAGCTGGCCTCGTTCCGCTTCGTGGGCGTCCTGCTGCCGGCACTTCCCATCCTGATTTACACGCGACAGCCGGTGTTTCCGGAGGGCAAGCGGGTGATCCTCCTGCTGCGATGCTTCATGGGCACCACGGGCCTGATGCTCAGCTTCTACGCCTTTCGGCACATGCCACTGGCTGATGCGAGTGTCATCATCTTTTCCACGCCCGTTTTTGTGGCCATCTTCGCAAGGGCCTTCTTGAAGGAACCGTGCACACTTTTCAACGTCCTGACCATCAACCTCACCTTGGTTGGAGTGGTCCTAATCACACGGCCACCTTTTGTGTTTGGCGACTCCGGAGAGAGGGAGGATCTAGCCGGAAAGACGTACGACATCTGGGGACCCGTGGCCGCCATCTCATCTACGCTGTTCGGCGCCAATGTGTACATCCTGCTGCGTGCCCTTAAGAACCTGCACTTCTCCGTGATCATGACGAACTTTGGAACCATCGCTCTGGTCTACACCCTGATCGTTTGTGGATCCATTGGAGCAGTGTGTTGGCCCAGCTGCGGACGGGATCGCTGGCTGGTTGTGGTGCTCGGAGTGTTCAGCTTCCTGGGACAGATCCTGCTCACACTATCCCTGCAGATCGAGCAGGCCGGACCGGTGGCCATTGCACGCTGCGCGGACATCGTTTTCGCCTTCGTCTGGCAGATGCTGTTCTTTGGCGAGACGCCCACCGCCTACTCCCTGGTGGGTGCCGTCATGGTGATGGGATCCGTGGTCCTGACGGCCCTCAAGAAGTGGGCAGGCACCCTGCCACGCGAGTCCTCGCTGAGGAAGCGATTCAGGCTCATCCTGTTGGAATAGAAAGATTTCAATCTAATCAAAGAAGTTCGCGGTTTCTCCCCCGTCTTGCCATCGTTCTCACCCAATCCCTGCCAGCATCAGAGGCAGGCACCAAACCAGTTCACTCATCGTAGACTTAACTTATATCAAGGCTCAGATCGTAGTTTAATCAAAGGAAATCAGAATGGTCGCGTGATAACCACTCCACTCATAAGTAAATACTCGTAGTGCGTGTTTAGTTTAGCCAATTTCGCCGATTTGTTGTTTTGTACATTGTTATACATGCTTAAAATACGATAATAAATACAACTTATGAGTAAAAATAGCAACATGCTTGTAATTTCATTTTGAATTTCGCGGGCAAAGTTATGTTTCCACTGTGACATACTTATGCATTTTACATGGTTTTACACGAGGACTTTTACTTTCAGTTGTTTAAATATAAAATTGATTTTTTGTTATTTGTTTTTGATTCAACTTTTTTAAACATTTAATAAAACTCCATATATTTAAAGAAAACGTGGATATATGTGCCAGTGGAAACATCTTGTAATTAGATGGTACTCAGAAGCATAATCGATATATATCGATTGCAAAATGTTGTTTACTTCCATCTCTAGATTTTCGTTTGTTTATTATTGTTTTGCAAATCAAATTGTATTATTAAATTTATAAAATACGTAATAAATAAATATTCTCGAAGCACATACACTCGAAAAACAGAGCAAGGAACGGAAACAGAACATAAGTCGGGCTAGAAATAGGACTAGAAGCCCAGGTCGGCAATAACCGCGTCCAGTTCGTCCTGCAGATTGGTGGCCCGCGATCGCACCTGCACAATTTGATCCTGCAAATTGTCGACGTTCGCCTGGAGCAGCACGTTGCACTTCTTCATCGCCGCGAACCGGCTCTCGTGCTTCTTCACCCGCGGCTCCACGTTCGCCTTCTTCGCGGAGTTGGGCGAGTCCTGCGGGATACCATTGAGAAAGTCCAGGTGAGTTGATACAAAAATCAAGGATAATCATAACTCACCTCCGGCTCGGACTCGCTGCCCGTCTCCGCCTCGCTTTCCTCCGAATCCGACTCTTCGGACTCGTCGTCGGACTCCTCCTCCTCCTCTGTGGCATGCTCTTCCTCGGCCTCCTCCTCGTCCTCGTCCTTCTCCTCGCCATCCACGTCGTCTTCGTCCAGCTTCATCGAGGCGGCCATCTTCTGCACCTCCTTCTCCAGCTTCTTGAACTTCTTGTTCTCCTCCCTGCAATGAAAACCCCAGTTAAAACCAATTCAGATGGTATTCAAAATTGTACTCACTTCAAGATCACATGGTTCTTCTTCATGGCCTGCTTGAGGGCGTCCTTCTCCTTCTTGGCCGCCTCCTCCTTGACCTTCAGCTTGGTGAGCTTGCTGCGCAGGACCTTCAGCTCCTTGCCAGCGCGCCGCTCCCGGCGTTCCACCTTCTTTTCCTCCGGCTCATCGGGATCGCTTTCGCTGACCTCGGGCTCCAGCTCCGGCGAGCTGTCCCTTCCAAAGTTGGCATCGCTGGGTCGTCGTGATCCGTCCAGGGAACCACCGCCCTGATGCGGAACGGAGAATGAGAAAAAACGATAGAAAGTACGGATTAGTGAAGGCATCCTCTAACCAAACCTGGCTTTACCTGGTGCCGTGCTGCATGGTAGTGGTCGTAGTGGAAGCAATCGTCGTAGTCGTCGTCGTCGTAAGCAAAGCAATTACTAATGTGCGGTCTGTTAGTGCTTGGTGTCGCCTTTGGCAAGAGAGCGTCAATGGGTTAATCGGTTAGTTGCTGCGATGTGCAAGAGCAAAGCGTCCCAGGGCGGCGGATGGAGGATTCAGGGTGGGAGACTGGACGTCTCCCCAACGGGTCATAACTCCGCTTGGGTCTGGGCGGAATCGGGAAGGGGAAGTCTTTCATGCAGCATGTAAGAAAAGGTTTTTGACCTTCTGCACCCGAGATCTTTGGAACATTTAGTATAATTCTTACTACTCTAATCTTTTCTAAATTTTACTAGCACCGTTCATACTCTAAATAATAAAAAGGAATTTCCTACAACTAAATTTGCCACAAAATGTGCGTAAATGATGAAAAACATTTTGAATTTCTCTTAAATACCTCGATTATATTGGCTTCCAGTGCTCACCTTAACTGAAAGGCTCAAAACTAAATACGCAAAGCAGCTGGGACCCCTCAACTTTTTCTGTTTATTTTCTATAAAGTTTATTTTGTTTGCCAGAACTTGTGTTTAAGTGGAAGGAAACCACAGGTGAGGGTTGAAAAAAGTGAAACCCGACTCCTAATTATACAGTTTCTGTAATTGTTGAAATAAGGCTTCCGAAATGTTCTACAATTTGTTTCTGGTCAGTTTCAAATTTCCATTTTTTCTTAAAATTGATTTTATTTTTCTACTTTTCTGTTTTTCTTTCATATACTGGCTATTCTTGTTGGTTCCTGGAGTCTCGTGGGCAGAACTTCAAGTTATAAGCAGGAATTTTTTGCAATTAAAGGAAAGTTTTCGGGAAATAGAAGCGGTGTCCCTGGGCAATCCATTCCCAGACCCATTCCAGATTTGTGTCAAGTGTTGTCAGCTGATCTGTTTCTCTGGCTACAGTGGCTACTAGGGACGACTAACGAGGTTCTAAGGAGGAGTCTACTAATTGCGTTGGCTGCGTTAGCTGCTCCCGTCTACTTGCCGCCCTCTGCGGACGCGGCGAGGCGACGCCGGTGAGACTAAAAACAAGAAAGAAGGGCTAGCTTGGGGTGCTAATGCTTGGTAAACCCTTGGATATACTTATTTTTACTGTGGAAACTGGGAAATTAAGCTGTGTTCTATCTAAAAGTGATTAAAAAACTTTATCCTTGTTATGTACACTTCTATTAAGAAGAACAAATATATATTTGCGGAAAGTATATTTACATTTATATAATATTTCAAAACATTGTAATACCAGTCTCAACTGACAACACTTTGAGCGACATCCCAAAACCATTATACCGAACCCTATCCCTAATCCAAATCCTACCTGTAGAGCCGCTGCCAGCTTGCGCTCAAGCAACTGAATCTGGCGGCGCTGCTCCTCGATCTCTGTCTTGGCCTCCACCAGCTGCTCGCTGGTGCTCTGGTAGTTCTGCTCCACCTCTTTGGACACCTTGCGTGCATCCTCCACTTCGCGCTTCAGCGAGTTGACGTAGGTCTGTTCGGCGGTGGGCGTGGGATCCATGGTGGCCACAATCACATTGGATCCATACTCGAGATTCTTCTCCCTTGACTTCTCGCGCTCCAGTTCGGTCTCCAGGGTGCGGATCTTGGCCAGCAGCTTCTTGTTCTCGCGCTCCTGCGCCTCCCGATTGCGCAGTTCCAGGGCCAACATCTGCTTGGTGCTCTGCAGATCGTCGCGGATCTTGTCAATGTCGTCCAGCTCGTCGGGACTCTCCTCGTCGATGGACATGGCCGAAACGATGCTGGGCCGGGATCCTCCGGCTCCCAAAGCCGTGGCACTGCCCGGACCAAGGGCATGGCTGCTGGGCGCCTCGCTGAGCATGTTGATCTTAGACTGGGACTTCTGCAACTGCTCCTCAATGGTCATCTGGCGGCGGAACTTGCGAAGTCCATCCAGCACTGGCTTGCTGCGATCGTTGGTCTTGGTGGGCTTCAACTTGATGCCGCCCTGGATCTGCAAGAGCAGCTTGTTGTGCGAGTTGCCCTTCTCCGTCTCGTAGATGAACTTGTCGTCCACTTTGGTCATCGACTTGCACGTGAGGATGGGCTGAGATCTACAGAGTTGAGAGGGTGAAGGGTGGGAGATTAGCAATAATTCTTAGATATTTGGCTTAACTGGTTTCAAAACCTCTCTTATATACATTAAAGATTCTCAATCAAGTTTAAATGAAGTGAATTAACAAGAGACTGCTAAAAGTGGCGTGGTCACAGCAGGATTTGCCAGCTGTTGTCTTAAATTGCTTTCGTTTTAATTCCTTTTTTTGTTATTGGTAGTGTTGCAGTCGGTAATTACTGCCCAGCATGCGGACATTACTTACCTATCGTTGCAGGCCACATGGCGCAGCTTCTTGCCGCTCTCCACCTCCTTCATCATCTCGGACCAGTCCGGACGCCTTCGGGGTCGTGTCCTGCGAATCGAGGCGAGTCGGAATTATGGACATCCTTTGCCTCAAAAGGGAAAGCCATCCGTTTGCTGGATATTTCGGCTTGCAGGGGGCGGGAGGTCGACGGGGCCAGGGGTCACTTGCACTCACCTGAGCTTCTCGAGGGTCTCCTTCTGGTTGCTGGAGAGCACTCTCTTCTCACCGGGGGCTAGGGGCGGGGGCGGCGGTGGCGGTGCCTTGGGCACCAGCGAGGGCAACGGCGGCGGGGCGGGAACTGCAACAATAAAGAGCACGGAATGCACCCAAGTGGGTGGCGGTTATTCTCTGCCGGCTGGTGAGGGGGCATTCAGTGCTGCAAGTGCTGCAAGTGGGGCCGAGGTTTCGGTCGTTGGGCATTAGAGCAAATCGCCGGGCGCTGCGTGCACTCGCGGTTATTAAATATAATTTTAATTTAATGAGTTTGCAATTTGTGTCAGTTGTTTGTTGTTCTTTCGGCTCCCGCGGGGCTCCCAGCTCCTCCCCCCTCCCACCCAGAGCACCAGGCCACCCCAGTGTTTAGCCGTGCTCTGCGGGCAAAGTTGCTCCATACATATCAATACAGGGCGAACACAATGGATGGCTGCTACACTCAAAATGTGGATTGTTATTTATGTTTTTTAGAATTCCTTAAGTACTTTCAGTACTTTATGAGCTCGCAATTTAATACATTACATTGCGAAAGTGTTTCCTACACTTCTATGATAAACCTTATTTAAACAATCTTTAAGTTATTTTAAGTCAGTTTCCTATGTTTACTTGTGAGTATAACTATTCCCTCAAAAAGAAGCTCACACTTTAAATTAAAGTGTTTTTAAAGTCTTTAAATTACTTAAGGCCACTTTCCCCAGTCTAGTTGACAACTATAGGATCATAAACATGAACTTATTCCCAAAACGAGGCTTTAAAGTTTATTATAAAGAACTGTCTAGTTTATTTTTTGTACATTTCAGCTTGTTATTTCCCATTTAGAGGCATACAAGGCGAATGTACAGGCTTATAGTGCGTTTATCTAAAGTTTGGCTGGGTGTAGAGGCTCCTGGGGGGCGTTGGGAGCCCAGACACATGGCTGTCTCTGTCGGAAGTTGCAGCAGAGATTGAAAAGTTAGTGCCTGCCTCCGCTGCGACCTCGTCCTGGAACGTGGACCTGGCTTTGATGGTGTTTTATTGCCTTAACACCATTCAATTCGGCTGACTGCGGGGGCCGGCCGGCGGTGGCACAAAACTTTGATTGCATTTTTTACTTTGTACGGGTTTCGCCCGACTGGCCGCCCCACTCACCCTGGCACGGGGTTTTAAGTTAGTTTAAACTCTTCTGCTGGCCGGCACCCTTTCCGGCTCCACTTTATTTCTTACTCTCGCCCGTCTTGGTGCTCTGTTAACGAGGCCAATTAGGATTGGCAGTGTGTTCGGTTCGGTTCGGTTCGTGGCCCCCTGCAGCCAGCTGTTTCTAATAAATTTCCGCTTAAATTGTTCGCCTAACAATCTTCGAGGTCGCCTCGCCTCCTCCTTGGCCTCGCAATTAACAATCGAAAAAGTTGGCCAGTTTCAATTTCTACCAGACTCACTGACACAGGCATACATCAAAATTTCCATTCTTTCCATTACTTTTTATCGAATACTTTGCATTTCTTTTGCTTTATGCTCGGCTTTCTGCTTTCTGTTGTTAAAAAGTGTAAAAGTCAAACAGGGGAAAGGGGGCAAAAAAGATGCAAAAAACAATGAAGGCACCAGCAAGTGATGAAAAGCTGACAAATCTGTTAATTAGCTTTGTTTGGGAGAACCCTCGCTGCTGACAGGATGGGGGTGGGGAATCGGGTGGCTTTCTTATGGAGGCGGGCTGGGTAGCCAAGGCCACCCCGGCCTTATCCTTTGTCTGAGCTCCAGTTCAGACTACCTTCTCCTTTTTCGCTTTTCGGTTTTTCGGTTTCTCGGTTGCGCCTGGCTGGATCTGCACTTAATCTTTAAGTGGTTGGCTGCCTTTTGCGGTGCATTAGTATCCGTGGCACTTCCCCCAAAAGCCCCTCAACCTGGTCCTGGGAAAAGGAGCTGTATAGCCCGGGAGGGGGAGGGAGGTAATGAAACTAATCCGAACTCGTGTTACGTTGCTGAATAAAATCAGAGCAAACGAGCAACTTGATTATTGTCTAGAGGTGCTCCACCTCTGCTACACTACTTCCACCGATCCACCGGCTCTGCTCATGAATTTGGTCCTCCCCCAATAGAATCCCCCCCTGTCTGCATGTTAATGAACTGCTCTCGGAGAACTCTGATTAAAATACGTGGTCAACTTTTGGACAGCCAATTGAGGACGCGTTTAGTGAGTTGTGCGCTTAATTCGGTTTAGTAATTTATGGACAAAAGCGCTCCCTTTAACCACTAAAATCCCCTTCTTTTTGGGGGGCCCCCAACCCCCTGGCAGTTATCCTAAATCAGTGGCAAACAAAAGTGGAAGCGAGCGAGAAACAAAGGAAAGCAAAACAACGTCGGGCGATGAGGAAAGAAGGGTGCCGGGTGGCGGGCAGATAAAAGTCTTCATTCATTCATGTCGACAAAATTATTTCTTATTTAAATAAAAAGCAAGCACTGCCAGGACTGAAGATTCGCTGTGGGTGCGGCATTTTCGGGGAGCTGCGAGATGATGCTACCCACTTAATATACCGCAAAGCCCGCACTTACGACGTCGCAGAATGAATAGCGGGGTATGTAAACATAAATTTTGCGAGCTCACTCTGGTGCTGGTGTGATGGCAGCCGCCTCCCCATAAGGAAAATAGAGGGGGTCTGCCTCCTGGCACATTGTGTTATCATCAGCAGAATATTCTATGCATGCACAAATGTTGCCGTTGTCATTGAATCAACCGGGAGTATGAAGTGAGTGCCGGGTCTTCAAAAACTGGGAAACCCGGCTGGAAACTGGAGTGGGAAATGGGGGAACTTGGTACTGGGTACTGGATAACCGAGAGTCCTGGTCATGGCCTGCTGCCTGCTGCCTGCCGCCCGATGAGTGACTTCCCAGCTTCCAGGGGCTCCGCTCATTCATTGTCTGCCGGGGCATGATGAAGCACCGCTCAGCCAGCCCATCTATTTCAGCGTGGAGAGTGGGGATGGGGAGCGGGTTTCCCCTAGATGCTCCTCCGTATGATTAGCGTTTCTGACTGGGAGCCAGAACTCGGTGCTAAGGGGCTAACAGGGATTACATGGGTCTTCTTGCAACTATTTGGAACCCTATTAGCTCGGGAATTATGCTGTTCTTTCACCCTGACACTGTAAGCGCTTCTCTATGACCTTACTTTCGGAAGGGAATTTTAATTTCCTTTATGGGGGCCACTATTTAAAGTGGATTTTTGTCTCGTGCATATTTTATAAGGTTGGGTTCCAGAATCCGCTTAAGGTTTTGTGGTTCGTTGTATATTGGCCTCAGCTTGAAAACACACTTGCGTACTTTCTTTCGGCATCATTTGCCTAAAAAAAAGTTATAAGCCTTTTTTTAAGATAGTTTTCTTGAAGTTCGCTTTGCTTATTAAATATGTTTGCTGTTCCGCTCGACAGTAGACCTCATTTAATTCCCTTTGTGCCCCAGGTGATGGGCCCTAAGTCCAATTAGAGAATTCAATTTCAATTTGGATTTGTTCTGCCATCGTTTGGGGGACACTAATCCAATTATGCAGTCAACCATTTCATTGTCGCCCAGTATAATTATGGCCAACAGCTATGGGCCAACATTAAGAAGCGTGTACATGTGTATGGGTGAGCTTTGAACCATTTCCTTTTACGTCATTTTGACCACGCTATTTCTAAATTTGAAAGAGCCTAATCATCTTTTATGCTCCGCTGGATGGGACACACACAGAGAACAGAAAAGCGAGAAGAAATTCACCCTCACCTATTGAAAGTCGACATTTCTAATGACGGGCCGACCCACCCAATATGCCACCCATCGCTTGACCCTGGAAAACCAGGCAAAAAAGGAAGGCAACGAATTTCCCAAAACAAAAAATGGGCAAAAAATTGGGGCGCAGCCGTTACATGTCTCGCAGCTACACACGCATACATAGAGATGAGGCTCATTTAAATAAAGGAAAATATTTTTTTCCATCCTGCCGCTTTTTTGTCCTCTGAGGACATTCGAGCCTCTCAAGACGGGGAACCTGCGGCCAGCGCCGTCTTTTATTTCGTTTTGTTTTTTAGTGGCGGATATTTGAATATAAATGGCGCATTTAGTTAGACTCTATCAAGCTCATTCCCATATATCTTTGGCAGCTTTCGACTGGCGCCCCCCCTCTTAAAGATTCACTTCCAATTCGAGTCCGAGTTGGCCTTTTATCATTTGATAGTTGCGAGCTTTTTGGGGCAGGAAAAGTAAGTTAAGAGCCGCCCCATTCCTCATCTGGCTTTAAAACATTCCATTTTATGTTGTAGTTTTGACAGAATGAGCAATAATCATGAATTTTGTCTTGGGCCATAAAAGAAAACTCCACTCCACTGAGGACCCTTTCTCCCAAGAATTCACCCGAACACATTAAATAAATGTTTCGCCCTTCTTTCCTTGGGTCCTTCTGGTGTCCTGCTTCGTTTTTTGTTTTATTTTTTTCGTTTTTTTTTTGTTTGATAGGGTGACAGCTTTAAAAAGGACCAAACGTTGCTCTGTTTTATTTTTAGCGGACATCGTTTTTTGGTCATTTTATTTAGTGACCTCTTTGGCCAGTCTCCGCCCCTTCGATCTCTTTTGTTTGTCGGTCAAGATTAGGAGGCATTTGCGGTCACGTTATTGCCCACTGATTAGGACGGGGACAAAGGCAAGTTAACTGCCTCACACGTAGCCAGTCCAGTGCCCTAGCCCACTCCCATTTGGCCAGGAGGTCCTAACGAGCTTTTCACTTCATTTTAGTTGCCTGCCCTGGCCCCCAGGGGAGAAGTATCTCGAGGCCTGGCCCAGGGACGGCTTTCTGCAATTCAATTTGAGGCCAGGTGACAGCATACTTATGCAACTTGAGGTTTCTTTGTTTTTTGAGACCAGCCTCGCGGCAGGAAAGTCCATTACAAAATTACAAGCTCCTCGAGTTGAGAGTGTTTTTGACTGAGTGTGTGTGGCAATAAATACGGAATTAGAGAGAACATTTGCTCCGGCATATACCTTTGTGTTTGCCCTTTCGAACAGGCAGATGGATCCTCCCCGGAAAACCAGGAAAATGGATGCCCAAATAGAAGCCACGCGCAACTGCAGGCAGGCAGGCAAACTGGCAGGAAAACACTTTGCGCCTCTTTCGGCTCAATGCACAACACTCACTAAAATTTAATAAATAAAAAATGATATTTATATTGCTTTATAGCCTTGTTTTTGCCACTGTTCCAACGCTGTTCTCTTGTCCCTTGTCTGTGTGCGCTTTGTGGTTTTTGTTTGGGGCGAAACATTTTGATGAAATATTTTTTACACACTCATTTCAAGTATATAAATTCCCATTTTTCTATATGAATATGTGCCCACTGCATACAGGCACTTGCATTTCGCATATCTCCCTGCGTTTTTATAAATGAGCAGACAGCGATGGCTGTGAGCGACAGGTAACAGACATTGATGGCAGCGTGAAGGCACATATTTTGCAGTGGAAATTAAAGGAGGCGAGTTAAGCAATCCAGAAATCCTATATGGGACATTGATATCCTGCACACTTCTCTCATAAATAGAAGGAATTTTAGACAGCCTGAAAAGCTATCCTAATTAAGAAATATGACACTTTCATCCAAAAATCGAATGAGTAAGGTAGTAGGAGAATAATAAATCTGAGTAAAATGTATCTGCTACTTTCAAGGTAAATATGTGATATATTACTCATACGCCCCGTAAATCGTTTATCCTCAATGCTTGGCAAACATTGGGAGTGTACAAAAAATGGTTCACCAAAAATAAACTCTTTAAAACCATCCTCACGTACCCATCCCCAATGAGAGGCTTTTTTGCACATATCGCTCATACGCCATGGTGACGCATTATTTGTTTTGTTTGCTGCGCTCCCAGTGGCCTTGCCTTTTGGCCAGGGCCAATGAAAATCGCACAGGCAGAAAATGCGAAAAAGTATAGAATATAAAAGTATAAGTCCCCGCAGCCTTACCCGAACGTAAATCAAACATTTCTGGTTAGACATTAGACATTAAAGAAGCAGGGGCGTAAATTTACAGCGCTTGTTGAGTCGATCCATTCGCAGAGGTTAATCGGGTTAATCCAGTCGGGCATCGGGTTAGGTTCCATCACTGGAGCTGGCTCCGGATCGGATCGGATCAGATCGCATCGGACAACTTACCGCACTTGATGCTCGGCTCACGCTTTATGGACGCCTTGCGCAGGGTCTTGGTCGTGAACTCGGGCTTGGGCTCCTCTTTCGGCTCCTTGAGGAGCTCATCGATCTTGGGTACCTTCTTGAGCACGGGCCGGATTTTGGACAGGTCATCGGTGCTCTTGCTGGGCAGGGGCTTCTCCTCGCGCTTCACGTGCCGCAGCTTGGGCTTGTCCAATTTGAAGCGGCGCCGCCTGTCGCGCTCCTCCTCCGTTTCACCCTCCTCGGCCTCGTCGTCGTCCTCGGTGGCCATCTTTTTCAAGGACTTGTCCCGCTTGACCACCACGCTGCGTAACTTGGGTTTCTCCATGGTAAAACGTTGGCTCAACTCACTTTCCGGTTCCGGCTTCTTGTTGACGGTGGTGGGGCGCAGTTGGGCCGCCTTCTTCACGTGCTCGGGCACCTTCTCGTCCACGGTGGTGTCCTCTTCCTCCTCGCTCTCCTCCTCCTCGGACTCGCTCTCCTCCTCGCTTTCCTCCTCCTCCTCGGACTCGGTTTCCTCTTCGGTCTCTTCTTCCTCCTCCTCGCTCTCTTCCTCCTCGGATGAGGATTCAGGTGGTGGTGTCGGCTCCTTCTTCTTCTTCAGCGCCGAGGTGGTGGCCACAGGCTTTTTGAGCCCCACGGTGGGCGCCACTTTTTTGACTGGCTCTGGCACTTTCTTGCTGCTCACGGGTTCCGGTGTCTTCTTGGCCGCCGTCGTGGACAGGGAAGATTTCTTCACAGGCTCCGTCACCTTTTTGGCTGGCTCTGCCACCTTTTTGGCCGGCTCAGGGGTTTTCTTTGCGGCTGCAGTGGTGGCTGCAGCTGCCTTCGGCTTGGTCGCCGTGGATTTTTCCCCGTTTTCCTTGGTCGCCGGTGTGGTGGCCGTTGTCGTGGCTGTTTTCTTGGCCCATGGCGTGGCGCTGGGCTTTGTGGTGCTGCTGGTGGCAGTGGTGCCGCCGTCGTCCTTCACCCATGGCGGGCGGAATGTGGTGCGTCCGCCGGGCGCACTGCTTGCACTGCTTGTTCCCGCACGGGGCGTCACGAACGGCATTTCGTCGTCGCTGTTGGCACTGCTTGCGGTCCTCTCGACTTTCCTCGACTATTTCCTCTGGTGGTTTATTTTTTTCCCGGCGTTATTGCTGTTAAATTCTCCAGGGGCCGATGTCGTCGCCCGTCTATTCGCACACTCTTTTTAAATAATTTGCCGTGAATTCTTTGCTTGTTTTTCCCGTTTCTCTTGGCGTTGCTGCTGATGAAAACACAGAACTTTGCACATTAGCACCGCCGAGGGAAGTTGTCCGAAAAAGTTCTTTCATTCAGATTTCCCGTGTTTTTTTCCCGTTTATTTTTCTATTTGTTTTTTTTTTGAAGCTGCCTCGCCTTGATAATTTTTTTTATACGCGTATTTTTTCTAATAGATTTTTATGTATTTTTTTCTGCGCGAATTTGTTGCTGGGAATTTTATTCTTGGTCCGCTGCCGACGATGAGCAACAGCTGTTTGAGATATTTTCAATCCGATTCAATTCATTTCAATTCGTGTATATTTGGGTATGTTTCATTTTCAATGTTATTTTTAACTGAATGCGCTCATTAGCTTTGCTGGCTGCTGTTGTTGTTGTTTATGCCTGTGTCGCCGTTTCTACTGAGCGACAGAATGTAGGCCTTTGTGTCATAGTCATGGACAGGGACATCCATGGATACCAAATGGGATAGGTATAGGAATATATAGGCACGGAGGCCGGGACAAATGCATCAACAAATCCCAACTGAGTGGAATGCTTTTGCAGGCGTTCGCAAAAACAGCCACAGTTGCAATCAACTGTGTAGGATGTCTAACTGTAGGATTAGATTACCCCTTATTACATGGCCACATTCGAGATTAATCGATGGTCTATATCTAAAGCAGCCTATATCTCTCAAATGATTTTTTTTCTCTGAGATGTTTACGTTTTAGAGAAACTTTAATGACTAAATATTTACATTACTGAAAATAAATATCCTACGGAATACCGAACACTTTTCAGAAAACATATTGTACCATTTGCTAGCCTATTCGCAAATATTGAGCAATTATTTCTAATGAAAACATAATTGGGCCATAAATATAATTAAATATCATTTCTGGCTATTTTTAGAGAAACCCAAATGAGCTTGGTGAATAATTTGAATTCGCTGATGCTAACAATTAACTTGAGCAGACAACAAATTTTGAATCATTTAGTCGTAGCCTGCAGCACTAGCACTTTAATTTTTTATGCAAATAGAGTAAAGGAAAATGTAATTATTTGCTCTTGCTCTTTTTCCGCTACGTATTTATAAAGACCTCATTTCTGGGAAAATGTAAACAACAATTTGCAACTTTTCCCTGCCTAATTGGGGAAAAGGAAGGCGAGAGAAATGCCTTTTGCAGACCGCTGCAACTCCCGGCGACCGCCACTACTATCTTGACCGCGGCTGTGCCTCGTGAATGTCCAGCTAAACGCCTGCGTATGTGTGTGTCCGTCCGTACATATGCACTCCAATAAACAGCGCAAGCAACAACAATGCCCCAGTGTACGGGAATAGAGCAACAAAAACAATAACAGAAACGATTTGCTCTGCCACTGGCTGCGATATGTAAAAGGCGAAAATATTTAATTTTAGGTTCTTTGTGCCGCCGAGAGTGGAAAAAAAGTGGAAAAAAGTGAGGAAAAAAGTGAGGGGAAAAGTGAAAGAGACGGGCGGCGAGAGAACTGCCCAAGTGGGAGAGACAAAACGGAACCGAATCGAAAGAATAAAAGGAAACATATCTCTGGCGCTTTCGTCTTTCGCCTTTCTATTTTTTTTTTTTGCTTCCATCCATCCATTTTGTTTTGCTTTTATTGTTGCTTTTGTTTTTATTCAACTGGCTCGTTTCACAAAGTAGACAGCAAAACGTACACAACACCAATGTTGTGGAGCAAAAAAGGCCAAAAACATTGGGGCGGGGGGTGGCAGAGTGTGTAGGATCTCTCGAGGAGGCGGAATGAAATCCAAATTCGTTTCATTCCATTGCCATTCCATGGCCGGTCCCAAAAACCATCCTCCACCCCACCGGCCAAACCTCCCCGTATTCATTTCAATTCCTCTCGTTCGGGGCGATTGCAAATTTTTTGGCCGGAGCGACGAACACTTTCTCGGTCTTTCCTGCATGGAGGCGTTAATTAAACATGACATGCAAATAAAAATTATACTTAGAAGTACAGTCAGACTTCTGCAGCAGAAACTGTCATGGGACTAACGGAATGTTTTGTCAAATATTGCTTTAAATGCAATTTAGGCTGCTTCCACTTGCGTTGTCAAAACTCAACTAATGTTGAACTCCTTGATTTTGCTTTAAATGCATTTCAAGCTGTTTTCATTGATATTTATCGAATATTAACTATCCAGTAATATGTTAAACCCTAAAATATCCCAGAAAATGTTTCATCTCCGCGCAATAAAAAGTGGCATAGGAATGTATTACTGTGTTTTTAAATCTGCAAAGGACATCTAAAGAGAGTAAAGCAGAGGCACGAAAAAATGAAATTTCAATTAAAATTGTTAACGAGACTGGCTAATTTGACTCGAAAGTTGCGAAGAATCGTGCTCGGAATGGCAACTAACTAAGCTAATGCCCGGCCATATTTCATCCTAAGATTGCCTGTCAACAAAAGTGTTTAAAAATATCGCCGGGGATATTTTGGGAACAGCATAGACCATTCATAACGCCCCTCCAGAGAGATTTATTAGATCGATTGGCCAGTGACAAGAGCCTGAGCACAGCGCTTTCGCAAGTTCTGCGCATTTCGCCGCCCAAATGTACACGAATATGTGGCGGTGCTATATTTTTGGATATTTCACGGATTTTTCAGAATTTTATTATGTGTATTAATTGGTTCGTTCGGTCGCTGCAGTCTGCGTTGCACGTTCTCGTAGTTGTACAATATATTGGATATATATGTATTTTTTTTTATATATATTTGAACTATATAGGTGTGGTGGTTGGGTCAGACACCCGAACACCCGCACACCACCACAACCGCAAACACCACACACAGAAACACACGGGCACGGAGAGTGAATTTTCAGCAGCGGAGGCAGCAGCGCCTATGACGGCGTTTCAAAAACTAAATTCATACATTTTCCAACGGCACGGCGATGCCTGAAATTTTTTTAAAATTTCCCCACTCGCTCTCGGCACATATATGCCGCTCTTGGGCATCCTCTCATTATCTCGGAGAGAACGAAATCAAGTGAAATGAAAATTTTGTTGACCGACAGAGGAATATTTTTAGCATCTTTTTCCGATTTTGCGGCAGGGGTGAGGGGGCTGGGTGATATAGCGGATACGATTGACCTTACGACAGGTGCAGTTCAATGGAATTATTAATAACCCGCTTCAAGGATACAGTTCCCCGTTGGCTTCCCCGTTGGGCCCCCTAGTTATCCGCTCATTAGGCGCCTCTTATCAGACTCCCCGCATTCAATGGGGCACAATTACGCAAGTTTCCCCAGCGGCGTGGGCGTCGCAGCTAATTTCAGGGGGAGTGGGTGGTTGGGACGTCTTACCCTGTGATAAAAACCACTCGTCTAGAAAGTCCAAACCCATTAGTGCTTCTGTTCGACGGTCTGTCCGGTCCCAATGCGTTACTTCTCTCCGAATCGCTTTCAATATTTACATTGTCTACTAAGTGGCTGCTCCCGCGTTTCACTCAATTGTGGTTGACATCTCGGGGGAGCGGTGCAATCGATCGATCGATCGATGGGGCAGTGCGTGGCTGCATGACTGGTCCCAATGATCGCATATCGATTGGTCTAGGGCTGATGAGGATGTCATGTCAATCAACAGATGAGATATGAATAGATAATATGCCAGGTATTGTCATAATATACTGATTAGACAAGTTTCATAATCATTTATTACTAAATCTATGATTATAAATCCAGTGTTCTGTAATCTCTATCAGTTAATAAACAGGGGTATCATTAACTAATATGAATTATTTTATCATAATATACTGATTAAAGAAGTTTCACAATTAAACATATAATTAAGCTTCCAGTGTTTGGATAAGTGAATTAAATTGGTACCCTTCTGTAAGCTCTATCAATCAAAGGAGTTACATTCTGATAAAATGTATCTATCATATCTGGCTGAAATCAATCAAATAACTCCAGCAGAGCGAAAACAACCGATTAAAGCGAATGTCACTGCCACAAATATTTGTTTAACTTGCACTGTTCGTTATCAGAAGTGTGTTTTTAAAATGTTTTTGTTTTAAGCTCCGCCCGAAAGCAGGCCACTTGTTTTTTTGCGCTGTCAGCGTCAGCCGAAAAGTATGCCAAATTAAACAGCAAATATTCCCACGCCACATGACAGTGAACATTTTCGCTTTGCAACCAATTGAAATTTTGTGGCAGCCACCAACTCGTCTAACCGTTTTTCACAAATATTAATTACGTATTTATTTATTTCATAAAACACCACATATGTTTGGAGGACTTTAAAAATCCGCTTTAAGGCGATTGCGTTCTGCGTTTGGAATTCCAATATGCGACATCCCCTGAGGCTTTATTAATTCATCAGTTGGACCTAGAAACGCTTTTTCCGCATGTGAGGATTGGGGCTTATGGACCCCCAAACGCCACTTCACCTCCCACAAAACGACCCCCATGGCGAGCCAATGTCAAATGGCTGGAAAAACCTTTCGATTTGTGCGGGGTCGCCGACATTTTCAGCGCCGCGTGTCGACCAAAAACTTGTGCCATCGAAATCGAATTTGACACAAATTAATTGCTATTTGATTTGACAAGTGCGAATGTGGGGCGGGATGTCGGAATTGACTGTATGTATGGACAGAGACGGCCACAGGATGGGGGTTATGTTTAAGTGTTATCATCTAGAAATTGCTTTATTTGTGAAATGTTCGAAGAGACATCTAATGAATACTGAATGAACTCCTTGGCGTTGTGCGGGGAGCCGAGCTCGTTGTGGCTTCTCTTAAACTGCTGTTGCGAGGGATGAGGGTCTGGCGGGGACCAGACCTTAACTAGACCTTGGGCGCAGCTGGCGGGGATTGAGGTGCCGCCGGCGGGTGGGCTGGCGCATGGACGTGCGGTTCCACTGGGGCCGGAGTGCTGGCCTCGGTAGCGTTAAGCTGGGTGAAGTGCGGCCAGGTTTGGATCTCGGCGAACAGCCTGTCGCCCGGGCACTCGGTATCCCGCACCTGTCTGTGGCCCAGCAGCTTGTAGGCGGGGTCAATGTAACCCTTGAAGACGCCGAAGGCAATCAGGCTCTTGGCCGCATCCAACATCTGCTTGGGCGGCAGTTCGGCTGGAATGAGGATAGGTCATCATTAAAGAGTTTTAAATATTCTGTTGTTTAATACGGAATGGGTATTCTTTAAGTAAGCCCTATCCTTAATTGCAAAGACATATCCTTCCTACTCACTTCTCCAATCTCCGATGAGGACGATGCCCACGCTCTTGTCATTGTACTTGGGGGCATGGGCTCCGATAACATTGAATCCCCTTCCTGTATAGATCATTCCATCGCCGCCGATCCCGAAGCTATAGCCAATATCATTCCAGGCGCGCTCCAGTTGGTGGAAGTCCTGCATGTCCCGCATGCTCTTCATGCATTCCGGCGTGGTATAGCACACGGCTGGCATATAGGAGTGGTGGATAATCACGTAGGGGGCGGCTCCCTCGAAGTGTTCCACGGCCTTGGGCAAGCGGGCTCCCCACTCCTCCCGCGACACAATTCGACTCGAAGGCACTACATCGCCCGTATTCATGTGCTGGCTATAGCCTGGAAGTAAAGATAGGTTTCCGGGATTAGTGAGGCTTACATTTGCAATTGTTGGACCAAGCTTTGTTAATACCTGCCTCATAAAAAGCTATTTAAAAACACTTTATAGTTGCAATTTATTAACTTAAAGCTTTGGAGTTCCGAAATCCTTATTCATTTCTAATAAAAACCCTTTAATTTCGATAAATTTTAAGGAAGATTATCAAAACCCATTTCAAAACACTTTAAAAGTCTTATTTATCTTATTTTTAGAGAATTTTATCTCTAAGTCAATCTATAATATTTCCAAACTATTATATATTTCTTCAAAATTCACTTTAATTTCGCTGAGTGCTCAGGTTCTTCCCCTCACGGAAAATTTGGCTTTCAAATTTTGTTTTCGGTGTGAACTGTTTGTTTACATTTATTCCCGTGAATTCCTTGTGGTGGCGTAAACAAGTTCAATTTTAACTTTTGCCATGAGTTATATCTGGCGCGTAAGACTCTGGCACTTCCAAGACAGTCGGCCAATGTTGGCCCTAATTGCAAAAGGGGGCGTGGTGTGCGGGTGTGCGAAAAGGGGGCGTGTGGTCTGCGGTAGTTCCGCCGTACATCGCTCACATTCCATTGATAAATGATGGCCGGGTTCCCCACGCGGCGCTGCTGTCTGCGGATGTCTGTGGGTCTCTGCGGCGGTGGCTGCGGTTCCGACGAGCCACGATTTTCAACTGACTCCGCGATTCCCCGATACCCCGGCGCAGCTGAAAATCCCCTTTACGAGCTCCAAAACAACCAGTTGCCGATCGGCTCCGATGGGCAATAGCGATCGGCGTCATCAGCGGCTGCCTGCTGAGCGGGAATCAACTATGCTAAACTGTCGATGAGATGGGTGATTTTTATTTGATTTCGCATTTACACCTATCTACACATATTTGATATTCCAGGGTAAAAGCGAGGGTTATTGGTGAGATATTTTTACCAGTTAATCAATGAAGCGTATCTTTTCTGTCCACTTATTAGATATGTTTTTGTATCTTTCAAAAATAAATATTTGCCACCGCTTTCGGGCCAACATGGCGTATTATTTTTATATTTTATGCGCCATATTTTTCAACGCCTCTATGGTGAAAGTAAATATTTAAATTTGCCAACAGAAAACACTATTCCCCCCCGTTTGTGGGATACAAATCGTTGGTAGATTATCTGCAGATAGATGTATCTATTTCGCTGGCTCAGTAGGGCATTCTCGATTCGCTGTGGCTTGGGCCACATCACCGTGACTCAGCTTAAAGCCCGAAAGCCAAGCCAAATGGCAGAGGAAGCCGACTCGCAACAGGTGCTACGGGTCGGCTATCATCTATCAATGGCGTGAGCGTTTGGCCGTTGACACTGCGGGCCGGAGAAAAGGCCGGCAGTCGGTGCGGTTCCGTTTGGCCCTGGTTCCTCCCCCGGCGTGAGTCATAAATGCAAATGCAGACTCACATTCAAAGTCAGGCTCCGATCCGAAAACTATTTCATTCAAATTTTGCTTTATGTGTGCCCAGAGCCGGAGTTGGCAAACATGAAAGGGAAGCTCGTCGGTTGCGGGGCTTGAGCTCATCGCCTTGGCATGTTTGCCGGCGTCTGCCAAAAACTCCGGAACACGCCGGGCCACTCCCGACTGTGGGCGTTACGCCTCGGCATTTATATGCATACGGAAAACTTAGAGCGGGTGCCGATGGAAAAGCCGGAAAAGCGAAAACGAAAACGGGCGACGGAAACAGGAGATGCAGCACTTGGCTAAGTTAATAGCGGCAGTTTCTAATTAAAATTTACGGAGAGCGAAAGTTGCGTGGGCACACAGCCGAGGTCAGCATAATAGCAGTGTTGACATCCGGCAAAGTAAAATGGGAAATTAAGCGTTAAGTACTTTTCACACTACTGTAGTTCAGTGAGTTAAGGAAATATATTTGCATTTTTTGTATACTTCAAAGTTTGTTCATGAGAAAAACAGAAGGTCATGGCCAACGGCTTTGGGTTTTCTAAACAAACTCCATTACTATTTTAAGTGTTCGTATTGTTCTTCTTTTTTGCTACTTATTAAAAATGTTTTTATATGCTTTGCAAGCTTTTAACGCTCATATTATAAACAGCTATTTTTTAAGATGTTAAAGTGTATAAGGTTGTAGTGTAGGAAAAAGGGTTTTCTCCTTTATAACTTTCAGTAAATTATAAAGTTCAGCAAGTTGTGAAAACTTCTTTAAAGGACTTCAAGTGCTGTCACTTTCTCCCCATCTGTTCGCGAGTGTCGCGCCCGCACTTTGGCACCTATCCTGAATTCGGGATTCTGGATCCTGGATCCTGGATCCCGGACTTCATGGGCGGCACGTGCTTGAATAATAAACAGAGCAGGAAAACGCGGGATTGCTTTGGGGATGTGCGATATGCAAGGATGTGGGGGAAGTGCCGAATCGTTGACTGTTTAATTTATGCCGCTTAGTTTCTAGTGTGTGTGTTACATGTTAATTACATTTATATTTACAGCCGGGCACGAAGGGCTCAAAATCAGCCCGCTCCCCTAATTGTTACCCTAATTGCGCGGCCTAATAAAGTAAACATTAAAACCCCTCGGCCTAATCAATGTTGCGAACTTGCCACATAAGCCCCCCCCCCCGAAATTCACACCCCCTAAAGCGAAAACTATCACCTCACCTGGGCTTTTGCACCTGCACAAAAAGTAATTTCACAGGCAGAGGCGCAAAGTTCTTTGATAATTTTCGATTAATCCCACGGACGGTTTATCGAGCCCGAGCTGCCGTGCTGATTAAATTCTCGCATAATTGAGGCATTTAAATTACCAGCGAATAATTAGAGTGGCAGAAATTCACACACACCCAGAGAGCGTTGTGGAGTGGTCCCTTAGGTAATTGTTTGTTTTTAATCAGGCAAAGCACATAATAGAGACATTTCAATATTATTATGTATGTTGGCGGTGCCGAGGAGCCCGTCAGTCTGCCATTAAACAAATATCCGTGCAGCCGTGAATTGTTTCGGCGGAATGTGCGAAATTAAGTCACGCTCGATTACAACAAAAATTAAAAGGCAACAGGCAAAAAACAACCGATACCCGTACAACGGCAAAACAAAAAGTACCCGGAGCAAACAAACAGAAAAAAGAACACAATAAAAGCAGCAAAAAAGAGGGAAAAAGCTAAAAAACCAGAAAGAAAGTGTTCTAGGTGGCGAAACCGAAGATTCAATTCCCTTCGCTCTACCTATTCAAATCTCATTGGGTTGCTTGTTTCTGATCTCTAGGATTTCCTGAATCTGAACCGGAAAGCTAATATATTTATGTTGGAAAACGGAACCATCTTCAAACTATATATGTCTGAATGATTGCTTGATTTCCTGAATCCCAAAAAAATGATTATCGAACAAAATCAAACCATCTTTAAAATATTCCTCTTTGTATTTTTAGTGGTTCATTAATATATTACCATTTATCTGGTAATTATTATATTATTCTATTCCGCAAATATTATATTATTCCATTCCACAATCATTAGTATTGCTCTATTATTCAGTCCCACAAACATTGTTATCACTCTATTATTTTATTCCTCAAAACGACCTAAAATATTTGCATTTGCCCTCAAAAATTAGCATGTTACGTGCTTATTTTTTGCTTTTACGGACAAGAACGCTGCGCATATTTTAAATTTTATTTATTTTAATATGTTAAAAGGCGTTCTTTTTATTTTGGCTGCTTTTGATTCAACACAAAAATGCATGCTGATATCAAGTTTCATTGATATTTTTATTTGCGAGCGAGAAGGCTGAGAGAACTTGATAAGCGACTCTGAGCTTCGGTTAGGGTGCGCATATAATTATGAATATTAAAATCAAAAACCATTTCACTCGCCCGCTGGTTGTCAAGCAGTAAATGACAATTTTGTTAAATGTCAGTAATTAATTGAAACAAAAAATCACATATCTGACAGCGTGCAAATTGTGCATACATTATACGGAACATATATTATCAGCTGACGCTGATTGCACTTGATGGGCGCCCAGAAGTCCAGCAAAAAGAACTGAAAATCACCACTGCGATAAGGCGGCTCGTGTATCTAGTCAATTTTGGTGCTCTCAGGGGCATGTCGATAAGAAGCAAGCCCCAAAAGCCCGCCACTTACCCATCATGGATAGCAAAACTAATCCCAGTGCCGTCATGTTGCTGTTGTTTCTGGATGTTGCTGCTGCCCTGCGCTGTTGCTGCTGCGATGCTGCTGTTGCAATTGTTTCTGGCTGGCTTTTCGGCTTTTCAGCTACTTAGGAACTTGTGTGCGCGCACCAAATGTGACTTTGATTTAGGAACTTTTGTGTCGATTGCTGCTCGCTTTTAGTTGTTTGCTTGTTTGGTTGTTTGCTGGTTGTTGGTTGTTTGCCGTGTGTTGTTATTGCTCGGCTGGCTGTGGCTGTGTGGCAAGAGTTGTGCGAAATTTCGAAGGTCAGACTTTGGTTTGGCAGCTTTCTGCTCGCTCGGCGGCCTTATGCTCCGTATCACAATCGCGAATGTTGGCCAGCATAAGGGCGGGCCTGAGTTTATAGAAAAATTCACACCGATTTCGCACCGCCGCCGCTGACGTCGCTGCTGGCGCCGCTGCTTCCGCTCCCGCTGGTCGTTGTTGCTGCTGCTGCCGCCGCCGCCGCCGTAGGAGCAATGCCAAACAAATTGGTAATCGCATGAAACTTATGGCCCCAACGCTCTCGCCGCTCGCTCTTTGATTTGGATTTTTTAAATTTCGCGACCGCTGCCGCTCTCGGTTTGAGCTTTCTGCTGCCGCTGCCTCGGCTACCGCCGCTGCCTGCGCTACCGCCGCTGCCGGCGTCGACGGCGCAGCTGAATTTGATAAAGTTGTTATCAGCCAGCAGTGGGTTCCGCTAAGGTCACTTTGTGGTCTTTAGGGAAATTTAATACGACTATCTATTGGTTTTCGCGGTGAATTACCCATGACAGTGCGAATTCATTGGCCCCATTCAACCGCATTTCACCTCTTCCGATCGCCGGTACTTTTTCGCATCTGAAGGGTTCTTTTTTGAGCACTACTGTTACGAGGGCCGCCACACGTGTCAGCGTGAATCGGCACTCCGCCCTATAGATAGGGGTGCAGAGAGAGAAAAGGGGTGTACTTCGCGCTATAATAATCTTTATTACCTACGATACCAATGCTTTTTCTCGAAATGATTTATATATTTTAATACATTTTTTAATTTTATATACAAAACATAATTTGTTTAATATTTAAAGAGAAAATATATATGTTTAATATCAAAGAATTCTCATTTATTTTATTTCTATAAATATATTATTATATATTTTTTACTTAATTTTTTAAATATATGTATAAAACATATTTTCCCATATTTAAAAGGATTATAATATAAGTTTGTTTAGTTTGTTTAGTATCAAATAAGTCTCTTATACTTTATTTCTGATGTTCCCTATTCATTACCTATTTATTATTCATACCCAAACCTATTTAAAAGTCACCACTTTTCTCTGCGTGCACATAATAAGTATACTTCACCCTATCACTTTGATATGCAATTAGGGTTAATCATCGCAATTGAATTTGAAAACGTTGCCTAGGCTATAGGGCAGAATTCACGCCTCGCAATCACAACTTCCGACAGGGGCTAGTGATTAACAATTAAAACTGTTTTGGATTATGGCGATTAGAGGACCGTGATGCGGATGGTTGATCATTTGGATTGGGGAGGAACTCCATATATAGTAGGGCAGTTCAATATCGGTCAGTCTTGAAGGTCGCCGCTGATAAGGGCTTCCTATCAGGCCCATAAATCAGCGGGGGGAACTTTGTTGACAATCTCTTCAACAATAGTTGTTGGGGGGACAGTTCGCGATCAGCCTGCTGCAGACTGCTTTTTGGCACTCGACAATGACAAAGGTTCGAGTTTGTAATGGCAATTTATTATTGTCACTGTTACTTGGCCAAAGTTTTGCGGAACCACAAAAAGCACTCCTCATCTATGACTCATTCATTGTCTTAACTATCTCTTTCAAAAATATTATTATTCAGTTTTCGAAGACACAGGTGGCGTTTTATTCTTATATTTGGGCTTGATAAATGAATGAGCCCATTTCCATAGCTTCAGGTGATTTTTGGTGGCTCGAAATTTCGCAGTGTCATCGTTGTATTTAAGATACTTAGTCTCATCGTTATATTGGATAAAAAATTGGCTGATGCAATAATTTGGATTGATAAATGATAAAGACATTTCTATAGTTTGAGATGATTTGTATACCATGGTTTTCTACTTTTCTGTTTTTGATTGGTGTTTAATACGATTTGTGAAGTATTTACATTTTTTAAAACCTTTCTTTTTTTTTAGCTGTTAGATCTAAAATGATATTAACAATTTATAAATTTTTGAAAGAGAACTGAAAAATGGTTAGGAATTTTAAAAGAAATCATTTCAAGCGACTGCATACAAAGTATCTCAATCCTGCTCAATTCTAAGATGTTTGTGTTATTTCCTATATCTTATTAATGATTAGAGATCTAAATAAATAAATGATGTGATCCTAAAAAAGATGTTCCTATAAAATGAATGTATTCTTGGTATATGATCCTAACTCCATTTCTGATACTAAAAACCGTGACTTTTTCGCAGTGACTTCAGAGGCAGCATCTCTGCCCCTCGTCGTTCTCTGTGTCATTTGCTTTCTTTGACCACCGGACATACTCTTTTTTTTTTTAATTTGTAGCCGTGTGATTTAATTTTATTTTTTTTTGGACCGGGGATGCCCCTTGGTGGGATCGCGTTGGTTTTCGGGGGAAGCCCGCTGCAAATGCGGCGGGTACTAAATTGCTTTAGTCGGAGTGCCGAGATCGGATGGATAGACAAATTAACAGCATTTTATTTTCCGTCGTCGATTTATGGCGAACGAGCACATTCCATCCTCAGCTTCATCTCGATCTTAATCTGAATTTGTTTTTTCATTTCATTTATTTGTGTGTTTCGTGTCGAACACTTTGGGGGGAGCACCGTGGCCAGATGCGTTCTGGCGCCTCGGCCAAAGGAAGTCCAAATCACCGGACTCATTTTCTCTGCCTCTGCTGCCTTATTTTATTTGCTGTTTATACCTGCGGCAAGGTAAACACGCAGACCACACCTCCGTCCCCCCCTCAAAAACCGAATATTTATTACACTTCAAAAAGGGGAAATTTCTCGAACGCTCTTTCCAAATTGTTGAATTGTTTTAGCAGAAAAATAGTTGTGGCGGTACTTACCGCAACTTGGGGCCAGCTGTTGTTGCTGGAACAGCTCCGAATCCGTGAGGATTGCTGGGGGACTGGTAGTGGAGACGGGGAAAGTGGAGTCGGATCCAGACGTCTTGTCGCCCATGTTGCGTGCCAATGTCTTTGAGGCTAACTGAGGTGAAGTCCAAAGCCATCGAACAGAACTCAACTATTTCGAATCGCTGCTGCCAACAGGTGCCTTTGATTAGGTCTTGTAATCTCGAGTTGCTCTTCCTTTTTTGGGGGGCACTTACCTTGGACACATAATCCACTGGTTTGGAATCAATGAATGAGTGCTCAGTGTTTATGCTTTTCAAGAACACTGCTTTTACCCCATTGTTTGTGCCCCACCCCTGGTTATAACACAAATAATTAAAGATATTTTATGGCCACAGGTGTGCGATTCAGATAAACACACACGCTGAAAAAAAGTATTTGCAATTTATCTTTTTTTACATTAGATGTTCCGTACGAAAATCGAAAATACTTAGTTGTATTTTTGAAATTTTCCATGTACGCTTTATAAATACATTTGTAAACAAAACGGGGGTATAACAATGCAATTAAGAGGTGATAAAAATCAAGTAAGGCGGGTTCATCAGGGGGTTATTATTATCTGGGGGGATCCCCGGGCATTTCTGGGCTCAAATCGCCCGGTTAGAGCATTGCCCGTTCGACTTTCGGCTGCCAGTTTGGCTGACCATTGTGTTCATAATTTACCATTCGACTGGCTACCCGCTAATCGCACATCTTATCAGGGTATTAAGTGCCGCTCACTAACTACGCCTTGGCACGCTCTCCCGATCAAAAAGCGCCGAGTGGGGGGCAAAAATCACACGCAAAATCACAGGCCTTCTTTTTCCCAAACTTTTGATGGGCAAGCCATGCAAGAGTCTATCTACACGGCGAGCGAAAACGGAATAATTTCAGTTGGATACAATGTACAGACCATATCAGTTTCCACTGTTTTTTTGCTCCATCGGCGTAATCTCAATCATTATAAATTGGTCCCGAGCCAAATGAATATCAGGCAATAATGTGAAGTAGTAATTTATTGATTTGAAGCCAAGGGCCTGTTTTTCAATGTCCGATGAAAGACAAGTGGCGTTCTAGATAGTGGGGGGTTTTTTAATTCCAAGTGCTTAATCAGCGTGCAGAAAACTGACCCTATATAATGTTCGTGTGCTAATAGAGCTCAATGGAGCACTGATATACTTCTTCGACTAATTATGAAATGAGATATTGGTTTTAATGAAATATGAATATTTTCCATATTATAATATTTATGTTAAAAAAATGTCCATTTAATCAAGAGCTGGATTTAAATGCTTAGATATGGCAGATACAAAAATGTATAGACTTATTTGTACTTAATTATTGACCATTTTATTTTTGAAGGATAGTCAAGATCCTTTTATTTTACGCCTTTAAAAATCTTTACATTTTTGCTAAATATTAACAACATTGATTTTTCTGAGTGGACACATATTCAGAATTAAGCCTACGCCACCAATTGAAATCTTCGGCAGTGCGAACAATTCATCAGATGCCGCCATATCATTGTCTGTGCTGATTAGTTACGCCTTGCTGGTTGGCAAGGAGAGACCCCCAATACAGGGGGGGCTGTACCAGGAGGCTGGGGGCACTGGTTCCTGGGAACTGGTATCCTTGTAGCGGCACGCACATGCCATATATTAGGACGCATAAAATGACAAACGACTCGCGAGGCGCGTAAATTGAAAACTCGCTGAGCCTGTGCGAGATTGCCTGTGGAAAGGCTGGGGACTGGCGACTGGGGAATCCGGGAGGGGGAAATGGGTATACGTATATATGGATTTCGGCGACTTTTTGGCTGTTTGTTATTGCTGCCTGAGCAGCGCCAGAGTCTCACTCTCGCCTGCTCCTGGCTGTCGGCCAAAACTTTGCCAAAGTATTCAAATTAAAATTTCAATTAAGGAAGTGAATTTGTGTGTGCCGAAAGTGTATTAAGTCTATATAGCGGTGGCATCTTGGCATTTCACTGCTTCTGTATTCCACGTGTGCGTCGCCTGCCAGCGCCCACTCGGATACCCAGCCTGGCGGGAATGGGGGGCCTAAACCGAAGAGGAGCAAACCGAACAGATCCTGGTGGCAGCCCGCCTACAAACGGCATCGTCGTCGCCTGTTGTTTGATTTATTGCCAAAGTTTGTCGTCTGTCATATGACATAAGGAGTACTGTGTTGGAATATTTTACATTTTACGCGGCTCCCCAGCCCACTGAAGCACCTTGCCGGCTGACATTTTCCATTCAATTTGGAATGAGTGCGAAAGAGGCTTTGGTCGCTCCTCTGTGGGCATTATTAATAATGCAATCAATTTGTAAACAATTTGGCATATATCAATGCGCTTCGTGCTGCCCATAAATCTTTGGGAAATTAGCTCAGTCAGCCCACCCACTGTTGCACTTAAAAATATTAAAAGCTAGTGTTTCACACAAATAAAGTTTGATGGGTTTTGTGGTTAGGACATTTTAAAAAGGGGCAATAAATTCAAAGATGCACCTTAAAGATAAATCGTGTCTTAAAGAATCGTGTCCATATAAGTGTTACCTATTTGCTATAATCCGTCATAAGAAATGTCTGCTTAATACACTTGCTTAAAGCTAAGCTTTTATAAGGCCTCAAGACAAGGTTGACTGTCATGACAACATCATAATAATGGGTTTTATGAGGCTTTCTGATCCCAGCTTTTTAAAATAATCTTTGGCCAGCGTCAGCGTTTTAAAATGCTATCAATGTGGGCCAAGAGTAAGCCAGTTATTTCTTTGGCCATATATTTTAAAGCACCGCAAATCCGTTGGGATTCTTATGGCACACAGTATATTTTTTGGCGAGTGTGGTCATTTGCATGCCAGCCCCCCTGACAGATTGCTGGGCTGTCCTGGTGATGGATTGGCGGCTGGTTCTGGCCGGGAATTGTTTCTGGGGGAGCAGGGTCATGACTGCTAGTTGGGAGTGTGGACAGGGGGCGGTTCCAACAGATTCGGCCATATTTCTGCGTTTTGGCTGCTCCAGTGGCTGCTGGTGCTTTTGCTGGCGCTGCTGCTGCTTTGGCAGTTAGTGACAGCTGCGGTGATGGCTGCAGTTTGGGGCTGAAAAAACCCGAACCCAAAACCAAACTCAAACCAGAAATGGAGAGCCGGGGCAACCATAACGCTTGTCCGGTTGGCAGCCATGCATTCCCTAACATTGGAGGAGAATTGCCCTCGGACCGAGAGCCTTTGACTGGCCGAAAAGAATGGAATTCGTTTGCAGCTGTTTGCCCAAAATTTCAAATTTCTGTTTTCTGTTGCCCGAATTTCCAATGGATGGGTCAGAGTAGGCAGTGGTAGCACATAAAAGACAGTCAACAGCAAAGGGAAATGCCACTCGTACAGTAAACTTTCAGCTCACAGATCCCTGCATATATCTGCTTTACAGAGGTAAGTTCAGAGTTGAACATCCTCAAGCTAATTGAATGAAGTTTGCCCCATGGAGTGTGTGTGTCCAGCTGAGATTCTTCCCTTGCGGAAGGGCAGCGGCAAATGGAAGTTCCCACCGAACAACCATCCATTCTCGTCCCCATCCTTAGCTTGCCTTGGCCCCAATTTAAAAGTTTATGAACTTGTCAGCCAACTGGCGCCTCCACTCAGACTCTCACCATCATCGCTCTGATATTTTTTCTCTCGTTTTTTGTGTGTTTTGACAGGAGGAAGGAGGAGCAGGACCATCGACCAAGGACCAAGGATGCCGGGTCGCCTCAACCAGCAGCACGCGGCGTACGCGCAACGCGTGGAGCAGGAGAACAACCGGGTGCAGGCCACACAGGCGGTGAACAGCTACTACAGCCACTGGGGCAAGGTCACCTCGCGCTTCGAGAACTGGACCAACAAGGAGTACTACGAGAAGGCCGACCAGCAGATCCAATCTCGCCGAGATCAGCAGGAGAAGCAGGCGGCCCTCAGTGAGCGGCAGAACCGACTTCGCCAGCTTTTGGCCTCCGAAAATGAGGCCTACGACAAGGAGATGGAGCGAAGGCGGAGACCACGGGAGCCTGGCGGTGGTGACCTCCAGATGCTGGGCCGAGTAAACCAATCTCTGAAGGAGCAGGAGCAACTGCGTCGCAAACTGGAAATGGAGGCCAAGCTCTACGGTCGCTGGCGGCATGGCGTCGATGATGAAAAGCTGCTCTACCAATCCAAGTCAGACAACGAAGTGCTGGCCAAGCTCAACTGGCTGGATCGCCAGATCGAGAATCAGCAGCAGCGGGAGGAGAAGCAGGCTTTGGCCGCGGAAAGGCAGCTCCTCTTGCAGCAGGAGATTAGCCGCACGGAGCAGGCCCAAAAGGAGCGTCAGCAGATCCGAGAGCAGCAGCTGCGCGAACTGCGTGCCCTCCAGGAATCCCACATGGCGGAGCTGCGTCTGCGCCAGCAAGAGACGGACAAGTTGAAGGAGGAGGAGCAGCACTTCCAGCTCTTCTTGGGCGAGCTCGATAAGGAGCGTGAGCTGCTGGAGGAGAGCAGTGCTCTGGTGCTCAAACGCGTGGACTCCGGACACGCTTTCAACCTCAAGAAGATCAAGGTGTTTATCCGCCAACGCAGTGAGGCCAGTCGCAAGCAGATCTCCCTGTGCGTCAACATGCTGCAGCGCATGTCCAAGTACGCGGTCAAGACGGAGGAGCTGAAGAACCTGCTCGAGAAGTACCGCTCCCAGCTGGAGAACGAGGAACTTGCCTGCGCCCAAATAGAAACCATGTACGAGTCGGAGGCCAAGTACAATCTGCAGCGCTGCGAGGAGAACTGGCGGGAACAGCACTTGCAGCGCTACGGAGAGCTGAGCAAGTTCATCGACCAGGAGAAGGATTGCCTAGGCAGCTTGCTCCGTCAGAATGTGAGCCAGCAGCAGGCGCTGGTGGAGCTGAGGAGCCAGCATCTGACTGGCATCGAGCAGGCCAACAAGCAGCTGGAGCAGCTCAGCCAGGAGCAGGCAGAGATGGCTGTGCCATCGCTCACCAGTCTCAAGGAAGTGGAATCACAAGCTGCCGTTTCAGAGGACTCGAGGTCGGAGGAGAACCTCATGCCCAAGGTTAGCGACTCCTTTTCCAACCTCAACTTGGATGTGTGGCAGGATCTACCGCCGGCTCGTGGCGAAGACGACCTGCTGCGCCTGAACAAATCTCGCTCTCTCAATGTGGTCACCTCGCAGACAGCCGCTCCTCCGAAGTTCGCCCGCAAGCGAGTGGCCTGGACCTAACAATTAGATTACATTAGATCCTTGTCGTTCCAGCTTAAATTTGAATGGTATTATTAGTGCTAAGTCTAGTTTAATCCCTGTTTAGCCATAGTTTAACTTTTTGAGTGAGCCCTTAATACACTCCACACACCCCCACACACATATATGTAAAACCCCCTCCCGCCCACACTTCAACGCACTCCAGTCCAATGAATTCCACTTCACCCTAACGAACACCACTCTGTGCACTTGTAGTTGATAAGGCTGATAGATAGGCGCTCCCCCCGAGGTGGGGTCAATAAATCACTCCATTTGTGGGCCAGCAGGAAGTAAGGCTTTAATTATTGTCAAGTGCAGGGTGGCGCCAGGAGCGGATCTCTCTGCCAGCGGGTGAAATAAACTATTTACAAGATTGAACAACGTCATGTTGCCAAATAACAAATCTATCTAGGTAAGTACAAATATTGTGGCTTTAAAAGAATAGGCTTTCGACACCACAAGTCAAATTTGCGAGCAGCTTAGGGAAATATATGGCTGTCAAGTATTTGGATTTGAAATTGTTCAATTATGGCCGACACAATTCCCTGGCATCAGATGCGATTAGCATTCAATCGAAATTAATATTTGTAGACTTGTCCAAATCTCTGGACAGTTTCCGGTGATGAGGCTCGTGAGCCAGTGAAGCCAGAGTGATATAATGTTACATATACAACACACTGGCAGGCATTTAATGCATGTTATTCATCATCTATTTGAATAGATTGCCGGGTTGGAGGCGGGGGCACTCCGAGGCCCATTCCATCAGCCGTAAGCTGCTCCTAATGGCCAAAATGCTCGCAAATGATGATGAATACGTTTCAATTACTCCACTCGAACTCTCCATCATCGGCATCAGAATCAGAAACGGGAACGCTGGAGCTGAAATGCTATCCAGGTAGCCTGCCCCATTCAGTGAGCATTTATGAAATATTGGAAATTATTATCTGCAATTATCTGGACGAGAGTCAAGCCATTGAAAAACGTTGCAGTCGATTTAGTGGTAATAAAAGCAAGCAGATACCACATAGGCATTCGCTCGATAAAGCCACATGTATAAAGAGGTATGCAAGAGCATGATATACGCGTTGCACAAGATATGGCAAACATATCGCTGCATATAGCGGAGTATGCCAAGCGCATCGCAGCGCCTTTGATTAAATTTCTTTGAGTGTTTGGGGCACACAAAATGCAATTTCATTTGCACTAATGGCTGGCGTCGCTGCCGCAGTCGCTGCCACTGCCGGCTGCATTTCCACTTCCGCTGCCAGCAACAATGCAGCGGCGCAGCAGAGGAAAACTGGGCGAAAAACGGCAAAGGAGAGCGAAAAAACAACAAAACGAGCGAAAAAAGATTGTTAAATTGAATTAAAACCAACAGCACAGCGGGTGGCTGGTGAGGGGGGTTTTCGGCTGCCAGCGGCGGCCAAGCGGAAGGTATATCATGATGCGAAGAATTGCATGCCGCTCCGGAGAGCCCAGCAGCACCTCATCCCCAGCACCCACCCCATCTGCTGGCATCCGTCTTTAATGGTGTTACTGCCACGGTGGCCATTACCAACTCTTTGGGCCATCTGCACAAGGTTTGTTCAAGCAATAAACGGAATTTGAAGGCTTGTTCAGCTGCATCACCAACCTCCCACCCATCGAGCAGAGCCCACAAAAGATTACAATGTTGTTTGGGAACTATTATTTTTTGCAGAGCCCAAAAAAGCATAATGCCAAAGTTCAACACTCAATTGTTCTGAATTGAAAACAATAACTTAAAGCTTACAAAATTCATAAGGATATCTCACGCTTAAATCGGGATTAAAATACTCATGTAATAAAATCAAGTTACAAAAAAATTAAACATGAAAATGGGCTACAATTTTAACCTTGCTTAAAATATAAATTTTATTGTGCAATATTAGAATATTCAACCACAAATTTAAAGAGATATCAAACGTATAAATCAGGTTCATGTTATGAAATCTAAAAATGTGGTTTTGGGGTCCCTTTCTGGAGTGGAAAAGTGGAGTTTTGGGTCCCCATACTGAAATCCTTTGAAAAAACGGAAAATCCAACATGAAAATGGGCCAAAATTTCGACCCTCTTAAAAACTAAATGTTTGAATGTAGAATTTTAGGGAATTTAACCACGAACTCATAGAGGTATCCCACTTCAAAATCGGAGTCGAATAACTCAAGTTATGGAATTTAGAAGTCCAGTTTTGGGTCCCCATACTGAAACCCATTGGAAAGACGAAAATATTGAACATGAAAATGGGCTAAAATTTCGACCCTCCTAAAAACTAAATATTTGAATGTAGAATTTTAGGGAATTCAACCACGAACTCATAGAGGTATCCCACTTCAAAATCGGAGTCGAAAAACTCAAGTTATGGAATTTAGAAGTCCAGTTTTGGGTCCCCATACTGAAACCCATTGGAAAGACGAAAATATTGAACATGAAAATGGGCTAAAATTTCGACCCTTTTAAAAACTAAATATTTGAATGTAGAATTTTAGGGAATTCAACCACGAAGTCATAGAGGTATCCCACTTCAAAATCGGAGTCGAATAACTCAAGTTATGGAATTTAGAAGTCCAGTTTTGGGTCCCCATACTAAAACTCATTGGAAAGACGAAAATATTGAACATGAAAATGGGCTAAAATTTCGACCCTCCTAAAAACTAAATATTTGAATGAAGAATTTTAGGGAATTCAACCATGAACTTATAAAGGTATCCCACTTCAAAATCGGAGTCGAATAACTTAAGTTATGGAATTCTGAAGTACAGTTTTGGGTCCCCATACTGAGATCCATTGGAAAGTCGTACAAGTTGAAAGCGAAAATGGGTCAAATGTTTGATTAATCATATATCTTAAATATTTAAAGTATTTTAGTGCATCTTCAACACTTTAAGTGCCCAAAATTTTAATCAGATTTAATGCAAAGCAAATATTATTCTCAGAGGCGCTTTTGCCCTTTAAAACAATTAAATTCCCATCAAAGTTCAGGAATTTCAGAAATGCACGAAAAACAAATAATATTTATCATTAAATAAAAAAACTGGAAATGCTTAACGCCAAAAAAAAAAGAAACTAATTGAGGATAAATAATTAAATTGTGAACTTTTTAATTATGGGGTTCAGTCGTTATGGGGTCTATTTTATTGAAGCAATTATTATAGCATAATAATAAACGCTTCATGCGTCGACATAAGTAAATAAGCCCGAATTCCGACATTTATTAATTTCATTATTCGCTATGTCAAACCGTCAGTCGGTCGCTGTTCTTTTGTGCTGTCAGCCGGCTTGTCATCTCCACTACATCTGAATCGCAATTCGGGCAATCAAGTTATTTGCTTTGGCAGCCGAGTGTATTTGGACTAGGCAACTAGGCAACTGGGTGGCTTTTCAGCTGCCACGCCCCATCCATTTCCCCGCCCCGTGGATGAAAATGTGCGTGGAAATTCGAGGCAAATTTCCGCATCAAAGAGTTTGCGTGCGCTGGATTTGTGGCAACGTGTTGCCGTCAACGGATTACGGAATGATTACAACAGGTGAGGATTGCCTGGCTACCGCCTGCTCCTCCGCCTCATCCTCCACCTCCTCCTCTGTTTGGGTGGCATAATCTGTCAGCCAACTGTCCCTTAAACAAGATTAACGGAGGATGGGGAAAAGGATCTGCAGGGAACCAAGCAATAATGCGATGAAGTCGAGGCGTGCTCACGTCTGCCACATCCACACAACCGGAGACTCCGACTCAGACGTATGGGGCCTTTTCATCCGGGCGACATTTACGTCAACAATTCAGCAAACAATTGGCAAATGTGGCCATAAAAGCATGACAGTTGTCACTGCCGCAGTCGCTGTCCTTAACACCCAAAGGCCCCCGTCACCGTCGCCGTCGCCGTCGCCACCACCCACTCTTAACCCCTGCTGCCTTTGCTACTCTGAAATGCACAAAGCGGAAACGGAAGCGGATGCGGAAATACATGTATGCGTGATGTAGCTGTTGCTACTGTTGCTGCTGCTGCTGTTGCTGCTGCAACTTGTTGTAGTTGCTGCCTGTCAGTCTGTCTGTCCGCCCGTCCATTCGACCCACTGTGCGAGTGATGGCTGAGCCAAAAGCCAACATGTCGCCAACAGACTAAGCCCAGCCAGGCCACACATAATGTTGGCTAAGCCTTCAGTCAATTGCATTCAAATAAGCGACCAACGAGACCCCGCAGTGGGTGGCTTGGGCGATGGGGGAAAAAGCCTGGCTGCGAAGCTGGCAAAATGGTTGGAAAATGCGCTTTCCTGGCCCCGGTTTACATATGCAGGGCATTCTGCTTTTAGCCGGCAGCTCAGGAACTCAGAACTCAGGAATGTTCAATTTCACCCATGGCCAAGCTCGGGCATCGTTTCATGTATCACTTTATGGCCGTGGCTGGGGGTTTGCGTTTAAAGTTTAAACAACGTTTGTATTATCTGTGCGAGAGGAGTCGGTTGTAAATGGTATATGCTGGGCTGCCATGGCTGGCACACTTCAATGCCACTCCCGATCCCAACCGCCAACAGTTTGCTTCATTACTCTCCAGCACCCCTTCCCCCCTCCTACCCCTTTTGCAGTTTCCCTGTTTTTAAGCATGCAAAAAATGCTGCGTAAATATGCCAACAAAAAATTAAAAAGAGAAAAAAACACAGAGGAAAAAAGAAAAACAACAGCAGCAGCCACAACAATAGCAGCAGCAGCGGCAGCAGCAACAGCGGTGGCGTGTGAACCACAGCAGCAACAACAGCGACGCTCAAATCGCTGGTTGTTGTAACATGTTTGCCATTACACACATATACATGTGTAATTCAGTTTCAGTTTCATAACTAAAAAACCATAAAACAAAATTGTGTACACACCGCCCGAACTACCAGTCCCACAGCTGAGTGAGCCACTGAGTGAGCGATCCCAAAACCAAAGCAATCCTCGCGTTAACCACCCAGGCGCCCACCCTGAAATCCCCCATAAAACCACCCACTCAAACACACAGAACAAAAAACATCTCCGAATGGAGCCATAAATGTTGAATATCCAATTTGCCACTCACTAGACTGCCAAACTTGCATGTATGCATGGGGTAAGTCCATGGTTTCGGTTAAATGGATTTCCCGTGTTAATCATTTAATCAAATATAACTCTATGTGGCTTAGCGCAACCACTGATCCAGACAACATTTACTTAAATAATTAAGAATGAAATATGGAATCACATCAATTCGTTATCAAATTGAAGAGTAAATTTAATCTTGGTTTTAGGTCATATTTGAAAAACCAAATTAACTTAAAGTGCAGTAGAAATTAGCATATTTTTCTATATGTGTAGGTAAAATGAAACAAACAATTGCCCATATTATTATTCCTTCGGAAATGTTATGTATATTGTTAAATTTTTCAATTTTCCCTGTGTACTCAACCGCCCACAGCAAAACAAACAGAGGATGAAGAGCTGTGCGGCAGTGTGGGGATAATCAGAAGCGCCGACTGAGCGACTACAGTGGAGATTAGCTAAATGAAAAGCCCTCGAAAGGCAGCTCATGCGCGTGCGAAGAGGTCGCAAGTTTGTACGCCGGCCAAACTTCCCCGCAGCCAAAAAGGCCAACGAGAGTGCAACAGTAACAATGTCAAAGTTCAGGTCCGGCTAGGATGACTCGCAGATTACCTACAGTGGAATAGGGTGAACTATGCTTATAGCAAGTTCACACTTTCTACATTGAAAGTGATATATTTGAATGTATACCCATGTTTGTGATTCGTATAATTTTTCTCAGTGAAATACGAATGAGTTATCCTCTGACGAAGAAGTCATTCGTGACAGTCGTGTTAGTCACACATGATTAGGCTCGAAGGGCGATTAAATCATTATGGAAAAGTCCCTGGAAACCAAGCGAAATGGGAACACAAATGTCGCTATCTTTATGGAATTGTTTTTAAATATTTAGCCTCAATGCTATTATCTTTAATGTATTTGTTTTAGAAAAATTTAAAGACCCCACATCGCTTGAAGGCAACATAAAACAATTATCTTGGCCATTCGTAAAGTACTATGCAAACAAAATATGTTAAGCAAATGTGTAAATCGCCCAATTAAACAACAATTATTATGCACGATTTGCTTTGTGTGGTCTGTACACAGCAATGTACTCATGCAGTTGTTAATGATAATAAACATTTATCTATTATTTTCAGTTTGAGAGCCCAAACGAATCGACGAGATGCAGCTACTAAATGTAGTCATCCTGATTAAATCCCTGCCCACCGACTGTGGCTTGTAAGTTGAACTCGCCACTCTGCGCTAATCTGCGCGCTCATGGCTGAGTTTGCATTTAGGCTGATTCCACTGTTGCCACCGCTGCCGTACTATGGCTTTAAAGTTTGTGCAAAAATTAGAATTCATTTGCAGGGACACAGCACTCGAAATGGCCGGGAAAGTGGCGAGCAAACACACACACACACACCCCGAATAGAGACCATAAAGTACATAAAACTGGCCAGCAACAAATGCGACTGCAAACAAGGCAATACCCACACACACAGATACTCACCCACATATATAAACCTCTCATTCGGTTATTTCGCATTCAGAAAATGGCACTAATTATACAGTTATACAGTTATATGCGGCTTGAAGCGACGCTGGGCTTGCCACATTTTTGGCCACGCTTCCTGCTTGCCATTATCTGCCACCCGGCATCCTGCAGGTCGCCATCTCTATATAGAGAGTGTCGCCCACCACCATTCCATCTTAACCCCGAAGCGGGAACCTCTGGAACCTCACCTGCAACGGTAATTAACGTTCTCGAACGGAACCGACGACTTGAAGCGTTGCCCTGACACAGGTGCCACGCCTCCGTCACTTCATGGTCCGCAACCTCCGCTCCGCCCCCCTTATGGCCAAGTTGGAGTCGCAGTCCATTGGCAAGAGCAGTCCCAGTCCCAGTCCCGCAGTCGCAGCTGCAACACCTGCAGACAAGCGACAGCGCCGAAGGACGCGGTGCACAGGACGTATACGTAACTTTTGTAATTAAAAGCATCGCACTGCAGCGGCAGAGTGGCGGCAGAGCTGCGGCAGAGCAGCGGCGACAACAATGCACTCATGCAAAAAGCTGCAGCTGCAGTGGCGACGGGGGCAGCAGCTGCCTCTTAGTTACTCTCCAACAAAGGGACACGGCGGCGGACAGGGGCGGCGAGGCAGGAAGGGGCGGCGGGCGGAGGTGCCCCGAAGGGACTCCAGAAGGGGCCAAAGCCGAGCACACTCAAACAAAGCTTGGAGGAGCGCACAATGGTTTTTTGGTCCTGGGGTCGCCGCTTGCCAAGTGGGTTGCGGCAGGTCGCACTCGGCACACTCAGAACTAAAACGTTCCTCAAGTGCTGCAAATCCAACAGAGCAGCCAAAATTCCACAGGCTCTGTCAGAAACAGGCTCGATTTTCTGGCAAATCTTTTATCATTTCATCCATTTTAACTTGTCTAACCCGAGCTGTTACTTGTTTTCCTAATCGATTTTCTTTGTTTTTGAGCTCAATTAAATTTATTGAATTTTCTTTGTATAGAAAATTGATTAAAGCGAAAAATTTAAACATTTTAATTGATTTATTATTTATTTCTTAAAATTTAAGACATATAAGACCCAAATAAAGGTAGCATTTATTGGAAGAAAATATTACTAAACTAAAAGGAGATCTGCGAAGATGAAGGCTTTATTTATTCAAAATTATTTGTAATCTATTTACGCCATCTTCTTGTCACTACCATTTTTTCCGAGTGCCTTACATTTTCTAATAGGCGCTGGGCAAGGAGAAGGTGGGAGAGAAGGCGGGGCACTAAATGCGGTTGCGGTTGCCACTGACTCTGGGTTCTTGGAGGCATCTTAGCGGGTTCGGGTTCGCCGGGCCATCGCAGATGCACCTGCAAAAAGGCAAACCCAGAGACAAGCTCAAAAACAGAGACAACAAACGGTGAGGCTGGTGAGGCCGGTGTCTCTCATTTGCTAAATCAGAATCATACTCCCGGTGGCCCAATTTCACAGAGTGCCGCCAGGAGAGGCGCAGAGTGCGCCCACCTGGCTCCGGCGAGATGATCTGCTCCCCAGGTCTTGCCACTCCATTGCGAGATTCATATCCGAGGCGAAAGCCAGATCTGCATCGCCATGTGAGACATCCGGCTCAGTTCGCACAAGTTATGGCAGCAGTTAGCCTGGGGTTAACCCTGTGGCCGGATGGCTGGCTCTATCATTTAGCCGCATCTCTCGTCATTGTTTTTCATGGGCCAGGATAGTTGTCACTGGGCCGGGGCTGTGGGCTTTTTGCTCGGCAAGTAAGGCAACGGCACCGGCCTGCGGGTGCGTGGCCCTGCATAAAAAATGGCCAAGTTTAATTGATAAAGTTTCTCTGGCGGTGGTAGTGCCATGACGCCGCATTAAGCCACGCTGTCCCCTCGGAGGGTTAAGGGAAAGCGCCTCGAACTCACAGCTGCGTTGGGAAAAAATCTGTTTGTTCAGCTTCAACTTTAAGCGTTTACGTGTGTATCCTGTCGTGTGTCCTTTGTCCTTTGCCCTGGCTGCGTACTGATTCCCCCGGCGCTCGTTTGCTCAATCGCAGCCAACTACTTCTTGTCGGGCCCATGTTGGTGTTCGTGCAGAGAAAACAATTTTTGGAAGCCGGTTACTTTTATCTATAAGTCTATAAGGGGCCTATCAAGGTATCACTGCAGTCCTATCTTACCTGTACAATTTTTTACGGAATGTTTAATGTCTATATAGGTTAATCTGTGATGTGCTTTTTTGTGATGTAAGGCTCTTCTAGATAGTAAATAATAGTAATATCATCGTTCAGCATATAAGTGCCATGAGAATACTCCTTTTTTGATAAGAAAACAAGTGTTATTAATTTTCTAGTTTTTATTATCTGACTTTTATTTAAGGATTTTAAAATATAGCCCGAATTTCTATCAAATTTAAGAAAAAGTTCAACACTTTAAGGTTTTTATTTCTAAGTATTTCAGTGCCATTTTAGGACCAACAATGTATATATATGATTTTTGGTTTCTGCATAACATTTAATATATACAATTAAAATATAATAATCTTGTTAATCTAATCTCATAATATACTTGTTATCCTTCCTTTCTCTGCGTGTCCTCGGGCTTGGTTCGTGACCCGATGGCCCGGTGTCCCAGCTCGTGCGATTCCCTCCCCAACCGGACGAGGCAATCAATGCAAAACAAAAAATTTTATTCCATCACTTCATCGGCGACATAAAAATGTATAAGTTTGTCCCGGCTGCCCTGCGGCTCGCACACGTGGTGTCCTCGTCATCAGGTTGCTCCGCCGCGGAGCTCCCTGGAGCCTGATACGTGGATGCCTCAGCTGGTCACGTCCTGTTTTGGCCCGGCTTTTATTAAAAACGCTATGCAGAGCACATTACAAGTTAATAATTCCCGGGCCGATCTGTCGAGATGTTCGCATCGCACACGCATTCATGGAGGTCCGAATGGAGTGGGGCTGGAGATTCATGACCAGCCTGGTGGCATATGCCGCACATTCGTCGTGGTGCCGAAATATTTTGCCCCTTGGCCAGGCGCCACATGAAACGAATAATTTTTATTATGCCCACTCCCACGGATGGGCAGTTTCCTCGTCCATCAGGCGGGGCTTCAGCCATCCGGGTCCAGCATCCAGCATTCGGCAGCCCGCATCCAACATTCAGTATCCAAAATCCAGCAGGCAGAAAACCCGCATCCGCATGGAATCCCCACTCGGAGCGAACGAATAATGGTGTTTGTGTTCGAAAATACATTTATTTGAGGGCGTTGCCAGGGATTACGAGGGGGTGTGTGGATGTGGATGTGGGCATCCGTATGCCCTTTGCTCTGCGGCTGCGGCAGTTGACACAAATTGTCAGTTCATCAACGCCTACCGGGCGTATGCGTGATGTGGCCGTGGAAGGCTGAGGAAGTCGCAGCAGCAGCAGCAGCCGTTGGCCAACGCAACGAGCTTCGTTAGCCAACTGGGCCAACGTGGCTGGGCGGGCTCTGCCGCTGGAATGGCCATGTGAATGGGGACGTATAAATCCTGCACGTTTAACCATAACCGAATCGAAGCTAAACGAGCCCACCATCCCCCAACCTTTCTGATCCTGCCCCGAGTACCGAGCTACCGAGTCCATTGTTGTCCATATCAGTTTGGTCGTTGCCTTTGTCGCCAATGTCATTGTTATTAACTTTTTATGGCTTATTACATAAGCAGCGCAAATCCGACTGACAACGCATACGTGACAAATCCCGCCAAAGGGCCGGACTTCTGTGTGTCCCACTAATTAAATATATAAAGCGAATGCCGGCCATAAATAAGACAATAAAACTACGCCCGATTGCCGTGATAAAAACTAACCCCAAAATTGAAGACACATCGAATCGCATCTTAACCTTTTTTTTGCTGGAAACCCTTGACCTGGCCCAAAATCCCTTTGAATCGTATCCAATTCCCCGAACAATTAGTTCCGTCAGCCCCCGACAAGCAGGCCGGAAAAAAGGGGATTTTCGCACGCCGAATCAATTGACAAAAGGTATTAAAACTTTCCCCAGCTGAGCGGAAAAACTTTCTCCCTGGGCTGGAATCACGGCAAATGCTAAACAGCAATTCCCCGACTTTGTGCCCCATTAAATGGCAAACCAATATGGGATCGGCGTGGGGGTACGGGGGAAAAACCAGACAAGAGTCTATATCGTAAATTGTGCGAGAAGCAAAATGAGATACGTAGTTCGCATACCAAAGGATTTGTAAGTAAAACATTTCTGATTAGCTGGCCGGTGGAGGGGGGAGGGGGCGTTAGGAGGTGTCCTTCTCTGTGTATTTGTTTCAGTGCCCACTGGCCATTTCTATTTGATGTCCTGTGCTGACCTCGCTGCGGTTTCGTCAAGGATCCGGTCTCCGTTTCTGGTTTGGTTTCAGCTGGAACTAGAAGTGCGCAAGCATAATAAAATCAAGATACAGATAGGATTTTCGGTGGGCGGAGGAGAGTGGAGTTCCAGAGACCCCAAGACCCCAAAACAAACAGGATGGGGCAGGGGATAGGATGCTCTTCGCTTCTGTCTCTGCCACTAATTGAACTTGTGTGAACGTATTAGGGCTTATGTGCGAATGTTTGTCTGGTGCGAGCTGGAAGCCTCTGGAATCCTGCTCCTCGGAGCAGAGCAACTCGGAACGCCTGCCAGTGCTTAGGATGAATAAAAATATTGTGTTAACTTTGGAACAACTCTCGGTTGATATAACAGCCCGAGGGTGGGCGTGGCAAGTGGCAAGTGCCGAGTGTCGCCCCCCCCTCTCCCCCTGTCTCTCTAAGTGTATTTGTTTCATTTGCCCTGAATGCTAATGATGGGAAAATTTGCGAATTTGCGCCAGGCAAAATGGCTGGCTTGCTGGTGAAATCGAAGTCAGCTTCTTGGGCGAAGGACGAGGATGTCACTGAGTCGAAAGACTGAAATGCTAATGATGTAAAAAGCTTTGGCAAAGCTGAAACAAACGACAGCCGTTTTGGGGGCAACGCTGTCTCGAAATGAGGAAACTGACTTAACTTAATTGAAGTTGCTGATGGCCTGGGCCCCACCTCCCGCCCGATTTCGCCCCCATTTAAGAGCCGGGCCAACTCCGATCGGCAGCTCGCTCGAAGTGATTTCGTAATTAATGAATTAGTGGGGCTCTGCGTTAGCGGTTAGCCTTGGCCATGGCTGGCACACTTAGCCAGCCGGGGGTTCTCAGAGTTCCCAGAGTTCTCCGAGTTCCTGGGGTTGAAGAAGTTTGCTGAGCTGATTACACACTAAACTTGACTGGCTGGCTATTCCATTATCCCCAGTAAGAGCTCATTGATGAGCTGCCCCTCTCCGGCTGCCCATTGAAAACACTTGGCGTCTCTGAATTATGCTTTCATTAGAATCTATCTTCTGTCTTTCTGCCCCCAGCCCGCGGCACCTTGCATAATAACTCACCATGGCAGCTGCATTTAGCCGGCTTTAATCGCTTTTATCATCAGCTGCTTGGCTGCATTCCACTCGGCATTCGGTGTGCCCTCGTGTCTGGGAATGTGCAGCATTTCCGGCTCGTTAGCTTCACTGTACTGCGCTTTACTGTACTGTGGGTGCACGTGCCATGCGGGCCAGTGTCCGCCTTTGGTCCTGTTCCACATCCTGCTTCTGGTCCTGTTTCTGTTCCCTGTCCTTGTGGCTCCAGCTGCCTGCTGCCGGCTGCCGCAGACAATGCTCCATTAGCATGCAGCATATTTTAATTAGCCAAATAAATTTACCATCCCTCCCGGCCAAGTTGACTAAAGTTAAAGCTCTCTTTCTGGACCAGCCTCTCCCTTGGTCAGGATTTATTGGAGCGAAGAAGCAGCATAAAACGTAAGTTGAGCGGGAAGTGGTGTCCTCGACCTGGTGGTACCCTGCATGTAGGTATGCCTTTTAGCGATTAAACAATGTATACTTATACCAAAGTATTTTTCCAATAAAAAAGTTTACCATTAACAGCAAAGCAATAAGCAATACATATGTAAATGATTGTTGTTAATTAACGACTGAGGGTTTATTTAAAATATGATATATATTTTTTAAAAATGTATTTTAACCAGAAATGTTTTAAAAACGTTTCAAGTTTGTATATTATTCCTAGTTTGAATATCTGCAATTCGATATTCATAAGGGCGTGTACAACACTATCGCTTAATTCAGGCCGGTGATATATTATGTTAGTGTCGCTGCCAGTTACACGCGTCAATATGAATACTCGTGTGGCATATAAACCGAAGGACCCCGATCCTACCGGGTATGAAAAGTATACAAAACACGTCGGACTCCCTGGCGCCTGTTTAATTTCACTTAACGTTTAACCTGCTGCCATTAATCGAGCGCAATTAACGCGCCTTTAATGGCAACTTTGGTCAGCTCGGCAATCAGTTGGCCCACACACACACACTGGCACACACAGCAAACACACCCTCATACACACATGCATATTTAATAAGCAAAGTCAACGCTCAGTACTCAAAGAAGGTTAACTGGAAAAAGCGGAGGCATGGGCTTGGTAAGGTCGGAGGCAGCAATGCGTCGCTTGATAAATAGCCAATAATTCTTACGCAGCCAGGCAGTCCGGCGGACCTCACTCAGCCACCCACTTGAGCCACCCACCCAGCCAGTGAGCCACTGAGCCACTGAGCCACCCAACCTCCCAGAAGCTCGGGGCTCGTTGAGAACGAAATAAATTGCCGGCATCTAACCTTGAAGCGTGTGTTGTGGCTATTATCATTTGTAATTTGCAGCAATTAGTTGGGGCTCAAAAATTCTAAAGCAAACTTTGTCGGGCAAGAACAACAATAGCCGCGGGGAGGCGGAGCGGGCGGAGGGGGCGTGGCCGGGTCAGTAACTAGGATATAGGATAGGAGCCAGCGGGCACGTGGTCCTGGCCCGTCCTGGCCTGGCCCAGACCCAAGTCCTGGCACAAGGCAGAAAAACAAACAGCGGCAAAAAAGAATTTATTGAGCCGGGGCCAGCTTACATATTTATAAGGCACATTAAATTAATTTACGCATGTTTGTGCCTCCTACTGGGGCGGGGGCAGGGGGCGGACTTGGAATTGGCCAGGTGGTCGGGGGTCCTTTTCTGTTTACAATGACCGGGGCCGTTCAGTGGCGGGGCCGTTCAGTGCCATTGATGAGGTTGTAAGCTCCGGTAACATCCGAGGCGACGCTTTGGAGGCTCCCAACCTGCGACCACGAAAGTGCAATTAAATGAATAATTACGGTGTCGCGTGGGGCAGGGAAATCAGTTATCGAATTACAGTACCCATTAAGTGCAACGAAACTATTATTAAACACTTTCGGGGAATCGTTTTGGGAATTTTAAGAATCTTTCAATTAAACTGACTGTTTAATAGAGGAGGTTTGTGGTTATAGATTATAAAAACTGATTCAAAGTTACTCGAGGTCTTATGACACTAGTTTGATTTCTGCCTGGGTTTACCTTAAAAAGTCAAGGAAACCCTAAGAAAATACTTAGCACAACTGTAAAATAGTTTACCATGACACTTTAAAACAAATCCCCTTTAACCGACTGACAAGTAAGTGTCATAAGGACTTTAATAAAAAGGCTTGAAGTTCATTTTGCATTTGAAAGCAGGGAAAACACAGCTCGCATAGAGGTAAAAACAAATCTGAAAGTTTGAAATAAGAAAGCAAAATTGGAAATTGGAAAATAGGAAAATTCCGGTCGCATAGGAACTAATAAAGAATCCTTAAATGCTCAATAAGAGAGGGAAACTACATTTTAAATTGGAAAACATATTTTTCAAAGGCCATTCCCTCGCCTTAGTTCCATTTAATGACATCGGGGCAATCAGTTCTCTATGTGCAACATGGGAAACTGCAACACGCTCGTTCGAGTGTCGCCAACATATCGATTCACCCAATCAGTAGCAGCCATCTTGTTTTCCATTCAAGAGGACGTCGAAGAGATTTCCCCAGCACACAGTCCTTGTTTCAGCAGGAGCTTTAATCTCCTCGCAGTGTCTTCGGTTCGGAGAATGCACTATGTACACATGCATATAATCAATATGCGATGATAGCCTCATTCATGCATTCATGGCATTTTGTCATGTCCTTCTTTTCAAGGGTATTTGTTTCGTTAGGGCAGCTCCCTCGGTCCCTCGGCCCCTTGGGTAAACAAACACACACAATTTATAACAAACAGGCAGGCCAACAACAATTAGTTCTATTGATGGAAGCGATGCCATAACACATATGTCCCAGCGTAAATAATAGATTCGAAGCCGCCACCGCACCGCATCTAGAATCTAGAACCGCACCACCCAAATGCACAGATGTGAGGCACATGCAAAGTTTTTCCTCCCATCCCACCATCCGAATCCATTCCACACTCGCACACAACTCAAGCCGAAGGCAAATGGTGTGCGACTTATGCTGATCCGTATGCCACATCCACTGCCACTTTTCGGAATTCCCGGCAAAAGGAGTGCGGGCGGCTCTTGGCCCGGTCCCCTTGTGTTAGATAAATTGCAGTTTAAACCTACTTACATGCATGTGCCGGCTCGGCCCCACCCCCTGCGACTGCGGAATGGAACTGGAACTGGAAACCGGGACCGAGACTGGGTCCCATTTTGGGCACAGTCAGCAGAAGGAATGTGCTCGGGTGGCCACGGGGAACTCCCTGCACTCTGCGAAAAATACCACAAAATCGATTTTTAATTGGAACATCTACCACAAACGAACTCGGCCCAGTCGTGTATGAAAAATACCCGAAACGGGCTACCATTCCAGTTGGAGAGACTGTTATTAGATCTGCTTTCAATTAGTCATCGAAACGTATCATTTTACTTTTATGCAGAAAACGTGCTTATTAAATTAAATGGCTCAAATAATTTCGAATAATTGTTATAGAACATCAAAAACACTTAGTGGTATATAAAAATAAAACGTATATATATATATATAATATATAATAAATAGCTTGGAATGGTTATTAAAGATCATCTTATCCATTCACTGGTATATAAGAAAAGGTTTTCAATTAAGAAGATTCATATTTCTATGAATTTATATATTATAAAATTGTTTAATATTTTAGCGGATGTAAATCCCTAGTCGCCCAGCCCAGTATTTTTCTAAGCGTAAAGCTGGTTAAATGAAATGGGGTGCAAGCGCTGCCAATGTTGCATGCCACATGTGAATGCACTTCCCCACCTCTGTGCCATTTTTTGACTGCCTGCCAAGCTGAAATTGGAATAGACTCCGGCTTAGTGCTGGCATTGTACGAGCATAAGCGGCTCAATATATTTTTAATATACTTAGTTGGATGGCGACATTGTGCTCTGCGGCAAAAAAAAAGGGGAAACACAGGGGGCAAGTGGGGCGGGCAGACAGAGCGACAGTCAATTGGAGCTTTGGCGGTAAAAGTTAATACGATTTAACCGGCTCAGAGGCCGCAGACAAGGAGCAGCGGAAAATATGTAAAATATGCCCGAACTACGCCACTCTGAGTGGGCCCAAAAAATATGTATTAGGCCACTTGGCTGCGGCGGAGGCGGCCACTCGAGGGCGGGGCCCAGATTTGTTGAGCTCATTCGCTTCATGAATAATTTGCGCCACAGTGTCGGCATCCCGAGGGTTTTTACCCAGTACCCTTGAACCCCCCCTGAACGCCCCCACCCGGCGGGGTAAACAATAAACAAATGGGCAAAAACATATGCAAAGAGTTTCGCCGAGCAGCGTATATTCAAATAGAGTTGACAGACGAGTGACAAGTGCCGCGCGGGTGGCTGGGGGCATCGATGGCGTCATCGGGGGAGCGGTGAGATGGGGTGAGATAGGGGCGAATCCTTGGCTCTGCCCGAGGTCCTTGGGGTCCTCGCAGTTAGCAAGTCATCTAGTCATCTAGCCATCAGGCGCCTCCGAGCAGCAAACAAATGGTCTCAGGTCGCCGTGCGATAAAAACGTGTGAAAAGGCATTTGGCAAAGGCCTTAGCCTCATCTTCAGCCCCCCAACTGACATCCTGCGCTGTCCCGGTCCATCTCACTTCACCTTTTGGCAAATGATAGTTTTTATCGCTCTGGCCCCCGGTACTCGACTCATCTCGACTCGAGTGTTTTTCGGCCCCGATGAGTTATGGTAGCTGCATCAAAAGGCTTTGCAAAAACAACAGGAGGGCGGGGCAAGGAGCAAGGAGCTGCCGTGGAGGTGGCACCTACATATATGTGGGGCATCCACACATGACCATCAGCCATCACCATCGCCATCAGCATCAGCATCCGTCTTGGCCTGCTCCGCACAGCTTTGGCCGCTCTTGCGAGGGACAAACGTGCGCTCAATCCATCACTGGCCTGTCATTGCCGTCTTGGCCAGGATCCCAGTATCCAAGGATCCGGGGATCAGCGCATCCTTACATTCCACACATCCTGGGATACACTCATCCGCAGCCATCATCCATCCTTTCTGCAGATAATGTTTATTGGCCTGCTAGCTGGTTAATTTTAATACCGCACACAGCCTGATTTATGGCCCTTCGCCGGACAATTGAAGGTCTGCCATCTCCGTGTCCCCCGCCGATGGCGATGGCGATGGCGATACAATAAACTGCACTCCCGCCGCCTCATTAAGCGGACTCCAGCGAAGGCAACATAAAAAACTCGTTTACCTGCATTAAGCGAAACACTCGGCAGACGGTTCGGGCATAAAGGCAATGTGACAGCGTCTGGGGAGGAGGAAGGGGAGCAGGTTCTGGAGGTGGTTCTGCAGGAGGTTCTGGTGAATGGTGGTCCTTCAGTGGAATCCCAGGCGGATGCCACAAGTGCCCCACTGCTCGCACGTGAAGAGGAAAAGCTGGCAAAGCTTAAGCCAAGCTTCTGTTCGCTTCCTTTGTGTTCTTCCCGCCAACCCCCTGCAGCGCAGCCCAAAATGCAAATCAGCTGAAAAGGGAGGGGGCTAAGGGAAGGATATACCCGACCCCAGCACCCAACCTCCAACCCTTAACCCACCAACCCATGCCCCACAGCCTCCATGTAATTGCGCGCACTTGGCGGTTAATGGGGGCGACAGGAGCAATCTCAAAAGAAATGTATGAAATTTGTATGGGCCAAGGCAGGCAAAAGTGCAGTAGTCCCCCGTACAATAAAAGGAACATCCTGCTCAGGGATGGAGGTGTTTTTATAATGGGCTCTCTTAATGTTTCACCAGTAAGAGCCATCCCAGGGGCAGCTTAATGTCAATTAAAATCATTTCTTAATAAATATAAAATTAGAAGAGTTTTTGTAGGCGTTCTAGGAAGCGTTCTATGAATGCTTTATTTAAGAAGGCTAGGAATGATACCCCTTAAGATTAATGTAATAAAATAAATTCTTTCTGGTGTATAAAATAATATGATATAGCATTGTAAAAGGCGGGTAAAATGTGATTGTTATAAAGTGTTTAAGGTTACCCCACCCTTTTGCAAGTTCTATAAAAAGTATCTTTCCCTTAACCAACAAATGTATATAATAAAAAACATTTTGTCTTGTAAATATATTTATAAATCCCATGTTTAATAAATAAATAAACAATATAAAAGTTACTGGTGTATAACTCAATATTTAACCATAAATCCGGATGTAGAGAGCGAGTGCTATCTTCTTATATGGCTGAATGCTCCGGGAAACGTCTTTCAGCCGAGCTCCGTTCGATTATCGGTTTTGGCCATTCCTGGCCAAAGAAAAGCTACCATTTTCCGTGCACCCCTGCCCTCCCTTGCAGGGGTTAAGGACCCCCATGGTGCATTGTTTGCCAGAAGCTCCCAGCCCTGGCTTTGTTCTCCGACCAACCAGTCGACTTAACTCATCTCGAGTCAACTCATCTCATCTCGTCACCTGCTACGCTCCTTCGCTCGCCACGGATGTGCTTGGGAATTATGCGTCAAATGCTCTACTTCAGCTCAGAGACCGCCAGTCCCCCTACTCCCGCCGCCCCTGGCTAACCCCCCTAACATTGTTATTGTTGCCATTCGGTGCAGGTTAAACGTTGCGTATGCGTGATTTACATGCGCTTTGTTTGGTCTTCCCCTTTTCCTGCGGCTCGTGTTATTGTTATCGTTTTCGCTCGGCCAAAGCCAAAGCCAAAGCCATATCCTTAGCCAAAGTCCCAAGAATGGAGCCTGTCAACTGTAAACTGAACCAAAAATTAGCCGTAGACAAACACGGCTTTCGTCATGGAAACAATGCACTTGGCGAAATGAAGTAATTCTATTAATTTGGAATGACTATCTATTTCTTTTCAGTTGACATCTCTTTGGCACTCGAAAATATGCAGGTGACTTTGAGTGCAGGAAAACCACTGCCATTCAACTTGTTTCTTATCATTTAAGGCAGTGAAAGCCAAGGAGAGAGCTGTAAAGTAAGTTTTTATTAAGATTTAAGGTGATTTGAATTTGAATTCCCTTTTACACCAAGGCAGCTTTTCACCTTGATGTTTTTCCTTCAATGCATTTTTGTAATTTAAGCTTTATTTAATCATTTTCTCGTTACTGGTTTAGATGAAATATTTTGATTTTTTTGTAAAGCCAACACTCATCATATCGATTTCATTTTGTTCTAATTAAATCGGTTGTCGACGAAATTAGAAAATGGCATAGACATTTCTGGTGGACCAGTAGACCATGTATTTATGGTTATTTTGCTGTGGTGCAGCTGCGGTGGATATACAATTACGCTTATCTACTTATTTTGGTAATTAATTAAAAACAGAAAATTTTCTTGCTGTGCATGGCTTGTGTGTGCCTCACATTAGCCAATTATGCAGACGACGCATTTAACGTGGCCAAAAGGCAGCAGCAGCCAAGGCAACGGGGGCAGTCAGCCAGGAGACTCGGCTGAGCTGAGCCCGAGCTGAGCTGAGCCGCTTTATGCCCTTTGTTGCCGTGTATCAACTCGGCAATTTGTAAGCAATTTACGTGGCTCGGGCTAATTAACTCGCCATATTTTCTATGCCTACAAAGTTTCAATGGGGAAAGCTAAGCCACCACCGAACGGCAGACAGCCAACATCTTTGCCTGTTTTCGGGTGACCCACTGACTCGGTGACTCGGTGACAGAGTTCCGTGCTAACCCAGTGACTTGACTTGGCCAACAGAGAGAGAGAGAGAGAGAGAGCCAGAGATTTCAGCTAAGAGAGCTGGCTAAGAGAAAGGCCAGGCCTTTCTCCTTCGCGAGAGAAAGTGCCCGAAAGCCAGCAACATTTAACCCAGCCAGCAACATGTTGCCGGCACTTTCAATTATCTATGCCATAGAAAATTAAAATAATGAACAGTGGCTCACACAGACGGGCACACCTCACTGCACCAGTGTGCGTGTGTGCGGCTCCATTCAAAGAGGTTGGGAAAATATGTAAATGTATATGGAAAATATATGGAATATGCGAGCATACGGGCATACCTATATCTGCTATATCTATGGATGGATAGATGGATAGCTGGAAGCGAGTGGCAAGTGGGCGAGGAAATTGCGGCATTTACGTGGCGGGCCAAGGACTCATCGTCTCTGCCACAGCCAGTGTCTCTGCTTTTCCGCTTTTCTTCTCGTCCCTCAACGTTTTTTGAAGTTTTCGCCTCATGGCTCATCGAGCACTCCCCCCCCCCCCCCCTGCCCGCGGTGCCCACTCATTTCAAGTCACACCCCCCCGGCAAGGACACCCAAAATAAACATAATCTGAGCCGGGGTGTGTGTGCATGGAAATGCTAAAAGCGTCTGCCGGTCTGCAAAAACAACGAGAACAACATGGCACATTATTTAATCAAGCGGAGAAATTGAATAGGCCCTTAAAAACTTTTGCCCGGGGCACTTAACCCCCAGTGAAAATGGGAATTGACGACATCGCCAGTCAGCCAACTTGAAGAATTCCTTGAACAGAAAAAAAAAAAACAAAAAAAAAAAAGGGGCTAACCAAGTCCAAGTGGCAACCGAAAATCCCGAATACCGATCCCAAATCCTCAGCCAGACGAGCAGAAAAATGAGCTGATAAGGGAATTTCATGCAAAATTGGTAAGCCAACAACCTGATTACTTAATTGCCAGTTTGCGGGCCAACTTCTCCGACTGGGAGTCATAAATTTTACAGCTCAAAGATGTCGCTGCAAATGGAGCATAAAGTGTTTGGCTGAGTTGTGACCTGATAGTGGGGAACGGAGATTTGTGGGTCGAAGATGATGGCCCAGACACTTGAGAAGGGTCTTTCCGCAGGCAGACATCAAGAAACCAAACAAGTAAGTAGTGTTAAGCAGAATGGAAATCAGCCAAGCGTTGCTGGTAATTACATTAAATTACCAATCTACTTAATAATCATTTTACTTCCACTGCCACTGCCACTGCCACTTTAATTCCTTCTCCGAAACCCATTTGCAATTAAGGGGTTGCTGGGGCACTTAAATTGATCTGCAACATCGACTTTGGCTCAACCCATTTGGGCAATTGAATTGGCATCTCGTTTTTCGGGATTTCCCATGGCCCCGAGTGAGGTTCCACTGGTTATGGATAGGTTGTTGGTGTGCGCCAGGCCAGGCTGCAAACTTAATTTTAATTCTCACGCTTTCCCCAGCTGCCATTACTTCGATGGGCCCTTGTCAAAGGGCGGACAGACCCCTTGGGGGGAATGGCATTGGCAAGGGCAAGGGGTTTTCCATCCTATATAGGATGTAGGGGACAGAGCGGAGCGGAGTCCTGGCCCTTGGCTGACCATTTCCACGGCTTCCGCTCGACTCGCTGGCTCTCACTCGAACTGCTATTTGATTTCAGCATTGATTTATGAGCATGTCCGGTTCACGTAGACCCCGTACATAGCCAGTGATTCCATATTCCCTGCCCAAGTCCGCGTTCGCATCCACATCCACATCCGCATCCGCAGCCATGTTCGTGTTGCGCTGCCTTTGGCAGATTTGCCTTTGCAGTGCGCTCAGTTGAGCCGGCGACTGGCAGCTGATTGCCCAAAGTCAGTAAATTAAAGTTCATTCAGCAGCTCAAAAAGGTTCGATTTTGGTTCGGTTCGCTTCGGTTCGGCTTGCCAGCTCCTGACGCTGGCGCACACTTGTAATTTATTCGCTGGCAAAAACCACAAAAGCAAAATAGATATTTATTAACATATAAATTATGCATGTGATTGGCCACAGCGGGCTGTTGGGCTGATGGAATGGGCGGTTTCGATATGGACAGGAGGTTCGATGATTAATCGACTGTTCGGCTGCGGCCCTTTAAAGCCAACTGCTAATTTCCGATTTTAAACTTTCTATCAAACCAAAGCACGCCATATACTTAAATTCCCCCACCCGAAACTACCCTTTTTACGCCCTTAAACTGAACCATCGGCGCGCAGATAAAGTAAAAGGCGAGGATAGTTCTGCCTGTCACATAAATCGGATCAATAAATGATGATATTATGCTACCGCAGGGACACATTCAGCTGCCACACTGCCACAGAGACGTTTACACGGAGAAAAAAGAGTTGATCAAGGTTGGTTAGGGGAAATAATGTGGTGCTATCGATGTTTTAAGACTATAAATATAATTGAAAAGCTATATAGTATCTTTAGAACAAAAGATAGAAAGATAGATAGATAGATAGATATTATTATCTCAAATTAAAATATCTTAATAATTGCCCAAGGAATGTATTTTATCGTTATTAAATAAATAGAACAAAGAAGGATATCCCTGTAAGGCCTTGAATACATTTTAGTAAATAAAAACTTTATTAAATTTCATTTTATCTTGGGTTTACACACATTTTTTGTTACTCTAAAAGCATTTTGTTATAAATTCAAACTGCAGAACTCCAATCAACTGGCCTTTCAAAGGGCTTTGAATGCGCATTGTTTTGGCTTATGAATTTTGATTGAATTTTAGTTCTGGCCACTTCTGAACTCTCGCCCTTAAAACGTTAAAGTGCCCGCCCGTTTTTCCCCTGTGCAGGGGGATCCGGAGACTGCTGCCAAGTCGTAGGTGGCAACACATTAAGATAAAGTGACAACGCCTCCATGGAGCACAGTGGACGTCGAGGATGCGCGCCCCAGTGGCTGCAGAAAAGGGGTAGCTGAAAGCGATGGTCTATAGGGGGCTGGAGGATCTGTGGGATGGGTGAATCTGCCTGATGGGGGTGTGCTGCTTGCTGTGCTGAAGGACAAACAGAAATCAGGCGGCAAACATCAAGAGAGAGCGGCAGTGGGTACACAAATGAATTGTATACATGTCCCGCTTCGCGATGTGCCAGTGCCAGTGCGTGTGTATGGGGCGGATAAGCTTTTATTTTCGCTTGGCATTTTATGCGCATCACGCATACGCACTGTTACACACAGGCGAACGAACTGCGATGCCAGTAGATAGTATCTAGCAGATAGCATAGATGTGTGCTCCACGCACACACACACACACGCGGACATGCACAAACGCAAACAAGCGCTCGCTTTGCATCAAAGGAGCAGGGGCGGGAGGGGCGTGCCCAGGGGCCGGAGGCTGGGGCAAGGGTTCTGGCTATAATGACATTTAGCTTTTGAAACAATGTAAACAGCAGCGGCGGCAGCAGCGGAGGCAGCAGCGGCAGCAGCAGCGAAGACAACGTCGAAGTTCAAAGTTGGCTCTGGCTGTAGGCCGCCAAAAGTTGCCCTAAGTACCAGGGCACACACACTTGGCCGAAAAGGAGGCGGAGGCGGAGGAGACCGTCGCAGGAGGAGGCTCAGCCGTGACAAAAGACCCCGAGTTGTGTGTGCCCGGGAATTTTGCATGAGCTCCAGATACCGCAAATAGTGAGGGGATCCGCACCCTGCCCAGGTGAACTGTCAAGTTAAGCCCTGTGAGAAGCCATAAATTGCCCAAGGAGGTGGAGTTGGCAACTCCTAACTAGTGAAACCGACAAGACGCTGACATTAACTAGGCCAGATATTGAGACAGCTACGAAACGGATATGAGCCTACTGCCCCTCGCCCCCAAAACCCCCGAAAGCTGGGCCATTCCTCACGCAATCGGACAAGCCACCTGGCCCAAAGGAGGCCTCTCCTCCCGGAGCGGGTCAAGATCCATTGCGTCGGCTGGCTTTGATTAAGTGCGGCGATAACCCGGAGAAATCGTTATCCGGGGATGAGGCGGGGTGAGCCGGAGTTATTGTTGGGCAAATTGATGCTTTCACGTGCAGATGGATGGCAGTCGAGGCCTTTATGTACACAGCCAGTGGTCCTTTGTTGGCGCGCATCCGAGTATCCGAGTATCCCAGTATCCCAAGTGCCCGAGTATTCAAATGACATATTATATAACATTGTGAAAACATTTACGCTCGCTTGTAAATATTTCAATTTATTTAATGCCACCCCCGGACCGAGTGGGTATCTTTTATCTGCATCTAGCTGGCCTGCACTCCGCACTAAAGGGGGCGGAACAGAATAAAGTATAAGGAAGGCATAAAGAATGGGCTGCCATAATCATATGCCAATAAAAAGTCGGTTAGCAGGGGGACTCGGCTTGGGTCTTGGCCCGGTTTTAGGGGGCTTTTAGGTCCAGGTTGGGGATTGGGACACGTTATCATTATGCGCTACATCGCTTACACATGTGGCCACGCAGGAGATTGGGCTGGGGCTTTATAATACATTCAATTCATGGCCAGAACAAATGATGTGGAAATGTAAAATAGATGCCCGTCCACGCAAGATGCCGCACCAACACACCAACGGCCAGACTAACTGGCGCAGCATGTGGCAAGCACGGTACAGAGGAAAAAACCATAAAACCTTTAATGCAGTGTGATATAATGGTATATCACTGATGCTAATTAAATATATTAAATATTTAATTGGTAACTCTGCCACATTTGTTCAGAATACTGTCCGTACTGTTCATTTATATAAAAATTAGAATTCTCATTATAATAGAAGTCAGTATTATTAGGAAATATATTAAATAATAATGTCATAAGTTTATTTATCTCAACTAACCTAACAGAAAATTTAATGTAATTGAGAATATGCGAAATGTTTATCTTTAAATTGGTAGCTGTTCTATTAATCTAAAAATAATATAGTTTATAGTATAATTAAACACTTATGAGTCCTTTTGAGTTATAAGTTTTGTTGCACAAATCAGTTTATCTAAACTAAAACCGACAAAAAGTTCCGTTCACATTTTTATTTGCAGTGCTTACCAAGCCAAGATTAGAATAGAATAGAATGGAATATAGAGTCTTTAAACGTTTTGTTTCCCAAATCTTTATAGCAATAATTTTTTTCGTGTGTGCGGCATGGGGCAAGAACAAGAGCCATCCAACATAATGGTGGATAATCGCCGCCGACACATGCACACTTGAAATGTCAGTGGATTGCCAATTGCCCAAACCCTGTCACGTGCTGAATGCCCGCTCTGATGTCAATGCTGATGTCCAGTCGGATTGGCTTGGATTCTATGGGATAGCATCGAATCGGATGGGATCAATGCGAATGGTGCTCGAGTGGGGTGGTCGAGTGGAGGAAACTTCATTAGCTGCAACGGCAGCGTTTAATTTTTATGGTCATGTGCCTAACTGCAAGCCAAAGCCGGGAGTCGAGCCAGAAGTTTGTCCAGAGCTCGTTTTTATGGCTTCTAAGCCTTAACGAGCTCTAATTGAACTGAGGACCCGTATTCAGTATCGCAAGGGGGCGCCTTTCAAAAGCCAGGAGCTGTTGGATTTGTAATTGGCTAACTGTTATTGTTAAACGGAAAAACGGGGCAGACAGACCCCGAAATCGGCAGGAAAATCGACTGAGAACGAACCAATTTCAGGACAATGACAACGGCAAGGTGACTGGAAAAGCCGGCGAGCAATGGGTAATCAAAATGAAGTCAAAATAACCGAACATGACAGGCAGGAAAGATGCTCAACCAGCCGAGCCGAGTTGCCCTTTTGGCAGCATCACTCATACGCCGTGTGTGTGTGTGTGCCTTGTGTGGGCTGCAGGGCAAAATGTAAGTTTCACGCATGTGTGGGCGTGGCAACTGTCATTAAATGCCTCCTGCTAATGAAACGAAATCTCCTTCACGACATAATCTCATTATACTTATATATGTCCTCGCATATAAAAAAATTCGGCCCCGATATGATGTGTTTGGCAATCGAAAGAGGGAGTGGGCGTGGGTGGAGCCACATGCTCCCTGCATTGTTATGACTCCACGGGCTATTAATTGTGCTTAGTTCGGTGTGGCGCACTTAGTGTCCCGGCACTTTGTTAATCGCATGATGGAGAGCTGGCCAGATGGGAGCCAGGAGGAGTCCTGATAACGCCGCCAGGATGTGCCCGATGTGCGTATTTGCCCGGTGTCTTCATATTTCACATATTTCTGGCATTTATGCCCTGGTATTCGCCTCCTGCTAAACGCTTCCTGCCTCGCAAATGCCTCCTTTTTCCCCATTCAACTGACCTTTAAACCAGTTTTCAATTAAAGCAGCTGACAGGGGGGGGGATGCAGGAGGCTGAAGGCCTTTTGTGGCATTTACTTAGCATTTACTTTTGTTTTAAACTATAACATGCAAGCAAGTTTCATAAATCACGGCTCTAAGCCGGCCAGAAGTGAAAAATCGTAGCCCCAATTTTAATTAAAAGCGTGCAAAACACGATACCCTGCCCCGTGCACCCCGCCCCTTTTCGCACACACACACACCCAGCCTTTTCCACACAAGTCGTATACAATGTTTTCCAAGGAAAGCCTGGCAAAGCCTCGCCTGAATAATGATTGAAAAACAAGGCAAGACTGAGGCTGCCCCCCGCCGCCGCTTTTCCACACCTCTGCTGCCCAACGAGTTGTATAAACTCAAGAATGAAGTTTGTTTAAAATAATTTGCAGGCTGTCCAGGCTTAGACCCCGTCTTGTACCCCAGAGCAGCCCTGCCCGGAAAACCCGCCGCCGAATCCTCCCCAGCTCAGGGCCAACGCCTCCGCTTTGTTTACTTATTTGCAGAGCCCATTTGTTGCCCGGGTACGTGAGAGCCGCCCCTGCCCACTTTCGGGTTACCCCCGCCCCGACGGGCGGCGACAAAAGTCTTTAATTTCTGGCCAATACCAACGGCAACAGCTCGGCAGTGCCGACGATGCCAAAAGCTTTTCAAAGCCACCGAAACGGGGGCGTTAACAAGCGCCAGAGACAAAACTTGCCGTTTATTTCCAACTACAACACAGCTAGATAAAGAGACGCAGCCACGTGCACTGCGAGAAACGGCGTATGTTCTACAAAGCAATTAGTGTTGTTTGTATACTATAGAACTTCATAAAAATTCTCTACTTTATAATACCGAAAATTTTATGTCACATAACTCCAATCTTCTAGATTTCAAAATAAGCTAATAATCACTTATTAAACTTAAAATATAAAAAAAATTAGTACATTTCATTGACTTTATTTTAGATGACTTTTTGTTATCTCATGATAATTAAAATATAGATTTATAGCAATTTGAGCACTCTTGTCATCTAGTGATTTTCCCTCTGTAAATGTATATTTGGTTAAGAACAAGGGGGCGTGGATCATGGTGGGCGGTGGGTGTGGGAAAAACGCTTTGAATCCTCTGCAGCCGCAGGGTATCAAGGGATTAGTTCTTGCACTTGAGCAAATATGCAAGGAACCCAAGTTTGTATTCTCTTAATGAGTCGTCGCCAGTTGGACAATGGGATGGATGGATCGGAGGAGCGAAATGGAAGGTGTTGTGTATACTGTATACTGTACATACTGTTTACTGCGGGGTAGCCCAGCAGTGGCGCCCCGATTCGTAGAGCATTCAACCTGAAAGTAAGTGGTAATGTGGGTATCCCCAGTGAAATTCACTGCTTACAGGATCAGGTTGGTTTGTCCAAATTCACATTTGCAAGGATTTAGGTAGCTACTGCAATAGCATGCTATGAAACTAGAGTTTATTTAAATGACAAGGTAAATTTATTTACATCTTAACTATATAGGAGGTGTATTATATAGTATTTGTAGTGTGAAAGGGTTCCTTTTTTGTGCTATAGGGTACTCCCCGTTTCGGTTCTTTCCAGGTTGACAGCCTCCACCGCCGAGATAAGTACGCATAAGCACAAGTGGATATCGAGGTATGCGTGCCGTCATAGCCAAGGCCTAATAGCGTTTTGATACCCGCACATAAACAACAATGGGGCAACAACAACATCCGTGGAGCAGCGGCAATGGGAGAGCAACGACAATAAAATGCAAAAGAGCCAGCCCACAAACGCACCACCCCCTTGGCAACCGCCTTGCCAAACCCCTCGACGCCACTGGAGAGGTAATCCCAACCTGATGCTGTCTGTTTTGTAGTGTCTGCGCCTGTGGCCTTCATCAGTGGGAGCGGAGCGGGTTAATGGCGGGCGATGAGTGGGGGGTGGGCCAGGGGCGGCGGCAGGGGGGGAATACCGGGGCTAAATCCACCCACCAGAAGAATACATTCCCTTCGACAATTACTATGGGATTATGTTCAATGCGAAGCCCTATTATCACAAATGAAATTCATTTGTTTACTCTTCTCTGATCTAAGAACTAATCACTGGGTAAAAAAAAATAATTTCAAATATTCTGATGAACATAAACCACAAACCATAAGAAAATCCCAACGAACAATACGCATATTTCATAAAAGTAGATTGCATTGAAAGTCCTGACCTCTTATCAAGTATCATTTGTCCGTAATATTTTCCATTTGCGAATGCATTCTATGCTTATTCTTCCCAAAACTTGTGTTGCAAATATTTTCTTGGGATTTGCTATTCAATTCTAATTGCTTGCCAACATGCTGCTCTGAAATACAATAATATTTGTGGATTTATTCGGCTTTGGCCAGGGCCTTTAGCTCAGAAATGCAGAGAGCCCTAAACCTAGGATAGTAATTACTTCGTTTTTAAAATGAAAATGCAAGGAACCCCCTTGAATTGGATTCACCCTTTGCCCCTGAGGTGCGGCTGGTGGGTGGTTCTCGGATGGGTGGAAGCCAAGCATTTTGGATTACGTAAAAGTAGGCACTTATTATGCTGGCAAGCACAGCGAGTTGCGATTTATTGTTTGACGTTAGCAGCCGCGTGTTGCCCGCGCTCTGAGGTCACGGCCCCGCTGCCCCGATCCCCGCCAGCTACCCCGTTCTAACTCCGGGCTTAGCACAAATGTTGATCTAATCCAGAATGGAGATAGCTTCGCAGATGGAGACGGAGACGGAGACAGACAAACAACACATGACGTGACCGTGCCGGATACGGATGCGGATGCGGATACGGGTGCGGATGGGGGGGCGGAGCCATGACTACGCCAAATGGCAAAACAAACTCGAACTGCGGCTCCGTTTCCGCTTCGAGGTTGAGTTGCGACCCTGCCCTGACGAATTGCAACGCCTGCAGAAGGCAAAGTCGGGAGGAAAGGCGGGCGGAAAGTCAGGGGAAAGTCGGGGAAAGTCTAGGAAAATCCGGAAAAGGGGCAGTGGCGGTACACGCGCGTTAAGTGGCGCAGTCAGGCGTAGAAGTTTCCAAGCCATCTGCGGAGCTCCGTTAACGCATTTGCACATCCATTCCGTTCCACACTGCGCCATCCACTCTATCCAAAAATCCATTTCAGGCGAATAATACCCATCACCCCAGCCCCCGAAGAGATTGTGAGATATTACCCGAATGACCTTTCATCTGGTCCCTGAAATGGCATTTCAATCAATTCATAGGCCCCAGAATGGGGCTGAGAACAACACGAACATGGCACATGGGGGCCTGGTGCCGACCACTTAATGTCACAATAAAAATGTAACTAACCATGAAAATTACATGTTTCCCAGCAATTTGCCATTTTGACATCCCTCGTCTGACGTCTGCATATGACCCCCACTGCCCCCGCAATTTTCCATTTCCCCCCCAAAAAAAAGGAGCGACCCAAAAGCCCGGCCACCTCCTTCCCTCCGATGTTCGTCCTTTGAGTCGAGTCAAGACGAGTTGTCCAGCGGATGGGGTCAAATATGAAATCGGTTGGGTATGAAATCGAGGAGGAGGATCTGGGGGGCACAGCCAATATTTATCAACAACGTTACGTTCGTGTTCGGCTCACGGACAAACTTCTTAAAAACTGTTGTTGCCGCCGCTGCCACTGTGTGTTTTCCCGTCGATTGCCGCTGCAGAATTATAGAAAAAATCAAATAAAATACAAATAAAGCCGAAAAATTGCAAAAAATGAGAGGGGGGAAAATAAAATAAAATTGCGCTGGCAAAATCAACCGAAATTCCTAGCCATAAAATTGACTTTTTTATTTTGTTTGTTGGCAGCCAAAATGAAAGTACAGCCGCTCATTCATACATGTCCGTATATATCTATATATATTTTTTGAGTACGATATGACCAATACCTAAAACATACACATTATATAATGTATAAATGCGAAAGTTGTCAACGTTTACATTCTTGGTTTGGTTTCTGGTCGGTCTACGTTTCTGTTTCTGGTTCTGGGTTCTCGGTCTGTTCTCTCTCCTTGTGTGTGCTTTCTATTTTTATTTTTTCCAGTTTTCCCAGCTACGTTTTTCACTCCAGCTTTGCATCGCAATTCGAGTGGAAAATTGACATATGTTTACTTTGTTGCTACTGCTGTCGCTGCTCCTGTTTTCCCCTGACCGGCTTGTTGTTGCCAAAGTTTTTCCCAGGTCCTCCAATCGGCCAGTTGCTGAAAGTCGAGCGTCATTAGATTGGTACGCTGTTAGCATTCGAGACTCAGCACCGAGAGGTACTTAAGACTGAATGTGGAGAGCTCCCGGGCAGCAAGTGATCAGCATCGGAATGCTCTATCGAAAAATTTTAAGTAAAAGGGGGTATCTTTCATTTTTCAGAGATTGAAATTAAAGTCAGATATACTTAATAGATAGTCATTTTGACCGGGAAAAAACTAAAATTTGATAGCTCCAATGGCTCTTAATGTCTAAACCTGTATGTATAAACCTTTTAATACATTTTTATAACATTTATTGTCTATTTTTACCTTATTATCCTATCATATTATACCAAGGTAACTATAGATCTATAGACTTAAAACCTTCTCTAAGGGTATGCCATCTTCGTCTTTTGATAATTTATTTAGGAACTAGGTAAGTAGCTTGCTAACATCAAAATTGCAAGCATTTTCTCAGCTTAGAACATGTGTTGGCCAAGGATTTTTACGAGCGTATTGCCATTGATTGGGCTAAAATGGAGGTATATTTCCTAATTTTAGTTTCACTCCTGCTCATGGTCTTTATTCTGTGCCCCAGGGCTTTTAATTTAATATTAGTTTGCGATACTACGCTCAACACCAGCTCAACCTCCGACTCCTTGAAGCTGTGTTTAACTGCTTTTTCCACGCCTCAAAGGGAATCCCTGAATCGACGGCTCCAACTTCAGATCCTGCCCAGGCTTCGGCTGCGCTCCATCTGCTACAGCTGGCTCATAGGTCAGGGTTAATGTTAATCCCTTTCCGCCTGGATTACAGTGCATTCTGCATTCCCTTTCAGTGCGTGCCCATCGACGTCTTCATCCGTATCCGCAGCTGCATCCGCTGCTGCATCCGCATCCGGATCCTCATCCGCATCCTCGGCGCTGTCGTCTCGCATTTTGAGCGGCTATAAAAATTAAATTAAATTATTGAAGCATTTTATTACATGTTTGTGCTTTCTTCTGCCACTTTTCATCGCCTCCCCCCCGGCCATCTGCTTTTATGTAGCCATTCATTCGCTTTCACTGCTATCGCTCGGGCATATTTATTAAGCAGGAAAATATTGAGAGAAGCCCATCATGATAGTTGCTATACAACGGAGGAAATGTCGGGGGAAAGGGGAAAAGTCGTAGGGGCTGAGGGTTAGCATCAACAATTGGATATCTGTGTTTGTCGGGCTGGGTTAAATTGCCCATTGAAAGGCCGCCGGGGGCAAACAATCCTAGATGTTGCTGCCGTACTTGCAGTTGAGACTACCAAGGCCACAGAGTGCTGCAGTGTCAGCTCATCGATTACACTGGGTAACAAAGAAAGAAAAACATATAGTAAGGCCCCCTTAAAAAAGTTGTCAACTTTTTAAGCTGAGTTTATTGCGCTTTTTAATTTAAGAAAAGCCACAAAAAACCCTACGCCCAATTTGTTATTTATTAATATTATGTTTTCATCAATATTTATTAATGACAAACAATAATCGTGCGCTTTGAGACAATCCCTTTAATTGTTTTCATAATCGAATCAAGATACAAATGACATTTTCACCTCAAAAAATAACCTTTTAAAATAACAGATTTTATAATTTTCCGCAAATGCACATACAAACTCATATGCGGACATGAAAAAGTAGTTTGGGTAGAAAAAAATTCTTAAAAAACATTTCATTCAGGGATTAAATATTCAAGTATTTTTTCATCTGGCTTGCAGTTGCAGCGCACCGATGCACATAAATAAAATACAAATATGATAAGTTGGAAAAAAGGATTTGTCTGTTAGCTAGTGCTCCCGTTATGCAGTGGCTCTGTGGCAGGGGTTCTAAGGGGGCTTAATGGGGGTCGGTGGTGAACTGCAAGGCAGAAAGTTGCAAAGTTGCAGGGGCTGAAAAACGAACGCCCATAAATGATTAATGGCCAAAGTTGCATTCGCATTTTGATGGCCCAAACACTTTTCATAATTTCAAGCGCTCGAAATTAGTCAGCTCTTTTTGGTCGGAATGCATCTCTCCTTTCGCTCCTCCCTCACTGCCCCTCATTTTCAAATGCACATTAATGACCATTTATAACCATTTTTGGCTGCCAACTCTCCAAAACATTGCAAATCCACCAGCCAACTGCCATTGCAAATGAAGTGTAAAGCAGATAGTCGTCTGGGAAAAAGGGGTTTGGTTTCGGACAAAATTAGAATCGGAATGAATGCAATGCTCGGCGCTCCTCAAGTTGCCAGCCAAGACCGACCGACATGAGCCAATTTACATAACCCAGAACAACAAATAGTTACAAATTGAAAACTTTTGTCTGCCAAGATTGTAAGCGATTGTCTAGCTTCCTCCTCCCACCCCTCCCATGGCCCCTCTCCAGTTGCCATTGTTATAATCAAAGTGGTAGCTGAATAACAAGAAAAACAGCAACTGCGGCTGACAGCGAACGAATGAAAGAGATACGTTCGCCGAGATACGAAGGAGCAATGTGTACGAGATTGGATGATGGCAGCCAGAACGAAAAAGTATCGACAAGTTTGACGCTTTATGGCATTGTTTAGTGCCGCACATTTCGCCAAAAAACGTTTTTCAACTTTCACACAATTGCGCCATTTGTGCCGCGTCTTCGGGGCAGCGGGGACATCCCTATACCATATATATATATATATATAGTACACTATGGGAATGGCTATAGATTTGGCCCTTGGAAAGGGGCAGAAGGGCGGGCGGAACAGTCGACACAAATCTGCTGACGGAAGCCCCGGTTGGGCCACAGTGCTTTTTATACGGAAAACGTGCAGAAAGTTTGAGTGCCAGCTTAGGAGCTGCTTCTGCTGCTGGCAAAAAGTTATAAAACAGTAGATAATAAAATAATAAAATATATGTATTTGAATTGTAAGCGACGCGTCCATACCCACTCGCACACATAAAGTTTTTCTTTCAGGCGATAAAATTACATGTCAAATTGAATGTAACCTGCTATTTGTGCGCATTATGGTGGCTATAATTAAACCCCCCGATGGCTGGAGGCAAAATCGCCGCACGATGGCTGGTCAATCATGGGTTTATGGGTGATGGCTTAAACTTTCTGCCCCGCATCGGTATGGGAAGCGGATTCGCAATCGAAATTGCCATCGGATCTGCTGGTGAAATGAGTTCCGGCGCCTGGCGGATGACCTCAGTTTCGAGTGTGGGTTAAAAAGCATTTGGCATACATAATATCTATAATAGCTTGTATATGGGGGGGTTGGGGTTCCGCTATCATGAGTTATGTCCGCACTGTTCTACCACTCCGCGAAAATATTATTTAAATATTACTTTTCACCAATGCGCCCCCATCGGAAAATCCTATAAATCAACCGAAAGTCTCCGACTGAAAGAGATCCCAGATAGAAAAGTTTCGAGGCGCAACTTTCGAGCGAGGAACAACAACGGCTCACATATAAATTCGCAAGAATTGGGCAAACTTTAGAGGATTGCGATTTGTTTTTCCCTGTAAATGGCAAATGGAAAATTGAAAATGAGAACCTGTCTGGCGGGGTAAAGTCACCTCGTTAGAGCCTCATCCTCCTCATCCTGATCCTCCTCCTCCTCCTCCTCCTCCTCCCATCGCTTGCAATCCAAATTCCGTATCCCTGAGTGCTTGGCTAAGCCGAATCAATGCGAGTTTTATGCTAATACAATCAATCGGTCTAATCGAATCAAACGTTTTGACAACCCAACGGCCTCAAATGGAGCGTTTTCGTGTGTCCCAGCTTTTGTCTCTCTCGTCCCTGGTCTCGAGTTTAACCGAATAAACTATCGCTGCTGGGACAACAAGTACGCAATATGCATAAAACTTTATATGGCATTTAAATCGCTCCTCGCCCCTCGGCTTGTCACTCCCCTTGGCCGCCGCTTTTGTATGGGGGCGGTAATCCCCAACCCTATCCCCATGTCCCGTCCCATTTGGCTGCTTACTCCGGCTGTTAACTCAAGCGTCACAAATGCCGGAAATCGAATACAATTTGTAATTCTGATGAACAGTTGAGCAAAACTTAAGCATCGTCTGCGCCGCCCTGCTGTTGCTTTCGTCGACTGGTTACTCCTCCTGTGACCAGGGCCATTGTTGATTCTGCTGGTGATTCTGGCTCTTATTGTCCTGGCTTTCCTCTTCCTGCAACTACTTTTGGCATATTTAGCCCCGGCTTTCACCTTGCTTTCGCCTGACTTTCTTTATCCTCCTTCGGAATCGTCCTGTTACTGCTACTGCCACTGTATCTGTAGCTCTCCATTCGGCTTGGTTTCCATTTCGTTATCGAGTCCTCGGCAATCGCCATGTAATGCCAAATTGGGCGACATCGTTTTATGTTTTGTTTTTTGCCTTCGCCCCATGGAATCCATGGGAGGATTCGGGCGAGGATGTGGCGATGTGTCTACAGGTTCACTCATCAGTTGGCGCTCTGTTAAATTTCGCACACGTAGCAGCATAAAAATTGACACCGATAATTCGAGTCCCCCTCTCTAGGTGTCCGTGTGTGTAGTCAGCGGTACGTATACGCGATATAAACACGCACACGCCCTGAAAACATACATCATGTCGGAAAATTTGTCGGTCGCCGGCGGGGCAAGGTGGGGGGCACAGGATGCGGATGGAGGGAGAGGAAGCTACCGTGGGGGGAGGGGGCTGGCGATATGTCGCGTCGCTGTTTACACAAACAAAGTTATCAATTTTACACACGACAGTCGCTACAGCCCCTCTCCACATCCTCATCCCGTGCCCAGTCCCCCAGTACATTATTTCCCAGCGGAAGGGCTTCCCAAAGTGGTCGGGATGGGGTGGAGGCGAAGGTGGGAGCTGCGACTGCCAGCGTTTCCATCAATTCAGTATGCAATCAATGTCCAAATCGAAGACGCAAAGCGGCGAAACCCCTCAGTCATCATAAATACAGGCAAGACATCCCTGAAGCGGAATACAGATGCTAAAATAATATTTATTAAATTTTGTAATGGAAAAACATTTTAAGAACTGAGATACCTATAAATTTATATACCTTTAGCCATCTTTAATACTCCTTTTTGTTTGTTTTTATTTGAAAATTTCGAATTTTCCCCCTTTTCCACAAATATTGGGGTTTTAATATTTAAATTTGGGGAAAATTCGTTTTTAAAGTCTTAAATCGTATTTGTTTTCTTTTCCTAATGCACATTTTATTAAAATCCCTTTTCAAAGAAGAAAAGTAACTCTTAGGAAAGTCTCACTGTTCTCGAGACAAAATACTTTCGCAGATGGGGTCTTTGCTTTTCACTCAAGAGGCTCCATCGAAAGTGATCCTTTTCAAAGGAGTTTCGAGGAAATATTGAATTTAACATACTTAAAGCGCACTTTTCGGGGCATCCTGCATCAGATCAAACGCCACACTTTAAGCGCCCCCCACATTCTTGCAACAATTTCTGACGAGTCCAACCCCCCCCCCATGCCACATACTATATATAGTAAACATTTTTCATAATTCTGCACTCTTCGCTCGGAAAACAGAGGGCGATGAAAACAGAATTCACTTAGGGCTAAGGGAGATGGATGAGGGGCTGGAAAAAAATGTCGCCGCTTGTTAAATTTAAGGAATGTTTGGCTTGTTAGTGTAAAATAATATGAGCGAGCTGGATGGGTCTCGGCTTACTGGGGCGCGCCCGCTTGGCCTGTTGTCTATTTGATTTGCCAGGACATGCTAAAACGGCAGTAGGTGAAGTCGAATAAGTCGCAGAAAGAAAGTCAGAAGCACACGCAGGAGAAAGAATTCCACTCAAATTGCATTTATTGGAGAAATATTTATAATAACTTGGAAATTCAATTTCCAAAGAAAATATGCTAAACGGATTTCAGGGGGTGGCGGCGAGTGGGGGGGGAGTGCAGTCGGGGGGGCGTTCGAGGACTTTCCGAGGTGAGGATGTCAGGGTGCGTGTGAGTGTGTGCGGGTTTTCCAGTGGCTTGTGTCGTGTCAATGGCTCGTGTGTGGCCTGTCTGTGTGCGAGGAGACATATAGAGAGATATGTTAGAAAATTAAAATCGACCATATGTTGCCTCATCGATTTTGATAAGTCGCCTGGCAGCACAGAAACATCGGGAGCAGCAGCGGCAGCGGCAGCAGCAACAGCACCATGGCCGCTTCATATCCGTTTCCGGTTTGACACAATGGGCGCACAAAGCGCGTTATTGTGTGTGTTGTTCGCTGTGCGAGTGTGCGAGTGTGTGGGTGTCTGTCCCTGCCACTTTCAATTGCAAAATAAAAAGCCGACTGCAAAAAGGCGCCTTGTCATGCATGAGTTCGCTGCCTTTTATTATGGATGTTGTTTTGGGTGTGTGTTATTATTTGCTGGTGTTCCCTTTGTTGCTTGTTCCTTCTTTTTTTTTCAGTCGATCTGTGACACAAATCAAACGCACCCTGCTAAATATTTCATAAGCACATTCAGCCACGCACCTCCAATGAACTTTAAGGACCGTGCAGGAGCAGGCCTTAGCCCACCGATGGGCCGTTACTTGGTCTCGGGCCTGAGGCCAACCATTCAATGGGGCTCCAATAAATGTTGCTGCAACATGTTGCCGCTGCGCCGGCGCCTGGTGGCCCTGTTGCTCCCGCTGCTCCTGGAGATTTGCATATTGTTGGAGGACTCGCAGGAGCAGCTCCGTTCAGTTGTTTACCGCGCCTCAAGCCACACACACGCAGCGAGCGCTCTGAAACGGAAGCGGAAACGTGGCAACCCGTTACCCGTGAACTGTGACCCGTGAACGGTGACCCGTGACCCGCGAACCGTGACTCGTCGTGTGTCGGCCTGCTCGGCTGGCTTTCGTATCTGGCGTCTCAATCGGAATTGGAATTGGAATCGCGTCATTGGAGTGACTGATTTCGAGTTGCGTGCTGGTGTGAAGGCTCGCGGGATGAGTGCTGCTTACGTAGCGTAAGGGGAAGTTACGTAAGGCACAGGAAAGGACCTCCGTGCCCCGCGGCAAAGGACTTAAACGCAGCGCGCTCGAATGCGTTACGTTGCGCATGAGATGGCGGCACGCAGTTCGCGCTACATTTACTTCGACCACGACCATCGAATCTAGTCCGCTCTTAGCCAAAAAGGTAGCCGAAGGACCCCCCGTCCCCCTCTACAATTTCCCCCTTTATGTCACCGCACACCGCACCTCCCCCCTGTCGAATATAATTAAGTGTATTATCGGAACGTGACCAGAGCGAAATTGCTGCCTGCGGGCGAGGCAAACGCTGCTGCTTTTCCTCTTCCGCTGGCCAGAAGCAATTGAATGGACAGCTTAGTGTGTAATGAAGAAATTACCAAAAGCTGGAATCCCTCCTCCCGGAATCCCTCTAACGACCATCCCTCCCCCCCACAAGGACATCTTCATCTCGTTGTTGTCCTGTGGGCGTCATGGTGATTGAAAACTCGACCGCATTGCGGTCTTGTCATCAGTTTAAATGAATGTGCTGCGGTTTCCGGAGCTCCGATAAGACGGAGCCCACAGCCTAATCCCTTTTCAGTTATTGTTTCTCCACATTTGTGGGCGGGGGGAGAAAGGAGCAGGAGTGTCCTTCATCTTCGTCTTCATCTCTTTTGTGTGTTGCCTATCGAGTCGAAGCAAGACAAGTCGACGAGTTGAATTGAGTCGAGTCGAGTTCCGCGATTGCCATCATTTATTTTAATTACTTTTCTGTTTCTCGCCCACCATCCGTTGGTCCTTTCGTCCTGGCTGCAGTTATAAGTAATTCGAGAGCCCCACAAATTGCGCATGAAATGTTGGTGGAATACTTTATGGCGCTGCTCGTGATCATGGGATTAACCGCTCCAGTCGACAAGCAGAGCCGGCGCACCAGCCAATACTTCGGTGAGTAAGGATTTAAATCTAATCAAACAACAGACGACACTCAAAGGGTTAAGCCCGTTCGGGGGTCGGAGGCCGGGCAGTCGCATCAGAATTGGCATAATAAATGAGGATGCCAAAGAGGATGGTATTGGAAATCGGAAATGGGGAGTGCGAAGCAATTCCAATTAGAATTGGGGATATGGCGGGGATTACACAGGGCCACTGATCTCTAAGTGGGGGCAAGGCATAAAACCATTTTAGTATTTATTTTTACCCCCTTTTCTTGGGTCCTCACACAAATCATTAAAGCGCAATTACCTAAAATTTAAAAAAAGGAAAAGGTTCATCGCTCAAAATCTTATCTGTTTGCTTGGGATGTAAGTTGTGGGATATATTTTACACCACATGAAGAACATTCGTCTTCTGATTAAAGCTGAAGCACAGCTAATTATGTTCTTCAATTTACCTTTCTTAGAAAACTTTATTAAGCTTTATTAATGTATATTAAAAAATATTTCCTTTTTAAAAATAATAAAAATCATACGTTCTCATTTAATATGTTTATCCTTATTTCTATTTAAATATTCTTATTAACAATTTACTGCTAACCGTAAACAAATACACAAAGATTCCTACATTTTTGTCTTTTATCACCCCAATGAAAAGCTTTTTTGTACTTTTTTGGCACACATTTTTTGTTAAAAACTTCCCATATGTTCCCGTATGTATTCAATTAAACACCCCAAACTTCTAATGCAGTTTGGAAAAAAGTTAAATTCCAATTTGCTCCCCCAGTTGAACTGGGAGCCCGCTCCCTAATGGATAACTGATCTCCAAAGGGGATCTGAATTGGGTAATCTCCACTCCCAGCTGTCCAAAATTGTTTATGCTGCCATCTATTTCGCATCTCCCGACTGCGAGTGTGGTTCCTGAAACAGGGGACCAGGAGCAGCTGCAATTGCTCATTTGTAATTTATGGCACCTGAACTCAGTTTAGGGCTCGCTTGGGGGACTGCAGTTCGGTTTTCAAGAGGGACCGTGGAGAGCAGGGTTCTGGAGAGGCGTTAGCCATGGCCACTGAAGCTGCGGTTGCGGTTCGACCCGGCAATTTTCCAACTTGCCACCCCCCGCACTTTGTATGTAAATACGCAACTTTTATTAAAAATTTTTATGTTGTTACATATTTCCTCTTGGAATGGGGCAAAGTGTGTGTGTGGGTGGCTGTGTGTGGGCGGGAGTTTTTTATTTTGCGGCCAGCATAAAAAGCAATTTCAGGCTGAAGTGTTTGGCCTGGCCGAAGAGCAAAAGCGAAAGCAACGCCAGCGGCTGTGGAGCAACAGTTTCAATTAAGTGTTTAACGTCATTTTATTGCTTGATATTTGATAGCTAAATTTGCCAAACACACTGGCACACTGTAGCACACGCACACAATGGATCCCGGCCTATAAATCAATATGTGTTTATCCACTCCACATCCACAAATCCACAACCAATCGCAGTACCAGTCCCTCTCTCCATGGCCAGCTGTATTTGTGTTTGTATTTGTTTAGGCACTCATGGATTATTAGCGCATTAGTTGGCTAATACATCGCAATGGCAGAGCGGCCCGAGCGCCACCAGAAGCCCCAGAACCACCCACATAAATCACTTGTTCGCCCAGCGATGGATCATAAACGTGGCAATGGCTCCGAAAGGAATAGCAATGGGAATAGTATTAGAGATGGTGCAAGCTTAAGCCGGGGCATAAATTAAGCACAACTACTCGTTAATCAAATGAATGCTGATGCCCCGCCAGCTGAGGCAATCCCCACCAGCGGATTGAGCCACCCAATCGACCATCCATCTGGCCGTCCATCTGTCTGCATATCTATCTATCCATCTATCTGTCTGTCTGGCTGTCCGACTGTCTATCTACCCGACACTTCCTGCGTCCATCTATCTGTCTGCCTCAAGCTCGGGCCCTGGAATGCACTCGAATACGTTCAGATTGACGTTCAGATACAGCTGTTTGAATTAACTAGCCGGGCTTGTTTAATGGGCAGGTCGGATTTCCAGACTCGTGAAAGGGGAACCCTTTGTGTACAATGAAGATATCTGTGTAAATGCGATGTGGTATGGGGTTTCAGTAAATATTTTATGAATGCTTGAGTGTTTAAAAGTGAAATTGGATCTTGGATTGTAAACAGTTTTCCAGACTTATAGAAATGGGTAGTTCAACATTTATTCATATCCTAAGGTTTTAACAGTAAACGAATATATTTATTTACATTTTTTTTATATCCCTAAATATTTTCCTTAAAATCCGTAGGTCACCTGGCCGCCGCCGAGGAACTGTCCAATCTGATACCAGATAACTACGATGCCCTCGATCCCATCTTCGACAACTCCACGGATCGGGAGATCATCGCCGCCCTGGGCACCACTGCCCGCCTCCATTGCCGGGTGCGTAACCTGGGCGATCGGGCGGTATCCTGGATCCGGCAGAGGGATCTCCACATCCTGACCATCGGCATCATGACCTACACAAATGATCAGCGCTTTTTGGCGCGGCACATCGACAACTCCGACGAGTGGGTGCTCAAGATCGTTTCGGTGCAACCGAGGGATGCGGGCGTCTACGAGTGCCAGGTGTCCACGGAGCCCAAGATCAGTCTGGCCTACAAGCTGGTCGTCGTGAGTGAGTATCCATCTATATTAAGTTGAGAAGCTATACAGCTAAAATGACCAACAGAAAACTATCTTAATTTCCAGCTACCCATAAGTTCGTTTAAAATCATAAGGGTTTCCCCCTTTACATTAAACTGTGTGTAAACTTTCCAAACTATTAAATTCCATTAGAATCCGATTAGAAGTCAATACTCCATCATAAGCCCCACCAGTAAATTCCCCTTCATGAGGCACCATAATTATTGAATCAAAATTCCTGCCAAGTGCCAGCTCCATTGCCCCCATTGAATCTCAATCGATTGGCGGTCTTGTAGGTCCATGTAGACGATGTTTACATCTCCGTTTAGACAGCAGCCCGAGGGTGCAAAGAGCTGGGATTACTTTGACAAATTAGTTTATCAAACACCCCAGAACATCATACGATGGAGGAGCCTGGGTTTTGGGGATGGCAAAGGGAGTGGGGCAGCGTGCTCCCATGGGCAACTTGTTGACATACCCATTAATCGAAATCGGTGCTGTTTCTGTCACAGCCTCCAAGGCCCAGATCCTGGCCAACCGCGAGCTGTTCATCCAGAGTGGCAGCGACATCAATCTGACGTGCATCGCTCCGCAGGCCCCGGGACCCTACACGCACATGATGTGGCACAAGGACACGGAGCTGGTGAGCGACTCTGCAAGGGGCGGCATCCGGGTGGTGTCCGAGCAGCAGATGAAGACCAGCAACCTGGTGATATCGCGCGTCCTCAACACGGACTCCGGGAACTACACCTGCTCCGCGGACAACTCCAGTGAGTCTCTAAAAATTTCCTGCTTAATTGCATTTAAACTAGGCAGTCCTTCATTAAAGCCAATACCGAAAATGCAATTTTGAATCCAATTAACCCTTGATGAATCTGTCAGTTTTACAGCGCAAATTTAATTTCATTAAATACTTAATTACTTTTTAAACAGGCCACTAACGACAGCATGTTAAATATTTATGTATGCCCATGACTAACGCAAAGTAGTTGCATACATAAACAACATAAATTAACTATCAGATATTGAACATTTAAGTAATTCAATTGTTTATTATGTTGTTTATTATTAAACTCTGTTGGGCTGCAACGAGGCCTTGAGCTCTCAGTTGTTAATACATTTTTAAACAATTTAATTGAAATATTACAATGTAAATTAAAGTAAATTTAAAATGTAAACACAATGAATTTATTTGTCTGGTATCCTTTTGAGGCTTTAGGGTATATTACAGTTTATAATCACCAAGATTTTAGATGAATAAAAAATTAAAAATAGCTTTCTGGATTTAATACAAACATTCATCTGTATGATCCCAAACATTTTTTCTCAATCAGTTATAATGCAATGCATGTAATTTGGTAACATACCCTTCCCTTTATTTTATTAAAAATCATTTTTTTCGCAGTATAAGCTAGTTTAAATATTTGAATTCCCGTCCTTACGGAGTAATGATTTTATAATATTATTTTACTACCTCCTAACCCCCTTCGCCACCCCCCTTCCATTTCCCAACAGATTCTGACAGCGTCTTTGTGCATATCATTAAGAGTGAGCAGCACGCGGCCATGCAGCACGAACTGGGGTCGAGGCTGGCTCTGCCCCCCCTGCCCCTGCTGCTCCTGGCGGTCCTTCTGGTCGTCCTGCGGGCACCCGCACCCCTCGCGGCCCGCCCACCCCTCTAAGCCCGGCCAAAGTCGAGCGGCAACTTATGTTCGATGTCTGGAGTCCTGGGAGTCCGGGAGCCGGGTAAGTCGCTGATTTTTAATGCCGCCATCAGCTCAGGAGTCGTAGTCATCATCTCGTTACAGGCCACGCCCCCCCTTACAACCACCGCCCATGACGATACCCATGCCCATGCCTGGGATAACACCCCCTTGGAGAAATTGCTGGATGGAGGTTAACGACGTCGATGTCGCGTTGTCTTGTAAATATGTAAATCGAGTTTTTGTTTATGTTTGTGTTTTGTGGCTCAGTCTCTAAGTATTTTTATACGTAATTAAGTAAATAGGTCGAAAGTGCATATGTGGCCATATAGAGCCATCTAGCAGATACATTATGTGCACACGATCGCATACCTAGAGATACCAGAGGGCGAGCAATCGAATCTGCAACAGAGAAACCGAATCGAATCGAATCCGTAACGAATGTAAATAAATGTTTAATCTTAATAATAGATAGGCGAGATCTAGATTAATTATGATGAATCGTGGGCAATTTCATTCCACCCAACCCATGATTGATGGTGATATGAGTGTGGGCGCCTATCTGTGCCCTTGGTGAATGCGATGCCGACTTTGACATCCTGGATGCTGGATTATGGCGCTTAATTGCCAGGAGCCGGGGTCGGGACCGGGGTCGGGGCCGGGGCCGGGGCCAGGGTTCGAGCGGTAATTGAAAAACGATAAGGTCAGGTCGGGTCATCGGTATATATATGGTGTGGCTGGGGCCTTGGCCCCAGGCATTGACACAGGGGAACTTCAAAGGCAGGACACTTTCGATTTTCGGGCAGCCAGGAATTAAGGACTGCCTCGTCGACAGGTGTGCCCGGAGCAGGGTAATTGAAACATTTGAAGCGTGCATAATTCACACTCCTCGACGGCAATTACAGCTGAAGTTCTTGGACAAAGTTTGGCACACAATGGGATAACTCGGGAATAAGTACCTCAGTGTGACTGTGAATGCAGGGAACTCGGTGACAATTGCGGCAGCTTCAAAGGCGCCGCCGAGCAGGCAAAGTAGCACACACAATGAGTAATGGCCAGGGAAGGAGACGAGAAATAAGGACTCGCAAGGAAGGAACAAGCCGCATAACGCATCTCCTTATTGCCAAGTGTTCGCTGAATTTTGCATAAGGTGGTGGTAATTGAAATAAAAGACGTACCCAGCCGCTAATGGGTCTGCACGCAAGGGCTGCCAGCTCCTCCTCGCTGGCCCAATCTCCTTGTAACCGCAGAGCAGAGTCCCCCTGAGTCCTTCGAAGGACCAGAAGCAGAAGCAGGAGCAGGAGCTGGCTGGCAAAGGCACCACCAAGGCAGGCGAGCATCCATCACAATCCAGCGAAAAGGAGAGGGTTTAAACCGGGAAGAAATGCTGGCTACATGGGCGTGTAAGCATGTCGTGGTTGCCGGCTCCTTCATCTTCATCTCCCCCCGGCGTTTCGCAAATCTTTGGGGAATCTTACGCATCTGAAACACGCGCTGCCTGACAGTCGCAGTCCCTAACCCATTCCATCCCCTGCCACTGCCTCCTCGGATTCCGGAACATAACCCCTTGGAAGGACGCATCTCGGGTTCAGCTCACTGAGTTGCCAGGGTCCGGCTGGGTGAGGAATCCTTGTAGCCCGGGATCCTTGGACCGGTTGTAGTGTTGCTGTTGCTGTTGCCGTTGCCGCTTCACCTTCACTCATAAATTGTACAACGAGAAATAAATCAAAGCCAGCCTCGTCGACTCCGGGCGATGCTACTGCTGCTGCCTGAGACGCTGTCAGTAACAAATCATGCTCAGGGCTGCAGCCCAGTAGGAGCCACAGCCACTGGCACAGCCGTAGTCCGTATTCCGCAGTCCGCAGTCCGTATTCGTATTCGGAGCCGTATCCGTAGCCTTTGGCGCTGCCTTAACCGGAGCCATTGCTTGTAGACTTGTTTACGGGCTTAATACGCTGCGCCGAGCAACAACAGCAATGTCAGGAGAAAGGCCAGAGGATTGGGTTGCGACTATCAAATACCCACCTCCTGGGCCCACAAACATATTGAAAAGATAATAAACAAATAAATCACAGGCTTAGAAGTATTTTCACAAAAATGGTTGTGGTTAAATACTATACTGAAAAGTAAGTACTGGTATGTGGCAATTCTCATGTTCCAGGCACTTTGAAAAGAACCATTCTGGATTTTTTAACATTTCAGAAAGAGCTTTAAAAGAACCAATTTAAGAACCAATTTCTTATGTTCAGATGAACTTACTATATTAGGGATAACCTTCTTAATCAAGGGATATTTTTTGAAATACATATATAAAAACGTTATAAGGTGTTTTTTTAAGTTTTAATTGTTGTTTTGTTTTGTAATCAGTGGCCGAAACAAATTATTTTACTGCACCAAAAAATCCGAAAGCTGTTCACTAAAAGTCCTGACCATGATTTTCATTTAAAGGAGTAGATATTTTTGTCAAAACGAAACAAATAAAGCTTAGATTAACCAATGGCACACCTTGTTAAACTCACAATAAAATTCTCAATAAAATGCCATTTTATTTGTAGCTCGCTTGACTGCTTGAAATTAATATTTTATGCCGAAAACAGTAAGTCATTCGGCCATAACAAAAACGCAATCGTTTTTAAAGTTTCTGTCGAAAGAAAATATTGCACTCCAGTTTTAAATCTATCCTTCAATCCAACAGAACAAACCAACAATAGCTCCTTGGCACTGAATCAATCACGGCTTGAGTCCTTTGTCAAATGATTCATCGACTTGTCATAATGAAGCCAGAAGAAGACCTGCATGCATGGTTGTCACGTAGACACCTTTATATTCATTTCAGCTCTGCAGGCCACCAGTGCCCATTCTTCTTGCCACTCTTAATTAAGTTAGGAAGCTGCATAGAGAAAATTCAATTACGAATTCGAATAATTAAAGTACCTCAGGTGATCAAAACATTCAACGGCACACATAAGTTATGACCTTAATAGGCAGCATCTCATTTGGGTAAAAGTGTTTCTAGGGTTGTCTCGCTGAAAAATCACTTGATCAATTATGATTAATTGATGTTTCCAGGCAATAAATAAAGTATTTCCAGCCCGGCAAAGTTTTGCCAAAGCGGAAAACAACATGCCGCCTTGCGATGCGAGGTAGCAGGTAGAAAGTGCGTATACGTCCTGTTGGCTGCCTGTCTGGCATAGTGTTGCTGTGTGTGTGTGTGTGGCGGAGTGTGTGTGCGTCATCAGCAGCAGAGACAGTTAAAGGACGCAGGGAAAGGGGGTTCGAGAGGGGGCAGGAGGAGCCTAGAATCAACAGCAGGAGCAGATTCGGAACCAGAACCATTGGCGGGCGGAAGTGCGGAAGTGCTGGCTGTGCGAACACGACGACTACAAGGACTTCAGGGACAGGCTTTCGGGACAAAGGAGCAAGCGGGACGGCGACAGGGAGCGACAAGGACAGACAGTGTTGAGAAACTACGGGGCGTAGACGCGCCGGAAAACATTTAATTACTAATGAGTTTTTCATGCTGCAACTCGTGAGGGAAAGCGCGTTTAAAACGTGGCGAAAAGTGGCGCGGAACTAGGGATTTTTAATTTGCTAATTAGCTAAATAACAGCAGCGCCCCAAATTTGATTGATTGGTTGGCCGAGCGGCGGAGGAACAACAATCAATTATTTAGCCAGCATTTAGCAATTGATTATCAGGTATTAGGATCCGACAAGGGACCTTAGCCAGGCACCCTCCTCCTTGAGCTCTTCATCCAGCTGGCATGCATAACTTATGACCCAGAGCCGAGAGACAAAGACACGGAGACACAGGGAAGTTTGGCCAAGACAAAGACATCTTTCGACAGCATTTAAAAGGCCTTAGTCATCGTTAGTCCGGCATAAACAAGGGGGGGAAAAAAGTTTATCTTCGATATTATTATTGGGGCATAACTCTGTCGGTCATAAATCAAATTAGAAGCCCGTTGACACTTGGAAACACATAAGAAATGCAAAAGATTCTATTAAATATACAACGGATGGTAGCCAGAAACTAGAGCAATTGAATTATCAAATACCCAGCACCACTGCCGAGCAGCCAAGGGCCAAACCAATCGATATACCTCTTCCCAATCGAAAACGAGGGTATCTACCGGGGCCTAGGAAAACATTTATCATGCGATTTAAGTTGGCCACGACTTTTGCACAAGAGAGATTTAAGTGATTTGCTGACTGGCTTTAAAATCAAAGTGCGGATAATGAATGGCCCGGTTCGGTTGGGTTTTTGGTCTCTTTTTGGTCCGCTTGGTGTAGTGGGCCGGCACTACTGTTTGATTTAGCCAGCCAGAATGTTTGTTTTCGGCTCAATTTAAGTTTTGTGGCAGTGCACAAAAGTGCAAAGTGCAAAGTGGCAGGCATTTTGCGGCAATTGCCACAGAATGGCATCGAATCCCAGAGCCTCTGGCACTGGCTGTCATTCCTCGCATGCGACACGCGATTGTTCCCGCTAACTGCTTTTCTGGGCTCCATTTTAGAGTTGGAGTTGGACGAGGACGTGGAGGAGCTGGAGTTCCGGAGGAGCTGGTGTCGGACCATGTAGTTTAATCTGCAAACAAAATCGTTTGATCCATATCATCAAAGCGAACGGAGGCGGGTCAGATGAGGTGGAAACGGAGTGTGACTGACAAAGCGAGCTGAAAGGCAACTGCACGGAGCACTCGCTCCTCACAATTGCCCCCCGGCAGGAGGTTAATTTCCCCCAGGAAGCGCCCCGGCTCAATGGCCTTAAAGCAGGCAGAGCGTTCGGCTAAGTAAACTCTCACATTAACACAAAGCCAATCCCGAACCCGAACCAAAAACCAGTTAGGACCTCGCCTACGCGCGACGGTCCAACGGACCATCAGATACCCGGTACTCAAAAGGTTTTTCCATTTCCCCTTTCTTTTTCGAATAGAGCTAGTTGGAAATTAGATGGATGATTCAATGTAGCAACTAGGAAAATATAAATGTGATGAGATCGCTTATCTGGTTAAACAAATTATTATTATTTCAATAATGTCACCTATAGATGACATTCGCATGACAATCTAATATTAGTATGAAAAATTCAAATTTTTGTTAAATTTAAATAATGTAACTTTTCATTAAATCTTTTCATCTCAACACTAGTGAGTCCATTAGTTATTTTAAGTAACTTATTCCACAGTTCATTTCCTGCGTCAAACTCTCAACATGAAAGGTCTTTCGGCCCAACCATTAGAAGTCTTATTTACGATGGCGAGTCTACCCTAAGATTTACGCATACTGGGTACAAAAAGGCGAAATTTGTGCGGGCCCACCTGCTTGGCAGGCCTCCAGTTGCAGCTCCTGCTTTCTGCTCCTTGCGGCTGGCAAACCGAACAATGTGAAATTACCGCCCTGAAATACGGACACCCGCTGAGGTTTTATAGCAGTCAACTTTGAATTATTAAATATGTATTTCCAGCCATGCCAAAACCAGAGACTCAATCTCCAGCAGGACCGGAAGTGGCAGAAGGAGCGGGAGAGGCAAAAAAAAGGAGCAACGAAGGAAAAGAAGAAGTGCTAACGTGCGTTAAGTTCAAGTTTGAAAGGATATTTAAGGATATTTAGGGATATTTAATTGAGTCTGTTTGGGAATTTTTAAGTAGGGATATTTGAGCTAGGGGAATAGAAAAGGACCTTTTTATAGCGTAGCCATAAAAAGTTACCATAAGCCGACAGAGCTTTGTCGCAGCTTAAAGCTCGCAGGCGAAAGCTGCAAAGCTAAGGATAAGGCTAAGTTTCGATTTAAATTATTTAGGCCTTGACGGCTAATCAAAGCTCTGCGGGTTGCCGCCGCATAATGAGTTCCAGTTAGGCCCTGCACTGACATCCCTGCTTTGATGGAGGCCTTATACCGTAGGCCACCCAACTCCCACCTCCCCCATTCGCTGAGAGACAAATGACAGACCATTAGGCAGTTATTGCTCCGCCGCCTGGCAGTCAAAGCGGCAAGCACATTAGCAGCTTCCTGTGCACAGCCTGCTAATAAATATACACCTCAACGTCACTTTTCTTCTGCCCCTGCGCTGCCTCTTCCTCTTGCCAGCCACTTCCGCATCCTGTTTCCATTCACCCCACACCATTCGCATGCATATTCATAAGCTGCATGCGGCAAGGGCAGCCCACGGTGGGGGGGGTAAAAATATTTTCATAAACATAAATTCTCATTTCTGTTGCATTTCCTCGATCGCCTTTTGCCTTGTTTTGCACACTTTCGGCCCTTTTATCTTATTCGCCTCTGCGTAATTTCTTTCGCTTGGCCTGGCCCAAAGCTGCACTGCGAGAAACGGGTGTGCAGTGTCCCCTGTCCATTGTGCTGCCTTTCGAGACCCCTTGGTATCTAGTGGATTTCCCTTAATTATCGGAATTACACATTGAATACGAGCTGGTTTATGCAAATATCCCAGCCAACCCTGCACATTGCTGTTGCTTTCGGCTAATCTTTTTCCATTAGGTGCAGCTTGTCCGTGTTTCTGTGTGTGTCGGCTCTTACGTTCTTACATTCGTGCTGACTTGAATGTGTGTATTTGTTCCGCATTTAAATTAAAATTGAATTTCCAGTATGCAAGTGTGTGTACGAGCTTACACACTCCACTCATATTTTTGGGTACAGACTTGTAAAATCCACTCTTTAATCAACATTTAAATTGAATTTGGTCTGCTCCGTATAACAGCTCTAGTATTTGTGAATCAATATTTTTATCTCTTCGATCTAAATATAGAAAAACTTTATGCATTGCCTGTGGGTGCAAGCTTCAATATAGATTTTATAACAAAGTATCCGCCTGTATTACGCATACGACCGGTAAGCCATTGGATGTTAACTTTAATAATTGTAAAAAGCAATTATAAATGATAAGCTTTTGCCCATATACAGGACAAATTGAATAATTGTGTAAGTAATAAATTACGTTCACCACACATTGAATTACAATTATAAGCTTTATGACGTGCAGTTCTTAAAATGGTAACATATGACAATATTAAGTATACGACGCGTAAACCCCAAATGTCAATGGTGTATCGTGGACTATTCTTTAAAATCAATTTGTAGCTTCGCAAAAGTAAAAGTATTCCACACGACCAGTATTTTTTTCAGGTTCATGGAAAACATCAAGTGATAATGGCCTCTGTTTTTCTTAACTGCCATTGAGCTTTCGGGACCTCTTGTGCTAATATTTTGACCGCACTTGTTCAAATACGAGTGTGTACACCTCGCTGCCACCTTTGCTACCCTCTTTTGTCCAGTGCATGTAAGCTTTGGCTTGGAAGTTGTTCCAGCTCCTGATGATGTTGCTGTTGCTGCTGTGCTGTTGCTGCTGTGCTGTGTTGCTGCTGCTGCGCTCGCTGCCACGATTCGCCGGCGCTTTTTCATTTGCAGCTCGGGCTTCTCCGGCTTTCTGCTTGTGCTCCTGCCACTCTTCCTCCTCCTCCTTCGTCCTGGCCACTATTTTTTTTAAGTTTGTACAGTTTGCACGCATCGGTCCGTAAATTTTTGCATTTGGCTAGGCGAGCGTAATAAACAAGACCTTCAACCGACGACGTCCACATCGTCCTTTCTGCTTTCTCCGCCGGCTCAACTGTCCTTTTCTACCGCTGCCCCCTGCCCCCTGCCCCCTGTCCGCTGCCCCTTGTCCGTTGTCCGTTGGCCGTTGTCCGTTACTTTGCCTTAATGTTGCTGTTGCCGCCGTGCTGATGTTGCTGCTGTGCTGCTGCTGTTGCTGCCGCTGTCGTGGCTTCGTTTGGTCACTTCCACTGCCGGCTGCCAGACTTTTATTTTTATGCGTAGATATTAAATGTGTTTCCTGGCACTTTATTTCGCCGTTGCTGTTGTTGTTGCTGCCGTATTATGCCATTTTACACCAACGCAACGCCGGCACATTGGCGCAAATGTGCGGATATCACTAGCAAAAAAAAAATACTGAATGGCATACTGAATGGCATACACAAGCCCGCTAAACGAAAGCTAGAGCCACAAAAAGTGAGGCAAATCGCTTTATTCCAAGCTCGGCGCGCATAAATAGGCAAAAGGCAAAGCCAAAGCCGAAGCCAACGACTTGGGAACATTTTTCGGCAGCAAGTCATGGCCACATTTCTATGTAAAAAGTGCGCACATAAAACTTTGCCAATTTCAATAACAACATTTCATTTTCAGTTCGCAGTTCGCAGTTTTCCCCTCATGGCAATCCCCTTTACTTTCCTTGGGCTAGGGAGAAAAAAAAGCGAGAAACACTCACTGGGGAGCTGGGCTTTTGAGAGGAGGCCTCGAGAACCGAGAACCGAGTACTGAGAACTGGTACTGAGAATCGAGAACTTGGCGCCAGTGTGCGTGCTGCTGCTGCTCCTGGCTCTTCCTCTTCCTGCTGCAGCGCCACGCCCCCCTGAACATGGCGCCCACTCCGGCGAACTGCGTTTCGCTGCCTGGTTATTTCCCTCTTATTTCATTTTTTTCTTTTAATTTTTTTTTTTTACCCGACACCACAATGCGCGACTGGTGAAAGGAAATTCATAAAAATGTTAATTTTTCCGGCGGAAATATAATTTATGTAAAGCGCAGTGGGCAACCGAGAGGGGGAATCCCCCAGCAGCAGCAGCAGATTCCGATTCCGATGCTGGGTCAGCAGCGGTGGTGATTGCGGTGTCGTCGTGGATTGGATTGGATTGGATTGCATTGGCTAGGATGGCGATTGGGAATGCAGTTAAACATGCCTGAAAATGCATATATCCGGTGCGAATTACAAAAAAATTCCAGGTCAGAATGCAGTTACACGCCAAAAAAGTGGAAAATCAGCTAAAAGACAAACAAACGCCAAGTGAAAAAGCCAGTTGTGTTGGTCTTTTTTCCCGCCAATTGGCAGAGGAGCGCCGGCGATTTGCATAATTCGACGCTTTTTGCAGCGGGGCGCAACACACACGCTTCGGCCGCGCCCACTGTGCATCTAATTAATGCCGTGCCGCCCTCATTTATCCCAGGGCCATGCCTCAAAAAAGGGGAGAAAAAGCAGTGCTTAAAAAAAAAGGTAAAGTCCTCGACTTGGCCGAACCGGGAACCGAATCCTCAACCGAATCCTCGACCGAATCCTCAACCGAATCCTCGACCGAATCCTCAACCGAATCCTCGACCGAATCCTCGACCGAATCCTTGCCCGAATCCCAGCCAGGCTGTCATGTGTTGGGGTCATTGTTAGCACTGCGGCAGCATTTCCAAGTTTCTCCATGACCATTAATCTTGGCAAGAAGGTAATTGCTTAGCAATTACCCTTTGCAGCAGCCAGGCTACCACCAGGCTACCTAGCCTCCATCTCCATCTGGCTGTCATCAAAATACACAGAGAGACAAAATCCCCGCTCCAATTAAAGCGAACTTCCATGCGAGAGTGGCATTCTAGTGGCCAATGCTCTGAGGTCCGTCATGTTCAATTAAAATATTGGTTGTGCATTTTATGCTACCCAGAATTGTTGTGGCTGCAGCGTGTTCCCACACTCAAAATGTGTTCATTGCGGTCGATGGCCAAATGGCAGTGCGCGTCGAAGATGCCTGGATTAATTGGTTATTTTTATTGATTTGAGAGATTAATATATTAATTGAAGCTGGGTCCGGAAATCTTAATGAAATCCTGTTGCGATACAGGAAACCATTTTATAATTGCTACATGTGGCCTTAAACGTTTATTAAATGAACGAATTCTGGTTGGGTAATCAAATATTAATTACTTTAATTTAATTTTTTTATTCCATAATTAAATCGCTGTTCGGATTTCTTGATAAAGTATGGTTACCTAGAATTAAATCATATTATTTATTTAGATAAACATTTTATTAGGAAATAAAATGGCCTACTACCAAATTCTTTACTTCTTTAAGTATATACATCATTTTTAGTAAGTTTCTTAAACTTAAAACGTATACATAGAGTAATCCTGCTAAAAAAAACGTACGCTTCCCATGAAATCCTGTAGTCTTTGGTAGCATTAGGTGGACTCTAACTCTGCACTTTTCTTTTCGGTGCACTTGCAAATTTATCTGAGCCCGTCCGCAGGGACTGCTTATATCTCCGGCGTTTTCCAGCGACCGCTCCCCGCTTCCCTCCGCGCCCCGGGGCCCTTGTTCTGTGGTTACATTTCAGCGGAAGTCCCACGCAACGCCACCGGCAACAGCTGCACTCTCACTTCGCCCCTGCCGCCCACCTCCATTACATTAATACCTGGTACTCATGTGGTGCACGGGGTATATATAGTATATGTCGTGTTTATTGAGGTGTGCACAGCAATGAAAAGTACGGAATATACATAGATGTTCTTGGTCCACAGTTGTATAAATTCCTGGACTTCAAAGTCTGTGCAGGTAATAAAATGTTGAACCGAAATACATTGCTTTTTAACTTTTTGGCAGGCTCTCGCTCTGCTGAAAGTCGGTAAAAGCTTTTATAGATCCAGGCTGGACACTTAAAGTAATATGTATTGAAGCATTAAGCATTAAGCATTATAAAGCATTTTTAAACGTTTCTACATTATTATCTTTAGAAAGCCCTCATAAGTAGGCAACATATTTTGAAAGTGGAAAATCCTCCAACTAAGTACTAAAAAGTCGGTAAAAAAGACTATTTTCGTAGGGCTTTGTTCTCCGCCAGTGTCATATTCCCTCTGTACGACAATATCGGTACATAACACGACCCGCGTGGAGGATCCTCCCGCCGCTCCGGTAGCTCCTTTTGCCATTCCTGCCCACTGGCTCCTGATTTCACTCGCAACTGCAACTCTGGCTGCAAGTATGCAAGTGGATGTGGACGCGAATGTGGATGTGAACGTGGATGTGGATGTGAACGTGGATGTGGATGTGGCCCCGAAACGTGGCCCCGTCATGCTGCGCCTGCATTGTGTTAATGCTTTTTGTTAAGCAACAAGGAGCAGCGGCAACAATGTGCGCCGGCGGGAAGGGCGCCGGCGAAGGGGGGTCGTTTTCCAGGGGGGCTGAATGGGAGGAAGCTTCATTGTGCAGTTTTGCAGCGTGTGTCGCTTTTTGCAAATGTTTGCCGCACACAAACACACACACACATGGCACACACACACGGCATAGAGCAAAAACAGCAACATCGGCAACAACAACGGCATTAGCGACAGGCGGTGGCAAAGGGGGCGTGGCTGTAGGGCCAGCACTTGAAGGATACTTTAAATTTAGGAGCAGCGTAAACGAAAATGCTGCAGCCTATGCATGCATTTGTCCTCCTTCCTTTTTGTGTCCTGCAGCACGAAGGTGAGGCGAGTGAATGAACCCTGCGAACGGAACCGCAAATGGACCACTTCCACTGGGGGAACCACCGAAAATTGCACCACTTTGCCTGATCGTTTCGCTTTAACCAGTGCGGGCTATAAAGCACCACGACACAACTGGCTTTAAAGAATTAAATATCCAATAAAGTAACACAATCAATTTTAGTCAGCAAAAAGTTCAGCCACTCAATAAAATATTTTTATGCATTTGCATAAAAAACTACATTTTTCTTTTCTTCTTTTTATGGCTCTTTGAGTATTGTTTAAATGGCTGGCTTGTTAAAGTTTCTTCTTTATGATTTTGCAGCATTAGATTAAATTATGTCATCGGTAATTTAAATTTCACTCGACCTAAAAAAAAGAAAGAAGGAAAATGTATAAATTTAGTCATTTGGAGGATAACAAATTGACAACAATTAACTTTTTTGTTTGAAAAAATGTTTTAAAAAAGGAAGTAAAAACCCATATATAAATTTAATTGGCCAGCCGACTAAAATGCAACTTAAAAATCAATCGATCAATCGGATTAATGATTGCAGTTCGCATGATTAAATCCCTGACACATTTAACACCTTCTACTAAGCTGAAAAACTTTGAAACCAAACGCTTTGTAAACGATTATTTAATGTTTTTTAGTAATTGAGCTACTTAGAACCTGTTAGGCAGCAAACCATATTACTTAAATGAAAGAAGAGCCTTAAGTTTAGTTTATTAAACTACTAAATCACTTTATTTGCAAGCAATAGGAAATAATATCTATAAGTCAGGAAGTTTCTTTGTGGAAACCAAATGTATTTTAATACCCAACAAGCTTAAGCCAATTAGTGAGTGAGATTCGAATAATTTTGCTGGCCATTTCGGGCAAGAACTTTGACTAAAAATAGCCGCAGCTGCTGTGGCGATTAAAGTTTGCAATTAATGCGAGCGAAATAAAAAGCAAGTGCCTTGCCGATGGCCGCATAGATAGACCCGGCAATTGTGCGCTTTTTGTTAGCTCTGCGAAATGGCCGACATTTTGGCTTTCTTTGTTGGCAGATAGTTGCCACGATAACAGGCTGTCCTCAAACACTCTTTTTTTTTGGGGGGCAACCTAGAACCCTGGAACTCTAGAACCCTATAGCGGGAATCATAGAACAGCCGGCCGCACACAAACAGTTTGTTCAAACTTGGAACACAACTCAAACGGGGCAACTCAAATAAGAATCTGCAAGGTATTTACCTAAACTCGAACTCAAACTCGAACTGGAACTCAAACTGGAGACCCAAACTCCCCGGGAAACTTTCTTTCCTTTCGTTTCCTGGCACCTAGATATATATATATATATATACAATGGATGGTCCATTGTTGTTCTTGGTGCTGCTGCCGCCTAGCGACAACTTGCAATTTTCCAATAAGAGCAGAGGCGAAGGTAACGCCGAAAAATTGTTCAAGCACAAACAACGCACGTTATAATATTATAAAACGGAAGGCAGCGGCAACTTACTCAAGCGATAAAGTCAGTGGGATGGCCATGGGTGGAGGGGATTCCTAAGGGGTTCCTGGAGGACGGGGCGGAGGTTCTGCGGACCCATCAAGAAGTAAAACAGCTGCTCTTTGGACACAATTCTGGTTCTGCTTCAGATTCTGCTGGAGATTCTCTCATGCTGCTGGGCCGGCAACAAATCGTTGAAATAAATGAAGCGCACTGGGCGAAATCAGCAAAAGTTTTCCACAATTTTTCTTCACTTTTGCAGCATGCCTCGAGTCCACCTCACCCTCCCCCACCCCCTCCCCATTCCCCGGAAGTTGCCTCTTTTTGGGTCCGCTTTCCACAAGTTTTTCACTGCGACATTTTCGGATTTCGGGGCTAACGCTTAGGCCACTCTTACCCCTGATTGCTTCTCTCGCCCCATTGTTGACTTACAAATTTAGGTTGCTGTGCGCAAAAAGTTTGTTTTGAATTGTAAGTAATTTCTGATACCTCACCTCGAGATGTCCACGTGTGTGCGTGTGTTTGTCGGGGAAATGTGAAAATGGGGGGATTTTCTTCTTGGAAATCAGGTTAAGTGTGTGCGAGTGGGCCACACTTAGATTCACTCAATTAAAGTTTAGGCAGCGGCATATGTCAGCCGAAGACCCACCGAAAGAAGCATGCTCCAGGGAAGCCCCCTTTTTGGATTGGGGGTCCCTTAGCCCCCGTATCCCCCATCCACGAGCCCCTTTCCCCAGCCACCACCCGCCATTCCCAGCACTTTGTCTCATAAATTTGTGCATAACTGTCAAAAGCAATTGCCCTTAGCCTTTGCGGCAGTTTAAACTTGGATGATATATTTGTATATGGAGTAAATACTACCGCACACGCTCACACACATCCGCACCATTACGCCCACACACGCAGGGACCGCCGAGGGGCGATCGTGAAATTGCAATTGTGGAGAAGGTCCCATGAATACTTCATGCGTGGCCGGATGACCGCAAACTAAATTTTACCAATTTCCACGTGGCTTTTTTTATTGTTTGGCCATCGACTGCTTTGTTTGTCCGCTTTCCGCTTTTGGAAAAAGTTTCCACCACTATTTTGCAAAATAGCGAATTTAATTTGCATCAATTTTTAAACGGTTTAGTCGTGCGCACACGCTGAAATTGGCATAAATTGAGGGAAGTTCACTTCGCTGGGCGAGAGTTGGCAAATAAATTTATTATTACTCTGCTGGCGAGGAGGCTGCTACAGGATTACGTTGAAGTGCCAACTAGAATGGAATACAAAATATGATGATTTGGAGGTTACCGGCATTAGGACCTAAAAATGCACTTCTAAATTCCATAACTTGAATTATTTGAACCCAAATGAAACGTGGGCTACCTCTTTGTATTTGTGGCTTAACTCCCTAAAGTTCTGCATTAAAATATTCAGATTTTAAGAGGGTCGAAATTTTAGCCCATTCTCATGTTCACTTAACTTGAGTTATGCGACTCCGATTTTAAAGTGGGATACCTCGATGAGTTCGTGGTTGAATTCGCCAAATATTCTGATCTTAAATATTTAGTTTTTAAGAGGGTCGAAATTTTGGCCCATTTTCATGTTCAATTACTTTGACTTTCCAACGAATTTCATACAGGGACCCAAAAATGGCACTTCTTGATCCCATAACTTGAGTTTTACGATTCCGATTTTAACGTGGGATACCTCTATGAGTTCGTGGTTGAATTCCCTAAAATTCTGCATTTAGATATTTAGTTTTTAATGGAGTCGAAATTTTAGCCCATTTTCATTTTGGCTTTTTCCGACTTTCCAATGGGTTTCAGTATGGGGACCAAAAACTACACTACCACGTCCTATAACTTGAGGTATTTGAATCCGATTTTGATGTGGGACACCTCTATAAATTTGTGGATGAATTTTCTAATAATCTACATTTAAATATCTAGTGTTTAAGAGGGTCGAAATTTTGGCCCATTTTCATGTTGAATTTTTCCATCTTTCTAATGGGTTTTAGTATGGGGACCCAAAACTGGACTTCTAAATTCCATAGCTTGAGGTTTTCGACTCCGATTTTGAAGTGAGATACCTTTATGAGTTCGTGGTTGAATTCCCTAAAATTCTACATTCAAATATTTAGTTTTTAAAAGGGTCGAAATTTTAGCCCATTTTCATGTTCAATTTTTTCGTCTTTCCAATGGGTTTCAATATGGGGACCCAAAACTGGACTTCCATATTCCATAACTTGAGTTATTCGAGTCCAATTTTAAAGTGGGATACCTTTATGAGTTCGTGGTTGAATTCCCTAATATTCGACATTCAAATATTTCGTTTTTAAGAGGGTCGAAATTTTAGCCCATTTTCATGTTCAATATTTTCGTCTTTCCAATGGGTTTCAGTATGGGGACCCAAAACTGGACTTCTAAATTCCATAACTTGAGGTTTTCGACTCCGATTTTGAAGTGAGATACCTTTATGAGTTCGTGGTTGAATTCCCTAAAATTCTACATTCAAATATTTAGTTTTTAAAAGGGTCGAAATTTTAGCCCATTTTCATGTTCAATTTTTTCGTCTTTCCAATGGGTTTCAATATGGGGACCCAAAACTGGACTTCCATATTCCATAACTTGAGTTATTCGAGTCCAATTTTAAAGTGGGATACCTTTATGAGTTCGTGGTTGAATTCCCTAATATTCGACATTCAAATATTTCGTTTTTAAGAGGGTCGAAATTTTAGCCCATTTTCATGTTGGATTTATCCGTCTTTTCAATAGATTTCAGTATGGGGACCCAAAACTGCACTCTGGATTCCATAAAATGAGCTATTCGACTCCGATTTTGAAGTGGTATACCTCTATAAGTTCGTGGTTGAATTCCCTAATATTCTACATTCAAATATTTAGTTTTGAAGAGGGTTGAAATTTTTGCCCATTTTCATGTTCAATTTTTTCGTCTTTCCAATGGGTTTTAGTATGGCGACCTAAAACCGAACTTCCATATTCCATAACTTGAGTTATTCGACTCCGATTTGGAAGTGGGATACCTCTATGATTTCGTGGTTGAATTCCCCAAAATTCTACATTCAAATTTTCAGTTTTTAAGAAGGTCCAAATTTTAGCCCATTTTCATGTTCAATTTTTTCGGCTTTCCAAGGGGGGTCAATATGGGGACCCAAAACTGCACTTCTAAATTCCATAGCTTGAGTTTTTCAACTCCGATTTTGAAGTGGGATACCTCTATAAGTTCGTGGTTAAATTCCCTAATATTCTACATTCAAATATTTAGTTTTGGAGAGGCCCGAAATTTTAGCCCATTTTCATGTTCAAGCTTTTCAACTTTCCAATGGAATTCAGTATGGGGACCCAATAGTGCACTGCAATATTCCTTAACTTGAGTTATTGGTTTCTGATTTAGTTGTGGCATCCTCCTTTCTACTTTCTGTAATATTCTAAATTCCACTGATGCGTTCGAAAGTTGAGCATTTCTTTCAACTTTCTAACCAATCAAACAGGTAACTCACTGCGGATTGGATCACTACATGGCCCCGGGAGTCCCATAACTCCTGTATCTCCCCCCTCAGCTAGTAATGCAAATCGGCGTATTGTGCCCTGACAATAGCAGATGCCGTGACATTGTTGTCGCTCTCCGCTCGCTCTATTGTGCGGTTCGCCAGCTGGAATACTCATAGAATGACAATGGCAGTGGGATATGCAGGGGGTGGCGGCTGTTGGTGGGTGGTGGCGCCTCCACCGAGGTGTGTGTGCGTGTGTCAGGGTGTCATTGTTGGCGTGAGCTCGTGTGTGTGTAAGGCCACTCAACACGCCAGTCAATTTATACTAATTGTAAGTGTCACATACATTTGTCAAATTTTAAGTTATGGTCTCCACTTCGGCCTCTGCTGCGGTCCTGTGGTCGTCCTGCGGCTCCATTCCGGTTTTTGTTGTTCGTGTTGCTGCTGTCGATGTTGCTGCTGCTGTCGTTGTAGGTGTTGCTGCTGATGCTGATGCTGTTGCTGTTGCTACTGCTGTTTTTGCCATGAAAAATTGTTTATTGTAATCTGTTGTCCAGGAATGTTTGACACCAAAGCTGGGGACCAAAATAGGAGTGGCAAAGCTGAAGTGGAAAGCGGAAAAAGAAATTTCCTTAAATGCCTCGCAGCTGTTCCAGTGCGCCCAACTTCAGCCATTCACGCCGAGGAAAGTGGCAAAAATTACAGTGGAAAACAAGTTCAGTAAGCTGCTTAGCTGCAAGTTGTGATTAGCACAGAGAATTTCCCCCCACTTTTACCATTTTCCCGCATTTCCCCTTTCACCCCCACCCCCCGCCAAGCTTGCGGCTTTCAAAGCGCGTCCTTCATTAGGGGGAAAAGCAACACCTAGTTTTTTTTTTGGGTGAATCTGGAAAAAAATCACTCACTCCCGACAGGAAAAAAGCTAAGAAAATGAAATGAATTTGCGGAAAACCGAACAACACATGCACTGAGAAAGTCGGTGGCGGGGAAATGGGAAAGATAGGGAATGACAGGGAGACAGGCAAAACAAATCGTTGGGATTCCTTATTGAACAAGAATTTGCCAGGCTGTGCGGCATGCGTGTGTTTTGTTGTGTGGCAGAGAACAAAAGGCCAAATGAAATCAGAAAATATATATTAACAAATCAATAAAATATTTCGAATTCTTGCCTCCGTCCGCCGTACAAGATTTGTCTTATGCCTGCCAGCGCTTTTGGCAGGGATTAAAAGCATTTCCATATTAAATATTTCACAGATATTCGGCATTCAATCCGTTTTAATTGAGTTCGTTTTCCGCCCGACTGCGCCGTCAAATAGTTGGTAAAAGTTGGCAAATCAAATATTCGTCAGGTATCCGTCGCCGCAAAATCGATTTCGTTTTGGAACAAAATTCGGTAGCAAAAAAAAGGAGGAGTGTGAAAAGTGGTTGAAATCTGATCCAATTCCGCATTGAAATATCAGAAAAGTGGCATATGGTCTCAATATCAATCCACTCGAGAGTTTATGTTGTTGTATCGTGTTTTTTTTTTTGGAAGCCTTTGAACACAATTGGGTAAATTTAATTATGGCTTTTAGACAGCGAAAATGTTTGATCCATTTGTTGGGGGAAAAAGTACGAAATCTTTTCAATAAACTTATAATAAAATCTTTTGTTTCGTTTAAAAGCCGAACTATGAAATTTAATCAAACCTTTGCGAGTTTTATAAAACAAAAAATCAATTATTTCCCACATCAAATTAAATCCAACCCTTTCCCTTGTACTTAATTTCTCCACCTAACACTGTGAACTGCGTTTGATTAATTAATTTTTCAACAAACTGATTATGCAAACAAGCTTAATCGCCAGATGTGAGTGAATGCCAGCAACAACAAACCTTTTCCAAATGCTCTAGAATGGAGAGTTTCGAATAGAAGTGTCTTAAAAATGTATTCTCTTTAGGGAATATCTTAGTTTTTCTATGGAAACTTGAAAATCCTCAAAGTGGTATTTCTCTGAGCGTAAAATCCCAACTGGTTATAATCGAACTTGCAACGAAACTACCAGAGGATCAGCTGTTCATTAATCTACTTTTCATCTTCGTCCAGCTCCAGCTCCGGCCACTTTTCCCTGCTGCAGAGTATAAGCCTTATACCATTTTTTCTATTTATTTTCCATTTTTTCGGTTGCTGACTGGATGAGTGGGTGGGTGGTTGGGCGGGCGGTGGATGGAAGTGGGTGTTTTTGGGCGGTTTGGCTTGCCCCTGCCGCTGCCCGGGCAAATTTAAATGTTTTTAGTTAAAGCGGATTAAAAGTTCGCTGCATGCCGCACATACATAACCCATGCCCCGTCGCTGGCTGCCACCCCACCCCCAAACAGCCCATCGCAGCATTCAGAGCGCCTCGCAACCATGTGGCCTACTTTGGCCCGAGCTCTGGCAGCTAACCCCATGCATAATTAACGTGGCGTGGCCCTGGTTGGCCTGCCACATCTCTTACAGCTCCTCCTCTCCCTCCTCCGGCTCCGAATCTCAATCCTCTCCTGCCTCCAGCTCATAGCCCATGGCCCAGGACCCACACCATGCCATCCCATACCTCGTGCTGCATGAAAAGCCGGCAAAGGATCTCTACGCACATCGAATTGAAATTTTTGGGGGCTAGAGCTGAGAAATTGATGGCCAGAGCCGAGGCGTCTATTTTATTGGCATGGCATAAATTATGACACGAGAAACTTGTAAGCCGCTGGCACAATTTTTGATTGTCTCCACTTCGCAGCGGACGAGAGATGGCAAGGAGTTCGAGGAGTAAGAGAGAACTTTCCAAGAAGAACCATAAATTGCCGGCCTTTCAATTGAAAATTAAATAGTGCCAGGGATTATGCATCCGGCTGACAAGGACACTGGCCGGACGATCGGATGGGAAATTGCGGGGAAAGTCCGGGGAAAGCGGGGGTAGCAGGGGAAGACGGAAAGGCGAATGCGAAAGCGACAGCGACAGGACAGCTGCCTGATTTAAAGGATATGCGCGTATAACTTGCATTTACAATTGATTTTAAAATCTCCAACAAAAGCCACTGTCAACAGTCGGCGCCGCAAGAGCACTGCTCAAAAAATTTGGAAATTTACAAATAATATTTAAAAATAATACATGCTTTAGAAATATGGTTGAATGATTTAAAAAGTACCTATATACAATTTTTAAGTGTTAATAAGAATGAAAAATATTTTTAAAGTGAATCTAAATTAAATACATTATGGTCGCAAATCAATAACCTGTTCGGATAATTTTCTGCATGTGCCTCTTATATTAATAATCACTTTAAATGGTTAAAGGGGATTTTAGAGTACTGATATGGATTAAAAGTGACAGCATAGCAGCATATGCTATCTCTGAAAAATAAATTTATATTGTGTATTTTTTTCCTAGAGACTAAGGAGCATAATAAAATATGGTTATGGGTCTGTTGATTACTATTCAATTTTCTACTCATTAAATAAATAATGGGAGTTTAGTTGAATCCACTAGTTTAGATAATAAATAATATTGTTCAAAAGCGAATGCAAGCTATAAGTAGTCGGGGAATGTTATACCACACGACTTGTTCTTTTAAATCGCTGTTAAAAAGAACAAGTCTTGTTCAAAACTGGTTATAAATAAGATTGTAGAAACTTTTATTTACCAAAATATGGCGCGCACAGCAAGCAATTTTTTTTGGAAAAATCTAATATTTTTAGCCAGAAGCGAATCCACTTCAAAGTAGCCGGTTTTATGGGTGTTCTCGATTTGCCGAGAATAACGTTGATTTATTTATGGCATTTTTCGTAGTGTGGCTTCGCTGGCGGGCAGCATTGTCGCATTGTCATTTGGCAACGTATCTCCATCAGTTCCACAGAACACCGCCCACCGCCCCCAGCCCCTGCCACGCCCCTCGCGGTGAATGCACTCACACACAGCCACTTCAGGGTGTGTATCTGTGTGTGAGCCAACGTCAGCGATAAGCAAGCAACCAAACGAATACAGTGAAAGCCATTCGAACACAAAGTGTGAAAGGCATCGCGGGGGGCGGCGATGAAAGGGTGATAGTGGGCGGTGGGTGGCCGGGGGTGGCTGGCTCAGGTTGGCTGCTAACGGTAACAGTTTTCAATAAATACTTTTGCCTACGTGTCCGTCCACTCTTCCTGTCTCCCTGACTATCCATGTGTGCTGGATTGCCGGTGTGAGTGTGAGCAATGCAAAAAGTTTTTGCTCACTTTGCCTGTTGTTATGCACCGCCTATGCCCTGCCGCAGATCGGGGCATAGCGATCAGATCGAAAAGCTATAGATTATGGGTTAGTCGGATCAAAAGATACAGATAGGGGATACTTGTGTTTAAAACAATACACTAAACGAAGGATTAGCCCTGAAGATAAGTGTATTTGAGTCAGTTACGATATATTTAGAAAAAGGATTTCTTTCTTTTATCCAAAGTAAACAACGATTTTCTTTAGGGTTCATAAATTTGTTCATATATATATAAAATGGACATTGAAACCAAATGTTCACGACTCATAATTTTTAGATGAATGGCTAAACTTCGAAAGGGAATATCTCCAACCATTAATATAACTAATTTATTTATTACGCATTGATTTTAAAAATATAGTTTTTAAAGAAGTAGAACTAGTAATGTACTTATTAATGATAAAATAATTATACTACAGATTTATAATTACCATTTATATTTGATAAATACAGTTTTATCAGTCGTAGGATTAAATGTTATTAATACAAACTGTAAGCTGAAATATTTATTTACCCCTTTGATCACACAACACCCAAGTAGAACAGAATTCATTTATCCCTTCTGCTTTAAATAATTCACTGTATAATCTGCATAAGACCTCCTAGTTGTTCAAAACATCCTGGGGCTATGGCACCAAGGTACTTACTGCCTGTGATTTATGTCCTGCGTAGGGACGACCCAATCTTCGAGAAAGGTTAACTAATTGCCGGACAGACGATTAATCTCGCCCACTTTCAGGGCATTAGAGCTTCGATTTAGCATCGAAATAAATCCGCCATCCGCTTCCTGCTGTTTTTTAGTTTTCCGCTTTCCCTATACCTTTTTCCCCCATTTTTTGTTTTTTTGACTGCTCATTTCCATGACGCGCAGTTGGCATTGTGTGGGGCTAGGCTGGGGGGCCGGCGGGATGGGGGCAGGGCCGCGGGGGGCGTGGCGTGTGCTGAAAACTTTGCGCTTTGTAATTGTGTAATTATGGGAAATTAAAACTGTTGGCAAAACTTTCTGCACACGTGGGGCGGCTGAACGAGTGCGAGTTCCGGAAAAGTGGGTGGCACCGGGCGGTGGAAAACGTAGAATGGAAAATGCTGGGGGGATGCGGGGTGTCATAGGGGCTTAGGGGGTAGAACTGTGCATAGATAGTTTCGCAATGGTGGCAATCGATAAATGTTTTGCATTGCAGTTGCAACTTCAGCTGATTCGGTTACTGATTCGGTTTCAGTTTCTGTTTCTGGTTTTCTTCTGGGGTTCCCCAACACCCGCCACCCCCTGCTACCGATCTCCCGCCCCCCCTCAACCCGTTCATCCCTTTGGCTCGGTATTTATGCAACTGTTTTCAATGAGTGAGCGATTTATGTTAAGTACACATGTTCTCATTGGATTTTCCGGGCCACAGGGAAAGAGGAAAATGAAAAGGGGATGGGGGGCTGCTAGCAGCACGCATACAGAGCCGCACATAAAAGACATCTGCAGAAAATGAGTGTCGCAAACACGCAAACAGATACAAGGACATTCGAGACGTACAAGTGTGTGTGTGCGAGTGTGTGTGCGTGTGTGTGTAAGCCCCATAACAATAAAAATTTATTTTCAACTTTTTATCTTGCCCCGCAACCCTTGTTCCTCATTTCTGCTCCTGTCCTGTCCTGTCCTTTACCTCCTTCTCCTTCTCCTTCCACCTCGCCCACCTCCTTCTTCATTTCCGTTTCCTTCTGCCACTGCTTGTGCTTCTGTTTCTCTTTTGGTTTCTCCTCTGGCCATCGTTATGTGCATACGTATACGTATTATTATAACGCATTCGCCTAGGTGTACCACCTAGCAAGCAGTGGAGATTCGTCGGTGGTGCGCAATTTGTGTGGACCGCCCTGCCATTCCGCTTATCCCCCCTCCCCCCTCCGGTTACCCACCGCCGGTTAACTGTTTTCTGCTTGCTGCCATGAACACGTACACTGTGTGTGTGGGTGGTGGGGTGGCAGGTAGCACAGGAAGAAAAAAAGACGGCAGACAATTGAATTCGATAGGAATTTATAGCCTGCGATTTGTTAAATAAAGTACTTTACGAAAACCCAAAATCAATGCCTTTACCTGATGCCAATGAACATATTTTAAAGAAAAAAACGTAGACCTAGATAAGGGATGAAGAATACAAAGTCGCCTATTTGGGGGGTTTATTTTTATAATCTGATTGCCCTGTCGCGCATATTTCATCATATCTTAAGCACTTCCCCTCCCGAATTTGCATATTTATGGATGATATATACATTTAGAGATAGAGTTTCCTAACAGAAAGGAAACCATCATACTTTTACTATTATATAAGCTCTCAACCAATCGCCAACTAGCATATCTAATAAGAAGTACATGTAAAATACATTTCCACACGTAAATGTGTAGTTTGTTATAATTATAGCCAATTATACGCAATTAAAACAAACGACTTTTTAAGTATGGTATTTATCCGCTTTACTTGGACAAAAAAGGTATACTAATGATGGCAATTCAATGCCAAGAATGAGGAAATTTAATTTCCTGAAAAAGGGCCAGAGTGTGTTAGTTTCAAAGTTTTGCTAAATCAAAAATAATCGTTCATAAGTTGATGGGTTCATCAAGGTGGCAGAGTCCCAAGAAGTCTTAAATCGAACTTTCAATTGCTTCCACCTCTTTGAACTGAGCAATTTCATTGATGGTTGATTTTCAAGCTGCAGGAAGAACAGGTACAAAATTCTTGGAATTTTTTCTGTCTGTGTCTGTGTATCTTTCGCCTGCAGCCAAAAAGGACCAGGAAAGCAGGGCAGGACCTGGCCTACAACAAGCAGAAGAAGGGGCCGAAAGAGCAGCAACAGCAGCAGCAGCAGCAGGACTATCAAATTGTATTTGTAGTCAATACAAATGAGCATACGGCAGGCAATTTACCAAAAGGCAGCCCAGCCCTAAAGCAGCCACCCATTAGGAACAACCTGGTATACCACCAGTATACCCATTGTCCCGTAGCCAGAATCCAGTTTTAGTAAACCCGTCTGCCACCCCTGGCATGCTGATGCACTGGGGGGCAGAGACTGCCTTATGTGTCGAATGAAATGAAGCGATTCGTGCTGCCAGTTAACCCATTAACGACGACACCTCCCAGCTCTTAACACCCGTCCGCCCACCGGGCTTGGTTAAGCACTGTCCGCCCCCGCCCAGGAACACTCTCTAATGGAATAACTGTGATAATGCCCCGGTTACGGGGCAACACGACCACACACACACTCACCCACGCACCCACAAAGAGAAAGCCCCAGGTAATATTCGGCTTTTTACACGCTCATCAGGAAATGAACTATGTGGGAGCCAAATGAAGCGAAGTCAGTGGGGCCTGGCAACTAGTAGACCAGTATACCTAGAGAATTTCGCTCAAATATAGTGCCTTTTGATTTCTCCGTTTATTGAAATGGAACGTGGAAATGGTCTTCGGTTATGACTGGCACAACTGCCAGATGGCGTCGTTAAAAGGGCATCAAAACCCAGTTGATGGCTACCGAAAAATATTGTGCTTGCCTTTTTTGTTGCCCAGTCAACAGCACATTGAATCATCTCCAAGGAACCTGGCACTTCAAGCCATGTTTAAGCCACTTCAATGGCAATTACTTAGTGTGTGAAGCACCAGTTTCTTCCGTTAAAAGTTCCTTAATTAACCCTTTAACAACGTCCAAATAAACGTACAAATTAAGTGATGTAAATAAATGGTAAACATAGGAGATTCAAATATTTATGTGCAATTTATATGGCAAATATCGATTGTACCTCGTATAAATACAAGAGTACAAATATTGGCAACGATTTTTCACAATGTGCGCAAATTTGATTGGTTACAGTACATCTTGTGTATATGCAAAATTGTGCTGATATCAGGGCTATTGCATAACTAGATTTCTGGCTTCTGGTTCGTTCATTTTTTCGTACTTTCCATTTTTTCTATATTGTTTTTCATTTCGAGGGTTTGAATGTCTATGCTGTGTGTATTCCATGTTTTCTCCTGAAATGTGTGTGCTTTTGGTGCCAACATTTTTATGTTCGACATATCTACAAAGGGCAGCTGGGGGGTAGGGATAATTAAATGGCCATGCTCTAAAAAGGGTGCCCATAAAAGTTTTCAGTTTTATTATTTTTTGTGTGGAGTCAGAAGTCAGAGGGGTATTTACAAAGTGCGCTTCTAAATACATAAATACCAGAATATGTATAGAACATTTTAAAAATAAATATCTACATATGGAATTTAGCCAATTTTTGGCATATTTTCTTGGCATTTGCAAAAAGAATTTGGATTTAAGAGGTGGTAAGCATGGACTTAGGGTGCTAAACTATTTTCCAGGACCCTTGAGGTATGTCCGGCCAAAGAGTGGCTGAATTAATCGACTGGGGCAGTCTGGTATTGTCTTGCCTTGATTGCGCCACGTGCTCCTGCATATTCAGCCGGAATTCGGCAATGCATGCATTGGGCATTTGGCAACTGGCAACTGGCTAGTTGCAACTTGCAAGTTGCAAGTTGCATACTGTTGAATAATTAACCACATCTTGATGGTCCTCGAATGGGCAATCAGCTGGCCTGGCATCTAATCCTGTTTGCGTCGGCATTACGAGGCTTTGGCCCCCACTGGCAACAAAAATTCAATTGCTCGAGAGACGCAAAGCAATAGCAGCTGTCAAAGCTTTAAGCGGCAACCTTCGTTATTTCCAGCATTCCACTCAATCTCTTGTTGAGTTTCCCCAGTCCCAGTCCCAGTCGCTGTCGCAGTCTCAGTCCCCTCCCCATTTTCCCCATGGGTTTTTCCGCTTTTTCGCTCCCATTCGTCATCAGAGGAGTCGTCATCTTGGCGCAGTGGCAGTAGTTCCTGAAAATTGCAGCAATGTTGCATGTCAGCTTACAAGCGCACTTTTTATTGTAATGTCGCATTATAACTACGCTGATGCTGAAGCTCCAGCACTCTCTGGAAGACAATTTGACGTAGCTCGCTAATTGGCAGCTGCAGGATGGCAAAAAGAATGGGCAAAATGTGAGCAGGACGCTGAAGAAGAACCCAAGAACCCATCATCAGGAGGCAAAAGTACCCTTCAAATCAGCATCAAATCCGGAATCTCACGAAATGGGGTTGAATTTTAAAGACCCTCACTGTTTGGGGCCATAAATTTCTTGATGGCTTTTTAGCCGCTGCCATTGCCGGTGGCCTATTATTATTATTATTATCGGCCCGGGCACCTGGCCCATAGTCATAGCTGGGGCTTTATGTTCTTGGCCACTTTTCTGGCCACACGGATTTCCCGACACACACCGGAAAGTTTAGGGGTGGCCGCTGGGTGGTTTTGGGTGGCCAATACACGTAGACAGGCTTACGCATGCCGCAATAATCCATGGCATAAACATTGGCAAATCCGTTTGCGTTTTGTACAAACATGGCTAAAACGTATTGGCAACAAAATTGGGCTAAAACCGAGGCACAATGAGCCGAGTCAACAGAAAGAGTCCGACGATTATTTTGGCACGTGGATGCGTTTGTTAGCATTAAGTCATAAAAACGTGCTATCCCCAAAAAGAGGAAGAGCGAGTTTTTGGCAAAGGGGTTCACTGGGTTAAGAGGGGGGCTTCCAGGGGGTCTAGATTTGGGGCCAGAGAATAAACGACGATTTTTCGGCATGGAGCATCGAGTATTTTCTATGGGATTCCGTAAGCTGAAGGAGCTTCTCCAACTGCCATTGTCAGTCTGTTTATCGTTTCAAGCTGAAAAGTCCCTGGCTCTCGCTTTCTGTACTTATGCACCGAGAGAAAAATCACTTAAGTATCACTTAGGAACTATTATGTTTTAAAAACTAGCTGGACATAGATTAAACAAATTGAATAACAAATATATGTATTATATGATTATAAAAATTAACCTATCAAACAGGTTTATTGCAGATAAAGCTCCTTTATAAGACACTCTGTTAGCTTTTGGTATTTATTATAATTATAAATTAATTAATTAATTGTAATTATTATTAAGTTATAAAATAGCATTAGGTAATAACTATTACAATATGTTTGCTTCTTAACAGTATTTAAATATATTTATTATTACATTAAGGTTTTAAGATATTTTTTATTATTTTCCTATTTATTTTAGATGATTTTCCTTTTCTTCTTTAAATAAAAGGAAAACATTTTTATACCCTAACTAGTATTAACATTATATGGTTTTATTTTTAGTAACTTAAAGATCCCGCTAGAGTTGTTTCTGATTAAAATATAACTAATTCATACTGACTTTCTTTATTTGTGCCACAAAATGTGTGGTATTTGCTCTTCGTGTAGGGAGTGACAAAGGGTGTTCGGGGGCCTCTGGGGGTAACATGAGCAGGCCAAAGCAGAGAAAGGAGCAGCTCGAGGGGTGCCGGGGAAGTGGGCGAAGGGGGCGGCTCCCACACAATAGAACGCTTTGGGCCAATTGTAGGGACAAACTGACATTGCTTGCCATTCCACCTGCATTTCCCCCCTCAGTGCGACCAACCCCCCTTCCACAAGTGGCTGCTTTGCTATGCTGGTCGAAAGTCCCTCCAAAAGCCCCCTCCCGCAAGCCCCCCACTTGTGTAGCCGCTAGAGCCTTTGTTTTGCTTTGAAAACTCTCAGCAATTTTGTGGTTCCTTTGTCTCGACTCTGGTCCATTCATTGACAGCTCCTAATGCAATCTCACCTTGTGCTCCAGCACTTTATAAAGTTATCCTTGGATCTCTCAATGAGGGCAGAGAGGGGGGATCCTGCTACACCTGCTTGTGGGCCAATTATCGGCTAAATATAATGGAGATATCCGATAAACCGATTGCCCCGCAGCGCCAGCCGAAACATTTTCCACTCGATTGATCTGCTGTCAGAAGCAATATGGAAAGCCAACGGGACTAGGCCGATGCCGATACCGTCAGCGTTAACATTACCGTTAGGGCCCCCCTCGCTCAAGACCCTCCCCCAGCAAGCTAAACAAATATTTGGATGGTTCCTGAGAGATACGGGGGTCCTGGACAGCCCCCATCATCCGGCGTCTTTTGTTTACCTGAGAGCATCGATAAATGTATCTATGCAAATGTGGATTTGGCTTCGAATTCGGATCATAAATCATTCGAGCTGGCGAACGGAAGGGGTTTGAGTTTCGGCATGAAATTGAGAAATTATCCCAAAAGTTTCATGCTTAATTCATTTGTAATTTCTCTGGCGTGGGGGGATGGGCACTGGAATTGGAATTCGGGATTGGTATTATCTGATTGTGCTTGATTCGCTTAATCCGTTGCTAACTACTGTGCCAACTTTCGGAACTTTCGGGTGCATCCGGTGCGTACTTTCCATGCAATTGGCCACAGTAATTTCACTTGGCTCTTATCCCTTGCACCGCCGCTTTCCCCTTCAACACCTCCCCGCTCACACCCCCCGGAACGTCATTTCCGACACTTAGGTCCCTTTCCCAGCCAGCTTTTCCCACCCAGCTCCTCCCCCCCAGCTCGGCACGCACACACACACATCCGATTAGCAATTTCCATGCACTTGAGAGATTTCATTAGCCACTGTCGTTGTTGTTGTTGTTGTTGGCGTTTTCCATTTGCCATGAGGCACGCCATGGTTGGTTTTCCTTCTTTGATTTCCCCAACTTACAGAGCACAGGGAAAAATGAGATTTTTCGATCAGGCTTTATTTGGGAAATTAAATGATGGCTGCGTTGCAAAAGTCTTTAAAAATGTTTAAAACATGCAGTTTAAAGCAAAATACATTTAAATTGGCCATTCCTTAGTCAAATTTTATTTCGATATCAATTACTTGGGCCTTCCTCAAAGCATTTCCCTTTGTATTTCGCTACGTTGTATATAAATCCAATTAGCTTTTGAATCGAGAAGGCCTGTCTGTCTGTCAATTGAGAAAAGAAAAGCCCTCAGTTTTTCCCTGTGCTCCTGAGGTTTTTCTCTACGCACTCCAGCTTCCTATCGCACTTGAGCACTTTCCATGCATTTAAACAATTTCCCTGCTATATTCCGTTTTACAAATGTTTTTTCCTCACAAGCCACCCATCGACCACGGCCCGCCACCCGCTGCGTCTTGAATTCGTTTGTTGTTGTCAAAAATGTTGATGAAAATTTCATAAATTTATTTGCTGTTCTGCTCCTAGTTCCTGCTGCCGTTCTTGGCCCACTTGTTGTAGTTGCTGTAGTTGTTGCACTTCATTCGTTCGTACGCTTCTGAGCCATTAACTACGCCACTCGTTCGCTTTTGAGCCAAGAGAAGCCAGCAAAGGGGGCTCGAATGGGGGGGAGAAGGGTTCCAAAGTGGATGCGGGGCTGGTGGTGAAGGGGGTGCAAGTAAGTCGAGTGGGCTAGTCAAGTTGCACCATATCGTAAAATATTTAACGCTTTTAAGAGTCCTGCAGTTCGGGGCAGGTAAGTTGCTACGGTTTCGATGCGTAAGTCATTTTCATCCGCTTACGAGACGGGTGGCCATTTGTCTATGTCTTCCCACTTGCTGCCAGAGCATTTCATATTGCATTTTTCACTAAACATACTCTTACACGGAGAAAAAAATTACATAAAACAATTTATAATTAAATTTTACATAGGGTTAGATTTTACTTTTACTCTATCAATTTTTTGGCAACTATATTGAAAACTTGTCCCTTAAATATATTCTTGTTGAGTTTTTGGTAATAATTTTGAAATACAAATATTTTTTAGGCAATGTTTTTAATTTTACCTACTACAATCCCACTTAAAATAAAGTTGAACCTCGGAATTCGAATTTTTTTTTGCTTATTAAGAAAAGTTATATTTTATTGATAAAGAAATATATTAACAAACATCCATTTAAATAGGTTTAACAATAAGAGTAACAAATTTAAGAAACTCCTCCATGTTTTCTTTCTTTTCGATGGTTCTGGAAGGGTTATAACTATTCGGTATGGTGAGATATTTCGCCCTTCTTCTTGTGCCCCAGGCGATGATCCTTCTCGCCTTTCTTTTCGTTACCCCGAGCCCCACGATTGCGATGCTCTTTTTCCTGCCCCCGTTCACCGCGATGGGTTTGGGGATGCTTCTTCTCGCCTTTCTCCGAGTTTGATCCGTGACCCGGGTCCCGCTCCTCCCGCCGTTCCCGAAGCCAGTTCAGGAACTTGAGTAGTTCCTCCGCTTTCTCTGTTTCAGAATTCTTGCCCGTCCTCGAGGTGAAGGCGGAGATGGTATCTTCGGAGGCCAAGGAGCGCGAGATATTACTGCTGGCGGTATCGGAGGCTGCATAAGCCGCAGTGGTTGTGTTTGTGGTGGACGTCGTGGTGACCTCCGAGGTGCCAGATGCACCTCTGCCCAGGAGCAGGACACAGCCGAGAGCGCCCAGGATCAACACAAATGAGAATCGCATTTTGATGTGCCGTAACTGGGAGATGACTTTCGCTTTTATACCTCAGTGATCTTCAAAAGATACAAATTTAGCAATGTTTGCACAGCTTTTGGAGAAGTTAATTCGGTTTTGCACTTTTTCTTTGGCGAGAAAGCACTCAAAGATCGTTTGCAAATACTATTGTTATTACCTATGCAAATAAAGACTCGCAATTAGTTGTCGTTGGCACAGCTGCAAAAATATAAAGTGCAAAATTTGAAGACCCATTTCTTGGGAAACGTGCGACTTTGTTTAAATAAAAATTTAGGGTAATTCCTAGTACTTAAAAAAGCTGCTCGGCTTGCAGTTTTTTACCCGTCGCTAAGCCAAAAGATGACCTTAAAACAAGATCTTGAAAAACTAATAGTTATATCCAAAATGTAATAAGAAATTCTTTATGAAAAATAGTCATAAACTTTAATAGACCATTTAAAAGTAAAGGTTTAGTTTGTTGATTTTTAGGGTAAACGGCCTATGTAAAAGGCTTTCAGCTAAATTGATGCAAGCACTGTGTTGTTTCTCGTAAATCAGTTCTTCAATTTATAACACGTTTTTTCCCGATGTATGCCCACGCTTTTGCACACCCATATCAGGTGGGGTCTGAAAATATCGATGTATGAATTTTCCGACCTTTCCCCAATAAATTCTCGTGGCAACGCATCGCTTCGGACGTGATTTTGGCTTCACGCACGCACGCCGCACCTAAACAGGGGAGTTAGTTTCATTTAGAGGGGTGGCTCAAAAGGGGGCGTGACCCAGGGATTGGTTACGTTGTCCCATAGCCCCCACACACACAGCCCCTCATCCGCCCTCATGGCCCCTCGGCACACCATTTTCCCCCTTTTGGCATTGCTGTTTTCTATGTCATGGCACGTATTTTGGATTTCTGCTACATTTGAACTTAATATTTTCCCCGTCTCTGTGGCCATGTAAGTGTGTGTATATGTGTTAGCTGGAAATTTGCTAGCTTTTTTGGCAACATCTCTGTCTTAGCCTGGGGAATTTCTTTGGCGTGTTAATGCCTTTTGGCTATCAATTGGCCATTATGTGCCGGGGGTTTTGGGGCCGAAAAGTCCCGGCCCCGGACCTTCTTCGTTGCTCCTCTTCCGCCACATAACCATTACCAGTTTGTAATTCCGTTGTGATTTGGGGATTAGGTCTGCTTCGTATCCTGGCCAGGGCCAGAGCACCGGGCTGGTGTCCAGGCACATGGACACGCCATAAAAATATCCTGGCAAAAGGCAATTGAATAAATTGTGACCTTTACATTGATTCCACTGCCGCATCATCCTTGACTGCACTGCCCCTTCCCATTTAGCCCATTCCCGGGACAGTCTCGCAAGTAAATAAAAGCTGAAAAACCATTTATTTTCCTTTGACTTTTGCACCCTTTTTTGTGTATGCCCCTGAAGTCCCTGATCCCCGTCACGTAAGCTGGCGAACAGTGTTATAAGTCCATTTTGGTGGTGCACACACAACCATTACATGTTGGCATAGCTGGTGTCTTTGTTTGCGTGGGAGGGTTTTTTGCTATTTTTAAATGGAAATATAAATACATGTTGGTTTAGCCACTAGTTGGCCTCCACATTGACAGTGGCACCTCGGTTTTTGTCGAACCAAACGCACACATAACACACGCTGAGCTGACCACAAGTCGGTCTATTAATACGCGCAAATAAGCCGCTTAATTAGTCTTTCATTTTCGGGGGCACATCGGCTGCGGCGGTTGGTTGTTGGGCGCCACATGGATTGTGGCTGCCACCGAGTGTGGCCAGTAGCTGTCGGATTTGCGGGCCAACGTGGCGTATGCATAATGAAGATGATCGAAGCCAGGCGATTCCTGCTACGCGTACGGGCCACCAAATCGGACGTTAATTAAATGCTGCCATAATAGGATAAAAACTTTTACCCTTACCCATATACTTACTCACTATATACGTTTGCCCACCGCCCTATTATGCGGCTCGTTAAGCTCCCGCATGACCCCTTAATTAAATGAGGAAAACGCTTAGTGCACACACTCTGATTTTCTGCTTTTTTTTTCTTTAACCATAACCATATTTTCATTTATTATGGAGAAACATTGTTCGTTTATTTTTGCCTTGTTTAAACAGAAAAACATACTTGACTCTGCTTAGGTTAGCTTCAATTACCATTTATCCGTTTATCATTTATCATTTACCATTTCCGTTAGTTTAATATTCTTGTGTAATTTCATTTACTATCTTTGTTTTGGTTGAACCGAGACCGGATCGTTGATCCGTTCGCTCTTACTGCTTAAAAGTCTTATCAAGACCGCCTAAAACCGACCTCTAAATGTACAATTATCAAGTATGAATATTTTACACAGTAACTAGATGATGGACTACGTAGAACAATTTCGCGGCTGACAACCAGATAAAAACTTATCCATATACACTGAATAACCATCTATATATAGCCGGGGTTACCTTTCCCCAAATCTCCATCTCCTTTCCTCACCTCTCCACGTGCAGGGTGTATGATTTTGGTATAAATAAATAAACAATCGAGGGCCTAAAATATTGATGTTTGTGTATTGTATATATACAATCGGACATTTCTGCTTCAATGAACTCAAAAATGATACTGTGAACCAAAAGGTTTTCAATAATTGCTGACTTTTGGCCGGTCTGCGGTGATTATAAACCCGGGTCAGGCCAAATGAATTTTAAATGATATACAATGACAACAACACTGATTCTTTTTCGAGGTGAATGAAAAACAGCTGACGTTATTTTATGTTTTGTTAATTTCACTGGGTATGGATAGTGCTGGTTTTTCGCCTGGACTTCTCCTGTTGACTGTGGTTGATTAAAAGTTCTCTCTTGTAATACTGCCTGCCTGCTCGGGGATGTCTTATAGATAATACTCGTTAAAGGACACACTGTATATGTACACTAGTTCGTAAGACGCTCCTCCGCCCTCATTAAATGCACCTGGGGAGGAGCGGTTCCTCAGTCCCAACTTGGCCGGGACTCAGTTGCTCAGCGATTTCTGGAGGCGATATTCCTTGGGCCGCATCAGCTCCAGCTCCAGAGGCCCAGGAGACTGGTGGCCATGTTGCTCCAGTTCCAGTGCAGATTCCAGTGCCAGCTCCCGTCGGGTCTCCAGTTCCAGTTGCCGTTCCAGTTGCCGTTGAAGTTGCAGTTCCAGGCGACAGCCGCCACCGTCATCGAAATCCTGGTGGCAAGGACGAAAGGCACGGACGTGGCCGGAAGGGGGCGCAGGCTGCTGGCGCTGCTGTTGCCGTGCTGCATGGCGGCCGGATGCTCCCCGTTGATGACGTGCACCACCACCGAGGCGGAATCTGCAACGAGTCGAGTGGGAGGAGGCGGGAAATGAGTGTGGCGGTGCAAATGCCGCAGGTCACAAATCCCCATTAATTGCCCTGGGCGCACTCGCAAAATTCGCTGCCCTAAGCCCACAGAGCTGAGGAATTTATATTGGAAAAGGAAAAATGACAAAGGTGACGTGCACATATCGTATCGATTGATGTGTTGTAGCTTATATAATTTTTAATTAAACTACAGAGGTATCATATGTCCATATGACAGCTGGTTATCTTTTAATTTATTATATACTGGATTGCTTAAAAAAAAAAATCATGAAGAACTTTTTTTGTTCTATTTTGTTTCAATAATTTAAATCAGATTATATTGTGCATTCCAACAGATTTAAGAAAAAAACGTTAAGTAAGTTGGTCAAAAACTTATGAAAGGTTCATAGGGCCTTCAACTTTCTTAAGAAATAAACTGCTTACAAGAAGTAAACTGCATTCCAACAGATTTAAGAAAAAAACGTTAAGTAAGTTGGTCAAAAACTTATGAAAGGTTCATAGGGCCTTCAACTTTCTTAAGAAATAAACTGCTTACAAGAAGTAAACTGCTTTTAATGCGTATAATATATTAATATTATATGGTTTTCTTTGATATGGTAAAAACTTTTTATAAACGTCTACATGTCTTCGTATCTTAAAATTCAAGTATCCTATTACTTACCCCAAACTTATCTTGAAAGGTTAAAAATTAAACTCCGACACGCCTTCAAGTTTTTTTCTAAACTAAGTACCTGTAATTATCACACTGTCTAAAAAAAGTCCACTTTGCACAAAAATAAACTCCCTAAAGGTTACTAGCTATGTGTGAGGGGAGCCCCTGGGAATTGCCGTCAACGCTCATTGGAATATCTGACGCACATAGACAGCGAGGTATTTATAACAGGTATCAATAACTTTATACGCCCACCCGGAAAACTCTGTCTAATGAACAATCAGTCATGTTCCTAATTTCACTTCCGAGGGGCTCAAAAGTTCACAAGACTTGTGCCGAGATTGTTATTGCTATTTTAAGCCGGCGTGTGTTTAGATTAAAAATTTAAGAAGTACTTAAGACTTTCGAAAGTTTTGCCAAAATTAAAGATTAATCTGCAGTGAAGTATGGCTGTCAAACTATTTGCTTCCCAAAAACTCTTTTCGTCTACCCGTCTGCTTTGCACCATTTTTCGGTAATCAAATTTTGCGAATGCGGGTGGAGTTGGCAGCTGCCACCTGCCACCTGGCTGGAGGATGGGATGATAGAACTCACCTGAGCTGCTCGGGGAGCACGTGTAGTTGCCCGAATCCGCCGGCGTGGCCTTGGCGATGAGCAGCTTGCTGGTCCGCGTGGAGCGCTCCGTGATGACGTTGATGCCACCGCGCTGCGAGTAATTCATGACCCGCTTGCCCTTGTACCAGTAGATGAACGATGGCGGCACCGGCGACTGCATCGCCAGGCAGGTGAGATTGATGTCGCTGCCGCTCTTGATGAAGAGCTCCGCGTTGCCCAGGATCTTGGCCCGCGACACTGCCGTTGAAAGGTAATAAAAAGCCACACGGGGCGGGCCATTAATTAGCACTCCGCCCACTTAATGGCCGGGTAACAACACCCACTCCTACTTCCATCATCCCAACCTCTTTGGCTCGATACTCACCCACCACGTTGAGGCGAAATCCCTGGCTGATCTTCGGCTCGGTGGACACCTGGCACTCGTAGGTACCCGAATCCCTCGGCTGCGGCGATGAGATGCGCAGCGTCCACTCGTCGGAGCCCTCGGAATGCAGCGACTGGAAGCGCTGGTCGTTTGTGTAGGTGAGTATGCCCACCGTGAGGATGTGGAGGTCGCGCTTCCTTATCCAAGACACCTGGCGGAGCAGGAAGTGGCCATTAAGTACATAATATATTAAGTTTACTACACATATTTCGGAGTAAAATCCTAATCGCTATTCCTAAAAAGGGGGAGTTATTTAATAAAACAAGCCCCTTGGCATAGAAAAGGCATTTTTCGGACTAAGAATCCTTTTCTCTAGCGACCTTATGTTTACTTAAACAATTCCACGTAATACCCCGGGCATTTAATAAAAATAACAATTATCAGAAAATCAAAACAAGCCATCTTGTTGTATTTACCAATTGGCTCGGCATTTTTCAACTGCGAAATTGCGTTGGTTTTTGCCAAATAAAGTATGGAAAAAATGAATTCAATCTAACTTTCGTAAGCGCTCGGCAAAAAGAAAAGTTGACCTACATACTCTGGAAAACGTGTATACGAATTTAATAAAACCTTTTTTTGGGCTGCTTTTCTTGCATGAAAATGAAAAAAGTGCATGCAGCTGTCAAAGTTGCAGATGAAAAATTATTTCGTGTTTCAAAGGGGAGTTGCTGGCTTTTATAAACATTATGGAAATATTGCTATATTCGTGCAGTGATATTTTATATGATGCACGAAAAGGGGCGTTTTAATGGCATATTGTTAAAAGCAATTAAATATTGACACATTTCAGTTTATCCACGCCGATCTGAAATTTTAAATTGAAACAAATGGGCTCGCTAACCAAGTTTGCTCTTCTAATAATAACGTATAAAAATAGGTTTATGGATATAACTTTTTGACATCCCTCATTAGGATAGGAGATTGTAGCAAAAGTTTAGGTGCGGAAATAAAAACTTTTCGCTTAATATGCAGTGGGGCAAATCCCAAATCGTTCTGCCTGGCTAATCCCCAAAATAATAGCAGAATTGCTCTTTCATATGTTCTTATAATTAGCTGGATTTTTCTCGAGGAGCATAAGAGTGTGTGTGGCGGCTTAAAAGGATTCCTGCCACTCGGTCTTTGTGCTCCTGGCTCCAGGATAGTGGCACCTGAAGGATACTTTAGCTGCTGAGCAAATTAAGCATCTTAAAATGGTTGCCCAAAGTTTGGCCATTTGTGGGCGGGGAAACTAGAAATTCATTAATTGCCTGTTTCGGCTTTGTCTGGACTCTAATTTATGGCTGCAATTGGGTTACTTAGTGTGGCTCAGTTCGGAATAGTTTGGTATACATTCAGGATTTGGGGCTTATAGGGTTGCCTCGGTTGCCTTCTCCTCTGCCAAGAGAAAATGAAGCACTCGTTTGTGCAGCGCTTAATTTGCTCGTTTGTTTGGGTTCAATTAATTATGGATTAGTGCCTGGCCAGCCGTGCTCATAAAGAACCCCGCCTGATTTATATTCAAATTAAAACACATTCATTAACCGTTCGCTCGCTAATTTTCCGATATTCAATTAAAATTAATTGCATTTCCCCAGTGCAAATAAGTTCAAGGCGGGACTTTGGTTAACACCGTACTATTCGATTGGTTCGAAAAAAAGCCACAAAAAAGGGGAAACCAAACAATTAACAATTAACACGTTCGTAATGCAATTTCGTATTTCAAATAGCGCTTTTTTATTGCTTACAAAACTCAATGAATGATTGATTAATGCAAAAAAGTAAGTAAATGTAATAAATTGGAAGGCGACTGCGGTAAATAAATGTTTTTAGCAATTAAAAACGTGAATGTGTGAGCGAAACGGATTTGCTTTTGAAATTCTTGCCAACTAAGCCGATTACTTGATGGGATTAAGAAAAAACATATTTTTATGTAATTTTATTACAGATAAATATTTTAAATAATGTTGCTATGTGGCCCTTAATAGGCATTATTTGATTTTAATACAAAATTTGTAGTTTATTTTATGAAACATGTAACAAAAGTTGAGGCAAATCTTGTAGTTGGAAAAAAATGCTTAAGAAAATGTTAATTTCCTCTTAAAATAGTCTCTATAAGCCAACTGAACTAGTTCGTTTCACTTGAACTACATTTTCCCAAAGCGATTTAGCTTCGTTTACTTTTCCTTCGGTTTTCCTTTCAGTCTGCCTCCCCCTTGAAGTATGCAACGAAATGCGAAAAATTCCATTTAGAGGCAAATTCTCGTGTCGTGCATATATTGCGACAATCAATTAGCACGGAACTCGGGGCAAGGACTTTTGAGTGACTGGAGAACGAATCCCGAGAATCGGGAGTCGTGCAGCATGCAGAGTGCAGAGAACGAAGAACGGAGAATGTAGGATGCAACGTGCTGGAGACACCGCCAATTAGCCGCATATAAGGAGAGACAATGCCCGTGCTGGAGGATTAGGGACACGGTTCAGGCTCCGCTGCTCGCAGAGCTAGGATACCTCCTATCCCCCGTATCCTCCGTATCCCTTCGAGTCCACGACTCCAGCCCGGCGTTAATTACTCAATTCAACTGACTTGCTGAAAGTTGGGCGGGCGAACGAGCGTGGCTGACATCGTTGTCGCTTCCTGGGGGTCTGCGGGGTCTTCGGGGCCCACAAGGGGTCTCCAAGGGGCCTCCGAGGGGGCAAGACACGGACAACGTAAAATTTATTACACCGCATAATTGCACAGCCACAGAGCGCTTGGCTGGGACAAAAGGTTGAGGGGGTGGCACTGGGGGTTTCGGCCGTGCCACCCGGGGGTCAGGGGTCAGGAGGCTTGTGTTGTTGCATTGCTAACAAATCGCCAGGAGCGGAAGCGAAGCCGTGTTACAAATGTGCAAACCAGAGCAAGCCAAACACAAAGTGCTATTGGGTGTTGGAGCGCATTCAACCCACAGACATTTAGGGATGGGCACAGGATATGGGACGGGGGGCTTTAGGGGGGGTCCAACCACCAACTTTATGGCGTAATCTTTTAAAAGTAATCTACAAATCTGCCACACGACCGCCGCAGGTCGTTTGTTTTGCCTTATGCCTCATGCCTTATGCGAATATAATGTTGGGAACCCTCGGGCTTCCACAGGCAGGGAGCACTGGGTACATGGGCATATTAATTGCTGGGGCCACCGACCCGCCCGACTTACCGCTCGATCGCCCAGATTCCGCACGCGGCAGTGCAGCAGGGCCGCCTGACCCACGGTGGCGGTGACCTCGCGCCTCGAGGAGTTGTCGAAGTAGGGCTGCGAGTACGGGGTCTCCCAGTAGTGCGGTGGCACCTCGCCGCCCACCAGGCCGCAATCTGTAAACAAAACGCAGGATACCGATAAAAGTCCCATTAATACATGCACAGGGGGCGAAATATCACTTAAATTGGCCATCAATTATGCGCTTTTGCATCGGTGCACATCTGAACCGAAGGTCATTTTTCATTTTCCACAAATAAATACAATTTGCAGCAAAGGCCTTTTTGCTCGCTCTTAAATCACTTGTGAAAATCTCTACCTAACAAATCCGATTGAGAAGCTGTTGAAAAGCGCTTCGGTTCAAATTGAGCTTATCATATCTGCTCTTGTCATCGGTGCCAATAGGTTTAATTCAAATCTACTTGAATTGGGCAGTGGCAATTTAAACAAATTCGACTGTTACTGATTTTAAATCTTTTAATTCCTATAAGATTAATTAACCTGTGCTGTTGGCTTAAGGTAGGTAAAATAAAATATTACTACTTTTTAAAGAATTTTAAAATAGTAAAAAATCCACAAAGTGTGGTTAAATTATTATTTCAAATTTTTATAATCACTAGTTTTTTCTTTGAATTTTTTCCTTTTATTTCTAGTTCAGTTTTTAAATTTTTTTATTTATTTTAAAAATTTTTATGGCATACAAAAATTTTCAATTAAGAGAGTTAAGAGTGAAATATTTTAATTTTTTCAAACAATTTAAACTACAAGCTCTTATCAGTTATTAAATTATGAAATTCACAGTCTTATTAGTTCATAAACATTACTGTTAACTTTATAGCCCCATTTTTTTCGCTGTGCAAAAAATGTGATTATAAAAGTGTGCGAATAAACTCACCGAGGAGCAGGAGCAGCCACAGCGGCACCAGGCAAATCGCTTTCAGGGCTCTCGGGCTGTCCGATGTCCACATGGTTTATGCTCTCCACTCGGACGGCTGCTGCTACGCTGATGTGGACCAAGGAGTCCTCCGCTCCTGCCGGCTGTTGTATTTGCTCCGTTTACGGTTTAAGGTTTAATAATCTGCAAAGGAGGAAATATTATTACCAGGGCTGGTTTTTTATGGGGCCAAAGGCGAACGACGAAGGCCGTGGGACGTTGGACGCTGGACGCGCCTCGAAATGAGCTGGGGGAATGGCAAAGTAATTTGCCGGGCAAATGATGAAAGCCAGATATATATCCGGAATATGGGGAAAACTGCACGGGGAGTGGGCCAAGCCAATATGCTTCCCATCTCAGCCGGAAAATTGCCTACCCATCTCGGCAATTGTTTAATACAGTGCGTTTCATTGCTCTTAGATGGCCCCAAGATTGAATAATAACGATAAAGCTTTCTAAATGGCACAATGAAACCATAAATATAGCTTTTTAATATGCGAAGTCAAATGAAATTCATTTCATGGCATTTGTTAAATATTTATCAAAATGTACGGAATTAACATAAATATTTGGAAAACAAAGTAGGTCATGGATTAACTCAGTATATTAAACATCTAATTTTCCAGAACAACCCAGGCCAATTATTTCGCGTTATTTTCAATTAAGACCCAAACAAAATTGCGTGGTTTATCCAAGAAATTAGAACATAATATTGCTCCATAATTAAATTAATATTGCAACGAGTTGGCTGAATTATCGGATAAAAACGAAATTGGCTTTATAACTAGGTCAGCAGGCGGCCAAACGGCCAGCCAGCTGTGTTTTCCAACTACCAAGAATACAAAGTTGTGAGTAAAATATTCCCAAATGATTCAATTGGTTGAAACCAATTGCAGGCGTTATTATTTTGCGAATCTCCTCCAGAATCCGAAGATTAAACATAATTTATTGATTCACGGCGACTTATGTGGGCATATTTATGGACCTCACTGCACCGCAATTCCAATTAACAGAACAAGTGAGCCATCGCCATTCGGGGAATACTGAATGCTGTCTGAATGACGGGTTAATGAGGTTAATGCCGGATATAGCCTCAACTTTCGGTCTCGGCTTGGTTGGCGGGGCAGCAAAATGCGTTTCAGATTCGCCACAGAAACTGCATTCATGGTCGGCGGGGCGGGTGAAAATGGGGTTTAAAAGCGGAGGGTTTCAGCCGGTTCAAGCATATTCCGTTGCAATGTGGCCAAAGCAATTACGGGGGGGAAAGGGACCCCCCACCGAATGGAAAACTATGGCAAAAGTCGAGAACTTCGTGAAGGATGAAATTAAAAAGTTTCTCCAAGCTGAGCTCCTGGCTAAACGACCTTGTCAACTATATAGTTTTATCTGGATAAACTCGATATTGCTTTTGGCCCTCCCTTCTCAGTCTCAGTCTCAGTCTCCAATCCCATCCTTCCTTCCTCTCTGCAAATTTGTCAGTCTGCTGCCATGGTTCCCTCGACTCGGCTCGACATCGTCGTGGGTGTCCCACTCATTATTTATGACTCCAACTCGGTAATCAGTCAGCGGGTGTTGGAGGCAGAAGGGGGTTAGAGGGAGTTCCTAGAGCGGTCTTTCATAATCCCGGTCATTACTCAAAAATATACATTTGTTGTCAGTCCAATTAGCTGCGTGACTCCAAGGGTCAGCACTCCGGTTCGGGCGCCGCCATTTGTTTTGGTCACTTTTGGCCTTTCGGCCGTCGGCCTTTCGGTTGCCTGGTGCCTGGCTAGCTGGTTTTCCTGGCAAAATACAAAGGAAAAAGGTTGGCTTCGCTGGGCTTCATTTTTTCGCAGCTATTACAGCGGAATTATCGCCTCGGCCCCGGCTTCCCCCCATGGAAATTAAACAAAAGTTTTTTCCTCGTTTTTTTCCTGTACGATCCGGCCAGCGAACAACATTATTCTGTTGTTCTTTTCCTAACTTTTCAGACCTGTCAAACGGAAAAAGGCGGACAAAGGGCGACCGCAGGCCGGAGACCCTATTTATTGTTTGTTTTTCCCCCGGCCGCGAGTCCTTGTGGCGCATTAAATTAAATTCCTTCACTTACGGGTCTCCGCAATGACTTCCAAATGACACCAGCGTCATCCTCTCCCCCGGAGTGCGGAATGAGCTGAATCCCGAATCCTTCGCTGTGATCCTTGCTATCCTTGAGGTGGACTTTACTGCCTTACACTTCGATTGCGCAATGCGCAATAATTAGGCGGCTCTTTGGGCATTGCTCATTCAACAGTTGCACAATAACCCAGCACTCAACAATGCCGCACACAATTCACCAATCGGAATCGGAAAAGTTCACCAATCAATCCGTTTCAACAATGCCGCAGAAAATAAGGTCTATTTTTGGGTCTGGCTTACTGGCTTACTGGGGCGCGTGGCTTAATAGCGCGGATTTTCGAAAATATATCCGTTCGACGGAAGCGGATGCGGATGCGGAGGCGACCGCGGATGCGGATGCGGACACGCACACGGCGATGATGACAGCGGCGCGGGCGAGCGACAAGGACGACGAGGGCTTTGTATTATTTTGCTCGCCAATGTGTGTGTATGTTGGCCACATTAGGTGCCAGCCAGAGCCCTATAGGTATGCACACTCACACACTGAGCCACTCACACACACGGCAACACACACACAGACACCGCAACAGCAACAACAACCGCATCATCATCCTCACGAAGGACTCGCGGAGAGAGGAGAGGCATTTTGTGTATCCGTCTCGAAACGTGACCAACGATGGCTCCGTGGGATTTAGTTATTAAACGGCTTTTGGCTTGCGCCTTCACTTCATTCGTTTCTCGCCTCCTCCGTCTGCTGTTTTCATTTTTAAATGTGGCACAATGCGATGTGGCGCTGGCACTTTCCCTTTCCCTTGGTTGCCCGGCTGTTCCCCTTCCCTTTCCCCTTGACTGGATTTTCCGACGGCGACGGCGGAGCAGCGTTCACGGGCATCCTTGCGGCAGGATTCGCGTGCTGGAACTGATTCCGTGTATGCCTCGGCTGGCTCGAAGGACTTGCAACGCCACTCCGAAAACGACGGCGACTCCGAAAGTGGCTCTCCAGCGCAGGCGCCCGCCAAAAAGGTCCTCGATGGGTGTGAGAGGATTTCCCCGAAAGCCAGAGCATATCAAATATTAATTTGCCATCCATTTGTTGCCGCTTTCTTTGCATGCCTAATGAGCAGTTTTATTTTAAGGCAAGGGTTTTTCTTCTTTTTGGTTTTGTTTCTCCTTTTTTTATAATTTCACTTGCTTATCCCGGGGTTTTTGCAGCCAACCGCCAAGTCGGATCGTTTGGCTCTCCGTCACATCGCAGGAGCTCTCTTCATCTCTCCGTACTATCTGGGTTATTAGCACAACCTGCCTCAACGCGAGGCAGACACACGAAACAATCCGAGTCCAAGTCGTGGCCAGACGAACCTAATGTGCTCCATAGTCACGTACAAATGAATATTCGTAGTAGCGACGCCTTCGTTTTGGCATATTAATATAGTCTACATTTCGGGGCACAGGCACAGGCAGCGAGTGCGCCCGAAACCCACTCCCCCATTTTTTGCCGTGTCTTTCTCGCACATGAATGATTTACGCCGGGCCATGGAAATGTGATTTTTACCGCAATATATAGGTATAGGTATATTGGTATATTGGTGTAGGCATACGACTTATAGCTATGGGAATCCTTTTTCCCCATCGCAACCCCCGCCGCGCGGAAACAATTGAACAGACAGTTATAGGCCAATTTCAGTTTATGTCCATGCGTCGCACTCGAGAGAGATTTGTGGGCCCATTGAAAAAGGCAGTTGGGGTGGGGTGGGGGGCTGGTTAAGGGCTGGGGCTCCATGGGTGTTAAGGGGTACTACCAACACCTGTGCCTCGTTGCTGCGCCGACCATGTCAAATGTTGCGTGTTATGGCCCGCAAATGTGGCTGTCGAAAGCGTATCCCTCCCCCCCAAAAAGCAAGTACACCCACTAGCCAGCCCCCAGCCCACCCTGTCCGTATATAAACTCCCCCAGCTGATTCGGAAAACTCGGAACGGGCATTTCAACGCATGCCTTACGAGCTCATAAATAAAATGCCCACCCGGTCCGAGGCCGATAAAGTCGAGTGTGCTTGACTGGGGAATGCCCTGTAGGCCTCAGAACATCGCAATGCAAATGAGCTCTGGCGCCGGGAAAGAGACAGTCGCACCCAGACAGACAGGGACAGGTAGCGGCGTGCGAAAGAGACGGGGGCAGAGACAAAGCGAGACAAAGCGAGCCAATGCAACAGCAAAATTGACAGACAATGGCCCTGTAATTGACACGCCACCTAGCGGCCATTACGAATGATTAAAGTTGTTTCGGTCCTCCCAACTGCGCGTATGTGTGCGTGTGGGTTGACATTTGATTATAGAATTCCATTACCAAACAATCGAAATGGGAATACAACGAGTTGGCCAGAGCGAAGGCGGAACCCCACTAGGCAGCTTACAAATTCCATAATTAAGTAAGCACGCAATCAGGTCAAACGGAACACAGGAAGAACAGATCAGTGACCGTTAAATGAAGATTATAATAGATAATACTATAAAGAAAACATAAAGATGGTTTTTAAAGCGTTTTAAAACAATCTTTTAACACTATTAATGTAAAAATACTCCGAACGTATAATTTATTTTAATGATTTATGTTAAAAAAACTTCAAAAAATAATATATGGTCTCTGGAACTGATTGTTTGTCATAATAAATAGTACAATAAATATGTTTGAAATTAAGATATATGGACTCACAAGCAGAAAAATGCTATTATGATTTTTTTATTATTTATATGTACCATACGAACCAAAAATCATATAAAGCCACTAATTCACCAAAGATCCCAGATACATTAAAAAAAACTCCATTATTTCGTGCACTTTATCAGATTAACCGAGTAAACAGTTCATTATAACCCCAGCCTACTGGGTATCTGGGATATATCGACTCCACGGCGATACTTAACGCTGGCTGGCCCATTCAAGAAATCAAATTAGTGGAGCAATCTATCCACCCCCTGGCTGCCCCACCCGCAGAGATGCTATCTGTGCACCTTTTCGCCAGCGAATTTATTGTTGCCAATTAATTTGTTAAAATTAGTGGAGCAGGCCTTGTCGTTGCCCGTGCATTGTGGTAGTTTCAATTGCCAGCTCCACGGGGTAGGGGATTCTCCGGGCGATAGGGGTAGCGGGTGGGGGGCCAGGGGCTAGAGCTCCCCATCGAGGAGCCTCTGTCTTCAACTGCTTATCGATAAGCGAAAGTGGAAAGTGGGCATGGCCCCCAGACGTCGTCGCCTGCGAAATGTATGCCACGTACACGTATTTATCCATTGCTTAGCTCGCCGACGCCATTTATTGCCTCACTGCGAATGGCATTGTCCCAGGGGCGGGGCTAATGGGGGTCGAACGGAGGGGTGCCGGGGTGCCGGGGTGCCGGCAGTGCCAACAGGGGCTGCGGACTGAGCCCGCTTCCGCTGCCTTGAATGAATGCTAAATTAATTTCAAATGAATACAAATGGCTTTTCGCTTTTAAGACCAGACCGAGGCAGCGCTAAGAAGCGCAGAGCGCAGCAATAAACTCCCCCATCACACGGCCAAAAAATCAAGGGCTCCCTTTTCGGCCAGAACCCTCGAATTTTAAAGTTTATTTCCCCTGCTCGGTCACGAGATTTTTATTCAAAGCACTTGTATAAATATAAATAAAAGAATGCCTGATTTTCAATTAGACGGGGAGAATAAAACGTTTGATCAAAAATAGTAGATTTATTGAGGCAATTTAGTTCAAATAAAATATGAGTGAAATCGAATGGAAGTTAATTAATAAAGCGCGACTTTGGCATATAAATCAAGTTCTGTGAAATATGACCATCTTTCAAAGCTGAGTTCAATGACTTTTATTAAACAAATATTTAAAGTTCCGATTTGAAATTAGTCAGAAGATGAAACTTAATTTTGCGCCAAACTAAATGTATCAAAAAAGGTTAATTTATTATTGCAATAAATGTTAAGACTTTTATGAGTGCCCAACTATTGGAGTAAAACAAAGTGTTTGGTCAGGTGATTTGTTTGTTAAAAGGGAAATTAAATTTGTGATGCATAGCCAAAAGCCCTGGGCTGTTTTCACAGTAAATAACAAATTTGCATATTTTTAGAATCCAAAGTTTGATTACTTTACTGGGCTAAGCTAATATTAGAGAAGTGTATATATTAGAGGATATTATAAGAATAGGCAATTTTAAGTTAGATAAATGTGCAGAAGGTATTTAATTTTTAGCGATTATTATAATGAAATTAACTAAAATAAAACTATATAAAAACATATCGAATTTGAAAATTAACAATGGTTTTACTATTTTACTTTAAGTATGGTACAGTAGGTATATTTTATGTGGGTATTTTTATGTTTTAAACCTTAAAGATTATCAGATTTAACAATGTTTATTAAACATTGTTTTTACTATTTTGTTCTATGTAGTTTCAATTTCACGCCTTATTAAAATTGAAGCTTTTCTTAGGATTCAACCTAGTATTTCTAGGACTTATGATGACCTCACTATTTTCTCTCCGTGCCCAACTGAGTCGTTTTGTCTGTCCCTGTCTGCTTTACATTTCTTGTTTCGTTGAAATAACTCTACGTCTGGGCCTGGTCCTGGGCGTCCTGCCACCTCGCCGCTCCATCTCCACCCCGAGATCCTTCTCCCAATGCCGATTCCGATTCGTCTACCGGCTGAGCGTGGTGGGGCCTCCATGTCGAGTTTATCAGATGCACTGCTGGAAATTTACAACGCCACAGTCCGGCCAAGACAACGTGGCCGTTAATTCAATTCAGTGTAAGCCTCTTCGGCCCCTTGGAAGCCTCGGATCCCTTGGTCCCCTTTGACCCCCGCACAGCACACAGCCCTGGCTTTTGGGGGCTATTATCCAATAACTAGAGAACGCGGCTAATCGCGTGAATAGTTTGGGCGGCGTAATTGATGTTTACGGCAAAGCCCCCCTCACGGCTAACCAATTGCAAATAGCCTGGCGGAAAATTTCCATTTCGTTGGGTAGTTTTCGGGTGTGGGGCGGGCCCGTACACCTGCTGGGTCCTTTCAACGATGCCTTGATTTAATGCATTTCATTGAGCAGCCACCGCCACGCCCACCTAACAAGTGCCCCCGCCCAGCCACCCTAACCCTCGTCCCGCACCACAGCCATTCATTTAGCCCCCCGCCGGCTAACTGGCCTCTCAAATACTTCCAGGCCGGCCACTTTGCATTCATTATTCAATTTGAGCCGCATTTAGATGCCAGCCTGATTAAGATCCCCATTGTGTCCGGCCTGGAGAAAGGTTGCCCGGCGAGCGAGAGAGAGGTGTCCAAGGAGCAGTCGATCGGGCCGAGCACAGAGAATAGGTCAGAGTGATGCCTCTGGCGGTGGGCATAAATAAACGATGAGATTCCCTTTGAGACGCCACCACAAACTGTCATCGCAACTGGCGGTTGATGGGTAGTCGGGTTGCCGGGTTGTTGGGTTGTTGGGTTGTTGGGCTGTGGAGATGGGTATCGATAGAAGATGGAGATGGCAATGGAGACCGAATCCGACAGCGAATTGGACTCGGAATCCGGGGGAATCCGTATTGATTGACTCGCTCTGGTTCAGATTCGGTTTTTGGTATGTTTTTGGCTGTTTTCAGATGCGCAGGCACGAAAGGAGCTGCGGACGGGCCCTGAATGAGTATTGATTAATGCAGTTAATGGCGAATCAAATGCAGTTGGGCGTCTATTAACCAAAGCCGATGCCAAGCCCGTTTTGCTGCTTTAAAAGAGCTCGTAAAAATAAACGCTGAGAGCTACGATTTCTCGGTTGATTTGGTCTTTAGAACTCAGCAATTCCGTTTGCAGTCATTCTTCTACTCATTTATTTCCAGCAAAAGAGACTCAATGAATTTCCTATTCAAACTTAAAACTGATTTATTTCCAGCTATTTTATTTCACTATTTAAGTCGAGGCAGCAGAATCGAGAAATAGAGCAAAAATTATTAGCTAGTCCGTGCAGAGCAAATAAATTAAGTTTAAAGCATTGGAGCAAATATTGAGGAATGACAAAAATTGGAATTATAAATTTAAAGCGGAAATAATAAATGAAAATCAAAGAATTGGCCTTGCAGATGTGGCATTTTGTTGTTTTAAAGCAAACATATTAAATATAACCCAAATTACGTATACGACTGATTGGCCTGTGACTTAAGAGATTGTTTAATTGGGGTTTATTTAAAGAACCTCTAAAAAATTTTATATTATTTTTGTATACTTATTTCCCTATTTAAGGTTTGACTTAAAATGTTTGCCAGACTAAATAGTACACTTATTATTTTAGTTAACTTTAGAAAAATAAAAAATATATTATAGAAATAATCGTAGGCATACAGAATGAATTTATTTTATATAAATCTCTTGCACAGCCACTGGCTGATCAAAATTATTCTGTGGTCGAAGTTATTTAGTTATCTTGCCAAAATATTGATAAATTCCGCACATTTCAATGGCGATTTCCACACGATCCGAGAGTTGAGTTGGCTCCCAGAAGTGCTTTCACCCCGACTTTCTCCACTGGCCGGCGATAGCATTTCATCTGCCCCGGAGGACGGGCTCTGCTGGTCCCGGATCCCCGGATACCCTGCTCCACACCCCGCTCCCACATATTTATGTGTCACATGGTCAGTTAAACTTGTGCATTGCCTCTTCCGCTCGGCTGTGTGTGTGCGGGCCTGGGTGTGTGGGATCTATTGATTTATGGCCGACACACACACAGCGTACACAGCACAGCCAGCACACCCAGCACACCCAGCACATTCAGCAACTGATGAAGGAGCGAGATAGACTGAGGGGAAAAACAAAGAAAACTGCATGCGATAGACTACAACAATATTTATTTATACTCGACACAATAATTAATTACTTTTCTTCATCCGTTTGTGCAAATAACCAAACTAACTAGGCGAGCAGTGCGTTTCGCAGCTGTAAGGCGACTAAGTGACTGCATCGGGTGATAATTGCTTGATAAATTATTCAATTTTCTTTGCCCCGTGGATTAGTTCAATTTCCCAAGTAGACTTCAGAAACTGACGATTGTTAATGGACTTGGCATTGGCACAAAATAATACTAAATACGCTCGGCTATCAGAGAGCTCTGCAGTGCGTTTAATGTATAATCAATAATCTGTGAAATGGGCATTTCACCCTCAATTATTTATTAATATGCTTTGCTAACCAAATTAACCAGGGCTTTAGTTTAACATACAATTATGTTCGTGGGCTCTTAGGCTTGTTCTGGAAAGTATATATACATTATATTGGTGTCCTAATGTAGGCAAATAACATTGGAGTTCATAGCCAAACGAATGTATTTTGTGTTATTTTTCTGGGCAATCCCTCAAGCAATATTGTGTTAATATAGGAAAATTCATTTTATTAGTTAATCATTTAAATAAATCATATAATATTCATGAAATTGTTATCCCAAAGTAAGTAAACAAATATGTAGTTCATATCTTCTATCAACCTACATTTTCTCCCAAAACGCTTTGATTTTTCGAGAAAATCCTTGATGGAGAAAATTCATTGTGTTGATTCTTTAAACTCCAGTCGACAACAACACATGATTTGCTGCGTGGCACTGTGATTTATAGTTTTCGCACGCACTGTATATGCAAATATAGTGGCCACTGCGGGTGCACTCGATAATCCCCTGCTTAGCCCCGCACCCCCTTTCCGCTTTTCCGGCTTTTCCGCCTCTCGAACTCAACACCCCGGAGGGCATTTACATAGATGGTTGAGCTGGGAGTTTTCGGCCGTCGGCGGAGGGTCTGGACTGGACGACAACATTCAGCATTCAGCCGAGCATAAGCATCTGATATGCATCAAATCTAACTCAATTGCTGGACCGAAGAATAACCAGGAAATACTTGCGACTGGAGCTGAGGGAAAACTTTGGCTTTCTTTGTATGAGGAATCCTTTCGCCTTTTCCTGGACTGCCCCACCCACTCTCCTCCCGCTTCTCCTGGGGGGTTCATCCTAATGCCCGTTGTTCGGCTGGCTGATGTCCATCTCGAGTCGACATTTTCCTTTCATTTTCACAAGTGGCTCAGCTTGGCTTTTTATATTGGCATCCTGATTCAGCTGCTGGGTCCTGGATGCCGAGTGAAAGGTGGTGGTGGTGGTATGCGAGATCCTGGCCCCAAACTCCGCTCTGGCTTTCTATGCAAACAAAAACTCGTCATTCGTGTATTTACATAAGCCCAGACATACATATATGTGGCTACATATGTGTAGAACAAACACACACGGGCCAATACATAGATGGCCATATAAAAATATGCACATGGCTGTCTCTGCTCAGTCAGTTGTTTTCATGCCCTTGCCGAGTGTATTTAAATTTTTTTCCGACGTTTGCGAAGAAGTGAACCATTCAATAAAGTTGGGTAAATTTTCACAAGGTAGACGGGGCAAACATTTTTCATTGACTGGGGCATAATGTTTGAAAGATGTGTACTCGACCCTAAATTATACATTTCATTAACCCATTGCTTTAAAAAAAAAAAATGATTATAAAGATTATTTATTCTGTTTTCTAAAGACCAAATTAAAAGATTAACTAGAGATATATTTAGTTTTCTTTTTAAAAATATATTACATATGTAGATAGATCTTTGACTGATTGAAACTCAAATATTTCCGAACTTATTAAGTACTTCTGTGCAGATTTGATAACTATCTCCTGAACAACGAAGTGCCATATCTATGGCTACATAAATCCCCCAAAGATATAGTAAAGTGCCCTGCTTTCGCAGACAAATGCTCGTCGCCTGTCTTCCAGCTTTCGCCCTCCAAATTCTATTATCACGGCTCTGTCGAAAGGGTATTTGGGGATTCGCTGGCCGAATCCTTTTCACACATCCATCTGGCGTTGTTGTGGCTGTCGCTCCTGCGGCTGCTGCCAGTGTCTTTTGAAGATATTTGGCTAAAGGCTTTTAGGACAGCTCAGGACTCGTTGGGCTGTTAGTTGCCGCTTCCAGCGAACATAAAAATGCCCTTAAAAGCAACGGAGACAAACGAAGGACCCGGGCATCGAGGACCGGGGGCCGAGTCTATGGGGGAATAAAACGAAAACAGGCAAATATAAAACTTATACCGAAAAGGGATTGACGGATATAAATGGTGATATGACCTAAGGTCATTTGTATAAAATTAAGTTGAACATCATAAAAAAAACACAACGAATGACAAAACTTGCCCGCAGCCGCAAAGGAGGCGTGGCCGGCCCTTCAGGGGGCCATAACGCCCCCCAGTTATTTCGGGGCTTAATCAAAAACTTCAATTCGATTTACAATAAGCCTCGGACCGAGTGGCGTGGCCAAGGGAAAAACAGGAAGCGGAAAACTAAATTGTGATTCTTACTTTTCATTTTTTTGCCCCGGCTTTTCCGTTCGTGGCCCGCTTGCCGCCCCCCATTGGCCCCCTTTCCCTGCCATCTTTAATAAACATTTTTATGCCGTATGCTAATAAAGATTCTGCCTCTCGTCAGTGTCTCTGTGGCTCCTCTGCTTTTCGGGGCCCCAGAGCTATTTGCCGAGCTTGCGAGCTCGGAACCAGCCCACCATTCCACTCCACTTTTAATATCCAGCCACGTATGTCATGGCAAGGAACCATTAAACACAAAACACAACGGAAAAAGTTAAGTCTGGGGGGGAAGGCGGTTGGCAGGGGAAAATGGGGAAAGCAGAGGGAAAAGGGCGCAGGAAAAGCAAAGCAGCGAAAAAAAATTATGCCCCAGACGCCGCTGAATTTTAAATGAGCCTTTATGGGCTTCATTTCAGCGTGTAAATTATCTCATTTGTCAGCAATTGCGCTGTGTGCGTGTGCCCCTCTGTGTAGTCCTAGGCTACAGGACTATATATGGCTATATAGTTGCGCCCCGCACTGTACGTCCCCCTGCACTCAGCCATTTGTAAAATGATTCAATGACGTCTCCTGGCATTTAATGAGATAAGCACTCGCTTGCCCCGATAAGATTGCGTGGCCCGGAATGCCGACGAAAGACAAAACGGCTCCCATATCGTATTTAAATATAGATGTTGTTCATCATACGAGGAAGTTGCTTCATTAATTCCGAGCCTCTGCTTAAATTACAGCCGCTCTTCTTCGGGGGATTAAGGCTGGTGTTTTCCTTTTTATTCACAGCCAAGTTTCACAATTACCGAACGGCTCATTTCGGAAAAAAGTTGCCTTATAAACCACTTAGGTGTGACAGACAGGCATCTTAAGATCCCCCTGTAAGCCAAAAGTACCTTGTAAACTGACAAGTGCAGACGGCTTTTTTGCAGCTTACAAGCTACTTTTGACTTAAATCGCTCAATGTGTTCCTGCTCATTTGGATTTCCTGTTTTCGACAAGCTTTAAGTACTCGTTTTGGGTCTCTGTTCTTAAATGAGAGGTATCATTGTTTTAAACATTTTAAATTTATTAGATTACCCTTTAATGGGTGTACTTTAAAGGTATTTTTTTGGGGCCAATTGATTATTTTTTCAAAAATTACCCCCGATTACTCATACGATTTAATACAATTTAATTAAACTAAGACATTTTATTAAATATTTTTAGTAAAATCTTTATCAGTTATCCCAAATATTGAATAAATCCGAAAATATTTATTTAAATGCATTTATTTATTCGCTTTGCCTCTGAAAATCCGCTATAATCGCATTGTGATTATAGCAGATTTCACAGTGGTTGTTTCCATAAGTTCGGGATTACAATGTATTAACCAAAAACCGCCACAAATGCTCTCACTAGCCACGATAATCTTGTTATGATAATTGAAACAATCAAATGCAAATGAATTCTTGTTTGACTTTTGGCCGAGAATGCAGAATGTCCGGATCTGATTACCGACTATCTAAAAGTCAAAACTTTCGCCTGGCAGTGCCAAGTGGACGAGTCGAAGAGCCAAGAGCCGAAACAGCCGACCCGCTGATTGCATGTCGCCTTGGGAGAGCTGGAAATCGTGTTTCCGTTTTCGCTCGGCCAAAAGCGACTTTAATGGCAGCTCAAGTGGCGCGCGAGTGGAACTTTTTTGTTGGTTATAGTTCGTTTTTTTTTTGTTTTCCCGTGGTTTTTAGAGGGGAAAAATTGGAGAGCTTTGGTGTATAGCAACGAGGTGTTCCAAGGCATGAGGACACAGCCTTTCTGCATTGATGATGCTGCAGGTTTTCCTCGTATTTGCAATCGATGATGTGAGTTCCCGAATTTTATGGGACAGCCTTCGCACACACACACTGCCACCCAGCCATATATAGTAAATTTATATCCGCTTGAAGCGGGCTGGAGAAAGTGGAAGGGGGAAAGGAGAAAGAGCCGGAGAGTTACGGACATGTCGGGCCGGAGACCCAGACCCACCTTTTGACAAGGGCATAATTAAAGCATAACAGCAACAAAAACCAGAGTGGGCGGGGGCATAGGATCCGGATCCGCCCCAGGCCCACCCCTTTTTGTCCGCGGCCAAAACCCACCAACTACGGGGTGAAAACAGGTTGTTACTTCCTTGCAAACAAGGTTCCGTTACCGTTATGTATACGGGCCACATCTACATCTGCATATATATGCATGTCGGCGAGTGTACGTGTGCCGGGGCACAGTTTCGGAAAAAATAATAGCGCTGCAAATGAACATTTTATTATCTCAGCAGCGGTGCGCGCACTTAAGGGTTTTCGGGCAGGGTAACACAAACGTAAATAATTAATTATGTTTTCTTATGAGCGATAATACTCCAAGGTCTACGCTGCATGGAAACAGGCCTACTTAATTTTGTGAAACAGCTACATCTATTTATTAACTTTTGTTCTTAAGCATAGTAAAACAATTAAAAAAGTTATAAGAGTTTTTAGAAAAAATAGTACAATTATAACGAGAAATATATCAGAACGAATACATTTGTTTCTATATTTATCATAATAATTCAACCCAAAAGTTATAAAGTTTTTAACAAGAATACAACAGTTATAAATAGAAAGCAGAGTAAGTCCTTTAGATAAATCTAGATGATATTATAAAGTTCAAATTACGAACTAATAAAGAACATACCAACCCATGTCAAACTTGTGCCATAACTATTTCCCACAAGAAAAGATACTTAAGGCGAAGTTTAGTTATAGAAACGCTTGTATGAGTATCTCTTCGCTTGATAGCCACTTCAACTGGTTTCGACTTACGCAGACTTTGTATTAGCAAAGTTTCCGCCACGGAAGTTCGACTGTATTTAAGAGCAATTCCTCGACTGCTATTTGGCTGACCGCACCTGTGGTCGCAGCTGTACATCCATATGTGTGTGTTGCTGTGAAAGCCTGGCTTGGCGTATAAAAGAAAGCACGTTATTGCCAATTTAACTTACATTGTGCATGTGTCTTTAAACAAAGATTTATGTACCCACTTGCATGCGAGACTCGCTCGAGGAGCTCCAGACCGCGTTTCTTGTGTAGCATACATTTGAGGGCGAGTTTTGGGTAGGTGGGTCTGGGTTCTTCCACGTTCGTAGAGCCGAGGTCAGGTGTGCGGGCAATAACTCGCTATAGATGGGTACGTGGGGGGTGCCCACTTAAATCAGCATAATGATATGCACTTATTGTTGTGGCAAATTTGCTGCGGAAGTACTGCGAGAACCGCACACGATGGGGCCGAGAAGCGGAGGTTCCTAATCCCGGGGATCCCGAGAATAGCAGGCCATCCTGGGGGTGAGCTCACCTTGCCTTGCTCAACCGCATGTCGATGTCGATTTCTTCATTTGCCTAATACGAGTCGACGCCATCATTAATCTAAAATATGGCTCACACACACGCACCCACTCCCACGCACACACTCACGCATGGCGTGCATGTAATTATGCTGGAAACAGTGGCGTGGAAAAGGAGGGGGTCGCCCAGGAATGCTGGGCCCAGGGATGGGGTTGGCGCTGGGTCTGGGACTGGGGCTGGGGCAGGGGGATTCCCACCACAGAGACACACATTTGCGTAAGCCTTGTTAATCGTGACAAAAGCTTATTGCGGGTTATTTGGACTACTTGTTTCGCATCCGGCGTTGGCACAACGAAAATCAACATTGCCACATGTAAATACACACATCCACATACCCGCCGTGCATATGTCTGCGCACAGAGAAACAAAAAGCGAGTGCTTCGAACGCAAAGCGGTTACACGCAGTCAGGATTTGATTTCATGTTCGCATGATTAGGGATTTTATGTCGGGCCGGCAGAATGTTTCAAATAAAGGGCTTATGAATTTGTAAAGTGGTCTGGAGCATAAGGCTCATTACGGAAATTCGGCTTTATGTCAGGATCTGGCAGGCGCAAAATGCGGCCGACAGCCCGATAATATTCTGTAAGTTATTACTTTCGTTTCTCATCATAAATTGTATCTCATAAATACGCTTAATTATTTAATTTTTTTAGAATTAATAAAGCAACACTACTTTTAATATTCTGTAGTTCTGTAGATTAGGTCTGTTTCTTATTATAAATTATGTCATATGTTATGTACGTCTTATTATGAAATTATTTTTCAATGTTTATAAGCACAAAGCCGCATTACTATTATATAAAATCCAAAGGGGCCAGTAAGTATTGAATCTTAAAAATACTTGAAATGACATCAATATATTATAAATAGAAATACTTTAGGATAATGAATAAATATTACAAACTTCAGTTTTAATATACATATATTATAATTTAATTTAATATATTACAACATATTCTGTAAAACTATTTTTAAAATTTAAAAAAAGATTATATTAAGGAAAACATAATTTTAATGTATCATCCGTTCTTAAATATTAAAACCTAACTTTAAATTATAAAAATAGAAAAATTAAAAGATATATATCTATGTTTTTCATGTAACATCTAAGAACAAGAGTTTCCTATACCTTTTCTCGAGTTTTCTTTTTTCTCCAACTTGTATAGCCCTTTTTCTCGCAGTGCACAGTTATGTGTGCGTATTGGCCTGTCGGTTGGGCCTGTCATCTGAGAGGGGGGAGGACGCCAAGGAGCGGGAAAGGAGCTCGCGTCACTTGCACACATAATAAACATTTTAAACATTATTCTCGTGTTAAGCAGCTTCTTGGATTGGTGCTGCCGTTGTTGCCATGGCGCTGCTGCTACTGCTGCTACTGCTGCTGCTGCTGCTGTTCGTTTTCGGTGAAATTTACGGGTTTCAACGAATAATGGTGCATGTGGGAAATGAACGTTTTGTGTTCGCTTTTGCCTGTCATCATACAGCCACGCAGCAGAATCCGCTCGCACAAACACTGGCACATTCCGAAACACTCGCCACTTTATCAGCATTTTACTTTAGCCGTTATTACCAGAGATCCACTCACAGTACATTAGCACACCCACACACAAGCCCGGGCCACCCCCAGCCACCCCCCGAAAATTCTAACAAGCAAACACCATCACTACATTCGCAGTCCTCGTCCTCACGCATGCATGTAAGGCTCTGCGAGGTTGCGACTCTCCAAGGAAATTAAAAAACAACTAAAACAAATTAACAATATAATGACAAAAGTCTTATGTGAACTGGGGCCAAGGAGGGGTTGTGATGCAGAGGAGAAGGCAGCTGAAGTAGGCCTAAGAGGGAGTGAGGTAATGGAAAAGCACGGCGAGAAATCCTATCATAGATATCATACTTTCATTATCCTCTCTTCTTGAAATTCTTAACAGAAATATGAGATTAAACAATAAAATTTCAAAGGAGAAATATGAAGCAATAAGAATAAAAGTTTTTACATTTAGAAATTTGAATAACTAGAATTCAAAATTAAAGTTTGAACTAAATTGTTGCATACTTTTAGACACTTTTTTTACTTTACTACGATTTCGAACCCCTCTCAAAATGTGTGGTTATAGATAGATATTCCCATCATATATTCCCTGCTTCTGTTCTAAGTATGTCAACTAATTGATTTAAACACCTTCTGATGGTGTTGTCCTGGAGGCCAAGCTTTAAATAAATTATAAGATATGCCTGAGAAGATTTGTGCTGTGTAGGCAAAACTCAAGACCCTGGATTAGGTCTCGCAGCCAAATGGCAAATCAAGCATTTGCACAAAATTGAATTACCTACGCAGGCGGCCGCGTTTGCAGGCCCATTACCAGTAGTCGAAACACCACATCCCCCTGGAATCGAAGCCACCAGCAGCACCGCCCATTCGGGTGGTCCGCCCACGTTAAGTATACGCCGTGGATTCGGGGCAATTGGCACTTTTGCAATGGCAACCGGGAATGGCAACGGCAATGCTTTTAATGATGATCGATTTGGGTAAACAATGAAATTTCCGCATTCAAATTTTATTGCTGGCAATCAGCGAGGCTTCCTGCGCACAAACGCAACGCACACAGGCGTCCGCCTGTCCATATGCCGGATGGGATATGGGATGTGGGAACTGGGATATTTATAAACGATGCGCCTTAATATTAATCTATGGCGCAACGCCTGTTTGCTGTTTGTCGCCTAAATTCGCAGTGAAATTGAATGATGCGTGTCGTCGTTGAAATTAGCATATAACATGTACATTATCGCATTGTTGGTGCAACAACAGGCTGAGCAAACAACCGTCGAGTGTTTGTGGTTAATGAAATGTTTATAACCGTTGGGGTTGAATTAAATTTAAATTTAGCCAGTGGGACCAGGCGGGCCATTTAATACCAAACGGCCACAGGCGCTATCAGGTATTTCCGGCCCATGGTCACACTAACGAAGGTAAACAAACCGCAGAGTTGCCAGACCGCGCAGTGGCCACTCTCCTGCGTATTTACTAACAAAATTACCTGTTCTTGGAGAAGTTCTTGCAAATCAATTAAACTGGGCCTTAAATGGCCGTGCAATAAATAAGTGTGCAATAGCAATAAGCACCGATCGATAAACGGCGATCGGCGGCCAAGAAGAACGGCGAACAGCTGGCGCAGACGGAGACACATTCCAATGCACTTTCTCCCGCAGAAAACCCGTCGAGCGGCTTATTTGACATCCATTTCGATATCAATACAGAGAAATAGAGAGAAATAGCGAGCAATAGAGGCCACAGCACCTGCGTGGCTCTGTAGCGACAGCAAGAACAACCAGCCACCAGTCGATTGCCATCGTCTTGGCCACTTTTATTGGGCTTTATAGCCCGCAGTCAGTCACATACCGCCCGTTCTCGAGTTCGCCACGATTCTTTAACAGCGTTTCTCAGTTTGCGGAGCACTCCCCAGAAATCGTAATTTGCATATTAAGAACCGGAGATATATGCTGAGATTCCGACTGGGCGTAGCATGTTCAACGAACTGAGTCAGCCGCCTTGAAATTCTGCGCTGAAAAGTGAGTACTAGTACCAGTTGCACACCGAATTTCTAATCATCTTCGTTTAGCAAAACAGGCTTGGAGGGATGGCTTCGATTGTGGAGAAAGTGCGTCGCGTCTTGGACGCCAAAGATCTGGGCGACATCACCACGGAGCTGTGCGACTTTTCTCTGAAAGAACAGAATGCCACCGCCGAGGCCCAGGGAGTACAGCCCTCGTCAGCCTCCGATTTCGTGCCCATTCTCGGCCAGACAGTCACCTACATTGTGGCCTGTGTGCTGATCAACGAGCACGACGAGCTGCTCATGATCGAGGAGGCCAAACAGAGCTGTGCAGGTGAGGAGGGTACTCCAAATGCCAAGTACCAAATACCAAATACCACATACCCAAAACCACACCTTTAGAACCCGCTAACGTTGCACTCTATTGACCAGGCAAGTGGTACTTACCCGCCGGCCGCATGGAGCGGGGCGAGTCCATCACTGAGGCAGCCGCCCGGGAAGTCTTCGAGGAGACCGGTCTGAATGCCGAGCTGACCACTTTACTGGCCGTAGAGGCTGCTGGTGGCTCTTGGTTCCGCTTCGTGCTCACGGGACGCATCACCGGCGGGCGACTTAAAACGCCAGCGGATGCAGACGCCGAGTCCATCCAGGCGAGGTGGGTTCGCAATCCCAAGGAGGTGCCTCTGCGAGCCAACGATATACTCAACATCATTGACATTGGTCGAGCCTACCACCAGGGGCAGAAAGTCGCTATTACCCCTTCGCCCTGGCACGGCAACATACTGCCCACACGCTACTCCCACAAGCGGAACTATCTGCGGGTACTGGCCGTGGCTCGGAAGCGGGCTCACAACTCGCTAAACATCCTGGTAAGCGAGAAGAATGCCCACCACTTCCCCACGGTAGAACTGCATCCGAATCGCAGCCTGCACTCCACACTGCGCAAATTTATGATTGAGATTTTTGGCGCGGAGCTGCCACAGCACAGACCTCATGGTTTACTTAGTGTTGAACACTCGCCTTCGGAGCAGGAGAACAAGGATGGTATATGCCTGAATCTGCTGGTTGCCTTCAGACCGCCCCTGGAGGAAATCTCGCTAATCGGCAAGTGCATTTGGCAGGAGCTCGGAGCACCACTCGATGAGATGTTAGGACGCATTGTCAGCAGCAAGAACGCCTCCATTCCGCTCAACGTTGTGCGCTAAATGCCTTGTAGTTTAAAACTAGAGTAATCTGTCCTTATCTATGGTGCAAGCAATCTATCCGTTATTAGTTGCAATTAAAGATAACCCCGACAGATGTCTGCCAGATATCCGACTGTTACGTAATCATGTTTCCATTTTACGGTGCTAATTATAGGATTGCGTAGGTTAGTCTCGAGCTAACATACGCTAATCTGTCATTAAATGTCAAGAAGATATACATAGTACTAAACAATCCCGCTACCCGTTTCTTGGTGAAAGATCTAATCTTGTTTATCCTAGTAGTTACAAAGAAAACGTTTTTACTATTATATAGTATCAATTAAAATATTATCATTTTAATGCGAATGCGAGTTGTTTTTAGTCCATTTACTGACTAGTCTTTTTGTGAATTGAATCTGTGTAAAATTAATACCCCAACCAAACTTTTGATTTGAAAACACCAAATGTTTAAACAGATATTTCAGATTTAATGCAATATTTAAAACAAGCTGTATAATTTCTATAACTATATACCCACAATGGGTATACATGTTTATAAAATGCTTTCTTGGAATATGTCACGGAACTAGAAACTATTGCAACAGCCGACTAGGTCAATGGATATAGAGAAAGAAATGCACGTTGGGTTTGGGGAGGGGGTACACCTAAGTAACTAAGTCGCAGGACCGCCCGCTGCGGTTACACCCACACCTTGTTGAACAGATCCATGAAGGAGTCGTAGATCATGAAGGTGATGGCCACATCCAGACACACACGTCCCAATCGGGGCACAGTGCCCTTGTAGAAGGCGGCGGGTCCCTCGTTCTTCAGGATCTGCAGAGCACAATGGGCAGTGTTCTTGTACTTGGAGGCCTCCAGGCCCTGCATCCTCGTCTTGACCACATCCAGTGGTGTGTTACCGAACACAGAGGCTGCTCCGGCAATGGCTCCGAACGCTCCCACCACCAGCTTGGGCACCGGCTTGTTGTGATCCTCGCCCTTGTACAGATCCTTCAGAGACTCCAGTACAAAGAATCGGATTGCCTGGTTGGATCCCTGCTTCAGGATGGTGGCCGTAAGACCCTTGTAGATGCCAGAGACGCCCTCCGCCTTGATGATCTGGCCCACTCCATGGGCGAAACCCTTGAACTTGGGGTTGGCGCTACGCTGGTCATTGATGAACTTCACCTTGATGGTCTCCATGGGGGTAACTGCAACGATGGCCTCGCAGACGCCAGCGCCCAAGCCGCAGAGCAGCTTTCCGGAGTTGCTCAGTTGTCCGCGCGAGTCCACGGCGTTCGATTTCAAGAACTCAAAGGCGCCGAACCTGGAAATAAAAAGGGATGAAGGTAAGGTTCAAGAGTTTTTGAACTCATTATGATGGGAATTTACCTGGCGGCAGACTTGGGAATGCTGCCGTAGACAAGGACACTGAGACCGCGGTAGAGACCGAAGAATCCTCGCTGCTGTACCGTCTTCTTGACGCAGTCGAAGATTCCATTGTACTTCTTGCCCGCTCCCTTCTCGTCCAGCTGCAGCTGTGTCTTCACGTACTCGGTGGGGTAGGTGATGCAGATCTCGATGCCGCCCGTGATGCCTCCGGCCACAATGCCCTTGAGACCCACCTGTCCACCGGCTGGGGCCGCAGCTCCGGTCTCCGACATCCAGGGACGTCGGCGGTACGGACTGACCAAAGCCGAGATGGCCGAGCGATCCATGCTGACTGGGCTGGTGGGAAGTTAGCTGGGGAGGGAAATGCATTTATTGTAATAGGCGGAAAAATAGTTCTGGCTTTCCCCTGGATTCCAGCTGATTTCTGCTCTATTGGAAGTTATTTATACACCATTGTTGTAGGCAGATTAACAAAAATAGAATCGATTTGCGTGGGAGCAGCGGTTTGAATATATGCACTCAGATTTACACACAAAAAAATAAAATAAATGATCATAATAGAGGAAAGAATATTTTTCCCAATAGTTCTGTTAGGAAAAAAACAAGAACGGAATAGTAGAAGACATATAGCTATTGTTTTGATGTCTTGTCTTATTTATAGAATCGCTTTTGTTTTTATAAAATATATATTTCCTCATAGTTCAATATATCGAATTGAATTGGTTAGGAAAACTTGAAGTCTTAATTGCAATCGCAATCGTGAATCGCGCCTCCGTACCCATATTGACCTAAATATTCGTATCAAATGTTTGTTCAACTGCAATTCTGCCTCAGTTATGCAATTGTCTAGGGGGAAAGGAATAAACTTTAGAAGATAGATGTTTTGATATTCTAGAAAACCAATTTGTCGATGGTGATCAGTGGTATTATTATTGGTAGTTTCCATTAGTGTAATCAATGGCTCTCTATTTCTTTCCTCCACGCATACTCATTTATCGCCCCGAAATTTCACCTTGAGGACAAGGTTCAAAACAAACTGGGAACGAAGAATCGGCAAGCCAACACAAACACTAACCGAATGTTAGAAAATCTCAATAGTGATTACTTAAGATCTGGTGATATAGTCGAAGTCTGGCGGTTTGAGTGGGAACGGCGCTATATCAGCGGGCTCGTTGGGTGCGCTCTTTGCACTTGACAAATTATATTGTTTCAGAGCGGTTACATAAGTTTCGCATGACCATAAATAGTAATCGCGAATTTAAGTTCATAATTATTCATAATATACCGTTGCTTAAGCCACTTTCCGTATCGGTCTGGAAATCTGGATAAACATAAACAATGCCTACTGATAAGTCGGCACTGGAAAGTGCCTAACGACTTCCACTCACACACAAGCGCTTGATTAAACCCACTCCCACACACACACACTGATGCACAAAACCCACTTTTTTGCAAACGTTGCACTTAACTTGTGCTCATGGAGCATGCTTTTGATTTGAATTCTCTTACTACTCACATTAGAACACAGAAAATCGGAATAATTAAATTTTTGGAATGCCCAGCAGCAGAGAAGAGAAGGCGACAGAGAGCTCGGCGATCGTGGACAGCGGTTGAATCTCAACTGATCGGCGCCACGAAAAAATTCCATTTTCCAATCGACGAGCGAAAGCGTTTACTATGCTCCCCATAAACCGAATACGGTGATCCCTCTAATAAAGGAACACTTAATTATGTGAACCAACCCTAGAAAAAAACAATGCCTTACTTTTAAATTATAATATAATATTTTTTGGTTTCGACTATTTCAACAATACTGTAAAGAAATTTTTTTGTTGAACTCCAAATCTTATCAATTTACTTTTACGAGAGAGCCCTGTAGTTCCAATGGTCGGCGTTTTGTAAACAACGGTCTCTCCAGGGAGCGGTATCCACTCTCCCCTCACTCATTAATTTACACGGCAAAAAAAATGTAATGTTTTCTATAACTATTAAGATAGTTTTGAAAATAATTGATGTTTAATGAAAACTTATAGCTTCATATTCAAACCGATCTTTAGAAAAATATACATATTTTAATAATGTGGAGAAAAATCGTTTTTAAATTTGAATCACTTTATTTAGTTCACTGAATAATATTTCCGATTCAAGTGAATCCTTTTTCTTTCTGTGCAGAGCAAGCCCCAAAGTAACGGCTATGGCGTGATATTCATTTTTCTTGGGGATCTCTCTCTCTCTAATCGGAAACCCGTTTGGCCAGCAACAACAAACTGGACAAAGCTTTCGGCCTGGAAAGCTCCGGCACAGAACAATAACAATAACAAGAACCTTTGACTTTGTATTTTTGAATCCGAGAACGCCACAAAGTAGACCAACTTTTTTTCCTCGGCGATTACACAATGAGTTCACACACACAAGGCGCGTAGTCCACGCACACCCACGCGACGGTTATATCCAGGTTATCAGTCCATTTTAGTGCCACAATAATCAACTCGATAATGGAGCCGCAGTTTTCAATTTATAACGCCTAATTGGGGAGCTCTAAAATGTTTATTATTTACCGACTGACGCAACTGGGAGTCATGCACGTATTTCTAACGCTGCCGGCAAACCGTGAGTGTTAACCCGAAACGCGGCGGACAGTGTGGCCGTGCTGCCCACTCTCCGGTGATAAGGACTGCGCCTGCGCCGGGCCCCCGCATCCCAAGGATGCCACCCACGCTTGTGGCACGCACTCAACCAACCCACTCACAACACAAAAGCCCCAACAGTGCAGTGTTTCCATCCCAATTAGCCAGAGAGGCTGAATTCGCGAATGAGTCGCAGCTGAAACGCGTGGGAGGCACTTCCTAAAAGTAAGGTTTAGAAATCCATTCAAACTTATGTCCCTCCACACTCACAGTAGAGCTTCCATAAATGATACCAAAGGTGTAGGGAATACCAGCCTTTGAGACATTAAGCTTGTAGCAAGTCGATGTTTATCAATGTAGTTTACTTATGATAACCCTACTAAAGCTAAATTGTTGCAAACTAGTTGTGAAAATGGAAAATCGTTTTAAAAAAGTTACTATATATAAGTAGAGAGAGTAGTAAGTCCAAATCCTATTGTTATTTGACTAGATACTTCTTTAATTTTCACTAGTAATACTGCACTAGCACCAAAATTCGATCTGTACTTCTTTTGATATCATGGAAGATAATAAGAGCACTTAGAATATATACTCACAGCTGGCCAATCAGGGGGATGGTTGGGAACACAAAGAATTTACATGTATAAAACGAAACATTAACATAACTTTGATTGATACGTCTAAGCACCTAGTACGCAAACCACTTTTACAAACCCTTAGTGATCGTGAATAATAAACTCAAAGTGCTGAAGAAAACAAAGTCCGGGATTTGTAAAGCACTTCAGTGTTGTAGTTTATTCAAATGCATTTCGGAAATTGGTCCCCGAGAGCGAGGGGTAATCTCAATCCCACCTACACCGAATGCGGGTGTACGGGTGCGATTATAAATTAACATTGGGCTGAGCGTGCAGTTCCTTTTGGTTTAGTTTACTTCACTGTTAGTCAATAACAATAGTGGCTATCTGAGTTAGTTGCAATGCATGTAGTCGTTTGGTTAAAGTTATAGATCAGTCGTGGACAGCTGCCGATCTCTTAGACGGCCTTGTAGACGCGCACGCACTTCACGTTGCCGATGGTGAGGGTCTGTGGGGGAGGCAGTGGGTCAGTTAGGTTGGGGTGATGTTATAGCCAATGGAGAGTGCTTACGGTGATCAGCTCGCCGTCGTTGAACTCGCGCACGATGGTGGTGGGCTTGTCGCCCTTCTGCTCCTGCGTCAGCTTGTTGCCATCCAGGGTGATGATGCTCTTGACGTTGCGTCCGTCCAGGGTCTCCTCGTCGAACTCCTCGCCCAGCTTGAAGCTGATGGCCGACGTCTTGAAGGTGGAGGTGGTGGTCAGGGTGTACGTGTCGCCCTCCTTGGTCACCTCCACAGTGGGGCTCAGACTGTTGCCCATCTTGCGGGTCACCAGACCAACGCCTGCAAGTGGAAGAGCGAAAAAAAGTTCAGAAATCAGTCAAACTAATGGCATGGGAAAGTAAGGAAATCAAAGATCGGAATAAGAGATGAATTATGAGCAGACTGCACATAATTGAATTAGCCCAACAAAGTCGGGGACCCCGAGGCGGCCACAATGCAAATCATATCATATTTAATTAAAAATAATAAAGCCGAGTCATGAAGTTCCCTGCAGACTCAGTCGGAACGTCAAAAGTCGTGCTCAAGGTTAACGAACAATGCGGGCCGTCGCCTCCTCCGCTGCCTCCGGGCTTATCAATTGGCAAGCCCCTCTATATATAGATCGAGCGAGATTCTACCTTATCTCGGCACTGCATCCCACGCACACATGTATGTACAAGTGAACATGTCATTTTCCAAGCCTATACTATACTTGCGGTCAAAAACAAAGGTTTTATCTTTGAAATTTGAGCTTTGTTACTTATTTGTGTTCTTTATAACGATTTGAGTTGAAGTGCTTAATGTCCAGTCTGTCCAATTTTCAAATCGTAAAGTTCTCAAGTACTGATAGTTACAAAGAGTTATAGGGGTAATAACATCATCGAAAGATTAGGTAATTCTATCATTATAAGATTGCCAGTTAAAGTAATCATTCAATCGTGTTAAAATAATTACTAGCATTTGGTTCTTGATTTTATAGTATTCATAATTTCTGCTCGGTACTTATATTTACTTTGTATGTGAATCATTTCTACTCAGAGTCAGTTCCGTTTCGTTTTGTGCACTTTATATATATCGGACTTGAAAAACAAAACATGAATCACAAAGTAAAAACTGATTTTGAGAGGTAAGCACGTATGGCCTTCTTATATGTTCCTCTATAACCTCTATTGCATCGAATCTAGAACAATACTCGGCCATCAGACCATCAGGGGGTTCCAATCAATTATGTTCAATTATGTATGGACCAGATACTCCACCACAAGCTTGTACCTTTGCCCAGTCCCATCGAGTCAAGTGTCAACTGCCGCGGCGCTATAAGTTTCCAGGTTCCCAACCATGGGAACCCAGCAACTGTACCAGAGATCGATGTATATGCACCGTATGTGGCAGGAGAACCTTGAGTAGATTAGACTGGCCTGCAATGGCGAACTGTGGTCTATGATAGGGCCGCCTGCCCAAAGTGCAAAATCCGTAATCGCGCCTAATTATCGTGCCCATTGGCACATATAGGCATATAGTTTATCGCATTTATATACGACAGCTGATAAGTGCGGCGAGGCCCCAACGACAGGTTCAGTTCGATTTGTTTGGGTCTGAAAACTGAGAGGTACGTGGCTCTGGGACCAAGTCTAGCATTAAAATCGAAACCGCAAGGTATAGGGGAAATGTTCTGGTGAACCGGGGGTCTGGTAAATAAAACCGGGCCTCAAAGCGGCGCGCCATCTCCGGTTTCCAGCTGTATCCCATCGCCCTGACGCGTCCTTCAAGGGGCGTCTAGACAGGAACACCAACTATCCGTTGATATTATAATATAATACTTATTTTATTAGAGAAATACATTTTAAATTCTGTAATAGTCTTAATATCTTTTTAGTATAGTTTGGACTAGCTGCTGGGCCAAAGATCGCAGCTATAAAGCTTGTAGTCAGTACAAAGGTCGGTGAGAAACTTTCCCCCAAAATCTAGTACACAAATACACGACACCTGTCGCAAAAGCTAATGTCATCATGATGATGATGAGGATGGTCGGATCCCATGGAAAGACAGAAGTGACTCAAAAGGGGAGCAAAGTTCAGAGCCCACACTTAATTAGTTTTTGGGTTTACGGCTCCCCAGATAAGCCTTAACGGGGCTTTGCACTCTGCTTCACAACGGTACATTTGGGAAAGGAGGTGAGAAGGAACACGTTTTTTGCAGCGCGTGCATCATCTCTTTTTTCTGCTCCTGCTCTCTTCTTATTGATTTTCATCTCACACTTAGGGAGATTTAAGCAGGGGCGGAAGTGCTGTAGAATGTGGAGGGGGTCTCTTGAAAGTGCAGCGGTTTTGAATAATGGCATTCATTCATAGTTAGCTGTTCTTACTCTCTCCTTTTTTACTCGCCTACCCCCTTGAGCCACCCCTGGCTGTTTTGCACACTAGTGCTAAAAATGCCGGCCGGTCGATTTTGGTGGCGTGTTTTCGGCTTCTTACTCTCCCTCCTCTCTTTTGGGCACTTTTTTTTTGGTTATTACTCTATTTTCACCGCATTGCGTTGAGGATTTTTGGCGCTGGACACTTACCCAACTCCTTCATGTACTCATCGAAGTTCTCGGACTTGTCCAGCTTGTACTTCTTGCCAACGAAAGACATTTTCGGGGATTGGGTTTAATCTGGCGATTTAGACAAGACGTTCACTTGAAAGTTTCGGAGCGAATAAAAAGCTTTGCCTCGCGCCGGCTCTTTTATACGCTCGCGCTGCGTTGCGGCGTTGCCAGATGCGAAGTGTAGTTCGAACGCTCTCTCTCTCTCTGCCTCGCGCGGCTTTTGAATTTTCGTTTTTGTTTGTTTGCTTGCTTGTGGGTTTGTTTGTTTGTTTCTTTGGACGCTCGCTCGTCTCTCGAGAGTGAGCAATAAGCGGAAACATTTAATGATGGCTCCGGCCGAGCATCGGATTACCAGATGCAAAGCCGCCAAGGTGCCGAAATGTCGGCGCCAAACACTGAGCGCTCTTACATAAAGCAGCTTTCTTAGGCGCTCTCCTAAAATGATTAATATTAACATGTTCGGATCGTATAACTACACATATGTCCATAGAACCGCACATTGACCGCGCCTTATAAACGGCTAATGGGTCCGACGTGCTACTACTATCCGAAGTATCGTTCCGATTCTGCGGCTGACCAGCCCCCCTTGCACCTTGGCGTGATCAATTGGCTGCAGCCTAATTGCCTCAAAGGCGCCGGCCTGAGGGGCGGTACATAGTCTGGTGACAATGAAAATGCAGTAGTTCTAAGAGATACAGTCCCGAGTTTTTAACATCCCTAAAGTTGGGAAGTTCAAGTTAATAAACCTTACTACAAATTACACTTAAAAATGTGTTCACTACTCAAAATATTGAATTTAATAAATGTTTTACAATCCCTTGATCCTAAAATACTGAATAATAATTTCCATATACATTTATTAGTTCATCCCGAATTTGTCGGCTCTTTTCTGTGGGTCAGTGGCACCATTAATAGCCCCACTACAATTGCATGAGTATAAATAACTTTCGACACAATTATATTATCATATTATTCTTATGAGAATATCTTTTGATAAGTCGGCGCTGAATTGTAATCTAATCGAGAACTTCCTTCCACCCAGGGCCGTGCAATGCAATATTGAGACTACCCACGATCTCCACGAGCGTGCCCAGCCCGTGGGAGACCCACCTACATGCACGCCGATTTTGTTTGTTGCTATGCGTTATCTTATTAATTCAATTAGCACTCCCGGTCACCGTAACCCGACCTCAATCATCCCCAAATGCATTGATAATCATAAAAGATAGCTAGAGACTTATGACTAATCAAATATACAAAAAACCAATGAAAGCGATAGAATAAAAATAATTATGTGATCTTCCTTTATTTGAAAATACACTTTAAGCCATTTGAAAAGTAACGGTCTAAGTAATATTGGATTTGTATAGCATACTTTTAGTCATCTAAGTAAATTGTAAAGGCCTGAAAGTATGCAATACAATAATGTTTTATCTGAAGATCAGTGACCCACTTTTACTTGCTGCTGCAGAGATAAGGATAGTGCAACACCCCCAACTCTTTTTTCCATAATGTAATATTATTCATTTAAACTAAAAAGTCAGCCGGAGACAACAAATTAATATCGTGTTTGCTTGCCCGATAAAAAAGCGTATCATTATTACACTTAGGTTATAAATGATTACCACAGCAAAGTGTCATGCAAAACGAGGAAAACACCCGTTGGCCTGCTTATCACCCGAGGCAAGATATCACAGAGCCCCCGCAGAAGAGAGCAGAGCGGTACCGCAAGAGTGATCACACTTCCCATCGAAAACCCCATAGAGCAAGCAGCTCCCTTCGATGGAGGCCCCAGAGCGGATCCACAAAGAGCGCCAGAGATCTTTCCAAAGAGCAACCCAACGATCTTAACCTGACACAACAAGCACTGGAAGAGAGAGAGAGAGAGAGAGAGAGCCCTACTAAAGGTGGAGCTGGGGAGAGCGCGCCATTAGAACGAGGCGGACCGTCGCAGCGAGCACATAGTCGTGGGTAGAACAGCGCGTATGGCCATGTGTACTTCTATAGGTTCCCGATAATTCACACACGAAACTCAACGCAGCCAGTGACGAAATTCGGTTGCGGCTGTAACAGATAGAAATACTAAGTGCCTGAGAGGGAAGTGATCTTTTTGAACCCAAGCCCCCGGCATTCCCAAATCAAATGCCACGCAACATCACCTGCAGTGTGCCAGTGGAAAAGTTTACTTCTTTACTACACTTCGAACGCGAATAGAAATCGAATTCGCTTTCGGTTATATCTTTTGGATTCGCTCGCATTTCCATCTGGTTTCTCCCCGGCTGATAGCAAACTAATTATATTAGAGACGAGCGCGTGTCCGCCTGCGGATCGAGAAGTGCTAATAGACCGCGGTCGCCCGCAGACGACACCGACGACACCGGTGACCGAGCCCGTCTCCTGTAATGCCACATTCTACAAGTGCAATTTAACTCCAATCAGTGCAATCAGCATGCAGTCGATGAAAGCCGATGAACTGCCGGAGAATCCGCGGGAACGCTCCAACCCCCTCTCCTCACTCATGTTCTGGTGAGTACTGTGGCTTTCCAGGGCATTCCCGAAAGATATTTTGATGGTTCGTCAATTGAGTGGCAGTTGTGGCAAACATTTCCATAATAGTATTGTTATTATATACACATATGATGATTTAATAGGAACCAGTTTAGAAATACATATAAATACACTTTACGTTCAAAAATAGAGCGTATTGTTGGGAAATACGAGAGTTAGGAGGTTTCTTTTATATGATTAAGGCTGTGGTGATAAGAAAAAATTACCCCATTGATGACTAGTTTAGGTGGGGGTTCAAGGGGTTGGGGAACAGACTGCGTGACACCACTGACAACATGTTGATTATTTCACTCAATGGGTCGCTTGATATGCGAGGAAATCTTTTTGCATTTGACTGGATCTTTATTCAATTGGCTACCAATTGAAGGCGACACTTGTTGGAAACCATTAGAGAGTAAATCCAGCAACGTTAACCACAAAAGTACCAATGATATCCAGAGGTGATATCTGTCATTGTGACATGAATCAGAGCGGTGAAAAAGTCGAAGAACAAAAGCTTTTTAGAAGAGGTGTGGATATACCCAGGAAGGTGAACTTCCACATACGTCACGCCTATCTGACAGCATACGTAATTCAATTTATAGAGGCTCCTGATAACTGATTAGATTTCATTTTTTAATAGAACAATTAGTCGCGGCTCGACAAACATGTCGAATAGTTTTTTTAATCTTTGTACACTATTCTTTGTGATTTCGAACTCAAACAATAAAGCTGCTAGTTGTGCGGCCTTATCGTAAAATAAAGATGCATTAGCCGGTTGCTATGGAAACACATGTACAGTCTATTATTATTATTATGGCATTTAATTTTTTAAACCAGAAAGGTACTATCTAACAAAAACTAACCTCATATGTACTTTACATTTGAGCTATAGATTTAGTTGTTGATTTCCATTGTCTGTGTAATTTGAGCTGAAAAAACTTCATTTGCGTTAGAGAATTTTGACCGTGACATACTCTTTTATAAAGCCACATTGGCTGGCAAGTGTTTTTTCCCTGATAAGCCCCGGGGAATGTCAGTTGTCTGTTCATTTTTGGGTTGTCACAACATCACAAAAGAATTATCAGTATCAGTCGCTGATAACAGAGAGCCTTTGCTAATTAAGCTTTAATCGTACCCCCTATAAAATCTACCTACGTGATGCTGCTGGAATGTGTAGTTTTGCCATGCCCGTACTTTTTAAAGGGCGGAAGAAGAATTTGGAACAAACGGATCTCTATAGAGCCCTCAAAGAACACAAGTCGGGTGAGTTTCTGGTGATGCATATTTATAGACAAATTTTAGTGGGTATTACCATAAATGTTTAGACTCACTGGGAGATCAGTTGTGCTCAGCCTGGGATGAGCAGGTGGCCAAAAATGAGACACCCAGTTTGGGTCGTGCCCTGGTGAAAGTATTTGGCTATCGCTTGCTCCTCACGGGTCTGTCTCTGTTTTTCCAGGAATTCCTTACCAAGTAAGTGGCTTCCGATAGATGTTATCAGGTTCATACTAACCAATACACTGATTCCACCTTAGAATTACCCAGCCCATCTGCTTGTTTGGAGTGATGGCTTACTTTGCCGGTAACGATCAGGATCGGAGCAAGGCCCAGTTATATGCAGCGGGTCTCATAGCAGGTTCCGTATGCAGTGTGCTCATAGGACATCCCTATATGTTGGGCCTCCTTCATCTGGGCATGAAGATGCGCGTGGGTAAGTGGGGATTCTATCTAATAGATATTATAGTTGACTTTGTAATTGCCCTTCTAATAATAGCACTCAGCAGCCTCATCTATCGCAAGGCTCTTCGGCTGAGCAGAACTGCCCTGGGCGACACCACAGTGGGTCAGGTGGTCAACCTCCTGTCCAACGATGTGGGTCGCTTCGATTTGGTTCTGATCAACGTGCACTACCTGTGGATAGCTCCGTTGGAACTGATCGTGGTCACCTACCTGATGTACCTGGAGGTAAGTGGGTGTTTCTAATCGATACCTCAAACCGGTTTTCAAACAAGCCCCTCCGAAACAGTTCGATGCGCTCTTTTAAGTTCTTTAAACGTGACCCACCCTCAGAAAAGCTTATAATGTCACATAGCACGTAAGCTCAATAATATTGGGGATTTTTTTTTAATATTTCTGGATACATTGATAACCAGTTAGCCAAAAGAGGGTCAGCTTTTAGATAAATAAAATATATGTAAGACAGAAAATGCGTTAATTTATAGGGGAAGTACATTCATTTTGAAATAAATTAAATTTTTTGATGCCCAGTTATAACTGTTTATTGAACTTCTCTTATTATTATTTTATAGATTGGCATATCCTCCATTTTTGGAGTGGCGATAATGCTACTGTTCCTGCCCTTCCAATCCTACCTCGGCAAGCGGACCAGCGTGCTGCGCCTGCGCACCGCTCTGCGAACGGACGAGCGTGTCCGCATGATGAACGAGATCATCTCGGGCATCCAGGTGATCAAGATGTACGCCTGGGAGAAGCCTTTCGGCAAGGTGGTGGAGCTGACCCGCTTCAATGAGATGCTGTGCATCAAGCAAGTCAACTACATCCGCGGCATCCTCATCTCGTTTGCCATGTTCCTGTCGCGCATCTTCACCTCCACCAGTCTGATTGCCTTCGTCGTGCTGGGCAATGTCCTGAATGCCGAGCGGGCCTTCTTCGTCACTGCCTACTACAACATCCTGCGTCGCTCGGTGACCATGTTCTTTCCGCAGGGCATCTCCCAGTTTGCCGAACTGATGGTTTCTGTCCGGCGTTTGGAGACTTTTATGCATCGCCCGGAGACACTGGTCAGGGATAAGTCAAAAATTATTCCGATTCCGAAGTCGGAGTCATTGAATGGAGATAGTCCCAAGAGCAATGGCATCTCGGAGAATCTGATTGAGTTCAGTCAGTTCCAGGCCCGCTGGGAGAGTCATTCGGTGGATCCCACATTGGAGGACATAAACCTCCAACTGGGCCGTCGTAAGTTGGTGGCCGTCATTGGACCCGTGGGCGCCGGCAAGTCCAGCTTGATCCAAGCTGTGCTCGGCGAGCTGCCGGCGGAAAGTGGCACCCTAAAAGTCAATGGAAGTTATTCCTATGCCGCCCAAGAACCTTGGCTTTTTACGGGCACTGTGCGCCAGAATATCCTGTTTGGCCTGGAGTTTGACAAGCATCGCTATCGCACCGTGGTGAAGAAGTGCGCCCTGGAGAGAGACTTTGAACTGTTGCCCTTCGGTGACAAGACTATTGTGGGCGAGCGTGGAGCATCCCTCTCCGGGGGACAGAAGGCCAGGATCAGTTTGGCTCGAGCGGTGTACCGACGAGCGGATATCTATCTTTTGGATGACCCACTCAGCGCAGTTGATACCCACGTTGGGCGCCACTTATTTGATCAATGCATGCGTGGTTACTTGAGAAGTGAGCTAGTCATCCTGGTCACCCATCAGCTGCAATTCCTGGAGCAGGCGGACCTCATAGTTATCATGGATAAGGGTCGGATTAGTGCAATGGGCACATACTCATCCATGAAGCGCAGTGGATTGGACTTTGCCCAACTGCTAACGGGGCCAAATAAGGATCATGACGATTTTGACGAGGTCGAAGGGGCAGGTGGTGAGGGCCTGGATCTTTTGAATGTGCCCTCGATGAGCAGGAGGGGCAGCAAGAATAGTAAGCCAAGCACGCGGAACAACAGCTTCACCTCACTGAGCTCCATGGCAGAGTCGATGGCCCAGGAGGCCTCACTGCAGTTGCAGGAGGCGAGAGTTGAGGGCAAGATCGGCCTGGGACTGTACAAGGAGTACTTGACTGCCGGCAGCAGCTGGTTCATGCTCTTCTTCATGGTCTTCCTGTGCCTGGCCACTCAGATCCTCTGCTCTGCAGCGGATTACTTCCTGTCCTACTGGTAAGGAAGTCAAGAGAGTCTTTTTTCTAAGATACAAAAGTTAATGATTTTGTACTTTGCAGGGTGGACAAGAACGTGTATGATCAGACGGATATGAACAAGGATCCCCAGGATATGTACTACTTTGCCGCTCTCAATGTGGCTGTGGTGGTCTTCACCATCGTGCGCACCATGCTCTTCTACAAGATGGCCATGAGGAGCTCCACCCAACTGCACAATGCCATGTACCAGGGTATTACGAGGGCTGCCATGTACTTCTTCAACACGAATCCCTCGGGACGGATCCTCAATCGGTTCTCCAAGGATCTGGGCCAGGTGGACGAGGTCCTGCCAACAGTCATGCTGGATGTGGTGCAAATCTTCCTCACGCTACTGGGCATCATAATCGTCATCTGCATCACCAATCCGTATTACCTCATTTTGACTCTTGTCTTGGCCATAATTTTTTACTATATAAGAGAGTTTTACCTGAAGACATCGAGGGATGTGAAGAGATTGGAGGCGGTTGCCAGATCTCCCATATACTCTCACCTGAGTGCCACGATTACGGGGCTGCCCACCATACGAGCTTTGGGCGCCCAAAAGGAACTCATTGCGGAATTCGACAATCTGCAGGACTTGCATAGTTCTGGTTACTACACTTTTTTGGCCACGAACCGCGCCTTTGGTTATTACCTGGACTGCTTCTGCACATTGTACATAGTGATCATTATCCTCAACTACTTTATAAACCCACCGAAAAGCTCTGGCGAAGTGGGTTTGGCCATCACCCAGGCCATGGGCATGACGGGAATGGTGCAGTGGGGAATGCGCCAGTCGGCGGAGCTGGAGAACACGATGACCGCCGTGGAGCGAGTGGTGGAGTACGATGAGATTGAGCCGGAGGGTGAGTTTGAGTCCCGCGAAGGCAAGAAGCCCGCGCCGAGTTGGCCGGAAAAGGGTGAGATCATAGCCGAGGATCTGTGCCTGCGATACTTCCCGGATCCGCAGGCAAAGTACGTGCTCAAAGCGCTGAACTTCCGTATCCAGCCACGTGAAAAAGTGGGCATTGTGGGTCGTACCGGCGCTGGCAAATCCTCATTGATCAATGCCCTCTTCCGACTATCCTACAACGAGGGCATCATCACCATCGACGAAAGGGACACGGCTGACATGGGACTCTTCGATCTGCGCAGCAAGATATCCATTATACCGCAGGAGCCAGTGCTTTTCTCGGGTACCATGCGCTATAATTTGGATCCCTTCGAGGAGTACCCGGACGCCAAGTTGTGGGAGGCGTTGGAGGAGGTGAAGCTGAAGCCCCTGATTGCCGAGCTTCCCAGTGGGCTGCAGAGCAAGATTTCCGAGGGGGGCAGTAATTTCAGCGTGGGCCAGCGCCAGTTGGTGTGCCTGGCCAGAGCCATTCTCCGAGAGAATCGCGTCCTCGTGATGGACGAGGCAACGGCCAATGTGGATCCACAAACCGACGCTCTCATTCAGGCCACGATTAGGAGCAAATTCCGGGACTGCACAGTGCTGACCATAGCCCATCGTCTGAACACGATTATGGATTCGGACCGCGTTCTAGTCATGGATGCCGGTCACCTTGTGGAGTTCGGCTCACCCTACGAACTTCTCACCGCCTGCGAATCGAAAATTTTCCACGGAATGGTAATGGAAACTGGACAAAACTCCTTCGACAGCCTGCTCAAGGTAGCCGAAAAGGTGAGTTTTTAATAGATCATCCCTCCCCCTTACGGTACTTAAGTTTTGTATACCTTTTAGGCCCACTTGGAATCAAAGAAGCCCAAATCGGAGTAGACTATAGATCTGGTAACTGCTTACCACAGAGGTCTCATTTCCTGGCTCTAAGCGCCTGCAAAGTTGTACCTAATCCAGCCAGCTGCATTTAAGTTAATTTTCTACTTAAAGTATTATGCATTCGAACCTTACATACGTATAGGACGCAATTCTTATAGATATACTGTAAAAATAAAAGAATTAGCCCAACGAATGGTAAAATATACAGAGTCTCAGAAAACCTACCTTGTTTTTTTATAAATATTGTTGAGATAAAACAAGTTACAATGTGTACTAACAGAAAAAGCTTTAAATGTATATAGTCCTTAAATGTTTTTAGATAGGAAAAGCATATTTCAAACTTAACAAAACTGAAAAGTAAATAAATTATGAGCAACTAAAATAATAAACAAAAATATTGCAAAGAACCTCGATTTATTACAAGTTTAAACCTATGAGTTTACAAAGAAATATTTCAATTTTTGATTATAGAAAATCAAAAATCTAAAGATTTCTATTTTAGTAAAAGTACAGTGAAAATTTTACCAAATTTTGAACATGTAGACCACAAATTTGTTGGAGGTTTGATAATTTATGGGACTTTGAGACCACCAATCAGACCTGACTTGTGGTAAACGTGGCGGTGTTACCAGTTGGTCCTTTGAGTTGGGTTTCCTCAAAGCTTCGTCTCGGGATTGGAGGTCTGATATTCATGGTGCCCCGGAAGAAAAAGGCGACAGCAGTGTCGCAGGCCAAAAGCAGAACCACCGTCAGCTCGGCCAAAAGCGCAGTGATTACGGATGGGTGGACTGATGGCCAATTAAGGTGGTGAGGAACAAAAACAACGAAGAACAAAACGACGACATTGCATATGAGCATCACACTGTAGAAAATGGAGCGCATCTCCTGTCGTCCAAAGGCGCTCAGTGCCTGTAAGCTGGACAGGATTATCACCGAGGGTATAAGCAAGTGGATGAGCACTAGGTATGGCATCGGTACGCTGCAGGAATCCGGAAGGAAGAGTCTCGCAGTGTTGGCCAAGTAGGTAAAGCTGCTCAACCAATGTCCAGTTCCGAACATGGAGACATAGAAGTACAGTAGAATGGACAAGGCGAAGCGATAGGACATCTCCAGATGCCTCGGGGGATAGAGCGGTCCCTCCAACCTTATCTCCACATTATCATCCTCGTCGGCGATAATGCTCTCCTCGTGCACCTCGATTCCCATCTGATATTCGATGATCAAAGCCTGGGCAAAGAGGGATGTGTAGGAGTCGCTCAGTAGGGCATGGACTGTTAGTAGGTTAAAGCGAATCATCTGCAGACGAGATAGGGGACAGGAACTTCCGCCGTATGGGATCGAAACAAGGGCATAGATCAGGTAGGTCCAGTGTACAGCCATTATGTATAGGGGAACCGGCTTGCCCATCTCCCTGAAGTAGATTCCAATTCCTCCAATAACCAGTATTCCTGCGTTGCTCAACCACACCTTCCACGTGTGATTCTCGCCAAGGAGAAGGGGACGCAGGATCACCACCAGCATGCTGATCACCTGCAGAATCACCCGGTATTTGGTGGTCATCAGGATCTGCATTCCCCTCTGGGACCAGAGGAATCCACTCAACAGGCACACGAGAGCCAGCCAGGCCAGGAACTTAGCCGTAATGTTGAACCAGGCGCGTTTGTTGTAGATGTTGACACATATAATGAAGAACAGGCTGAAGGGACAGCTGCAGTGGAGGGCCACAATGATCCCTGCTGCGGGGCCTACTATCCATCTTAGATGCTTCAGCGGCTCAAAGATCCAGCCACCCTTCAGGGGCAACTCGGCCAGTGTCAGAATCCAGATGACAAAGGGCACCGTCAAGCACATGACCGTCCAAAATGAAGCCCACCGCAGAAAGACCACCTCGCCCAAAAGAAGGCCAAGGGAGCCCAATGCTACAGTGCTCCATGTGAGGAAGCCCCTGCGCTTATCCTTGCAGTTCCAAGAGTTCCGTGACAGCTTCAACAAGAGGAAAAATTGCCAGCCCAAAAGAGCCAGCACCGTCGTGACCACCAATGGAATGTGGTAATATCCACAGTAATACTTTAAGGATTTCTGTGCCACTTTGATTGCCAGCATGCTCGTCTGCACCGCCTTGTTCCGCAAACCCATATCTATTAGGCGATCCATCTGGTTCTGATAGTAGGCAATCCTTTGCAGGTCCAGATCCTTGGTGGTCGGAAGCCAGTTGTTCAGCACTCCCTCTTCGTGACGCCTTATGAGGGCCTTGGCTTGGGCCAGAAGTTGCAGAGCATTCAGGTGCATGGCCACTCTCTTGTATTCCCGCGATACCTTCACGTAGCCCACTGGCAAATTGGCCAAATTGTTAACTGGCGGTGGCAGACCAATCAAGGCAGACATAAGAGGAGCCAACTGGATCTGGTCCAACTTGTGGAGCTGGAGGGTAACGTTGCTGGCGACCTCAAAACTTAAGGAGGCATTTTTGGTGGTGTGATTTATGCCGGCTCCCCAGAGGAAGAAGGGCGTATCCCTCTCTTCATCCGAGCCGCCGCCATGAGAACCTAAACCCCCATATGAAACCAGTTTGGGAGATATATAAAACATAACCCTTAGGATACTCACCCAAAATGCTAAGGCCGTGAGCAGAGGTCAAGAGGTAAGCAGTTCTGTAGTCATTAAAGGAGCTCTCGATCAGTTCATAGGCATCCCGTATATTCCGCTGGGCATTGTGGAGCTTCTTCAGATAAGTCGTATCAATGGGACTAGCTCCGCCGACATCTTCCAGGTGAACGAACATCACCAGCCTAGTTGAGTTCTGCAACTTCCTCAAGCAAGCAGCATTCATCAGGCGGACGCGAAGATCTGCCAGGTCCGAGATCTTGAGGACAGTACCCCCTTTGGAGGATAAGGTGCGATTGAAAATGGAGTCGAATTTCTCCGCTGACAGTAGCAATGGCATCTCATTAAATCCAGCGAGCAGGGCGACTTCCGCAGATCGGGTCAGAGTGGGAACACTTGTTTTGGATATGCCCACGAGACCCTCGCGCAGGATTATATCACGCATGTAGGAAGTCCTACTGAGGTTGGGCGAGAAGAAGGTCCCTGCATTGAGGCCTTCGATAAGGAAGACCACCAGGCGATCGGCGGCTGCCGTGACCCCCATCTCCGGCAAAGTCTTCTGCGGTTCCAGCTGATCCAGCGGTCCGGGCTGATAGTAGATGCGCAACAGGCACGCCGTCAGCAGAAGGTGCACCAGCACCACCTGCGCTTTCCACATCTCCATCAGATTTTTTAGTTTTCCCACCAATCGATTTGTGAGGCGACGATACAGCAGGAACGACACATTGACGAGAACTGAACAGAAGCACCAGAGAAACGTTTGAAAGAGCGCCAACTTCATCTCTGAAATATACAGAAGTGAGTTATCAATCGAACAAAACGTTCCTGAGTTCCTGGAAGTGGAAGTGTATTTGCTAAAATAAATCAATTTGTTTTTTCTGATGTTACAGGAGGTATTACATAAGATATTCCACAAAGCACGAAACTATATTTAAATTTGTTAATTTAAAATATTAAAACACTTATTGAAAATTGGAAAAGGAAGTTAAGATATTTTCCCGAACTCTGATCATAGCAACCTTTGCATATGTGAAAAGGAAACTCTACATTAAGTACAATTGTATATTTAAAATAATGTTGGAATCGTATAAGAGTTTAGCGCTACTCCAGCTGCTGCTGCTGCTGTCAGTGATGATCATTTACCTTCGATCGACATCTCCGGGCAACTTGGAACCGCAGAAAATGGAGCCGTTGAAGGAGCCACCGCCGGCCGATCGACTGGTGGTTTTTGTGAGGGATGGCCTTTCCGCTCAAACCTTCCTGGGCAACCGGTGCAGAGATGTGCCCCGGCTGCGGGAACTGTTCCTGCACGAGGGTCTAGTGGGGATTAGTCGTCCGGAGACGACCACATACCACCCGCTATCCCCCTACATTTCCTTGTTCTCCGGCTATAATGAGGATGCAGCAAGGGTGGCTCGTGGCTGGATGCGAAAACCAGACCCAATTGACTCCATATTCGATAGGTCTAAGCTGAGTTTTGCTTGGACCACGGCGAAACTACTTTTACGCTTTCCCAGGATCCATAGACCCATGCCAATGAGGCTGCAAACCTATGATGCAGACGTTACGAAATCCTGCTCCGAGCTGGAAGACGCCGTCTGTCGGTCAGTCAAGAGCTTTCTTTTCGGCGAGTCTCGGCAGTTTCGGAATGCCACTGGAGTCGTGTTCTTTATCCACATGACCGGGGTGGAACCATCCTGCGAAAGCCTTCAACGGATTCAGGAAAATGTGTGGAAGCTGTATGAGCATTTTGAGAAGTCTTTTTCCGACCGAAGAACGGCTTACTTGTTTACCTCCAATCTTGGGGACCCAAAAACGCAAAGTAAGCATTCGATTGAAGGTAACTCATAGGTAATAGCCTAGTAATACCCATTTATATAATACTTGAATATTTACTTTCAGGCGATTGCAGTCTGGCAGTTGAATCTCCTTTTTTTCTTTGGGGTTCTGGAGTGGCTCATATTAAGTCCATGCCAGGACGCAGCTTTCCAGCCAACGATTCGGGTTATAGGCTGCCTTTGCATGTCCTTTATCCTCCGCACCTCACCGCTCTTATGAGTGCCCTGCTGGGAGTCCCACCTCCAGTCCAAAGCCGTGGAATGCTGCCCAGGGGCATGCTCAACGCCAGTGTGCGCTATGAGGCCAATGCCATGTTGACCAATGCCAGGCAGCTCCTGGCTCAGGCTCGTCGGCTGAGGGAGCTTCATCCCAAGCGAATTCCGGCCTTTTGGCTAAACTTCCAGATGATGGACAGCTTTCTAAGAGACTCCTTGGGTCTTAAGGATCAGCATCGCTTCAAGGCTCTTCTGGAGTATAGCTGCAACTTTATGCCCGTGCTGGTCAAGGCAATGGACTACTTCAAGAACTACTATAGGACAGTTTTAGTTATAGCAGTGAGCTTGGCTGAAATCGGCTGGATATATTGCCTGCGATGTCATCTAACGGTTGGAAGGAAGAGCAGGAACCAAATGGAAATCCAAGAGGTAACCTCGTCCGAAAAATTGGTCTTCGCAAGAGGATTTCATCGATTGCTGACTGCTCTGCTGGTGATCTTTATGATGCTCGAAAGGATTCCTTTGATGGTGCAGGTAGTCCTACTAACGCCTTCCCTCTACTGGAAGGTGACCCTTAAGATTTTGGGCGAGAGACCCAAGATGGTGTGTCTAAAGAGCTTGATATCCTCCGCTACACTTATACTATTTTGCTTGGGTGCCTTTTATAGACGTTACATCCTGGCAGTGGGTTACCTCGGATTTGCAGGCTATAACAACAGAGAAGCCTTCCGGAAACGGGGACTGCAGTTCTACCTGTGGCTTCTGCTGCTCCTTGGGCTCACCGGTGTATCTGCTTTACCGGAGTCGCTGGGATGCTCACAGCCCCGAGCTCTCATGTTTAGCATCCTGCTTACCCTCCTACGGCCCTTGGCCTGTGGAGTGTACCTCAATCTCCTCACCTGGCTGAGCAATATCCTCGTTCTTCTTGTAGCCTGCGAGTTCATCCTGGTCGGCTGGCATCCCTGGATCGCGTACATGGTGTCCTGGATCTATTCGGGCTATTTGGCCATCTGGAATCGTCGAAGTCTGCAGGCCAGCGAGCTAGTCTTCTTCAACCTGAGCACACTGTATACCCTGACCTGCACCTCCTACGAATCGGTGATCATCCAAATGCTGGCCATGGAACTGCAGATGGCTCTGCGCATGAAGCTGGAGAGGAACGAAAGCATTGGACCGAAGACAGCCGCCCATTACATATTGGTGTACAGCTGGTACTCCCTCTTCGTTATTGGCAGCTTTCCTGCTTTTGATGACTACCTGGATATCCTGCACGAAACCTGTTTCGGATATTTGTCACTGACCTATGGCCTGGTTATGGTAATGAAGCTTCTCCTTCCCTGGCTACTTGTACTCTGCGTCCTGGTGGGAAATTACAGAAATCTTGCGTCGCACGAGCGACAAATCTTCGTGAGGCTGCTGCTCATGAGCAGTTCTATGTCGCTGGTGCTTCTGTATAGGGTCACCAGCGTGGGTCCATGGAGGGAAATCCTCTGCAGGTTCGCTGAGTTCACGGTGGTTCACGTATTCCCACTCCTTTGGCTGCTTTTGTGGAGACTGGCGCAGCACAAAGTGGGATCCAAGTGGATGTCCCAGCTACCAGGATGAGTTACTGTTCATTATGTACTTATTTACAAAAATAAAGGGCTTATCAAATTTAAAATAACTTAAAGCAGTTTGGCCCCTCTGAAAACGTAAGATTTTAAAGTAGAAAGGTAGGGAATTCAACTACAAACTCATAATGGTATCCTACGTCAAAATTGGAATCGAATAACTCAAGTTATGGGATCTAGAAGTGCAGCCTTTGGACCCCGTACTGAAACCCATTGGAAAGACGGAAAAATCAGACATGAAAATGGGCTAAAATTTCGAACCTCTTAAAAACTAAATATTTAAATGTAGAATATAAGAGAATTCATTCACAAACTCATAGAGGTATCCCACGTCCAAATCGTATTCGAATAACTCGAGTTATGGGATCTGGAAGTACAGTTTTGGGTCCCCATACTGAAACCCATTAGAAAGTCGGAAAAATCCAACATGAAAATGGGCTACAATTTCGACCCTCTTAAAAACTAAATATTTTTATGCAGAATTATAGGGAATTCAACCACGAACTCATAGAGGTATCTCACGTCAAAATCGGATTCGAATAACTCAAGTTATGGGATCTGGAAGTACAGTTTTGGGTCCCCATACTGAAACCCATTGGAAAGTCGGAAAAATTAGACATGAAAATGGGCTAAAATTTTGAACCTCTTAAAAACTAAATATTTTGATGTAGAATTTTAGGGAATTCAACCACGAACTCATAGAGGTATCTCACGTCAAAATCGGCTTCGAATAACTCAAGTTATGGGATCTGGAAGTACAGTTTTGGGTCCCCATACTAAAACTCATTGGAAAGACGGAAAAATTAGACATGAAAATGTGCTAAAATTTCGAACCTCTTAAAAACTAAATATTTTGATGTAGAATTTTAGGGAATTCAACCACGAACTCATAGAGGTATCTCACGTCAAAATCGGATTCGAATAACTCAAGTTATGGGATCTGGAAGTACAGTTTTGGGTCCCCATACTGAAACCCATTGGAAAGTCGGAAAAATCCAACATGAAAATGGGCTAAAATTTCGACCCTCTTAAAAACTAAATATTTAAATGTAGATTATTAGAGAATTCATGCACAAACTCATAGAGGTATCCCACGTCAAAATCCGATTCGAATAACTCAAGTTATGGAATCCGGAAGAACAGTTTTGGGTCCCCATACTAAAACTCATTGGAAAGACGGAAAAATTAGACATGAAAATGTGCTAAAATTTCGAACCTCTTAAAAACTAAATATTTTGATGTAGAATTTTAGGGAATTCAACCACGAACTCATAGAGGTATCTCACGTCAAAATCGGATTCGAATAACTCAAGTTATGGGATCTGGAAGTACAGTTTTGGGTCCCCATACTGAAACCCATTGGAAAGTCGGAAAAATCCAACATGAAAATGTGCTAAAATTTCGACCCTCTTAAAAATTAAATATTTCAATGTAGATTATTAGAGAATTCATCCACAAACTCATAGAGGTATCCCTCGTCCAAATCGGATTCGAATAACTCAAGTTATGGGATCGTGAAGTGCAGCCTTTGGACTCCATAGTCTTTAAACATTTCTGCTGCTGGGGCATTCAGCAGAATAGCCTAAAAAAGCTGACAATGATGTGGCGGGAAAATAGCTAGATCGGCCCCACCACCAGCGTTGCCACCTCGTCACTGGCCCCCAATTATCGATAGCCGTAAGTGCCATCCCAAGCTCGCTCTCCCTTATTTTGCATAGAAAATAAACAAAAAGCTCTGCGGAAATTATGTTTTCACAATAAAATCCAACGCATTTGTGCTGGCGCAAGTGTGTGCTGGAAGTTCCCATCAAAAATAAACCCGAAAACAACGTGAGGTATAAGTTACGGCTATTGCGCATTCCACGGAAGCAACAATACCAGCGGAGGCAGCAGCAGCAACAACAACAGCAGCGAGAACAGCATAGCCAGAGGTGAGGCACAAGTTTACATGTGAGTGTGGGGGCGGGCGGTGTGGGAAGGGTTCCCTGTTAATAACAACAATTGCCCTGTATTGTGCACACTCGCACACACACACTAGCGCCGCGCTTTACTCATTTTGGAGCGCGTAGGCAAAATGGCAGCCCAATTGTCAGTTAAGAAACGAATGGGCCAAAATAGTTTAGTCGCCAACCAGCCCCCACCACCCACCGCCAAGCGCCCACCCGCTGAGGTGACGCGCCGCCGCCGAGGTTCGCGATCTTGTTTTTATATCACTCGGTGGAGCGGGGGCAGATAAGGGTTCCTCGATCGGTGGGCCTCGAAGGTCGCCGTTTGTCGGATATATCGACGCCTTGCCAAACTGCATTCGTGTACGTGCACAGCTCTTCCCCTGTCGCTCGATTCACACCCTGTTTTTGGGGGGTATGATAGTTTCGTACATATTACAATACCACATTCCTAACAAATTATTTAAGTTAAAAAATTTGGTAAGATCTTGTAAACCACATGGTAATCTCATCTTCCATTAAAACGATCTTACCATACAGATCCTCCTTTTGCATAGCGCATTCACACCCTGTTTTTTAGGGGGCATGATAATTTTGAACACATTACAATACCAAATTCTCAACCAATTATTTTTGTTATAAAATTTGGTAAGATTTGTAAACCACTTGGTTATCTCAGCTTCCATTAAAACGATCTTACTATTCAGATCCTCTAAAAATAAGCACTATAATTTTTCTAAACTTAAATAACTAGTAAATAGATCTTTTACAAAGAAATGAATTCATTTAAGATTTTATTTTACTCCAATCTGCTTTGTCTTGATACGATTTACCCAACTAACACAATAATATAATATGAAATTTAAAAATATAATCGTCTTTATGCTACCTCAGATTATCTTGAAGTGTTTTTTCTAACCAAAGTATATTTAATATTCAAGTGATATATGATATAATCGCGCCAAACATGATTTAAGGGTATTCCAAATCTGGGTTCCCCAAATGTGTAGCACTGATTTCTGGCTTCTGTTGTCTTGCCATTGCAATTATTCAGCCACTTGTTCTGGCGCAGACACAGTTGCCTCAATTAGTTGTTGTTTTTGTGGCCGCCGCTGAAGTGAAGTGAGTCGCTCATTAAGCCAACTCGAGCATCCGGCGGTGCATGTGGAAGTAGAAGTGCCTCCGGCGACGGCCCGTGTCCCATTGTCATTAGACATGGGAGAATCGAGTGGATAGTAGAACTTTCACTGTCCCATTCCATGGGCCACCGTCGACTGATGAGTAATTACCGCGTCTCAGCGATTATGTCCGATTAGGGACCAATCAACAGCTGTTTACGACCCTCTTGGCTGTAATATTACCAAGTGAACGAATTAGATTTCCCCTCAGTTGGTGGAAAATGCCTCTTCTGTATCTTTCGCAGCTGAGCTGTAGTCTCAGCCGACTAGAACTGATCCATGAAGATGAGGTGCGACCCTGAGCCCATCATATTTCATTGTCAATTAGTAGTTATCACCCCGAAATAGCCTAAATTTATGTTAACCAACTTCATACTGATAACGATAACGGTGCGAGATTGCCGAAAAAATAATGTGGGACATCAACAAATTAATTTCCCCCAGCGAGGCAGAGAAGTAGTGCACCTAATTGCGCACTTGTTGTTATCCAAGTACCGAGCGGCTCTCCCCCGGCTGTTTATCTATATCTCTGCTCTGTACCAGGGAATTTGCATACACAATTAGTGGGTGCTGTTAGTGGGCGTACACACAAACTGATCGTGTAACGATTTGTGTTTTCAGTTCACTGCTGATTGCCCCGGAGAGCTGGCTTTGGCGATGGCCACGGCACCGCGATCCCTGGACACCATCTCCCTCTGCTCGACCGTCTCCAGCTGCCCGGACCGAAATGGCTTCTACGGCGGTTTCCAGCGCTCCGACAAGCCCAAGGAGCCGCTGTCCAAGGCACAGATCATAGCGCGGGAGAAAAAGTGGCTCTACATGATAGAACACTGGTCCATTTACATGTCCAAAAACTACAAAAAGGTGAGTACACAAAATATAATATAAAATTTTATATTCACATGTAAACTTATTTCTAATCTGGTCTTACTTTATACAGATCCGAGATCGCTGTCGCAAGGGTATACCCAAGTCGGTGCGGCCCAAGGCCTGGTTCTATTTATCGGGGGCGTATCTGCTGAAGAAAAAGAACCCCAATGTGTATTACGAGCTGCTGGAGAAGCCCGGAAACCCCACGACAATCGAAGAAATCAAGAAAGACAAGCATCGCCAGTTTCCCTTCCACGAAATGTTTCTCGACGAGCAGAAGGTCGGACAGATCGAACTCTTTAATGTGCTAAAGGCTTACTCGATATATAATCCCAAAGTGGGTTTCTGCCAGGCGCAGGCACCGATAGCGGCTTTTCTATTGATGCATCTGCCCGCGGAGGACGCCTTCTGGGTGTTCGTCAGCGTGTGCGATGTGTAGGTTCAGTTGAAATCGTCATTCTTATTCTTGAGGTACTAATGTGGCTTATTTTCCGCAGATATCTGCAGGACTATTTCATACCCGGCTTGGAGGTAATCCAGAACGATGCGGGCATCATGGAGGGCCTGCTGAAGAAGACGTGCCCACCCGTCTACCGGCACTTGCAAAAGCACAAAGTGGAGCCGCTGCTCTACATGACCGACTGGTTCCTGTGTGCCATGACGCGCACTCTGCCCTGGGAGACGCTGCTGCGCGTTTGGGACTGTTTCCTAGCCGAAGGCATTCGGGTCATCTTTAAGGTGGCCCTGGTCATCATCGGAGCCTCGCTGAGTCGGCACAAGGTGAGAAAAACGTGCACTGGCCTCTGCGAGACGTTGGCCGTGCTGCGGTCCCCCGAGGAGCACATTGTGGAGGAGGAATTCATCATTAACAATATGATGCGACTCAATCTGCGCGTCGAGGACTTCCAGATCGAGCATACGCGCCAAAAGGCTCGTCGTGCCAAACAGAAGGCTCAGCAGGAGGCGGAGGCCAGTGGTTCCAGCAACGGACATCGACGGAACATGCCAACGCTGTGAGGGACCGCAACTACTATTACTTCAACAATTTGTTACTAAACACAAACCACACACAACATGCATGGTTGCATAAGATTTGTACGTTTAAAGTCGAATAGGAAGCAGGTCGTGCACAAAGTGGATGGGAGAGGAGTGACCGCGAGCTGGTTCAGTCAGTTGGTCAGTCAATTACGGAGACATCATTCCATGCAATCAGTTTGCCTAATTTTAAGACAATTCTTTTGTTGAGCACATTCGGGCTGGACTTGTATCGGTATTTGTTTTCGTATTATTCATTTAGTGGCAATTATTACGAGCGTGCAATTTGTTTATGCTTTTCAAAAGTATTTATTACATATTTATTATTATCGTGTAACATTAAAAACCTTAGCGTTAGAGTTGAGTTGAGGACCCCGAACATATCGTATGATTATCATCACCACCCAAGGCAGCTGACACAAGGACTGGAGGATTTTATAGTTTAAAAATTTGTACTACTTTATCCAAATTCACTCTGAGACGAAAATGTTGATATTTACCTACGATAATGCGTTACGAACGACTTCTGTTGTACCCCCGAGCCTACAAAGTTTGGAGACCGGTTTTGTGACTGGTTATTAGGCAAAAATAATAGTAAACTTTAATACTAATAAAACAAAATATACCGAAATATTAACAGGAAACATATGTTTTTATTATTAATAAAAAAATTGAGTGGGGTAGAACAAATTGAAAAATACACTCCAGAAATTTGTATTGTTATTTGATTTTGTGACACATTTTTTTTTGTTTTCTTGAACATTAGCAAGGAAATTTAATGTTATTCAGTATAGTAATCCCCATCATCATATTCTGACTGCCCATTTTCTTTCCTTTCAGCTGAAAATAAGTCTTCTTCATCACTTTGATCTGATATCTTTGAAAATAAATCATCTAATGGTGTTACTTCTTCTGACGATATATTTTCATCAGATGACGGTTCTTCATAAGGCAAATTCGTCGACGCCCACGTGGGCACTTTAACGTAGGGCGAGTAGTCGTATGTTATAAGTTTGGGAGCCAGGAAGCCACCATAGCCACGTAGACCCTTGTAATATATACCGATTCCCGAGAGCGGTACCGGTTCGTCCGAGGTTACTTCCTGGATGTCGATGAAGGGCACTGTGGACTGGGCAGCATCATCTTTGAATCCGGAATGAGTAAAATCAATGTACTGGTTATCGCTTGAAAGAGGTATCGTGGAGTTGGATCGCGTGGGAACGTCGGGATTCTCAAGAAGCAATTTTTGCCTAAAAAAATGAAGTTAGAGACAAATATCGAGTGTTTTAGAGGAGGAAAATCACCTGGGTTGATCGGTGCCACCTGACTTCCAGAAGCTGTCCCCCCTTAACTGGCCGCTTTCAAAGTCGATCTCGCTGAACCGAGCCTGTAAGTTAAGATGGTTTCCAACCATTTGGAAACGCAGTCCGGTGACCACAGAATTGTTGTCCACTTTCACCTCATCCAGGTCAATGGAACGGCTTTCATAGCTCAGCTGGTGGTAGTCTATGTCCTTCCACACTCCCTTTCCGGCGACTTCGAACTCGTCCACTGGCTTCCATTCGGTATTGTTGACGACTCCGTGTGGCAAGAGCTTACCCTCCTGTATCTGCAGGTGGAAAATGCGGTTGCGCTTCACGAATCGCAGGCCCGTCACGACCCTGTAGAATAAAGGTATGTTATATCATATAAAGTGTATCTGGAAGCTCACCTGTTTCTCGCCACATCGGACTCCACAGATCTTAGGCTGAAGAAGCGATCCGACTGATCGCTGGTATCATCGCACAGGCACAGGCAGTAGCTGCATCTCCAGAAGATCCAGCGACGCCAGCTTTCTACTTGGGGAAAGCTATAGCTGCAAACGTCCTTTTGGCCGTGCACCAGGCCGCTCTCGTACTGGATGAACTGGTACCGCCTGTCGGAGCCCTCATCCGCCTCACACACCCTCATCTCGGACTCCATGTAGCGGCAGTCATGCACGTTACCAGAGCACCGGGAATGGGTGGGGGAGAAAGGACTTTCGGTGTAGCCCTCATCTCTGGTGAACTTGTAGTCGGCACACTCGTTGAAGCAAGTCTCGTCCTTGCTGAGATCCACCTCGTTAGTGATGTATCCTTGCAAGAGGCGGGTGACCCTCTCGTAGGTCTCCCCCAGCTTGTGATCCTCCGGATCGCAGCGCCAAACCTTGCGATCCGCTGTGACTATAGGGCCCTCTATCGCACTCTGCGCACCTTGTAGCCACATATCGTAATTTCTCCTAGCTTCTTTTGCATAGAAGGCGTAAGTCCAGTTTGACGACTTATAAAGGTACAAAGTGGACCACTGAATCAAGGCGTGTTCCTTTGCAGCGTACAGCACGCTTAGCGTATAGAACATGTAGAGGAATTGCTGGGGAGAATGCCGAGCTCGGCAGGTTATATTGGGGTTCAGCTAAAGAGAAAATTATATGCGTTCGATAAAAAAGATCGAGGAGCTTATTAATTGATGTTACCTGATTGTCATTCGCCAGACTCGCTATGAAACTATCGCCTCTATACAAAAAAGTAGTTTGGAAATGGAAATTGAAACTTTTACCTGGGTTTCGTCTTAAGAATTGTTGCTTTGCAAAACTTTCAAGCAATACTGAATGTGTAGTTCGAGTGGTATAGTCTAGCAAGGTTTTATAATCTCTTGATAGTTTGTCCAGGTGAAAATCTATGTATTTTCTATAAAACATCCGAAACAATTTCCCCAAATAGCTTTCTGGATCCACGGCAGACGCCGAAATGCGTATGTACTTAAATCCGTTGATTAGTTAGTAAAACCAATTGATTTTAAATAGGTTAAACTCACCTTCTCACTGCCCGATTTTTCAAACTCAACTATCTGCTCTCTTTCTCTTTGCAAAAAGCGCTCGATTTTTAATATTTTCTTTTCTTTTAGTGCAAACTCCTCATCTGTGCGTAAGGACCCTACAAAGGTCACCATCATGACCAGGATAAAGACAAGCATGCATTTCATCCAGGCCTGTGATTTGAGCTCCATAACCTGGAAATTGAAAGGTCAGTAATGTCTGCCTTGTCTTGTTATATATATTCTGGTTCCTGATAAGACTTTTCCTTCGGTGGCGTTTTAATTTAATTTGGGGTCTCACTAACAAGTCAAGCGCTCTGTATTGCTCCGATGCTAAAATTTAAATGATCTCGCTTTGCTTTTTCAAATACGCTGCTTATGGGATGGCTTATCAAAAGAGACCTTATCTATCGGACAAATAAGGTTTAAAGACTAAATTGATTAAAATAAGTATAGAAACATGTTTTCTTAAACATGCTAAGCACATTTTTAGGATCATATATGTACTATTAACAGTGTATTAACAGTGCAATAATCCTTAAATTAAGGTCAGAGCTGAAGCCTAGGTCATTTTTTAGGGTGTAGCGCTGTATTAGCTTAAGACAAGATTATAAGTTCTTCATTCATAAGTTCTTATCGCCCGAAAGACCTGAAAACCCCATAGATTTATGCAGGCCGGACTCACATATCTACTTAAACTAGAAAAACATTCCCTCAGATAGTTTAAGTACATAACATTCATTTATTGTCCGCGCGCGGATTAATCAGTTTTCAAAGCGTTAGATACACGTAGATACAATTTTTTTAGATATACAGATATTTTCTTAAAAGTAGTTAGGTAATTCCGTGCTCGAGTACGTTGCCATTGTAAATTGGAATGCGTTAGAAGTCAGAATTGATTTGTGGCGATCTAAATACTACAAAAAAATTCATATCTGTATAGAGATACATATGTCTGTGTATAATACAAAAGCAGTCGCAAGGTCAAGCTACGTGAATAATTTACAAAATTTTAATAAAATAAAAGAAATACATTTCGGTTTGGGGAGTACAAGGACTAGAGAGGTTGCAAAGTTTATACACTTGCTGTCTAAATGAGTAACACAGTGCAGTTTACGACTATAAGATGAAAATTAGCCAAATTTTGTAAACAATATGGGTGCCCATTAACTATTAGGGGACAAGACTTGCACATAAAGTTTTTTATTTTGACTAGAGAGAGAATATATGGCTAAGTGGTACATTTAATAAAATGTTTGTGGATTCTATAATATAGACCCAATGTTTAATGCACGTCTTTTAAGACTTACATTAAAATAAATTAGAATGTTTCGAATTAAGTGCTCTTTGGTTAACTTACTATAAATGCTTATATTTTGGGAATAAAAATTGTCCTATAGTCCTAAAACGCACTGCATTTTCATTATCTCTTATATGTTTTTTGTTCTCAAGCTGTTAATTTGTTCAAGGCTTCTTTAAGGACTTTCTAAAGTAATGACTGCTCCAGAAGTATACGCTCAAATCCAGGTGGGGGACCGTGCGAAAAATTGTCCAGGATAATGTCCAAAATGGCGCCGTTGCCAACTGAAAAGGGTATTTTAATAATTGATTTATTATAATAGACATTATCCTTACCATAGATTACGGGAAATAATGCTGCGCCCCGCACATTCCGGAAGGGAACCTCCAGGTTCTTTCCATTGAAATAGAAGTTAAGCTCCACATGATCGAAGGCCACGCCCACAATGTCGCCCTCGTCGGGAAAATCGCGCGGTGGTGATGTTACTAATGAATCACCGATGCCCACATCAGAGGCTGCCACTCCGGTGGTCATCAGCAGGTCCTCTTGCTGCAGATCCTCAATGGCAATGAGTCCGGCCGCCTTGGCAGCACTGTTGTTCAGGATCCCATTGGTCGTTCTCGACGGCTGCGTGGTGCAGGCTGCCTGCACCACCGGTCGGAACTCCTCCTGGTCATTGTGGCGCGTGGCGTTGTCGGAGCACAGGCACCACGACTCGCGATCCCCACCACCGCTCTTGCGACTGAGATCCGTTTGGCGGGTTGCCAAGCCCACGGACCAACTGCCTCCCTGCTGGATCTTCACCTCGAAGTAGGATTTCGATTGGACCAAAGGAGCTGTGGCCAAGACGCCGCCGGTGCCTGTAACCCGCAGCTGGTGGGACAGCAGGATTACATCAGGTCCTGCGAGGGTGAAGAAAATACTAGTCAGTTTAATGAAGCCAACTGATTAGAATCTACATAAAACTTTTGATCGCCCTATCATGATAATATCTACTTCTAATGGAAATTTTCAATGTCTTTATCTTTATTGTTGGTAATTATAATGAGCACAAGCATACCAAACGTGAAAACATAGTGACTTTAGGGGAAAAAAAGTTCCAGAAAGGTTAAGTAAGTGTATACAATAAAATAATCCTTCTTAGGAATACTTCTCCTTATGATATTAAGTTACCCATATGTGCTGCATCGAGGTGAACATCGGGCTCCCGGAGACGACTCGCTGCTGCCGTGGGCTTCCTCATGTGTCCGCCATTTAGGCAGGTGCGTAGGCAGCAGAACATCCCGTAATCGATGTTGTTTTCTCCACTGTGCTTGTGTAAACCTTTTTAATTTAGATTTGAAAAATTGCAGATATTTTTCGCTGTTTCGCTTGGTTTTGTTTTTGTAAACAGCTGATATGTGCTGAAACGGTCACACTAAATGTTCAATTTTCTGGTATTTTTTTTAATACGACTAAATATTACACAAGCAAAGTGAGACATAGGTGGCGCTAGAAACGCCTCATGGCGCCATCTACTTTGTGAGTGAATTAATACTTGGTTTAAAAAAATTTAAATCATTTGAAAGACAATTTAGTTTTAATTTTATATGATTCCTCAAATATTAACCTGTGCTATAATATATTTATTCTAATAACTATCATTAATGAAAGCAATAGTCATTTATTTTGTCGTATTTCAACAAATTATTTTATTAGGAAACCATGAAAAGGATTAGGAAATCCTATTGCACTTCGGCACACTTGTCGAAATTGGCCACAAGCTGGCGGTACAAGTTGGATACCCTCGAGCTCTTGTGGCAAACGGTTCCTCCACCTCGGTGCAACTGGCCCTGCTGGCGATTGATGTCGCCCACGCAAATCCAATCGCCACCTCCAACGCGCCAGTGGTAGATCAGAAGGCCTGTGGGACGAGAAACAGCCCACTTTGAATGATCTTGGGTGGTCCTGAAGTCCACAGACAGCTCCGGACTGGATATGGCCTCCACATTGAGGACCTTATCGGATTTATCGCAGCTGTTGGGCAAATTGCCGGTGCCATCGCGCCACGCCTCCACAAACAGACTGACATCCAGGGCGGGGGCCACCACATCGGCATACAGCTCCACATTGGCACGCCCACTCTTGCCGAACAATCGGAACTTCTTGCCATCCAAAGTGCGCAGCTCCACCTCCTTTTGGTAGGGCGATTCCGTACGCCACTGGCCATGCAGGGCCCTCTCCAAGCTGGGGAATAGTTCATCCGACCGGCTGACCAGCGGATTCCTTTCGTAGTAGAAGTGCGGTTCGTTGTAGACCAGCACCTGACCGACCTTCTCCAGATCCTCGGCCTTCAGCGTGATGCAGAGCATACTCTGGGCGAATTGCTCGCCGCTCGTGGGATAGGTGTAATCGGGAACGGTGGGGTACTTGGGCACCGAGTGGACAATCCAAATGGCAGTCACACCATCACTGGCCACCACTCCCTTGGCATGACCCCCAGTGCTGAAGACCGTTCCGTTGGGCAGCTGATCGTTGTAGGCGGCCAGCAGAGTGTGGGTGGGATCAGCGTTCAGGGGATTCAGGGTCTGGGCGGGCAGGGACAGGGGGTCACTGATGAACTTCCCGGACATCTGCCAGGTGTCGTAGCTCTGGCTTGTCACGTACAGATACTTCAGACCGCTGGTGTCCTTGCCCAAGTCATTGCGCTGGTAGTGTTTGGGCAGCTTGTAAAGGTGCCACCTGAATGTATGGAGATTAGATATATTATATATATTATTATTTAATTCCTAGTGCTTCCATAGTAACCGGATTTTTATACAGAATGTTTAGAGTTCACAAAGATCTGTAATTTTTTATTTAACAACGCCAACTATTAAAATATTTGCTTTACTCGTTTTGCAATCAAACTCATTGTAGCCACAATACCACTTAAATGAGTGTGTATTTGCAAATGTTTAATGGCTTATCAACAAGATTATCAATTAAACAAATTTTAAAAAGGCAATATGTACAAGCAGATACTTTAAATAGTGCTAATATAAATACTTTCATAAATTCTTAGTGAATACATACCAATCCACATCGTTTCCGGACTCATCCTTGCAGGACACCTTAGCACTAGCTTCCTTTTGGCATGAAAACCAAAGGACCAGCAAGACAAAACACAGAGATCTCATGCCACAACCTTCAAGTTGCTCGGTCGCAAATCAACTGAATGAGAGATAATGAACCCAAGCCAATCAACAGCTGCCTCCATACAGGGTGTCTCAATCGAAAAAAAATATCTTTGTCTTATCCATTTCTTCACCAGGTAAGAAGGTTAAAACAAATAAATGCTGCATGTCTAAATGTTTTGCCTTCTTTATCTTGAAACTAAATATGGAAGGTGACCCGTTCTGGGTTTTTTTGTGGTCAGCTTATCGACACATTGTCTGCCATCTGAGGGGTTAGCAACTTATTGCCAAAGATCATTGAAACACAGAGCACAGCGATAAGGAAAAATTGTAATTATACCTAAACCGAATTTTTTTGTTTCAAAATTAAAAAAAAAAACAAAAAATTAAGAGGTAATTACTCACTAACAAAAAGAATCTGACAGATTTAGCATATTCTTGGCATATTTTTTGTTACCAAAATGTATAAATACTAAGAAAAATGGTTCTTAAAGAATTTCATTTTAGTAAATTTTTAAAATGTATTCAGAATTCTGAAATCATGTTACCGCATAATACAAACCCCTGCGATCCATTTTGTCCCCTTGCGCCACAACAAATTCCAGTTCTTTACAATTACACAAAACAATTGTTAAAGTTTTTATTTATTATTCGTATTATTATTATTATAATTTGTCGCCTGCTGCAAACTGCGATTTGTTGTTCTGCCTCCCTCCTACATAGCTGCAGGGCCTATCGTTTGTGCCTCATCGATCGTGATCGCTTGAAAATATTATCATTATCAAATTGTATAATTTGTCTTGCGGGCTGGCCCATCTGCTGTTATTGAGTTGAAATAAACTGCCTGGTAATTTTAATTGGGTTCAATTTCGTTTTAGTTCTTATCGCTGGTTGATGTCTGTGAAAAAACGGTTCACCTTTCATTCTGTTTCGGTTCGCCTCTGACCCTTCGGTTCTGTTCCTGTCAATCAGCTGCCGCTGCCAATCGGTTGGTATTGCCATGGTAGTTTTACATTTAACTTAACTGCACCGATTTGTTATGTCGTTTCTTTGGTTTCGTATGCAACAATACATTTAAACTCACAATACAATATTTTCGCTAAATATTTTTTATGTTTTTGTATCCATTTTTTTTATAGTAGTTAATAATTTATTAATATTTTGTATGGTTTTCTCATTTTTTTGTTTTTTTTTTAAATATATATATATAAAGAACAAGGCTGATATTTATTTTCATATATATACGAGTTTTGTTTCTGCTTTATGTAAGTTTTATAATAATATTTAGCTATAAGTTGTTCATTTTCACTTGCTTTGAAAAATCAATTTATTTTTTACAATATTAGCAAAAGAAATGGATTCGATTTTTAAAAAGAAAGTCGTACTTTGGTTTCGCAAAAATGTTAAATAAATGAGCCTCAAAATAGACAAGTATTTGCCATTTGTTGTAGTTTTCATATTTTAATTAATATTAATCGTTACTTTCGTATTGTTACGCATAAAAGTAGACTACACTTTGAGTTATGCAAATAAAAGTTGCATTTTCCCGTTAGACTTTCGGTTCTTGTTTAATAATCGTCATTTCATAATTTTCATCTTGTTAGACCGCTGAAAATCGCTGCGCATAATTTGTGGCTGCTTTTCATTTACTTATAGTGTATATATATATGTGTGTATATAGTTTTAATCGGGCACGAGTTTGATATGTTTTGACTTGTGTTATCTTCATCTTCCTCCGGTTTTCCAATACCTCTGCCTTGATATTTTCAATATTCAATATCATTTCCTTTCCTACTTAACTCCCTATAGATACTTTATGTATTACAAATGTACAGCGAATTCTCTGCTCTGTCCATAGCCAGTTGTGGTTGAGTATAATGCTTCTATAGTTGGCTCTCCCGCGAATGACTCAAAACTTTAAGTGGGGAGAGATCAAATGTGTAGTATAATATTTGTAATTGTATAGTTGGTTTTAATTTTCTTGCAAAAATTTTCACTAATTTAAAATTCGTTTCTTCAAAGGTTTATCGCGTGTGGCTGTGTATGTGTCTGTGAGCTTAAATGAAACAATAAATGATTTGTTTAACGAACAAAATATATAAAGTTTTATTATGCATAATTAATACCGTCAATTGAAAAGTTCTAAGTTAAGGCTACAAAAATGATATAAGTAAATTTATTTATGGGTTTATAATAGAGGTATACAATACATATACATATAAATTACTTAGAAATTAGTATTGAATGGTTTATAATTTATTTTTTTAGGCAAACGTAAGGCAATTTGGGAGGAAACTTAAAGTAAACCAAGAATCAAACCATATTTTCGAGGTGCAAATTAAATCAAACTCAATAAATATAATAGTAGTATTTACTGTTACTGTTTTACCATTACTGTTACTGTTTACTGTCTTTCTATTACTGCTGCCACATATGTAGATATGCCATTACGTGTAAGCATATAGCTAGCATTTAATCTATTACTAAGCTTTCAATCAGTTATGCTTTCTTCCCCCTTTTTTTTTTGGTAACTGCTTCTCTGCCTTTTTACGCTTACAATGTTTAAAAATTTAAAAACCACATCAAAACATATCGGTTTCATATTTCCTTAATAATTTTTCTTGTAAAAGTTTCTTCTTATTTTGTTCTTTATCCGTTTGCTGATATGTATTTGTTATTTTCTCCTTCTTTGTAACTATTATTTAGTTTTCGTTTGTTTCAAAAATGTTGTAATATATGCGTGTGTATATATATTCATATAATGTTCCCATAATTCATATTGTTTAGTTTAGGTTTTCTGTCATTCATTCATTTTAGCTTTCTTTAGTTTATCGTTTACGAGCTAGGTTTTTCCTCTTTCGCTTCCTCTGGTGTTGTTAAGATATTCCCAATTTTCTAGTTTAATATTTGCATGCTGCTATGAAATTTAGACTAAAGAATGTCTGGAAATCAAGCCTCGAAATGGTTTCCTGGGGGTGGGGACTGAACAACCTTGCCACCGCGCTGGTTTTCCCTCTTTTCCTTCTGTCCTCGATGGAAATTGCACAAGATTCTCCCAGCTGCACACACACACATGCACACTCACACACTTATGCGTATTTCCATTGCTTCTTTTGTTGCATACTTCTGGGCGCGTGGGCCTCACTTAGGCGCTAAAAATTAATTTCGAAAATATCTGTTTCATACTTTAGCATCTATTAATTTTTGTTTCGTCATAATGCTTATTTGTAGTTGTAAATATTTTTGTTTTCCTTCATCGGGCTTCTTGGTTGTTTTCGTTTTTCTTAATTGTTTTGAAAGGCGCAATTTTATGATATGCATTAGTATATTATGTACTTTTAAACATTTTCTTGCTTACACACTAAAACTTTAACTAATTTACTTGTCTTCGTAGTGAGCGTGTGAGTGTGTGTGTGTGTTTTGGGATTACAGACTTATAAATAGACCTCTGTTCTTAACTTCGAATGATGATGCTTTTCAAACCAACGCGATGCTGGCGAAGAGATGATACTTTTGGGCAAGAGGAAAGCACGAAATGTAATTGGACGGAATATGCATTTTACATTCGACTAAAGTTAGACAGGAAATAAAATACGTAAATATATAAAGAAAATGTGTAGAAACGGGCTAAAACATTACCAATTAGTATTCTTTTTTCATATTTTGCCTTAACAATTGTGTTTTTTTTTTGTCAAATATGCCTTTGGTATGTCTAGTCACATTTAGCCTAAACTAAGCTTTAAAAAAACATTTAAAATTAGTTGATTTACTCGTGGGTCTCTTCTGTTTTTTGTTTAACAAACTGTGTGTGAAGTAATTAACATAACTTGTTAAATTAGTAAGGACAACTTTGGTAAAATTGTAAGATTTTATCCGTACTTCTATATACTTAAATTGGTTTAAACAAGGCTGAACGAACTGTGTCGACAAACATTGGAAAATTATTATGTAAAAAGCTTGCTTATAAACTGTTTCTCGTAATTAACTATATATAGTTGTTAGCCTTTAAGCTTTACATTGTTTTACAATTAATTGTAGTTGGTTTCTGCTGTGTTTCTTGCGTTTAGTTACAATTGAATTTGTCTTTGTCCTTTTTTCGTAGTTACATACTCGATAGATGCTTGCTACGTTAGATGATATGAAATTGATTTCATTTACTCGTCCTTGTTTGCTGTCCCCTCGTCTACACTCTCCCCACCCACCCGCTGTTTCCGATCCCTCCTCATCAGATCCCATACGATCCCAATCAAGGTCCCCCCCCCACTAAATCGGTCGTTGGTTTAGCAAGAAATGTGATTTGATTGTTCTAGCATTTCGAAAGTTAGTTAGGAATAGTTTCTCAATATTTAGATGGAGTCCTTTCGGTTTGGGGGCCCTCTAGTAAAGTTAGTCAAGTCTTTGTGGGGGAAACGCAGAAAATGCTCAACAAAAGTGGCGAAAGAAAAAGATAGTTTTCTCTGGGCGGAAAGTTTAGAGTGTCCTGTGCCAGTTTCTTTTAAAGTTCCGTTTCAGCTTTTCTGGTTTGTTGAAAATCGTTTTTCGTTTTCGAGTCTTTGCTTCACTACAGCGCACCTGCCACGTTCGTACCAAGTCGTCGATAGGTCGTATCTGGTATCGGGTATCGGGTAAATTTGAAATTCACATCTAAATGTTGTTATTCTTACGTTTTAACAAATAAATTTCGAAACCAGCTTTCAGTATTCCTCAATATAAATTTAAATTTATACGATGACGTCGACTACTCGTTGTGGTTGTTTTGTAGAATCTTCTTGTTGAGTAACATTTTGAAAATTACCTTACTAGTTTTACAATTATTACATTAATGCATATATTTAAATTGTTTTGGTTTTGTTTCATATTATTCTTCATAATTCTAGAAAGAGAGCTATTTAAAGGGCACATTCGGTTAAGCTATAATTATATACTTTTCTTCATCCTCATACTTTGTTTAAATTTTTAATCCCTTACACTGCTTGATATATCGACGAAAAAAGGATCGAAACTATACAAATAATACTAATTTCATGTCTCAATTCCATTTGTTGAAAGTCGGTTAGGTTCGGGGATGGATGAGGGAGCTTTAACGATAAAAGGAAACATCAACTTTTCTTCAAACAAAAACTGTGGAACAAAATCAATTGATCAAGCTAAAAAAAAGCAACATTGTAAAGGTGTAAAATAACTAACAAATTCTTGATCAGCATGCTATATATATGGTTTATTATATATGTGTATTCGTTTATAGGGGCATATCGGCTGTATTGCAACTAACTTAGTTAAGTAGTTCGCTCAGCTTCCGATCTATCGTAAATTGTATATTTTACTACAAGTTTATCCCGTTTTTGGTTTCCACTACAATTCATTTTTGTTGCCTGTCGAAAAATTTCACTAAACTGGGTTATACGGGGTCATCCTCCTCTGCTGTCACACATAAATTAACTTCTTTTTGCATTTTTTCCACTTTGTTTTTTGTTTTTTTTTTTGCATTTTTTAAATAGTTTTTTTTTGTTATATCTAGAACTAAAGGTTTGCCTCCTCGCATGAATCCGTTGCATGCGGAGCTCTGTTTGCCCTCGATCTTCAAACTCAAATGTGGTTCCATCAGGCTGCTATGTGACTGACCGCCGGCAGCACATATGAATAGATGTGGTGCGGCTGCAACTGCTGCTGCTGCTGCTGCTGTTGGTGGTGGAGCTGGTGGTGCTGCGTGGTGCTCGCGTAGTGGTGGCTCAGGTTGCCACCGGGTCAGGTTGCTGTCGGCGTCATCAAGAACTGCTGCTGCTGATGGTGCTGCTGATGATGGTGATGGTGGTGGTGGTGGTGGCTCAGGTGTTGCTGCTGTGCCTGCTGCTGTTGTTGCTGTTGCTGCTGCTGCTGCTGCTGCTGTTGGTGGTGCTGGTGGTGCGCTGTCTGGTGGCTGTGGGGGTAGTGATGCTGCTGCTGCTGTGCCTGCTGGTGGTGCACTTGCGTCTGCTGCTGCTGCATATCGCGCTCTAGCTTCTTAGCGAGCAAATCATGCCGTGATTCCATACCCGCTCCTCTGAAAATAATTGTCAAAGCGAAAGCACTAGTTAGTTTTTGTCAGTATGGGTGGTTTAGCTACAGGGTTGGGTGGTGCGGAGTGGCTAAACATGCTGGCTAACTTAGTGACTACGAGTACCCATGCGTGGATTTAATATTTGTTTAAAACTACTTCAAAATCAGTTTTATAAAAAAGGAATGGGAGGAGACTAATAAATTATTATTCTTAAAAAATATTATAAACAATTTATTTAAAAATATTTTTTAATAGGGAATTGAAAGTATTAAAATGCATTTTAGTATTTCTTTGCTATGATTTATTAAAATTGCATTTTCTCTAAGGCGACATTTTTCCAATTTTCAATTCAATTATTAACGGAACGGGCTCACCCCTCAATATGTAAATGGCTTGTCAAGCAAACAAGTTAAGAAAACTTCATGCCCTGGACAAAAATGGTTTAAAGCTCGAACGCTTAGCGTTGTTGCTGCAGTGGTTAAGCTGGTGGGGCATTCAAGTGGCTATGTGTATGGCAATATGGGTGTGGCATGCTGCGTTTAATTTTTGCATTTTTTATAAAGTGGCTGCTGCTTTTGCTGCTGTTGCCTTTCCTTGCAGCAAATTGAAAAAATAAATTTATGTGGTCTTTTGGCATTTGAAATACGTGAGTCACGCCTCACACACACATGAGGTGGTGGCCGAGGGCAGGAGATATAGTGGTGCTTAAGTCGGTGGTTGGGTGCAGTCGCCCAGCGGAAGCTGGCATTTGGAAAACGGATGTCTATGAGGAAGTCCCAGCAGTACTAGCTTTCCCCCTACTTTCTCTGCGAGCCATAAATGCTGTTGGCCTGCTAACTTTTTGTGCGCCATAATTTGTATTTAAATGCGGCTCCAATTGTTGGGTTTTAGGTGTGTGCGAGTGCCACGGAGCATCCCTTAGGTAGGTTCTTACTTGTTGTTGCTGATTGCCGCTGGGCTGTTGCTTGCCGCTGATGTTGCTGCTGTTGTTGTGGTGTTGGTGGTGGAGGAGGTAGCATGCAAAGTAAACGAGCAAGCTTAACAATAACAATTTGCAAAATTTTATAAATACTTAATGGGCTTGGGTCCTTTTATTTTGTTTACGTTTTTGGGGTCATGCATATGAGGGATTTTTAGGGCCGGGCCAAACCTTTTTGCGGATTGAATGGCTTATTCTAATATTTATGGGGTAAAGGGTATAACTGTGTGTGTGTGTGTGTGTGCAATTCAGCGGATGTGGATCAACTAATGACAGTGGTGGTGGGGCTCTCAATCTAGGGTTAGACTACGCTACACAGACTTAGAAGAAACTTGGTTCATTTGGTTCACCCAGAATAATACATACGTCTCTAAAGAGATGATTTTGGTGGTGCTGATTTGGATGATGAAGTTGGTGGTGCTGTAGTGAGTTAACAACAACGCTAGTGGTGGTGCTGTTGGTGGTGGTGCTTGCAGTGGTGCAGGGTGCTGCCACGGTCAGCTGGAGTTGCTGCTGCTGATGGTGTTGCTGCTGCATGTGCTGGTGTTGCTGCTGCAGTTGCAGTTGCTGTTGCAGTTGCTGCATCTGGAGTTGCTGCTGCTGCTGCTGCTGCTGCGGTGGTGCCGGCACCAGCAAGTGCTCGACCCCACCGCCGCCGCTCAGGATGTACATGGGTGGCGGTGGTGCCGGTGGTGCTGGTGCCACTGCGGCAGCAACACTCAACGGCGGTGGTGGTGGCGGTGCCTTGGTGCTGTTCATCAGGGACACCTCGTTGATCATCTTGCTGCGCGCAAACTCGATGCGGATGGAACCGCGATCCGAGCTGAGCAGATATTTACCCTGCAGCTGCTGCATGGCCTGGGCTGCGGTCGGTGGGTCCTTGAACTCGATGAATGCCACCGGATGTTGCTGCACCGCAGCGATGTGGTTGTTGCTGCTGCCCCCGCTGCCATTGTTGTTGCTGTGGTTGTTGTTGCTGTTGCTGCTACTGGTGGAGCAGCTTGAGCCAGTTGCTGCTACCATGGCTGCAGGATCAGTGGCAGTTGTTGTGGAGTAGGAAGTTGAAGTTGGTTTTGTTGAGGTCAGAGTTGAAGACAAAGTCATAGGCATAGAAGTTGTGATTGGGTGCATACCTTTTGTGTGCATTCGTAGGCGACAAAAGCCAGGCATACTGTGCATAGTTTATATCATAGTTGGGTATATATATTTAATTGGTTGTTAGATATATATATATATATTGATGTCGGTTATCATGTATCATACAAGAAGAGTGATCGGGTGGGATGGTGGGCAACAAACGAACCAAGGAAGAGAACGCAAAAGTTTTCGGTTAGTATTCGGTTAGAAGAGTTCACAAGGTGCCATCAAGAGAGTGGTTGTGGTTGTTACATGGTGGCAATGTGTGATCGTGATCGTTATCGGGTGGTTTTTACTGTGGCTGGTTACTGGTTACTCCTGTGCTGATTTCAGTGTGCAATTTGTTCATTGTGTCTCGAAAAAAAACGAAAGGTCCTGACTGCAGTCAGTTGTGTGAAAGTGGAAATTACCTAGAGAACACCTCCTTCAGCTCGTGCTCGGAGACGAATTGCCCCAGGTTGGCCACGAACAGCGTGGAGCAGGGCGCATTGGCCGCGATCTGCGGATTGGCCGGGTGGCTGGCGTTGTTGGTGGACCCAGCCGGACTGGCCAGCGCCGGACTCGACAGATAGTGGTGGTGCGAGGCAGCAGCGGCCGCAGCGGCTGTGGCAGCTGCCGTCGTAGCGGCACTTTGCGGCACCGCAGCGGCGGCGGCAGCTCCACCGCCCCCGCCGGCAGCAGCGGCCGCCGCAGCAGCAGCCATGTGAGCCATCGCAGCTCCGGGATGAATAGCAGTTGTCTGATGATGTGGCGGCATGGTCATTTGAGTCTGAAAGGGAGAGTATTATTCAATAACACTTCATATTTCCTTGGATAAAAATTTCACAATTGCCCTTTTATTTAAAACTAAAAACTCCACGGTTAAATTTTTTATTGCACATTTATCATTTCATATAAAAGTGAAGAGTTTCAAAACTAGTTAATCAAGTTGTAGTTCATAAAAATAATTTGGAGCCAATATATTAATTTCAAATGTCATTTAATTGAGTTGTGTTAATAATATTACTCATACGACCCTTTAAAAAAACCAAACTATACAAAAGTGTATAGTCAATAATTCTCCCAAATTTGGTATTATACAAAATAACATTAATTTTTAAGTGTTCCTCAATTACCAGATGTCTTTCAACACCTTCGACCTTATAACTCATAGTTATTTCCCCGAGGCAACCGTGCTACATAAAGCCAAGATCCACTTACTTGATGCATAGGCTGCTCCATTACTTTGTCTGTATTTAGTCAGAGATAGGAGCGCACTGGCACCTGCGGATGCAGGGCCGGATGCACTAGCGTTGCATGCTGCAGGGCAGCTGCTCCGGGCAACTCAGCGGCGGCGGCTGCCGAGTAGGCTAGCGGATGATGCCAAAGCTCCGGTCCGCCCGGAAAGAAGGGACCGCCCAGATCTGCGAGTCGAGAAGAGAGATAGTAGGGTAAATCAGATGGCGGCTCACCTAAGTGGGGTACTATTTGAGTATTAAACACAGGTTTTAGTTGACAAAAATCTAAATGGTAAAAACAAGAACGGTTTCCAAAACGAAACAAAAAATAGATATTAAGAAATTGGTTCATATGTTTAAAGTTCGTTGTCTCAGTCTTTTGTTTTTAGAGATGCTCTTTAATCTTCCCAAAATTTAGGAAATTCCTGTTTAAATACTATTCTTTCTTTAATATGTGAAAATATATATTTTTATTCTTTAGGAATTCTATACTTTTTAGATCTCTAGCTTATTTACTTCTGTTTCTTTTTTGTAGGCGTGTATGGTCTTGTGTTTCTGAGCGTGTGTGTGAATTGCACAAAGTGTTACAAGTGCTTAATGTGCGGTACATTATATATAGAAGTTGTAGTTATTGTTGCTGTAACCTAGTTGGGAATATATATATATAACTCAGTAGCGACTCGAGGTATGCAGAGATAACAATTTCATATGGTAGATTTAGCATACAAAAGTATTTACGATACGTATTTGCTGATAGTCATATGTATTTATAAAGTTGTGTGCACTTGAAGCAAGTTTTTGTTTTTTTTTTTTCAATTGTATATTTAACATTTTCAACTGCTTTTTGGATAGATAGATCGGTGTGTAAGTGTGTGAGTGTTCGGTGTGTTTCTGTGTGGTTTTTGTCGATAGTTAGGAGGTGCTCGAGTACGCCTTCGGTTCGGATTTCTTGTACCCTTAAACATATTATCGGTTTTTCATAAATATCAACTACATACACAAAAGGAAAACGAAATAAAACTCAAGAAATTAGCAGCTGCCGAGTTCTCATTTTGGTATTTGGTTTTTCTTTTGATTTTTTTTTTTTGGTTTGGTTTTTTATTTTTTACTTACGTCCAGTGAGTGGGTGCATCAATGCAGGATGTGAGGCTGTTGTCGCTGTATTGGGCTGTGGTTTGGGTTTGCTCACTTTCGTGTTACTCTTGGCGAATTCCAAGCGAATTGTTTGGGGCATATCGGGATCGAAGCGTACACCCTGCTGTAAATGATCAGATCAAAATACAGCGGTTTGTATTTTCTAGTTTTTCTCTTTTTTTCATGTAATTTATTCTTTCAGCAAAGTTCAAAAGTTTCGGAGGGGGATTTTTCAAGTATTTCTTTTGCAACAATTCGCCAAAAATAATTTTGAATGTCGCGTGAAAGTAACGTTTGAAAAAAAAAACGTGGTAACTTTTATTTTTTAAATCTATTGCTTGAGGTTCTGGGGACGGGGAACATTCAACGTAGATGTTGTATTGCAAGGTGCCTGCTCTGTAATCTGAGTTTTGGGTAGGGTTCGTGGCAGCTTGGTGACTATTTATGGGGGTCTAGGCAGCGGTTTATTTTTAATGCAAGCAATGGAAAATTTCAAAAGATCAAGTTGGTCTAAAAATTTAATTTTTTATATAGTAAACAACAAAAAGATATATATCTCATTGTACGATAGGTTATTGTCTTGTTTAAGTAAGAAAAAAATTGTTTCTTGTTTTGTAAATTATTTTTATCAAGGAATAATTAATAATCATTTTTCATAATATTATTAGATCAGTCTGCGTTTGTATTCTTTCTTTAAAAATTTGAGCGTTTTTTTAAGAATTCATTAAAACTGGGTTGCCAAAACCTCTGCGGATCATTACTAGTCAGTTCTAGGAATTTTAGAGTGCTCTTCCAGGGGGCAAAGTGGCTTTTAGGGGGCGTGGCAGGGGGGGACATGCACCACAGGCTTGAGACGTTGCTTTCATTTGGTTGCTTTTCTGTTTGTTGGTGCTTTTTGCTTTTGCCATTTTGCAGATTTTTGCCAGAGATGAGGGTGTGTGTGTGAGTGTGTGTGGGTGTGATGAGTGTACCAGTTTACGTGTGTATCTGTGTTCTCTGCGTGTCAAAGAGTTTCGTAGAATGAGCAAATAAAAGGGGGGATGCAGATACCAAAAACAATAAGACAACTCAATGAGAAGTTAGAGAGAGATACAGAGATATATAGAACGACAGAGAGATATAGAGATTTATAGAGAGAGCGGGACAGCGAAGGCTAGACAGAGAGGGAAACACTTAATGCGTTTGGGTGAAATTTGAAAGATTCATTTCTTTTCAAATGCAAGCACGTGTTATTGTGGATTCTTGTTGTTTGTTTGTTTGTTCGTTTTGTTTGCTATTGTTTGTTTTTTTTTCTGTGATTTTCGAGTGATGCAAAAGGAGCTTGAGGCTCTATTTTTGAGCTGCGGCGTCGGGGGCCTATCGGTATTTAAGCCAGGCAATACGAGTATACAAGTATTTTGATATTTTGTAGTTTCAGTACTCTTTTTATGGGTGCTTTACAAATCTTATATTTAATGTGTAAATATCTTTTTGCCGTCGCTGAGAATATATTTTTCGGGATTTTCTTTTGTCGTATTGCACAAAAAAATTTTGATAAATCATGTTGGTGTTCTTTCGATTAGAGATACATTTTGTTCTGATAGTTACCTGCAGATCTTGTTTAGCTGCCTCTGCTCCAGCTCTTGTATGGAATGTCACAAAGCCAACGGGCTGTGGAAATGTATTTTTAAATCAATTATTAATAACATTAGAAAATAAAATAAAAATGTAAGTTTGAAAAGCAAAAACGCTTTACTTACCGATGCAGTTTTGCCATTTTTGCTAGTTACTTTCAAAAGAGATCCTTCATAGCCCTGTTTTTAAGGAAATAAAACATTTTAAAATGGTTTCGTTTTTGGTATCTAAAAAAATAACTCACCTCATAGGCTCTGAATAACAAGTAAAGCTCGCGAGGCTTAGCATCCATGGGCAAGCCGCTGACAAAAAGCGTGCGAACCTGCAAGAGTGACAAAGTGGATAGAGAATGGTTAGATGATTGCTAGTTCACAAAAACCAATTTCCTATGATTACGTAATTAAGTTGAAACTGTCACGTTGTCCCAGCAAAAACACAAATACAACCTTCAGCCTCAATTTTCAACTTCAAATGTTTGTAATGCGCTTTGTGTCCCCCAGCCCCCTCTACCTCCCCCCGCTGGCCAAAAAGTTCATGACACCGTACCACCCCCTCTGCCCACGCACATGACATTACAGAGGCGGTGGCCGCGGGGGGTCACAGGTACATACTGATAATGAAACCAAATGGAATAAGCGCCATAAACGCTGAATTCATTATGACAACGCCAGGGACGTGACTCTTGTTGGCGGCAAGGGGGGTTGGGTTGGCAAATAAAGGGCGGACTGATTCCAGGGGCGGATTAGGGGCTTGTGAGGGGGGCCAACATTACTGGTGAGTCAGGCAACCCGAACCTCCGCCCTCCCAAAAAACTTACATGTGTGCTGCAGGGACTAAATGAGTCCCCAGCACTGACAGCTTTTTATTTTTAACACCTAGGCGAAAATGTTTGAGTTGAGGTGGCAAGCGTTACTTTTGAGCGATGTGAATGTGTGCAACTGGGTTAAATTCCCACCTGCTCTGTTTATTTTCGCTCTTTTTCGGCTGTATTTTCGTGCTGAGCAGGTAAAGTTACTTTGTTGCGGGTCTTTAAAGCCTCGGCATCATTAGCTTTCAGGAATGTAAAATTATTTAGGGGAAAGTTATAACATTGCGACTATTAAGACCGAAGGTATTTTATTCTTTTAGTACTAGGTTTTGTATATAAATTATTATATATATTATATATTAAGATCTAGGTATTTTAGTAAAATATATATATTTCCTCAATCATATTAATATCATATATACTAATGTTACCTAATATTTTATCTATGAGTTTATGCCAAACCTTTTCTTCTAAAGCTTGTTTTAAACCTGCTCTCCTAACTATTAGCACACACCTTCCCCAACAATGAAGTTTAAATTTTTCACAGGTACAGATTTTTTCTACCCCTCAACCTTATGCGCTTCCAGCTGACGTGTTGTGTTCGAAATTAAAACGTGTTCTATCATTGCCATCTACCTTCTTTTTGTTGTTCCTGGTGTAATCTACTGCAAACTCCGTCCTTGTGTGTTTTGAATTTGGTTTTATAAAAATAGCGATACAAGTTTGCAACATGTCACGGATATTTTCTAGCAGGGCACCTCTGGAGGCGGGGGAAAATCTGTTAAACCTGATGAAAATTCAAGTGCATCTGGAGAGGGATAAGAAACACCGACAAGAGCAGCTTGCACTTGTCCACCGTAGCATCTCAGACGTTTTCACAAATTAATTAGGAAAACTTCTGCCTCACAAATCCTCAAACCCAGCCGGAAAAACAACAAATATTCGCAGGGCCAAAAAGAAGCAAAGCCAAGGTGGTTGGGACTGAGGGGAGAGGCCTCAGCATGGTCAGTTAAATAGCAATTTAAATTAATTTTTATGCAGTAAGCGGCCGGCTAATTGAAGGCAATAATGAGTCGGCGGGCGGAAAAGGGCAGCCGGCCAAGAAGCCGCCTAATTAGGAAAAGGCTGTTGACTGGTGTCGGGGTTGAAAGGCTTTCCCGCTAATGGCAATTGAAATGCAATTATAAAATGCTCAAGAAAGTGTGTAAATTAACTTAAGGCAAGTGGGGGAAAAGATGCTGAAGTTTTTATTCATTCTTACACGAGTTGAGTCTCCGAATTTTCCCATTTCCCCTATCTCTATCTATATATCTTTATCCCCGGCTCTGTCTGGGAACGTGGATTTGGCTTGTGTGTGCGCTTGTGGGCATTGCGGATAGACATTTAGTATTTTGGCAACTTCAACTGCAATTGCAACTCCAACTCCGGCGGCCAACTCTCAACTCCAAATGCAAACTTTGGCTAACACACGCAAGCGACATTATAGCAGTGCACTGGGAGAAATGGGAATTAGTAAAGGTATCTTTTGAATTTATTTTGGACATGCCTTTAGTTTCTTTCGAAGGCATTTATTTTACATTTTAAATTAAATTAAACTCTTTACGAAATAAAAAAATAATCAAAACTTCTTAGGTCAAAATTACTTTGCTGTTACAAAATCGGTACTGCATTCCATTCAGTTTAAATTGCCATTCTTTTAATTAAATTTCCCAGTGTTATCCTTTCTGCAAGTTGGTTTCTGATGCTGATTCCGATGCTGTGGGTGTTCTGTTTCTGTATCCGTATCTGTATTTGTATCTGCATCTGTTGTTGTTGCTCTTGTTTTTGTTGCACTTTGCGGGTTTGTCTAACTCTGGTTGCCAAAATCCATTTAAATACAGCAAAAGTGTTGTTGTTGTTACCGCTGCTGTTGTCTTTTGGACAACCTTGCAACTTGGCTCTGATTTTGGCTTGCTAAACATGGACTCCCCCCCTCCCGTTTTGTCTGACTCTCTGTTTGTTTTTGCTATTTGCGGTTTGCTGTTTGTTGCCAAGAAGTTAAAGTCTTCCCAGCCCCCTTTTCACCCTCCCTGCCCTTGCCATTTGCCGCAATGCCTGCCACGCCCCTCTGCATCCCTGCCCACCCCCCTTTGTCAGTTTATATTCCTTAGCCAAACTTTGTTTATAATTATGCTCGATTCCATTTGTTGTTCGTCGCCGCAAATAAATGTTCTAGCCTGTGTGATTTACTTGAATTTTCCGCACATTGCGTATACGCAGCGTTGGCCACAGGTATGCTGTGGGCAAAATGGAGTGTCTGAGAACAAGTCGACCTTGTCTTTCAACATTGTTCGGGGCCAGCATAAACAGGGGAAATAACAGCGTTTATAAATCACTCGGCAGTCAAGTGTTGACTTACAATAATTAAGCATGGCAGGCCGAGACACACACAGGCATATGTGCCTATAAAGCCACTCACTTACGCCCACTTGCCGACGACGTGGGCGTGGCAATGGCACATAAAACGGCAAAAGGCAAACAATTTGCCAGTGGCCAAAGTAGCCTCCAATCACTTGAACGTGTTGCAGTCGACGCTAAAACTATTTAGCCTCAACAAATTTGCATATTCCCATGTGGTGCGGCCGTAAATGAGAGGCGCTTTTGAGCCACTTTTAAGCTGATTTGTTGCTGATTTTTATCGTTTGGCGGCGTTTTCACAAAGCAAACAGCATCGCACAGCTTCAATTGCTTTTATTTTCTATAAATAGTTGGCAATTAAATTGCCATTGATGTATGCAAAAGCGATAAACTAGCTGATGGCAATGTCGAGTGCGGAAAATTGAACGACTAAAAAATAAACTGATTGATGTTGATTTATTTTAAAAGTCGTTTGGTTTCATTATGCAGCAAATGTAATTAAAAAATATATTACTTTTGTGGACTATGTGTTTCGATTGTTTAATTGATTTAAGTAACATAAGTTCTTTTGTTATATGCTTTGTTTTTAATTATTCAGCTTATTTCTTTTAAAACTCTGTTTAATTGTGTAAATATTTGTCAGCACTTAAATGACATTCCTATTGTTTAATTTTATTTGTTTTCATTGTGTTTTGCTTTGTTTCTATGTTATGGAATCGTAAGTATTTAATATAATTTTACAAGGGGCACAATATTTTGAAACATAAATATAAAGCTGGTTTTCTGTTTGCTAACATGACTTTACTCATTTTCTTGTCAAATCGGGTCAGGCCAAAGGCTTTTCAATGGTCTGCAGTATAGCTTTCAAAGCCTCAGATTTTCTTTCTTCCTTTTCCTTAACTTTATTCTGTTCTACCCTCGACTGTTAGCCAATTAAGTCGAGCATTTAGTCAACTAAAATGCCGCCGGGCAAAAGTTTATGTTACAATTTGTTATTGTTTTGCTGTTGCTGCCGCTCTTGTTATTGTTGCCAGCTACTTGTGTTTGCTTAGCTTTTCTTTGCTTTCTCTGCTCCTTTCTTCGCTCTCGGCGGCGGAACAACAATAATAACAATAATAATAGTGGAAACAACGCCAGCATCCGAGGAAAATCTTCAAGAGTGCCGCAACAGCGATTGTTAACAATAAGCCGGGAAAAATATAGGTCAGCAAATATATATATCTCACTAAAATTGGATTTTGTTTCTATTTAAATTTCTAAAGATATTGATTGTATTTTTATATTAATTATTTTATTTTTTTTTCTATTGTTTTCAAATTTTGCTTGTTTGATTTGAATAATTTAAATTATTTCTCCTGGTGCAACATACAATTGTCGTTTGCCAGCAGAATGCTGCAATAGGAGAAAAGAACTGCAACTAAATGAGTAAACCGAATGAATGAATGCATGTGGCCTGACTTTTGTTGCCCCCATTGTTGTTGCCCCCCATTGTAGGGTTTTTTCCTTTCTTTGCCATTGATGTTGTTGTATTGTACTAGCTTTGGCGCATTTTGCATACAAAATGTGAACTGAAGTCGGTGAAAGGATAAATAAGAATGCCAAATGGTTCAGCTTGCCTGTCTCATTCTGCATCTCCATTGCCCTCGCTGTCGATGGTGCATTTTCTTTTCGCTGCCACTGCATCACAATGTTGAAAACGTTTTGTATTTTCCTGGAGATTTTCTTCTTTTTTTTCGCCCCGCCATTTCGGTTTTTGGCATTTAGCTCACGCGTCTGGCCAACATCGCGTATACGCGATGTGGATTGCTATTTCCCCCGCTTTGGCTCCTTCGCTCAATTAAGCCTGGTCGAGGTTTTAATCTCTTCGCAATCTTGGTTGTTGTTTTAGCCTCGGTTTGTTTTTATTTTCTTTTTGGCTTTCAGCTTTCAGCTTCCAGCTTCGAGCCATTGTTTAAGCTTGTTTCCTTGGCTTTTTGCTCGGTTTCTTTTTTCCTCTCTCCTCCTGGCTTATTTATTTTCTTCGGGCGCATTTCTTTCCTTTTCCTCAAACAAGACAATCTTTGGGGGCGTTGCGGGTAATTAGCGCCTGTCACCGTTTTGCATTTAATTAAAGTTTATTTGTGCGGGCCAAATCTTTGCTTGAGCCGCGCTCAAAACTAATATTTTAATTGTGATCCAAAAAGTATCTACGAAGTTATAAATTGGCCCAGAAATCAGAGTGTGAGGTAGAGATTGAGATGGTGATAGTGAGTGAGATAAATAGCTAGGGGCTCAGCCACGCCCCCGCACACAAGCACATTGCTGGGAATTTCCGTAGCTGGCAACTTTTGATTGCAAATTATTTGCAACACACACAGATACACACAGTTACAGTCACCGAATTTTATACACTGGCTGACAAAAGTTTGTTGCCAGCAGCAAAATATCCTTGTTGTTCTTATCGTTGTTGTTGTTGCTGTTGTTGCTTGGCAGTTTGAAAACAACCAAAAATTTATAACAAGATAAACCCAGGAAAAGCATTTTGCGACTGGGAATTGCTGCAGTTAAGGAAAAGTCGCAAAGGGTGTGGGTTGTGCTTGCCATGAAATATATAATATCTATAAATAAAACCCTGCTGCTGCCCTTAAAAATGCACTGGCAGCAGTGGCAGCAACTTGAAAATTTTAATAATTAAAACTCATTAACACTTTCGCCAGCCAGCGGACGGTGGCAAAAAGGGTTAAGCAGGACCGAGGCAGCCCCTTGGCCGAACAAGGATTAAATAACAAATGAGCGATGACTTTTACGTTGCATACTTTTTGGGGCGCCGTGCGGGCGGGCAAAAGTGGCCAAGTGGCAAGCTTAAGTGTTGCGTCAGTTATGCTGGCTTATTAATTATGAACTGAGCCGGAGCCTGGGCAATCTTCTCCACCAGCAGCATCTGCTGCTGCTTCTAATTTATGAGATTTTCTGTAATTGCAATGAATAAACTACAAAATTTAGCAGGTGAAAAATAAGCCTAACCAAAAATAGGAAAAACCAGGACAAGGCCTTTGTTATTAGCAAACAATTCAGCGTTTAGGCCAAGGTAGCCAAACAAAACGAATTGTTTCCGCCAGCGAAGCAGAAAGTCATGAAACCAAAGGAAAAGCCTGAACAAAAAATAAAAAGCCAGCAGCGACAAATGACAAAACAATAGGGAAAACCAAAGAAAAGGATTTATGCAGAACAAACAAAATTGCCAGACAATTTGACAAGAAACATTATTCAAAGTAAGAGATTTTCAAGTGCCAGGGGATGGGGATTAAGATAAATGACTGGCCGAGGCAAAAGTTTCCACAGACATTGTCACAGAGACATTAATTAACTAACTGGGCCTTAATTAAATTGAAATTAATATGTTGGTCAAGAGTTAACTCTATTTATACAATACCAAGTCAGGCCATTAATTACCGATACAACTGTTATTTGATATAGTTTGATAGAGGTAGAATTTACGCCCAAGTTTTCGCAGCAAGTAATTGCAATTTCGTGTCATCTAATAAAATGCATATGCGGCGTATACGTGATATGTGGCCACATATACGTGGCTATATATATAGGTATGTGTGGGAAAACATTAGCCGTGGCAGCAACGCTGGATAACTGTAAACTGCGTCGACATCAGTTAATTAAGATTGAAGTTGCCGCAGTGCCAAAAGGAAGGGCGGTGGCACAAGGCAGTAGCTTCAGCCACCGGAGAAGCTAATTTATTATGCCAAAAGTATGTTGTGGCAGGCCACAGGGGTAAAAACGGGATAGACAGAGATAGGGAATGTGTGCGGGGAGGAGAGGGAGTGGCATGGAGGAAATGGAAAATGGGAAATGGGAAAATTGTGCTGGGGCTTGTTGTCGTACTACAACATGTGTGCCTTGCAGGTGTTGAAGTGCAGGTGTTAACTGGCAGGTTTAGGGCTGATTTTAGCCGGCGATCATCAGCGCTTGGCTTCTACAGCTAATTATGGCCAAAACTTTTCCCCTAAGTCAATTGTATGGCGTAATCAAATCACGGGCACATAACTGAAACTCTCTGAACTGGCCAAACTAATATGTTGAGAGTAACAATTTTCCCATCTTTTGTTCGCCCTGCAACATTTTTCCCCCTTATTGAATTTCGGGGCCAATTGAAAAGTTTGCCCTAGGCCATATTTTTGTTTTCAATTTGCTGCCAAGCTGGGCAAGAAAAAAGAAATGTTTTAAGCAGGAGTAGATGCGAAAAAACAGAGTGAAAAATCAAAACGAATCATCGCATTTTTGGGTCAATCACGGAGACGGCAAAGTGAGGAGAGATAGAGCGAAAGGAGGACATGGATTACGTGCCTAGGATATGTCCTGTGAAAGTCCCCCCGCCAACCTCCCCTGTGCCAGATTTGAGCCATCTTTTTGGTTATCCTCCGGCTAACGAGCGCCCATCCCGGCCGCCTGCCATTCTGCACTACTTTCGTTACTTTTCCGGCATGTCCTGTTCTGCTCCGATTGACCAAACAACAGGGTACGCATATTAAACACGCCCCTCTGCAGCTCCTCCCCAACAAGTCCTCCTCTTAAATAAATAATGTTGACCTAAGCAGCGCTGCGGCTTTTCAATCAAAGCCAGTCCAAAGGCCTTGCTTCAAGTGCAGCAAAAAACAAATTGAGAGAAAAGAAAAATCATTAGAGGGCTTTTCACAATTTTCTTCAATGCGGCTGTTTAATGATTCGTTTCGTTGCGCCAAAAGATAGAAAGCCCAACATTTGCATTCCCTTTGCAAATTGATTTCGTTGTGTTGCTGATTGTTTTTCATAATTAGTTTGGTCGCTAAAAACAACATTTTTATGGCACAAACAATTGTGATCATATCAATTTTTAAGTAAGTCACCGAGGACCCGAAACGTTAAAAACATTTTGCAACCTTGTAGAAGTTCATTTGGCATTTACCGCAAAACAACAATGAAATATCAACTGAATTATTGAAAAGCTGACAATTATCCAGTGTGTATATGGGTGTGTGTGTGTCGGGATGACAATTAAACATTGGCCATGTGAATTGTTGTCAAGTTGTTTGGCCAAATGTTGCTCCACAAATATGTAATTAAATATTTATAAATGTTATTTACACATTCGGCCAGGTTAAGTGCATTTCGGGTTTGGGCTTGGGGGATTCTTTGTGGCCAGATCCGTTCATAACTATTTGAATTGCTGATTTGCCATTACACAATTTAAATATCCAAAATAAACACAATTTTGTCAGATAAACAACGGAAAGATACATCAAATTGGCCAAGACAATGAGCAAAGAAGTTTTCTGCATTTGCATAATTCAGTTGCTAAGCAAAAGGAAATAGGAATATTATTACAAAGTATATTATTTTGTTTTTATTGATATTGTTTAAAGTTTGTTGGCTGTACTGTGACTACTTTTTGATTGTTTTTGTGAGTTTAATGACATGATCGTTTTTTTTATGATGTTTTCAAGGCCTCTCTTGAGAAATAATGTGTGGTTTTTGTGATAATTTTGTTGCCTTCCTCTTTGTTTATTTAAATCTATTTGTTTTGACAGCCTGACATTTTTGTCATTTATTTAATACAAGTTTAATTAAACTTCTTATATTCATATTTAATTTTCCTTCGCTTTATTTATAAATGTATTTTTTGGTAATATAAATTCAGTTTTTTTTCCCCGCAATGCTGTTCTCTTCTTACTTTCTTTGCTTCCTTTCGAAGTACATTTTTTGGCCACCAAATTTTAGTTGCTTTTTGCGGCTGTTGCTTTTATTGCCGCAAATTAGGCGAAACTTTTCTCCCTCAGAATTTCTGTCCCTCTTTTCAGCTCGTTTTTTTTTTCCTTTTGCCATTGTCGAGGAACTTTATTAGCTGCTTGGCAGGTGGCCAAGCGGAAACCAAAGGAATCTTAAACTTGCAGTGGCGAATTGTTGCAGCCTGTGGTTTTTGCTCGACTTAAATGGGTGTCTCTCTCTGTGTTTTTCAGGGCCTCAGTTGGGGCGTTTTTGTTTTTTGCAGGCGACTATTTATAGAGGACAAATGCGAGTCCCCTCGAAATGCGAGAAGGGGTGTGGCTATTTTCACACTCACTTGAGCTGCCATCGATGTGCACACGCATCTGAAATCCTCAGTCTCTAACCCGCTTGTCACTCACAATTAGCCGGCTGGCTAAAAATAAGGATGTGCCATGGAAGGATGTGGCATGGGGCTTGGGGCATGGGTATGGGCTTCAGTGCTTCAAACTGACTTGGGGCTAAAACGGGTTTGACAGCGTGTGACAATACAGAGGAACAAACACAGCAACACGGGCGAAACACAGGCAACACACACTGGCAAACACTTCAGCTGGATAGCCAGCGCTTAGCATATTTTTCCTTTTTTTTTAGGAAGCTACAGAGAAGGACAGACACACTTGGACACAAGGATTCAAGTGTCCTTCAGTCTATTTGGATACTTTGCATTTTCTACCGTTTTTTCCTTTTTTTCCGCTGCTGTTGTTTGCTAAATGTGCTCTATTTTCGAGCCAAAGAGTGGGCGGGTGAATAAGGCTAGCACACACACACACAGACAATGCCACTTTGGCTAATGAAATGCAAACGCCAAGGCAAAGCCGTGTATCTGTATCCGTGTATCTGTATCTGAGAACGAGTGTGTATGTGTGGGGGAGTATGAATATTTATTTGGACAAGAGTGTGCGAGTGTGGGTGGGGAAAATAGCTGGAAAAACATGGCTAACACTAACTAGAGAATCTTCAGCTGCCACATTAATATTTATGCTCGCTAGCTGGTTTGAAGCTGAAACGCATATCCGATTCACAACCGTTTGGCAAACGTTAACCTCTTAAAGGATCATATAAGCAGTATTGTTACAATCTCAAAAGTTCATTTAAGGAACTATCATTCATTTAATAAATTGTGTTTCCTGTTGGCCTCCATTTTTAAGGGTGAAAAATAAAAAGTATTACATGAGATTTAAAATTCAATTTATAATACATAATAACGTTTTTTCGCTTTGAAGCAGGCAATTTATACAATCCATTTTGCAGCATTACAAGCACAAATGTATGCCGATACAGTATATGGAACAGATTACGATGAATTAAAATAAGCGGATTGCAATTTAAGTCGAAACATATACGTTTGCACAAAAGAGTTTAATTAATGAAAGCCCTAGATGGTTTTTAAATTTATTTTACCACTCAGAAATAAAGAAACTTACTGCCTTTCGTTAATTGGCGAACAGGAAACTGACACGCCCCCCAAGCCAAACGAGAATCCAGTCAAAGAACTTTAATTTCTGCACAAAAAAGGGGTGTTTGAAAAACTTGTCGTCAAAGTTGAAAGGTGAAATTTTCCGCCCCTTGGCTAGCTGGCAATTTGATTTGCAAATTGAAAACGGAAATCTGGTTTCGAAATCAGTTTGTGGGGGAGAGAGTGCTCGGTTCAGGACCCCTTACGATCCCAAACTCAACTTGGGGTTAGGGAGTCGATGATTTTAATTAGCGATTTGCTTGGGGAGCGGGCGGGTCGACTAGTGATTTATTCATAAACTGCAACTTGAGGCAAATGTTTGGAGAGTCTGGGGAATTCTTAATTGAGTGCAAATAAAAATGTTGCAAATGCATTTGAAATACTGTGCGTATTTATTTATTTATTTGGTTTTTTGCCTTTTCTGCTTGGCCATGCGAATTAATTGAAATTAATTACTTCATTTGTAACAGCATTTCTGAAATGACCAGCAGCAAATGTATTTTAATGTAATATTTTTTTCCCACCCATTCCTTGCTGACTTGCAATTGAATTAAATTAAAATCTTAACGCACAAAAGTTTGCCTTTAATTTTCGCACAATTTAAATCACATTATTTCGGTTATTTGTTGTAATTAACGAACGTGGTCAACCGTTCAAGTGAAAGCTGTCAGCACCAGGGTATGTGAAGATTACTTCAACTTTTGTTAAACCTTTCAGGCGCTTGACTTTAAAATGGGCATGGAGAAAGGTGGGGGGATAGAGGGATTCAATGCCAAATGGTCATCCAATTGAGTTTTTATAGCACAAATATCGACACAAACAAGCGCGTAATTGAGTCTGCACAGCAGTCACATGGTGCCTGCCCTTTTCCCCGGATTTTTGGCCAGTTCAAATAGCATGAAAATGCGGCAGGATAAACAAGAATTAAGTGTCTGCCGAAAAAAATAGGAAAAGGTGTTGTTCGGTCTGCAATAACAACTGAACATAAAAATTTTGCCATCAGGTGCCTGTCTAGAATAGAAAACATTTTAGGGCAATGAAAATATTAAAATCCGTTTCGATAAATATTTTAGGTATACTATTTAAAATGTAAAGCTTTTACTGCACGTTATTAGAATAGCATTGAATAACTTAACTTCTCTCGCAAAAGATACTTTTCAAAATATATACACAAATTAAATCTATTATTATTTTAATAAAAAGTAGCTTTTCTTAGGCATTTTATTTCATTTTTTGAAACCTAAAATATCTGCCTGTGCTTCATCAACTTGTCATCGAACATCGATTATAAGGTTAAGCCTGCCTCTTCATTTGGTGAGTGTATAAAATAGCATTTTTTACTGGCTGGCTGACAATCGCGATGACAGCCAGTATCCTCTGTGCATCCTGAACCCCTTACCCTCCCCCATATCGGACTGTCAATAGACATCAAAAATGAAAATTGTAATGCGAACATTTCGGCAAACGCAACCCGGACTCATCGTAGCCGGAATTTGTCCGGTTCGTCAGGCAGTGTGGATATAACATAGTGGTGGTGTATATCCTGCAGGATAGGTAGCTCTCAGTCCCGCCCGTTTGTTGTTTTTATGCAGTGGGCCCCTTGTCATTCCTGCTGCTCCTGCGTCCTGCTCCCGCTACTGCGTCCTTTTCCATTTCTCTCCTCTGGTAGTTGGCCATATTGACAGCGGCAAATTCATTAATGTCAGAGGAAGGAGGGGGAATGGCAAGCAGGTATTGCTGCAGTTTCGACGAGGTCCTGGCAGGATCTCCCACACTGCTGCACCGCCTTCGGTAATCCAAGTTTATACTTCTGGACGCCATTGTTAAATGGTTGGCATGCACAGCGGCCAAAAGGGAGTGGGACATGCCAAAAAAAAACGGGAGTACTCCAGAGTGAGTTATTGGAGCACCACGCAGGACGCAGGATGGAGGACGCAGGATGCAGGACGCAGGACAATGCGCGTAATGAAGTGACAGCTTTATTGACAAATAAATTCTGTTTGACAACACTCAACGTGGCCGAAGCAAAAAACTGCTGAAAACACTAGAATATATCCTCCAAACGACTGGTGGCCAATTGTGCAATTTGCTTTGATCTTTGACTGTAAAATAAATTGGGTAAATATAACAAATGGCCAAGGGGAATTTCAGTGCGAGGCGAGGAAAGTTTCATTTAAAATTCAAATCATCAGAGAGATGATGGGCCATGGCATAGAGCATAGAGTAAATGGAGTTTGCTGGGCAAGGGGGAGTATAGAGTGCCACAAACATTGCATCACTCAGCGGGAAATTCGCACACAAAAACAGACTACAATTGCTGCTGTGGCTCTAGTACTGGTGCTCTGGAAAATGCAGTTGCAATTTCAGTTTCGGTTTGCGACGTGGCGCCATGAATTATGCAACAAATGTGCAGATTAAACACAAAATGCCAGAGCACTTAAAATGCCCCGAATAACTAATGCAACCAGGGGTTAGAGGGATTTTTGTGACGGGGGTAAAACGAATGCCAGATTGCCATTCACCAGCCATTCGACTCAATGACAATGCCAGCAGGGATAACAAGGATAACCAGGATGAACCCACTCCGGAAATTCCCTCTGTCTGTTGTCATTAGCCAGCAGAAGCGTCGCAAGACGATGCATCGACACAGACAATTATAATTGCTTAAATTATTTAGGTAAATAATAAAAGGCAAATGGAATGGGCAGACAACACTGGCGAAATTCCCAGGCAGAGAAGCCCAAAGTGAAGACAAATGCCGGCTTAACAGTATCTCAAGGATGCGGCGCATCCTCAAGAGCATCAAGATGACTTGGCAACACAATCTGTGAAGTATCTCTCATAATCGCATAAGTTGTATTTTAATCAAGTTTTCATTGGATGGAAGACAGGAAGTCAGAATACTTGAGCCTTGTATATAAAATATGAAACTGAATGTGTATTGAAGCGAAAATTGTAAATATAAATATTTGAAAAAGTCAGGCTTACTACTTACTATTACTATTTAATTGTAGAATAATAAATTATTTAACAAATTCCTTGAACAAAACCATCTCGCCTGATGTATTTTGCAATATCATTTTAGCTTTGTATCACATGAATTTTCCGCAGAATTTGAGCTCACGCCGGCATCCTATCCAAGTGAAGCATTGTTTCAAGCCCCCACATCTTTGTGGGTACTACCAAAGCGAAAATCCCCTTGAAGCTGGGCAACTACAACCAAGTGTGCTCGCCGACAATTGCAAAACTCAATCTCGAACCACGAGATGAAGACATTTTTCATCCATGTGTGTGCGTTTGGCCTCGAGGATAAGGATTCTTGTCGCCCGGCGCGTTTGTTTGTTTGTTTTTTCTGCCTGTTTGTTCGACAGACAGACGCCTGTCGCTTTTTATCTTTTGCCTTTTTATGGGAAGCCATTTTTTTTATCGCTTAACGTGGCTGAGTTGATAGACCACCAGCCGTACCGCCCGATCCATCTTCTGGCTTATCTTCCCAGCGACATTTTGTAACCATTTTTATTGTTTTTGGTGCCGCCGTCGTTTTGGCTCTTGTGCAGATTTATCTGCCAGCGGTTAGTGGTTCGAGTGGCTAGAGGCTAACTGGGGACTAGGCCCAGAGCCTCGGCTTTGCGGCGATAAGAGTGCCAAAGAGCTTGGGGCTGGCCAAACGTTGAACGATTTATTTTCTATTTGTTGCCTGCGAAATGAACTCAAAATTAAATCAAGCGCAGTAGCAGGAAAAGAGTTCCTCGGTTGCCAGGAGTTGGGCGGCAAAATGCGCCCCATATTTTCAGGCTCAGCACGTTCGCTCAAGTGGGCACAACTACCTACTGCCTGAATCAAACTGGCAAACATCAGTCGAAAAATAAAATCCCTGCCCCGGGAGACGCAGTCATGGCAACTACAGTGGTAGCAGCTCCTGATTTTTATGCGATTTCTGGCTTATTTCACAAATTTCCCGCGCACACACCAACCGGAAAAATCTCGACGGGGGAATCAGGTTGAGACACCAGTCACGTTTCTCAAACTCAAACCGCCTCATCAATATTATGGCTTTACATGACTTGTCCTCTCCGTGGGATATGGAATTATGGCGCAGTAAATTTTATGCCCAAGCATTTTAAGCGGGCTAAGATCCATACACACATAAATAAATGTGTATGCATAATGCACAATCAAATGGCAGCCGACGACATTGAGTGACAATGAAAATGCAACCAGCAGCGGCTGCCAGTTGCATGTCAGGCTGCGACTGAAACTGAAACTGTGCTGGGAAAACAAAGAGATCGGGAAAGTGCCAGTGGATTTTCCCCGACATCTGACAGCAGGCGACAAAAGGCAAATGAAGCAAACTCTCAAAAGCCACAACAAACAAAAAATGGCACACCCCCAGTCGCAAAAAATTATGTACAGCCAACATTTATCACACTTTTCCTTTTTTTTCGCCTTCTTCTGGAGGGGTTCCAAAATGTTTTCCTGCTAAGAAAGCCAAAGTGTGCGACATGTGCAAACTTCTTGCAGTTTTTCCGAGCTCCAAACTTTATTGGTTTTTACCAAGAAGAGTGACAAAAGAAATTTCGCAGCATAAGCTGCAAAACTCAACTTTACTTCACGCTTGAAGCTCGCTTCTAAGTGTAATATATATCCCATCTTCGATATTTCTCATATCGCATCTCAGGAATACACACTCGCTCGTAATCATTCGAAATCAATCAAAGGACATAACTATGCCCAGGTAACTAATGGCAACGTCCTTTGCCCCAGAAATAAATGAGCAGTGTGCGTGTTCCACTCGAAGCCACTCGCCAGATGAGGTGGGTGAAATTTAATCAAGTTTCCACGCTCCACGATTGATGTGCATATAAATCAGGCCATATTAAGGCTTGAAAAAGAGGCAATCATAAGCGTCAAGCGGCGTATGCGTGATCTCTCCTAACGAGACACTCCAATTGAGTGAGGAGAGTGTTGTGTTGAATTACTTGATGGACTCATAAAAGTCCATTACTTTATTTGGGTGTTATTTATTAAATCTATCGCTTTCAGAAGATAAATTGTACATACAGAAATCTTAAGGATTTTCAATCAGGTGTCGAAAAGTATACTGCATAAAATTAAATCTCCAATTTATTGTTGCATGCTTTTAGGCATATTCATAAGTGATTTTAAAACGCTAGCATTTAATATTTGGTCTGTTTATTATTTTTGTTTGATTTTTTCGGTAAACACTCAGAATATATCCCTGTTTTGCTAATTTAAAAACGTGTTGCGTTAAAATTCCTCTTGGCCGCAGGGGCTCTTCGAGGTTAATTTTCCCGCATTACGTATACGCAGTGGGTTGCCAGGAGACGGCGAATTTGATGCCACACGGGGAAGTCCGCCGAGTTGATGGCATTTCCCAATCAACGCCAATCAAATCAATGCCGTCTAATGGCATTAACCCATCAACTTCAGTGTCAGGCTCATATTCCCCGTATTCTCATATGCATCCCCGATTTCCAATCGCCTCCCGTCGCCCGTCGCCCGTCTGCCTGGCTGAAGTTTTCCACTTTTGCTGGCAAAAACCTCGATTCGTGCAACTCTTTTGCAAACTTTGCTTTGATTCGATCAGGAAATGTTTTGCGTTTTTTTCCCCGTACACTTTTTCCTCTCCAGCCTGCTGTGCTGAGTTCTGTAATTTCGCCAGCAGGCCGCAGTGACCAAAGGGGCGTGGCAGGCATCAGACCGGAAGGGGGCGAAGCTCAAAATTGTATTTGTCCAAACATCAGCCACATCGGCGGCCAACGACATTTGCAATATTCAAAGGTATGCAAAATGGACGGCGACCAGAATGAAGTTTTAAGGTGTATCTTTAAGCATAAGTTTGGACCAAGAATTCTTATTTCTGCTCCGCAAGGATAAGCGGACTGATGGAACGTGCCGAAATGCCAAATCACGTGTTAACCTCATTGAGCTCATTAAATGGCCACGCTGGGGTTAATCGAAATTGACTGCCTTAAAGGCTGGGAAAATTTTAAAGCGCTCGGCGTCGTAAACGCTGTTTGCCCGAGCTTAACGACTGACGTTTTCTTAACCCACCCACAAGGGCGTCCAGCGGCTCATGAAACATTAAGCACAACAACTTGAGGGTGTGGGCCCGTGTTTGCCTGTCATGTTATTGATGAAATGTTGTCAGGCGGGTTCTTCTTTTATTTTGTGCCATGATGAGCGCAGAACTATGGCAACGGCAAACAAAAGGCAGAGGCGTCGGGCGTCAGGCGCCAAAAAACACATCAAATTTTAAGGGGGTTGGGATGGCTGTTGGTTGCCTAGCAATTCGGCAGACACGAAAATTTAATAGCCTCCGCAACAACAGCAGCAGCAAACTGGATGGGCCAAAAGTTGGCCAGCACAGGGGCGGCCGAAGAGGACGAGCAGCCTTACTATTAAGGGGGATCGAAAAGTTAAACTGGTGGCAGGGGCGGCGGCGTTGTGCAACAAAATTTTCAACACTTGCCGGAACATGTCATGAATGCGAACATGAAGCGACGTGGCCGAAAAAAGGCGAGAGCGATCGGAAAAAGGGGGCTATACTTTCAGAGGGGCTGCTATGTGTGGTATAGTTCACCCACTGGGCATAAAGTGGAGCACACAGACACGTGACAGGAAGCCGGCTTCGTGTCTCCCAAGTAGTTTGTCATAAAAAGCAGGCAGCCAGAGCGATAAACAAACAGCAGAGGGGGCGCATTAAAATTATATAATATCTCGAGCACATTGTTCTGCAACACTTTCGGCTGCCAGCCTGGGGTTCAACGAACCGAACAACGAACAGTTTCCCAAGTTGATATTCCGATATTTCGATATCTTGGCAGCCCTTCAGCGCAAGTTGTATTTCAAGTCTAATTTGACTTTTTGGCAAGCGAAGAATGAAAATTTAATGCCAAAACGCTGTGTGCAATTTTTAGCATCAAATTGCAATTAATCAGTGACCTACTCAAAGGGGCCAGCAAATCTCCTTCGAATGTGGCTTTCTTTTTTTTTTTTTGTGTTTCCCGCTTTTTGTGCCACTTGTCTCCCTTCGCATATTTGCAACATTTGCACTTGTCGACGGGGGAACCAGAACTGTTGACAGCGATAAATGTCCTCGCATTTATAATAATTTGCGACTAATTTATTGCCCGACACATTCCCTTCGCCGAGTTCGTTTTGGGCCGATCGGCGGGGAATTATTTGCTTATATGCTTATAATGCCCGATGAATTTAGGAGGACTTACATAAATTTATGCTGTACATACCTGAAATGAGAAGAACGGGGAAATGGTAAAATTAGAATTGTATTTCTAATATTTGGTAAATGAGATCTCACACTAAATAGGCAAAAATTAAGGAGAATAATATAGGATAATTGTTTTTAAAAGTCTCGTAAATATTTAAAGATAAATGTTTTCTAAGAAAACAGTAGCTTTCAGCTTTCTTTCTCCTATCATCACATTAAAAAGTTCTAGCCTCTTAGCATTTTCTAGGATTCTTTTCCAAAAACTTAAACTCCATTAAATCTTCCAGATCCAGTTTCCCCTGAGTTCTCTGTACTTATGCACATTGTCGCATAAATCTTTTGCATATGCATTGAAATGTGTCTAATGGGAGTTAAAGTTGCCATAAATAAGCAGGAGTGCTGGCTTAAAGGGTGGCAGGATACTCAGGAAGGGGGAAACGCTGGGGGGAAGTGGGTAACAAGGACTTGTTGTGGCACGCACGTTGTCTCCTGGACACATGTACAACAACCGCCGGGTAATAACTGTCCTCGCAGCTCGGCGATGCTGTTGCTCGTCCTGTTCGAGAGGGACTCCCTCCAGTTTTCCCAACACCCCACACACCTCCAGCCGCAAGCCACCCACTGCTACTCAGTTTCAGTTCTCAACTCGGGTCCTGTCCTGTCTGCCTGGCACAACATATTTCGTATTTTATGCAATGCGGCGCATAAAACTTTGTGCTTATACCTTCGTGGCAAAAACTCACTGGCAGGAGCAGACTGGGAAAAAATGTGATGCGAAATATAAAAATATGATTTGTTTTTGAGAGAAATTTTTGAGAGAAAAGAAATAGCTAAGTCTAGCTTGTTACCTGTCCAAAACAATTCTTCTTTAAGGTTTGTTATCATTTTTTACAAGTTACAGCCAAAAAGGTCAAGAAAAGTATAAATTTTTGGCCAAAAAACCAAGAGCATATTTTTTCACCCAAAAATAATCTGTTTTTTGGGCAAAACAATATAAGTAATGGTCAAAAATTGGTATGTCGTACCTTGTTGAACTCGTAGTCAAATTTGCTATCCACTTGCATTCATAACTAAAAAATTTTATTTTTGACCAATTTTTGCAAAAATTTCAATGCTACCCCTTGTAAAAAAAGTAAAAATTTGCAAAAATTTGAAGTTTACAGATTCAGACAAAAAATGAATGCGATCAATTGTCTATCTTGTTAGCTGCCCAAAACAATGCGTCCTTAAGGTTTCGGACTATTTTTGACAAAGTTACACCAAAAAAGATCAAAGAAAAATATCGGATTTTCGCCAGACAATATAAATCTTAATTTTCCATTAAAAAAAATAAGTATTTTGGTCGAAACAATAAAAGTAATGGTCCTAGAACAGAAAGCCATACCTTGTTAAACTCGTAGTAAAATTTCCTATCAATATGCATTCATAACTAAAATATTTTATTTTTGACCATTTTTCGCAAAAATTTCAATGCTACCCCTTGTAAAAAAAGTGAAAATTTTCAAAAATTTTAAGTTTTTAGAATCTGAAAGAAAATGAATGCGATCAGTTATGTAGCTTCTTAGCTGTCCAAAACAGTGCGTCTTTTAGATTTGGGATCATTTTTGACCAAGTTACACCAAAAAAGGTCAAAGAAAAATATCAGTTTTCTGGGAAAAAACAAAATTCGTAATTTTACACCCAAAAAAAAATGATATTTTCCCCAGTGCAGTGGCACCGCAACTGACCATCGTCCCCAGATCCTGGCGCGCATTATCCAGGAGACCCACTTGGCCCCACCGCCGCCAGGACGGTCCGTCAGGCAAGTGTCTCAACACATTTGGCACGGTTCGTTGGGGGCGCGTGACATGTATATGAGAAATTATACCGTTGACTGCCCCTTTCGAGTTCCAAGGATGGATGCATGTGGCGCACGCTGCTGTTTTCATGCTCGACTGGCTCCCCGCCGTCAGAGTCCCGAGTTTCGCCAGTTTCGCCTCGCATTTTATTCGATTTTCCCCTGCCAGCTACGTTTTTGCACCTTTTTCGGCTGGGGAATAATTTATTATTGTTGCTGGATGGCTGGGCGGCAACTCCTTCTTCAGTTTTTCCCCACTTTTTTCCTCGGCGAATGCATAATTCTTACTTTTCGCTTGGCCACAGGATTTACTCGACTGCCCATCCTCTTGGTCCTTGGACCTCGGTCTCCTCATGTCGTTGTAATGAAATTATTTGTCAGCTTAAATGATTTTTTCAGCTCTTTAAGTTCGAGCTCTCACTCACTCTCTGTCTTTTTCGCCGAACTTTTTCATTTGAATCGTTCATTTCGACTTTTCTATGTAAATTTAATGATTTTTGCGTCAGTTGCTGGAATTTCACTTCCATATTTGTGTGTGGCGCTGGGAAATCTCTGTGGAAACGCCAGCTCGCCACTCACACTCGCAATCACTTTAGGCATTAAAATATTAATAACAATTTTGTGATGCATATTTCCAGGCTGATGCGCTGCGAGTCAACACCGAAAAATAAGAGCAACAGTATGGATAACGACAGGGAAAAACAGAGCGCAATATAAATTGACAAAATGCAAATCAGCAAAAGGGGCGAAATGGTTTTTTCTTTCCAATACAACATGGGGCATGTGTGACCAGCGAAAGGCTTTGACACCGGATCAATGTGGTTTTCTTTTTCACATTGAGTGAAATTTAAGCCAACTTACTGACTTTTAAAGCTTTCCCAGTTAGTATTCACTTTGATTTGATTTTCAACTTGAGTACTTTCTGGTATCTAAGTTCCAAAGTGCATTCCCAATTCGGTGTAGAAACCCATTTTTAATTTCCGCTTTATTGACGTTGCCATATGACTTTTGAGCCGTATCAATTTGTGTTTTTTTCTCCTATGGATTTCGAAATGAGTTTGGCTTTTGGATGTTTAACATAAACGACTTTATGGCGAGCCAATTGAGTCCCCCGAGCAAACGTTCTCAGAGGAGGAGGCAGTAGATTAATTGCCACCGATAGCAAATGGTAATGAGACACGCCCCTTCCTTTTCCGATGGGGGAAACGCAGCCCCCTCGATTTTCCCCCCTCATCGGGCATGCATTGTGAGCAGCTAATCACTGTGAAATCTGCCCAAGCAATGATCATTGGACCAAAACGTGACATAATTTGGCCTCCAAAATGGGTGGGGATTTCTAATTGATGTTGCAACTGCTGTTCTGGTGCTGCTGCTGCACCCTTCGTAATTAAAGGCTGCGCCCATTTCCTCGATGCGAATGCATTTAGACCATTAAACAGTATCTATTCATCCGCTTTTGCCCGGACTTAAAACAACACAAATGCGATTTCGTTTGATGCCATATTTAGTTTAGAATTTATTGAAAATCCAATTAGAAAATAATACTTTTGTTGCAACGTGCGTATTTGCTTTGTCATCAATTATTATTTTAAGTTTTTTTGTTGTGGATTTCATTGTGAATTAGTAGCGTTATTATCGAAATAAATCCGGAAAGTGACAGTGTGATTAATTAATTAATAGCAGGCTTTATGCGGCTTAAAGCCTGTGAAGTATGCTACAAAAGTTGAAGTTAACTTTTTCCATTCACTGCACTTGCTAAGCCAACTTGTCATTCATTAGGCATTCTATTGAAGAGCCCCAGTGCATTCAGGTCTTCGTATCCTGTCGCTTTTCCTGTCGCTTTTCCTCTGTGCGATAAGCATTTGATTGGTTTCCCAGGAAACTGGGCCAGCAGAGATGGCTGGGCTATATTAAAAATTCCATTACTACCCCACAGAATGCGACCAAAACTGACAAATCAAAATTAAAGTGAACTGCAGTTCAGGGTAACTGGCGACAATGTTAATTGCAATTGTAATTGCACTTCCACACACACACACAGAGAGAGGTAGGGGTGAAAATCACAGCAAGGAAATCAGCTTTTTGCTTTTTGCCCTTCTGCTTTCCCTTGCCCTCCCCTTGCAGGTGAAATATGCGCTAATTAGTGTGCGCTCCGCACGGAAAATGGTGCAAAAATGGGGGTTTACGGGGGCAGAAGTGGCGAAAAACTGGCGCAGAAAGGAATGCCATTCACTTGCGAAATATGTGAAGGCAAAAGGCAACAAACGGCTAACAGAGACGACAACTGCAGCACCAATACCAGGCCGCAGTTGCAGCAGCAACAATAGAACAACTGCAGCAACACGAGCAACATCAGCAGCAGCAAAAGCAGCAGCAGCAACAACCATCAGCAGCTCGAGCAGCAAACAAAAACCAATTACAATTATATCTGCGCTTGGTTAATCATGTGAGTCCGCCGGAGAAGCGGGTATTAACTGCTGCTGCTGCTGCTGCTGTAGATGTTGCTGCTGCGTGTGTGTTGCTGCTGCTGCCGTTCGCACTGCTGCCGCAGTTTGCACGTTGTTGCCTGTGTTCCGCTTGGTGGCCATTGTTATCGGCAAATCCAGAATGGGTGTAGGCCAGTGTGCGGTAGAAGCCATCTTAAAAGGGTGCCAGCGATTCGAGCCATGTTGCTGCTGCAGCTGCAATTGCCGCCTCTTGTTAACTGGAGTTCACTTCCGCTCAATTGCATTTTGGAGCTGAGGATTTGGCTTGTTTACCTAGAACTTCCGGTTCGTACTTGGAGAATTAAAACCTGCGCTTAAGGGGTTTTGGAAATTTTAGTAGGTTAAATAAATAACAGGAAGTAAAAGTAATATTCCCAGATATTTTAATTAAGAACTCTACATTTTCAAATATTTATTAAGTGATAAAGACCTAACTTACTACTTCATTGGAAGTTTAAAATTATATTTGTATGCTACAATAAAAGCTTGAATTTATAATAAAACCTCCAATGTTTTCCGAACTGAAGCTATTTTTCCTTTATTTTTTCATGGCCTTTCCTTTATTTGCACTCTCGGTCAACGTAAACAATGACCCAACAACTGTGGCCGCGTAAATGCAGTTTTTTGGCTCTTGTTTCCTTGTGGCATTTGCTGCATATTGTGGCTGTGGCACGTGAGATAAGCGCCAATTGGTTGGCGAGAATTTTGGGTAAATATGACGCAGTTGAACCGGGCTTCTGTTGCAGAAACAATTTGCATTAATTTCGGACCGCCATCGATAGGGTGGCAAATGCCGCACATTACGCATACGCAACGTGTTGCGGCCTCTCCTGGAGAAGTCGCCACATCAGGAACACCGATCACGTTGCCTAATCAGGTTGCCAAATCATTTAATGATGCGTCATGGGGAGAGCGAGTGAGGCAGTGTGTTTGCGTCCAGGACATTTTAAATATTCGACCATGACTGAGGCAAAAACTGTTTGCAATCCTTCGTTGAATGTCATGTGGGCGAGCTGCTTGGGTAAACAGTGTGTTAGGGTTCAGGGGTCAACCTTGTCTAGTCATTCCGATTGGCAAATTGACGTTGACAGGCGGACACGAGGGTAAAAACCGGAAGAGGGGCTTCGATGCTGCAGCAGCAGCAGCTGACAACACATGTTCCATTGATTTGTGAGTAGGTTTTGCTGTTCTCGGTCGGAGCTAAATTAGTTTATGGCCCAAACATGTCAGATGGCCGAATTGGGGGATAGTTTCGTTGCTGCGATTTGCCCAGCAATTAAAGGAAAGTAATCTTTGCAAAGCAAACTATTTTTAGAGAAAATTTTGAGTCCCTTTACAATTTAATTTGACTTTTATTAGCTTTTATTGATATTAATACCCCGAGGGTTAGCTCTTTTTTTGTTCTGCATAAAATATATTTCCAATTGTTCTATTTATTATCCTTAAAGCCCACGCACACAGTTTTTTACGCCACACTTGTTTAAGCTGCTCTTTTCCGGGCTGCACTGAATCTGCGGTCTAACCACAATCTATGATTCAACAACAACCTGAAGCCCTTCGGCGGACGGCACCACCAGATTTTTGCAATTAATTTAATTAGCTTTAGGACACCGACATGGAAAAATTGCAGTTAAAAATTCACAAAATGCATGGCAGCAATGGAAACATTTTAATAATTAAACCGCAGAAAATGCTTGTATTTCTGTTTTTATTTGTAACTCTACTTTTTTTCTGCATATTTTTCGCTCGCCCCAAAAAGAGAATACAGCAAATGAGCAATGCAATGCGAGGAAAAAGCGGGAGAAAATAAAATATTTTCAAGCGCGTAATTTGTCAGCCTGGCAGGAGGAAAAAAATGGAGCAGGTGGTTAGAGCCAAAAGTGGGCAAAACAAAGGCCTCTGGCAGGTCAGTCAGCCAGTTCAGGCCGTTCAGGGAGCCGAGGGATCAGCGCCTGCCATAATTAGCATCCCACTGCAGCGGGCTGCAGAAATGGCAACAGAAATACCTGGCGAAAACGTCCAAAAAGCTCATTAACATAATGTGCGGTTACCTGGCCTGAAAACCCCCAGACCCCCAAACTTTAACCCGCTGCCACCACCGCCTTTCTGCTCACACAAATCTCGGCAATTGCAGCTCGGAGATTTTTTATTTGCCAGCTTAGACACAGGCTTTATGAGAAATCTGTGGTCCACTTAATGGACCACAAAAAAACTACTTAAATAGTTTTAAAAGCGACTGCGGCTGCTGGCTGCTTTTCACTGTGTTTTTAGGCCATTAGCTTGGGGCTATTATTTTATAAATATTATTAAGTAGTGAGAAAAATAAATAATGGAGTATTTTATTTTCAAGCTAATTTGTAAAAGAGAAATTTTAAAATTTGTACAGTACCAATACCACTTTTGAATAATTAAATACTATATTTATTATAATTTATATTTTATTCAAAAGACTAACATAATGGGAAAGTGTAAATGGGTTAAATCATTAACAAGAAACTGCACCTTTATTTCTACCAACCATAAATTTGACTTCTTTATGCTTTGTATTTTTTCCAGGACATTCTCTTTTTACACATTCAACTTTTGCATATCATTGAACATAGCTTAGTCCTGGAACAACGTGCCTGGCATGCCGAGCACTTCCTCCTCCTCCGCACGTATATATCCCATGAAGAAAGTGCCCCAACTCCCAACTCCCAACTCCCGCCTCAGCCCAGCCAGCATATCGCACATTTCACTTTGGTTTATGAAAAATTCATAACAAAACATTTTTGCCTGTCACGGGCCACGACACAACAAATTCCAAATGGAACTGGCTGCTGCCCCCGCACACACGCGTCTCCACGTTTCTATTTAAATGTTAATGCAATTGAAGTACTATGTAGTTACCCCTGCGTCTCACTGGAAATCCTTGAAGTTGCACCCCAAGTTTGTGCCACTGACAACGGTTGCAACAATCAAAGGGCAGTAATTAAATAAAATGTTGTTCACAACACATGGCTTGGTGGTTGAACAGGAGATCAGGCAAGTGGTCGCATTAAAGTAACTTCTTTCAATCTGGAAAAACATTCAGCTCTTAGCAGCTTACTGCTGCTTTCCTTTTTTTCCTGGCCCCTGGCAATTGCCGCATTTGTATTGCTAAACCAACAGCAATTCACAACGCCAAGTTGGCTTAAACGATTCCACATAAATATGACAAGTTGTCGCCGGCAAAAGGGGAGAAAACGCAGGAGGAGAGCCAAGGATGATGCCCCGTTTTTCCGCACTTTTCCGCCCTGAGACATCGCAGCGTCCTTGGGCCAGGAAAGGCGGGTGGCAAAGCTGCTCAAGTGGCTGGCGACGCTTATGAAAAGTCATGTGATGTATTTGCGGCCATTAAAGTGGCAAAATGGCTGCCACACACAAACACTCGCACAGTTAAGCTATTTTAGGAGTGCGTGCGGCAAAATGAATATTTATGTTGGCCATGTGGCGTATACATAATATTTTCATGGCATTTATTAGTTTGTTTGCGGAGAGGCAAGCGGGGAAACGGGAAACTTATGCCACGATAAGCCTGGGAAAACCTTTTAGTTAAATGTCAAGAGCTGCGGACAGTTTTCATCTCCGCAAATCATTAATCAATTTGCCGCAAATGTCATCGTCACCTGGTCAGAAAAGATGCAAAAACGCAACTGAAGGAAAATTATGAGGTAGATGCTGATGATGATATTTCCCAGGCGTTAATTAACAGTAAAAACCAGACAGACTCCACTCGCCTGGCAGGCGTGACCCGGCAAATAAACTTTAACCCCGTCAGCCAGCTTAACTTACACTTAAAAAAAACACTAACTAACTACGCTATTATTTCAATAAAAAATCTCTGCTCTTTAAAAAAATATGGCTAGACATTTTAAATGAAAAATATTTAAAGTAAGTTCTGCTTATCATAACAGTTTTGTAGTTCCTCCTGTTTTAAAAACGTGATATATATTTTTTTACTTAAATATTGTATACCCTTTGAAAAACATTTTCATTTAGCCCATTCTTTGAGACTACGGTATATTAAACTTTTTCTTTCTCTGTACTATCGTGCCCTGTCAACCAGTTAACATTTTTCTGCCAACTGCACTTTTGCATACGTATATGCAAAATGAATGTGGCAAATTCAGTTTTTTATTTTTCCTGGCACATATATGTACATTTTTATGGTCTGCTGACAAATTACGCGAACTTTCCATTAGTATAACCTCGTACTTTGGCAGCGGGGCAGGGAGGCAAGAGGGCTGTTAGAAGGAGAGGGGATATGTCCATGACTTGTAGTTAAATGTTTAAACTTTAAAGTGGCGAACGTAAAAAACGTATTCCCAGGCTGCGCTGCAATTGCCTGAAAATGCTTTTTAATTGTCTAGAAGCCAGAATACGAAAGGCAGGGGAATTTCTTTGCTCGAAAGTTTCAAAGCTAACCAAGTAAATGAACCCATACCATGTGGAACACCTGTCGCCGACAAAGATTAATCTGCTGGAGCTCATTAAAATGTCAGTTTTAATATACATATAGCAAACACCACCAGCCCATCCTTCAGGCGGAAGATCCATTCCAAAGGGCCTCTAAATAATATGTTTACACGGCAAGTTCAAGGAACTGTCGGTGGGGGCGGAAGCCTTTGTTTCAAGGCTTGTGGGATATATAGGAAAAAAAAAAACATCCTACAGCCCTTGATATATGGTCCGGTATATCCACCATGCATCATTTGCTGAGGCAGCAGGCGGCGGGGTGAGATACTAATAAATTTATTACATCCACACGCATGCCGGCAGAGCCAGGAGATGTTATATATGGTATATGGGGATTCCAGGGGGTAGACACGCGCTAATGATGTAACCACATTTGGTTAGAAAATTATCTCCACATCAAAGGGGGCGGGAGCAAGGGGTGCTGAGGGGGAAGTTGACATGTTTTTAATGAGCACCTTCAGCGGTTTTCATCAGACTTAAAGTTTGACTTTAAACCACCTAACGCCGTGGTGGGTGGCTTAAAAGTTTCACCATCTCATCTGCTCATCTATATAGTACATACTCCCGCACTTCCTGTTGACAAATTGGCTTAGTCGAAGAAGTGGCTTAGGCAAAAGTTGGGCTTTAATTTCGGCTTAGTCGCAGCCATTAGGCAACAGCTGTCCCTTCTACAACTTTTCATATCCCTAGCCGCATTTTCCTCGCTCTACGCAACGGCTATTAACGGACCATTTACCGAAATGGTTTTCTGATTAGATGCCAAAGCGGCCCCGGAAAATCTCTTATCAAAGAAAAACTACGCCTCTGGTTTTATAGTTGCAACTGCCACTCAACTTTTGCTCTCAGACGATGCCTAGTCAGTCATGAGATGAAATTGCCGCGATAATCTTGATGGAAGTGTCTGCTCCGTCTGCTTGGCAAAGGAAAATTGGAGTGGAAAACGATGGTCGGGGGGTAAGGGGGTTGGAAAAACCGAAGCGGAGCAGAGATTTATCAAAACTGGGCAATCTGCCGGAGTCTGTGTCTGTGCCTTCTGTTGCCGAGTGTGTAAAGTAATTTGTTTACCAAATGACAGCCTGCCAGTTCCTCAAGAGGGGGGCCAGATTTCAAATGAAATATTTAATTATGCGCCAACAGAAACACATTCGCAACAAGTTGTGTTTTTTTTTTTTGGGAAGGCAGCGTGCTGAAATGTCCATGCAAATCCACTTTACACCATCTCACAAATGCCAAATGTGTTTAGAATTTTTGAGCAGCTAGCCGAGGCAATTTAGCGAGTGGAAGGAAGGAAGGCAGGCCTATTTTTAAGCCAATTCAAGGTGGACCAGAAATTTAGGGAACGAGAGTTCGCATTGTGTGCGCTCCTTTTTGTTGAACTTTAAACTGCAAACAAAAGGTTTTCATTCAGCTGGAAAACAATTAAAAGTATTTGATTTGCGGTTGATTTTATTTGATTTCAAATGGAAATTATTTGGCAATTTTAAGCTGGCCAAATTGGGTTAAATTCAAGTGAAAGAATTTATTTATTTGGTTTTATCGCATGCCTTTGTTGGGCTTCTATTGGCGAAACGCATACTTTTAAGGCACATTTGAAAGGCATTTCTCAGTGATCAGTTTAGTTTAATTGCTTGACTGGTTGATTGATGGCTAGATCGTTGGCTGTCATAAGTTGACGCCACTCATCCAGGGCCATCCACTTAATTCGTTTAATTAAGGCTCTGCCCAAACATTGTCTCAATTGAGATGATGAGTAAGTACTCGTAGTCAGATTCGAAATCGCTCTCAAGGCAATCAACTTTCGAGCCAAATCAAAGGCGCCTGATTAATATTTATTATTTCATTAGCTCATTACACCACATGCAATGGCGGGTGGTTGTGGGTATTCAAATGGCGGGCCGGCTATGGGATTCAATTGGATTCGATTGTGGTTATGGGTAATTTGAGCGTGAGGCCTAAGGCTGTGGGCGTGGCCAACGAAAATAAGGTATATGATGAGTGTGTGCCGAAGTAACTGGATAAGTTGAGCAATTCCCCGCTTTTTTTGCGGCCACTCGACTTGCATAAGCCGCTCGTGTAACTCGAGCCAACACCTCAAAGCACCCAGCTCAACCGCACTCGAATGTAAACATTGTTTCTCCCTTTTTGCATAAAAAGTTATTATTTTTCATGCTCGTTTCTGTACAACTTTTTGCCATTTTCCATTGTCTCTGCCTGTGGCAGCGAAATGCCATTAACTTCCTGTACTTGCCACTGTTAATTGCTGTCTCTAATTTGCAAAACATTAAACAGAGGGTCGTAAATAAAACAATCAAGCCGAGACATTTGGACATTTTGCAATGAAATTTTCGCTACCTATTTTTGTATCTTTATTTTTTCGGAATCGCTGAACCATGAAGGTTGAACGCAATCTATATGGACTGGGAGTATTTATACCTGGGAAATTTTAGTGCGGTCTGGTACGCTATAGGACGTTTACTAGATGGTTTTTGTACCAGTTTAGTGCAAAACAAATATGTTCCTTATTTTTGTACAGTTCAGAAACCCTTTATAATCACAGTTTACCATTTACAAAACTATCTTTTAAGGAAATTCTTTGAGTTACTTGAGGTTGGGACAACATCATCAGCACAAACAAGGGAGGCAATCTGTATATCTATTGTTGCTGTTGCCGCACTCACGACAATTGTCGACTCGTACGAGACACAAATTAGCATTAGTATGAGTAATTAACTTAAATACAATAGAACAATTTAGTTTTCGCCAAATTGCACACTGCGACAACAACAAGGCATCATTAGAGGGGGCGACATTGTGCGACTTTGGCTCCCGCACACAATTGAAAATTTTGCAAAGCTAAATAAGGCTTTGGTGGATGGCAAATCGGGGGGAAACGTCCACATTTCGGACTGTAATTACGCGAGAGCACGTCAACTGACCGCTCCAACGGCTATCGGAGCCATCGTCCTCCGATCCACGGGGTTTTTCAAACAACCCCTCATATAAAGTCGGCCATATGAACCATGCATATTTGATTTTCAGCTGGGATTATATGTGTTCGCTTCGTATCGTGCACTTAAAGAGGATGTTTAGGGGCGGGCGGGGGATCTGTATAATTTGTGTGCGATTTTTTCCACAGCTAAATGGACATTTCATGACCCAAATTTCTGTGCCGGCTAATGAGCATTTGATTGAGTCAGTTTTTCCATTGATATTCCCGTCAGCCAAGCGTAACCGATGCTATTTTTGTATACTTGCGTGTGGTATGAGATACATTTCAATAGATACACGAAAGCTGATAGTCCACATGGGGGGTACATACCTGCAAAGATAAGAAAAAACAGGAAAAATTAGTTTCATATCATTAAAGCTTAATTTAATGTAGGTTGAACCAGAGAAAATCCATAAATTATAGAAAGCTTCGCCACAAATGCTGAATCAACAGTTATGCCGCACCCGGCACACTTAGCCCATGCTGACCGGCGACAATTTTGCCTTACAGATTGCCAATGGCCCTCTAAATGGGTTTTTCGCCATTCATTGACAACAATGCCCATTGAAGTAAAAAACTCGATGATGTTTTCTATGCCCCAGCATTCCGGCTGCCTTTCTACTCCTTTTTTCGCTCTTTGGCACACCGACATTTTGGAATTAAGCGGCGATTCCTTTCTTATTTGCCGCCTTTCTGGAAACTCCTGGTTCGCCTTTTGTGACGTAAATAGGCGGAAAAGAAAATTATGTTTACGCAAAGGAAGCGGGGACTGTGTGGCATGGGAGTTTCCGCCGGTTTCAGGTTTCAAACGGGTATCCTTTTGGGATGGTAAGTGTACAGTGGGCTCAATAGCATAGGGAAGTGATTTAAATACTGTTAAAAAATTGACCAATTTTTAAGTAAAAATATAATATATATTTGTATTATTTTTAAGAAAAACAAAGTATTTGTTAAAAGGTTATATTCCAACTGTTTGAAGAAATACCTTCCATTGAATGACTTCGATGAAAATTCGATAGCAACTACAGTGCATCCTGGCCGTACTGAAACTCGCACCCTTGCGTGGCACGCAAATTAAATGAATTGCTTACCCAGCTACATGGATACCCCCCTGCCCCTACGCCCCTGGATAGACCCCTGCTACCACTCTTTTACTGCCATTAAAATCATGCTTCAATGGTTTTTGACCATTTTTACCCGCTCTTTTTGTTGTTGTTGGCCCCGGCTCGAGTGAAGTTTTTTTTCAGCTTTGTTGCATCGCCAGATGAAGGCAACGTTGAGCGTACAAAAGTTCCAAGCCAAGTGGCAAAGTGGAACGTAGAACGTGGAGCCCGGAGTGAGTCTCTTGCCACGCCCACCGTTTCTGTTCTAGGTAAATGAACCTACGGAACACTTGGCTGCTAAATGATTTACGCACTTTGGGAAATTTAATGGAGCAATTTTCGCAGTCAGTTGGGGGGGAAATCTTGAGCAATCACCAGGGGTTGGGAGTACGGCAAGTGGCCAAGGGCTTGCCTTTAATATATTAAATGAGGAAGGCGTGTCCTTATAATGGTGGGGAAATAGAATTTAATCTTTAGTTATCCTTCCACCTTTAAATAAAGACTTTAAAATGTTGCATTTAATATTTAAAAAATCGTACTCTTTATAAAAACCTTAGCGCTATCCCTTTCTGATACCACCCAATAACCATTGTGTTCTATTTATCTGTGGGTAACCTCAGTTTCGTTTTTAATCTTCTGGTGTTATTCTCTGAAATTTTTGTTTGCTTTATTTGCTTGTCCCCTCGTTGGGGAACCTGACAGCCATTCTTTTTCTTCGCTTGCATAAAACATCAAAAGCTGTGTGAAAACAGAATTCTGCTGCCAAGGCTTTAACGCAACGCCCCCCTCCCCCACAGCCATCGCACATGCTAAGCAAATAAGGACCATGAAGCTGGGAAATATGAACAGCAAAAAAAAAAGAGAAGTGGGCGGAAAACCCGAATGATGGCGGCCCCTAAAGCTGCGCTATGATTTTTTCCGATTGTTGTTGGCCGCCTTTTTTGCTGCTTTCACTGTGGTGCAGTTCAGTGTTGTTGTTTTGTTTTGTTTTGTTATGTTTTTTGCGTTGTAGTGCAGAGAAAAATAAAATCGCATAAACAAAAGGCGCCCTAAAGTTGATTTCCGGTTTCCGCTCAAATGGCTGCCTCTGCCACGAAACCATCCACCCGCCAACCCCTCAAATTTCGTGTGAGAATTCCGTGCGAGATTGAGTGCAGCTGCAGGGTAATTGTTGGTATGTGTGCGTGGGGGCGTTTGGGGGGAGTGGGCGTGTCTATTGGGGTGTGTAAATTTCATATTTCATGATTGACCCCGCCATGCAGTTTGGCAAACTGAAAAAAACACTCAAGAGCAGCACTTCCACCAAAAAATCAGGGTACAAGCCTTTAAGTCGAGCCAGAAAAAACATTACAAATTTATTGTGGCTCTCTTATGAAGACTTACTATTATTCTTTACAAGTATTATTTAGAAAATAACTATTTTTATTACTACTAATATATATTTTTTACCCACACGTTTTTAATAAAACTAAAATTGTATACAACAAATTTAAAAAATCTCTTCTCTTTTCTAAAGAATTTATACAACCTTGTGGTATTCTTTAGAGTTCACCCATCATAGTTGAAATTCAACTACAGCTCTTGACTAAGCTCTGTATTTTTTTAGAGCTTGATTGGATGAATTGGCCTTTGGCATGGCCAATGAATTGATGGAGAAGCTCCAAATAAAATAGCGAAAAAAGCAGAATGTTTGCATGACTGCAGATGCTTGACGGGCAGGGGCGGCGATGCGGTTGTTGCTGTTGAGAGGGGGCGGCCAAGAACACATGTTCCGGTCAGCGGCCTAATTATGATGGACGGCAAACACTTTTGGTGATCTGTGCCCACTAATGAAGCCCTCCCAAGTGCGACAGATCAAACACACAGCACGCGCCGTCCAAGAATAATTTCGACTCTCCAAGGAACTCAAGCGGAAACCCAGCAAATAGTCAAAGGAGCGGGGGGAGAAGGGGACTGCCTAGGAGTAACAAGAAATCGTGTGGCATGTGGCATTGTCATTTGTCTTTGGCCTGTAGAGGATGTTGATCCCCCTCTCCGCCCCAAAGGAGCTTCCTGATTGCGTGTTGTCAGCACATTACCGCCAACATGTTCAACACATTAACGTTTGCCTGGTGGGAAGGGGGGTTTTTGCTGAAGAATCTGTTGTATATAGGGTCCGGGTCCTCTATTTATTTAGTGCCACATCACTTACTTTACACTTCTCGGCTACTCTGGCTGGGACATTTGCAATTTGAGTGAAAACAAATAAGGGTCGAAAATATATTTACCAATTTATAAGGGACTCCTTTACCTTTGTGAAAACAAACTAGAATTAATAGCTCAATTCTTGAATTTATAACACATTTTTCAAGAAATGTTTAAGTAAATACCATATAAATTCAAAAACTGAAATGTGTAATGTTATATATAAAATATAAATTCTTACAACGGCATTTCACCTTTAACTTCCTTTAAATTACTAATACAAAGCAATGCCTTTCTTATTGACGCACAAAAGAAAACCCCTTCTCATCCTCAGTATAAAATCCTTATTTATAAGGGCAACCGAAATTCAACCGCAGCGTGTAAATTAAATTTTCCGCAAGGCAAAATGGTCAGCTAGCTTATAAATTTTCAATTGATGGGAATTCACTTTCCTCTACCCCCACCAAGTGCCGCCCAACTCCATCAATATTTAATTGAGCTTAACCTTTTTTCCATTGACCGCAGGAGTTTCAACTCCAACTTGGCCAACAGTTTGTCCAACCCTCGGTAAAGAACAACAAAAAAAGGGGACAACTCAAATGAAACTTCAATTATTCCACGTAAAAAATAAGCAGCTGAAGGTGAGGAGGAGTTTACTTTGTTTTATTTTTTGGCCGAAAATGGTGGAGTTTTTCCCTGACCATAAACTGTAACTAAAACAAGAAAAGACGGAGCTGAAAGGAAGCGATTTTTTATTCACTTTGTTGTTTTGGCCTTGTCACGATTTTGTGTTTACAAAGAGCAGGAGGTGGTGTATGGGATGTTCCTCCCCGATTCAGTGGCTTGGATCTTTTCATTTGCCATGGCCACTACCTTTGTGCCGGCCATCCCCAATATGCCCGTTTGCACTTATTTGTTTGGTGATTTGTTTGACTTGCGTGTCGATGATGACACAACACAAAACATCAGGAGCAGCAGCAGCAGCAACGGCAAGAAACAACAAAGGGAGCCACAAAAACGCTAAGTGAAATTTTTGCCACCCGAAAAAAGGGGGAAACCCACTAGCACCACCATCATCACCCACACCCACAAACAAAGAAGGAAACTTATAATAATCATAAAAAAGGCAGCAGACGGCAGATGTCGCATTGCATACAAAAAGGCGCTGGGACGGGGGAAAATGAGTGGGAAAACGTGCGAAGAGAGGAAACAGCCACAGTCAACTGACCGTAAGCGGAAATTGTTGCAAGTGTCAGCAGCATTTTTTGTATATGCGTGTTTACAGACAGCCTTATTTATTGATGGTCAGAAAGTGGGGCGGAGAAGGAGGAAAAATATTTTAAAGGAATTTTCACACAAAAAAGGGAGAGAGGCGGATGGCAAATTTTATACAAATAGTAAAATCATAAAAAGGTCAAGGGAAAAGGGAATAAACCTAGAATTTACCACACTGGTGAATTTTTGAAAAACCCGATTTCTTCAGAAAAAAACAAATGAAATCAAAAATACAAAAATATTACAATGGCTTAAATAGTAAAATTAGCAAAACTATTAAAAGATCAAAGGAAAAAAGAGAAAATAATATTTACCATAGTCAGATTTTTTAAGAACGCGAATTCTTTAGAAAAAGGTGGGACCAAATTTAGAAAAAATATTAGGATGTCCACACTTTTCATTATGAATGGTTAATTGTTAGAGGATTAAAACTAATTTTTAATGATAATAATAGTTTGACAACAACCATATATTTTCTTATATTATTTAAAATAATTGTATCTTCTTCAGAAATGACTCATAATAAGCCAGAATCACCCAGCACAATTAAATCCCTATTCCCCAGAAAGAAAACCCACTCTGTGCCAAAAGCGAAATCCATTTTTATTATGCTTTAATTACTCGTTTTTGCACTCTTTCCCATTTTCTTTTTTTGGCTGGCCTGATGGGAGATTCTCGTTTATGAGGCGTTTGCATGTTGTGTCGATTTGATGGCAACGCATAAACAAGAACACGAGACAGAGACAAAGAGCTGTGTTTAGAGAGAGACAAAGCGGCGACTAATGAGTTTTAAGGGGCCAAGAAATGTGGCTCCCGGGTGCGATATTCAGAACGTAATGAGCAGGGAAAACAAAAGGCGAAAGAGCTACCGCCAAATGGTCAAATCGGAAAAGCAGCTGAGGGAAAATGCGCTTCGTGAAACCGTTAAAGGGAATATTAATGATGAGGCTGGGAGATTTGAGGAAAAATCCCAGCGGGGCCAAGCAAACTCCGCCGACCTGCAATGTTTGCCAGGGTTTATGACTGCACTTCCTTCTCCCTTTACTTTTCCCATCAACTATACACTTTCTTTTTTCTTTCGCCGCCACCTAGGCCTTTCACCCACACGCACATATAGTACAGGTAATTAAGAATTATGGTCGTGGGCGGCGAGGCCGAACAGAACTTATTAATTTCTGCATTATTTAAGCGTGTAATTTATGTGTTCAGCTGGCATTTTTAATTGCATTACACGGCGGTGGGTTAATGCATGTTAAATGCATAATGAGCACCGCAAGCCGATAGGAAGAGCACAAGTGTCACACGAGGTGACGTTGCATGGCGTTTGTTTTATTAATTGAAGTTTAATCAGCGACAGCTGCCACAAGTCACGTTCCATATTCCCATTTCCCACTTCCCAAACTGCCTCGAAAAGGTCAAATCCACTCCCGGGGGTCTTAAAGCCACTTTAACTGCTGTCCATAACCATTGCAAACTAACTTAAACTATCTCCTTTCTTGGCTCTTAGATCCAACGACCTTTAGTTGAGTGCACCTTCTCTTCGATTCATTTTTATGTTGGCACCTCTAGTTTTACACAAATTATTTCCGATAACATCTTGAGAGTCTTGCACACCTTTCCTTTCTTTTTCGCTGGTCCCAACCTTTTAATAATTTCATTTAGCGCGAAATTGTCTTTAGCCAAATTGAATTAAGCCACCACCGTTCCCAGGCAGCCAGAAAGGCAACTTCATTGGTTTTATATAGTCTTTAGCTGCACTGGAAAAAGTGCTGTAAAATGTTAAGCTCTTTTGAAAGCAGGGATTCTTTTTAAACAAATTTCACACATTATATTATTGTCTAGTTTTAGTTTTTATCATCCGGTTTTTGTATACAAATTTTTGTAAGTGTTTCTAGCTTAACCCCAACTTAAAGGTTGGCACTTGACTTGGCCTAATGGCGCTCAAGATGCTCCAAGGAAAGTGGACATTGTTAGGGGGGAATGCTACCTGATTGGAAATGGAATTTGAAAGTGGTTCAGGTCCCGAAAAACATTTGACCACGTAAAGCAATTTGCCAACTGCATCGATGTTAGCTTAAAAGTCCTGTCAAAAACAAAAAAGGCAGGGAAAAATAGGAAAAATCAGAAAACTCAACTCGTTGGCATTTCGAGGGGCTGGGCAAGAGCAAGGACAAATAAAATGCAAATGTAAATAAGTAAATAAAATACACACAGTTGACATTTTGTGTGCAGAGGCGGGGTAAAAGTGTGAAGAGACCTTCTACGGGGGGCGTGAATTGTTTGGCCAAATTCATTGGGCCAAAAAGCATTGGCTTTCCCTTTTCCACCCAGGCGTTTGTAGCCTCATTTCTGTTTCGGTGCTCTTTTTTCATATATTTTTAGCCACAGCCATGTTGTAGGTGAGCAACAGTTGCGGCAGGGAAACTGCAAAGTTTTCCCTTCTGTTTCGTTAGCCAGCCTGACAGTCTGACGCGCGCCACCTAGTGGCCAAAACTCTCAACTTTGATATTCTTTTGGCCATTATTCTATTTGCAAATTTTGCGCACAAACAACGAGCAAGCAAATAAATAAGCAAACGAAATAATGCCAACAAACTGGAAAACTACAAACTGTCAGGGGAGTGGAAATGGGGGAAATGTTGGTAGTAGGAAGCAGGCAGTAGGGGGAAATGGAAGCAGAGGCAGCTACCATTTTGGCTCATGGCAATTTCCGTTGAGTGCACATGACAAAAATGTGGAATGTGCATAAAAAGTGGCAGAAGAAAGGGAAGGGTAGAGGGGGTGTGAAGGGGGGAATTCCTTCAGCAAACTGGCAAAAAGTTAAAAGTTTAATTGTGCGCAACTTTGGGCAGGATGTGATGTCAACCCTGGCAACCAGGGCCAAAGGACATCTGTGACAAGTTCTATTAAGTTTATTTTATATATTCTCACATTTTGCATTTAAACAAAGCAGAAACGTGCTGCCACAAACTTGTTGGTGCAGTTGGAGGAGCGGGGTGGAGTCGGGGGGCAAGTGGGTGGATTCTGGCGGGGATCTGGGGACCAGGGGTCACTCGATTGCATCGCACACACTTTTATATGGCAGGTTGCGCACACTTGACTGCTCGATGGCCCCAGAAGTCCGCCACTTTGCATCAGTTTCAGGACTCTTGGGCAGCACTCTTTTCCCAGCTTTAAAAATAAATTCCAAAAATCGTACTGCTCGGTTAAGCACTGGAAAATGTGTTCTTTCCAAGTCCTTGGGTTTAATAACATAGGTTAATTGTAGCTGGACCTTTACTTAAATTATGAAAATAATATTTTTCTAAGCCCAACAATTATTTAAATTTTCTAAAGCTCAACTAAATTAAAACTAAGGATACCCCTTAGCTAACTCTTGCGACTTTCTCACGCCCATTTCAGCATGTTTTTCTTAATCAAAATCCGATTTTTTCCGCAGTGAAGCTGTGGGGAATTGGCTTCCTGGCTCATAAAACGTTTAAATGAAAGAAAAGCAATATGTTGCCGCCTGCAGATGACAAGCAAACATCGTGGCCAGGATGCAGCACTCAGGGATCGGGTTCCCCTAGCTTCCCTTGGCTTGAGGTCTCCGTAAAATATTTACCAACCATCAGCCGCTGTCATACTTTTTTAATTGACTTATCAATAATTCATGCAGCTCTCACACACAGAGCGAGCGACACACGTGAAGGACCGAAAGGAGTGGGATGTCCTGGGCTGAGAATGAATACTCATAAATACAAATGAAGTCAGATTGCAGTGTGAATGAAAAGGACAGAGAGTGAGAGCAAACGGAGGGGTGGGGTCAGGGGCTACGGCAAAGGTGGATTGCATCTACAACTCTTTTTCCAGGTTCAGGTCAACGACTCTCAACCCCATGCCATCTTCACTTTTTATCCTCTCGCACTGCAGCAAGATTGCCTTCGTTTACTTTTCGGCTTGATATTTATTTTGATTAATTTAAGTCTCCTAGTCAGTAATATTTTTCATTTTCATGTGCAGCTTTATCGTCCTTCGCCCAGCATCTTGCTCGCCTTTTTATTTTGGGCAAAAACCGAAGGAAAGTGGGGTGCAATGCAAGTGGGGCCAAGTGATTGATGCATTTTTAATGCGAATTTCCGTAGGAGAATGCCAGCAGTAGGGCGGCGGATCTTAAGACGTAAAAGAATATCTGTGAGATTTCCAAATAAATTCTGGTTTAAATATGGCTTGTTATTGGTTTAGCTAAACACAAGGCTATTTCTTGTTTCTTTAAAATAAAGAGATATGTTCTTTCCTGGAAGCTTCTTATTTAAGCAAATTTATTAAACATATTTTATAAGAACAGCAAGGAGTTTATATAATAAATTATGGATTTTTCCCTACTATCTTTGAGTGAGCAAACTTTGCCTTTTCCATTAATTTTTAGCCAAGTATTAAGCAACCTGTGCGATAAAGGACTTCAATAAATTTGACGAAATCACGCTCACATAAAAATCCATAATCGTAGTTGGAAAATGGGAAAAGAAAAACCAAAGCAAAAACGTTTTTTTGTTTTTATCCAGGATGAAATCAAATTTAACGCATCGCTTGGTAGTAGTGGTAGTGGAAGTAGACCCCCTATTTCAAAACCCCAACCCCGAACCCCCTCCAACGACGCCCTTTGTGAGCGTGTAAGGCCACGTACCCACTTGACATGAAGGCAGTGCAGCGAGGCGAACGACGGGGGGTGGGGCTGGGTTTTGGGTGGCTGGGTGGTTCAGTGGGGGGCTGGTGGGTCTGGCGGGTTGGGTGGCTGGGCACGTGCCGCGCGGATTACGCATGGCATGCTGCTGCGAAGAAATATGAAAGGAAAGCAGCGTGAAATATGTGTAGCATAAGACAAGGCGCATAATCAAAATGTAAGCAACAACAAAACATAGCAGCAGCAGTAGCAGCAGCACCACCATTGGATGCACATGCCACTTACACAAGTGCAGAGGCGTCGCACTGCCCCTCGCATCCCCCCTCCCCCTTCCTCCTTTTATTTGCAGGCTTCATAAAGCAGCAGGCTATCCCCCCTTTTGGCCAAAAACAAAGGGCGCCGCACAAAAATCTTTCGCCCGAGCTGCCAGTTGATGTAGCGCACCATTATTTCAGGGGATTTTAAAAGGAGGTGGTGCTTGTATATTGCAATAGCACTCCACATATCGATCACACTTTCTATTGCAGCTCAAAATCAGGCGAAAGTCTTTAAATTAATCGAATGAAAGCGAGTGAATGAAAGGGATTTCTATCGAGCACATGTAATGCCATCCATGAACATTCAATGAATTTATAGTTGCAGTTCTACCTATCATTTCTACAAATCACAAGCGGGCTAAAGCGGAAGGATTATTAATTCAGGGGAAAAAATATATACCACACATTTTAAGGAGTTTAAAATAAAAAACTTTTAAATATGTTCAAGTTATAAAATTTCTTTATAATACTGAAAAATAAAGTCTGTATATAAACTGAACCATAACGGTCAAATTTCCAACCGGCATTACTTTAAAACCCCAGCTTCCCCAAGATAATCCCCGGTATAATTTGCATGGACCTTGCCTACATACATAAATGTAAATTTTAGCCCAAATTCTAGCACTCCACTTAGAGTTCCAGCTGTCCCGAGAAAAGTTTGAGCGACTTTCCACCAATTCATGCAATATTTCAGTATGCAGGCTTCCGTATTCCCCGAGCTGTCACTTTTGTCGCATTTCGCCGCTGCTTTGGGGCCAACTCTTTTTCGAATCCGCTTTCCAGGTTCTTTTACTTTTATTCGGCATACATATTCTAGACATACATTTCGGTTAGAGAAATGGAAGCTGTCACTCACCTCTTCCTCGTTGCTGGCCGTGTTCACGGAGTCCATGCTCTGCGAAAGTCCCAGCGGGGCCAAAGCCATCTGATTCTCCATTATGGCGTTGCTGTTGCTGCTGCTGTCGCGGCTGTTGTTGCTGTTATTGCTGTTGTTCACGTTGTTGTTGCTGTCGCTAACGGCCGATGTTGCTGGTGTGCCAGTGGCCGGTGTTGTTGTTGCTGCCGCTGCTGCTGTGGGGGCGGCGCTGGTGACGCTGCCTGCCGGCGAGGGCGTGGTCGGCGCGGAGGCGGTCGCGGAGTTGGACTCGTGCGAATGCGATTCGTGGGCGGGACTGTCCGGCAAGCTGCCGCCGCTGGTCGGGACCGCAGCAACGGATGTTGCTACTGTCGCAGCCGCTGATGTTGCTACTTGACTGCCGCTGTGCTTGCTGCTGCTGCTGTTGTTGCTGGCGGTGCTCAGAAGGATATGCTGTTGCTGCTGCTGCTGGGGAGCGTATCTGTGCAGCTGATAGCCGCCGTAGTGGGCCAGAGATTGCTGCTGGGCCTGCTGCTGTTGCTGCTGGTGTTGCTGTTGCAAGTGTTGGTTCAGAAGAGCTGCTGCTGCCGCCTGGTTGAACTGGGCCAGTCGCTGTTGCTGCTGCTGTTGCTGCAACTGCGGTGAGGCGGCAACGGCGTAGGCAACCTGTTGCTGTTGCTGCACCTGCTGCTGGTGAGCCTGCTGCTGTTGCTGTTGCTGCTGCTGCTGCTGTTGGTGGTGGGCGGCAACGGCGGCCGCGAACTGCGTGGGATGGGAGAAGCTCAGCTGGTGGTGGTGCGGATGCGAGATCGGATGCGAATGGGAGATCTGATGGGTGTGGGCGATCTGGTGGGCGTGCGAGATCGGGTGACCTTTGACCGAGACGGAGACGGGCACGGGCACGGAGACGGGCAGCGGCACGGAGACCGGAACGGGCACGGGAACGGTCACCGGAAGCACGGAGACGGCGGCGGCACACTGGCGCTTGGGCGACGGCGACAACACCTGTGGGGCACTTGCTGGCGTCTGCGGCAGCGTCGGCCTGCGTTTTATCGCAATCGACGAAATGGTGATGGCTTTTTCAAACACCGCCTGCTGGTTGTTGTTGTTCGGGTTGGCGCTGCTGATCTGATTGATCGGGCTAATCGAATTGATGGGTACGATCGGACTGCCTTGGATTGCAGGATTGCTCGCTGGTGTCGTCGGCCCCGCGGGCAACAGTTGCAGTTGCTGTTGCAGTTGCAGTTGCACTGGCGGTTCGGCGGCTGCTGCAGCGGCGGCGGCGGTGGCGGCTATGAGCAGTTGATGATGGCTGCCCAACAGGTCCTGGTAGTTGGCTATTTTGACGAATCAGTGTAACTGCAAAGATACAAGAACGAGGGGAGGGTTGATAAATAAATAACCTTTTTAATGTTTTCTAAAAAAAGAAATTTTGATTTAATCAACAAAAATACAATGTTATATCTGTCACCAGAATTCTTCTGATCTTAGGGTGAGAAGAAATAATCTCTTAAATTAGATATTTTATTTAAAAAAAAACTCCTATTGTTCATTGTTCATTTTTGCTAAGGCACGTGTTTTAAATCATCATAACCTTTAATATTTATTTTTACCATTTTCAAATGCCTCTTGTTTTTAACTACTACACTGTTTACTTCTATAAAATTAAGATACATTTTTCGTTTGTTTTAAAACTATTTCTTTGCACACATTGTTCTACAGTAAATACAAATAAATTTAGGAGAGTTAGAAAAAATTCACAAAATGCGAAACCCTTCCCTAACAGAAGAGCTAGAATTTTAGCTTGGAATACAAGTCAAATATTTAGCCATCATGTGAGTTATTGTTTTTTGCGATGTGCAAATAATATTTCGATATTGTGGAAATACTTTCGGGTTTATTTAACATAATGCAAATGTTTACACGAGAGGAAATGGGGGCCACGAAGGTCTTGAACAACACTGCATAAATCAAAAGTAAATATGACGACAAATGTGCTCGACTGCGAACGAGAGGAAAATCGGGGTGACAAACGTTAATATCCAAAATGTACTGAAAACCACAAATAAGGAATAATACTCTAATAAATCATCTCTATTAAGCTAGCACCTCAAAAATGGCAATTAATTGAAGTTAAAATCTAAAAAAGATACTTCGATGCCAAGGCAAGTTCATCCGGCTGTTTGCCGAGGCAATCTGCATTTTAGATTGCGCACATGGGCAAATATGCAAGGAATGCAAATACAGTGGGTCAAATTCTGAGAACACAGGCTGCTCTTGTTGTTTCTTGCAGTGTAGCACACACTCACTTATTCTTATCGTAGTGAGACATCAGCAGCAATACCAAGAGCAGGGCCAGCTGCTGGCAACTCCATTGCGTAGTTGGGTTTTGGGTAGGAAAAAATTTAAATACACAGAGGCAACGGCAGCAAAATGGGAATAACAGCAACCGCAAGGCAAACAAACAAACAAAAACCCAAATACACTGGGTAGACTATCCAGAACTCACTTGAGAGCGGGCCAGAGAGCTGGGGGAAGCAACTTGAAAATTGAGCTGACAACAAACCGAAATTGTATTACAAACGCTCGCTTGAGCTGGCAAAAATATGCACATAACTAAAGTTCAGATCTCGAAGATATGTTTCGGGATCAATGTATGCATATGGATGTGGAAGTGGATGTGGATGTGAGTTTATGTGTAAATATATGCGGGACAGAGCACAAACAGGGCTTTGAATGCGGATTATAATGGAGCAAGGACAAAATCGAACACCAACGCCGCCCCTCCTTTCCATTTCACCTCGACGCCTGTGAATTGTATCTGGCGAATGTATCTATGCAGCTAGCTTTTGATTACTTCAGATATGTGCTTTGCATATGACAAATTATGCAGAAATAACTTTCAGGCAGCCAAGACTTCATCAACTTTGAGGAAGAAGACCTAATACGAGTTTAATTTGACCCCCACCAATCAACGGACAAACGATGATTTGGGAATGGCAGCACCACTAATCCTGTGTGATTAATAATTGATCAAAAAATAACCAAGCCAACCGCACCATGAATATATTATACACAATGGAGCTGAGATATGTGTGGGTTGGTGTGTGCTTAAAAGTGTGTATCGGTATCGAGTGGCGTGAGATTTATGGCCAAAAATTGCGGACACAGTGCGATTAATGAGCGGCCAAACAGGCGTATGCGCAATGGCCAGAAAACATGGGAAATATATCACATATACTTATGATATTCACCATTTATGGACTCCAATACATAGCTGGGCCAGCGATATAAATGAAATTGATTTCCGTGAGCGCAATTAATTTAATTTCGGAGCTGGAGCTGCCAGTAACAACTTGTTGCCGTAATTTGTCTGATCCAATAATGCGATACGGTGTCTATAATAGAATGAAATTTTTCCCAAAAGAGCCGGGCTTTGATTTAGAATTCTCTCTCTATCTTTCTGCCTGTGAAATCTGAATTCTCAATGCACTTTTGCAGCAATAAATAAGTGACTAACACTCGCAGGGTATTGTTTACATAAGCAGCAACAATAACGCTACAAATTCTAACGAAATACAATGGAAAAGGATGAGGAAAATCCGGAAAAGGTATGGGGAGGGGTGCTTGAATAGAAGCCAGAGAGTAACAATAATGACGCTGACTATCTACCACTTTTTGTTGCTTTTTGTTTAGCTGCTGTTGTTGTGTGTCTGTCTATTCCAATGCCATGAAAATTAGTCGGTAGAAATGTGAGCAAAAAAGTTGTGTGTACAGAAAAGGTCGGAGGAGAAAAAGCTCGAAACAGCGAGTCATAAATATTGCTAATGAATTTCCCGCACGCTTTGCTAAACAACAACAGAAAACCGAACCGTACCGAATCGCGTCGCTCTTTTTAACTATAGTATGCTGGAACGGAAGTTGGGAGCGGGAGCATTTGTTGTTTTGGCATCAAATAAATATAATTAAATGTAATTTTTATAATGACAAATGCTTTGTTGTCTGCGGCGCGCCTTCGCCGAAAAGGGGAAGTTGGTCTGGGCAATTATTGCCGAGCTTTGAGCACAAGCCCATTAACAGAAACCGAAACGAAATCAAAAATTGTGTATCCCCAAGAGCGGCAGCGAAATCTGGAGCAGCTCGAAAGTTAAGGTTTACAGATCAATTTCGATGGCTGTAAAAAAATCCAAAATTGTATCTTGCCCGCTGGCAAAGTCGATTTGCCTGCTGTTCGCTCGATTAGCTGCTCAATTTGATGGAAGGGGGGAATAAAGGCCCAGTCCCTGAATCAGTCGAGATCCATTGTAAAAGATAGAAACACACACACACGCGCGGGCTAATAGATGCACGCCCACGATCCTCGGGGGCATTACGATGATGATGATCAGCGTGCAAACGAGTTTTGCCATAAAAATAAAGATGATTTTGGCCAGATCACTTGTCAGCAACTGAAATCACAATTAGCATTGCTAATGCGTGAGGATAGACAAAGCCCAAAGTACTCGTATCTGTAAGTACGCTGCAAGTATCTGCAGCTCCCACGTGTTCCGCTTTTTTAGATTGTTGCGCATTCCGCTCGTCGACAGCACTTGAGATACACGAAATGTTATAGATACACTCGTTCATCTCTCGCCCGAGATGCAAATGTATCGTGTTTCGTGTCAAATGCCCAAATTTGTCAACAGCCCCTCATCGTCGCAATGATGATGAGGATGATGATGATAATCGGGGTGGCTATTACTCTAGAAGAGCTCGGAATGAGATGACACGCCTAGTGGCACTAGAATAACAATTCGTCTCCATAGGCCAAGTGGTTCTGGCCATAAAATGGGGCGAAAAATGTATTCCATTCCCACTGTCATTGTTATTGCTCTACACTCGCAGTGCGACTCAGTTGCCAGTTGCATAATTAATATTTAATAAGACAAGTCGAAAGGCATTGCCAAAAGTTTTCTCAAGTGAAATATTCTGCTTCTCAGGTCCTCTTTCCTCTTTTAATATCTACTTGTCTACATTCGTAAATTTGATGAACTCGTTGGTCTTGAGTTGGTTAGCTATTATAACAAGGAAACTCACAAGATCCTTTAAATATTTTCATAGTTTTTAAGTGTATGTCATTTTAGAATGATATTTTCTATAATTTAGATAATCTTTAAATACCACCTTTTATTTTCGAAAAAAGTAAATGGCAAATATAATAAGTTTAGTCTAGATACAAAATGATTAATTTTAGAAGCAGCTACCTACCATTCTATTATGTGGTAGCCGTTCCCTAAGAACATTCTCTTTGTCTGTCTTCGTTTGGCATTTAGTCTTCGAGTTCTCCGCTGAGTCTAACTTTTGAAACACTAATTCATACTTGACCCATTCCAAGGTTATTTCTGCAGGGCATGATAAGTTCGGCTTGCTCTACAAGTTCTCCCACCCGAATGTTTGTTTTCGTTTTCAACTTTTTTTTTTGGCTCGTTGCGATGCTTATGTGCCGCATATATTATGATGCTCGAGCAACATTTTTTATAACTTGGCATGCTCCAATTCTTTGGCGCAAGAGCCCGGCTCATGGCTCACGGCAGCCCGTCTCTATTTGCCATTAGCAGGGGAATGGGCGGTGGAAACTTGAGGATGAACCATTCCGAATGTGTGCGCAAGTATCTACGAGATAGTTTGTTCTGGCCAACTTTTCCTCCGCCTCGCCTTTGCCTTCGAATCCCTGTCTTTCTATATATGTGCATGTACGTATATATATTCGGCATCTCTATACAGACATGAATACAAAAAGAGAAGAGTGTACTTCCTTCGTTTTTCTGAAAATTACAAAATCCATTAAGTTGCTTGCACGCAACTTAAACATAAATCCATCATACGCCATGTGGCACACATACAGAGAGGCAAGGACAAGTTGCAAGTGGGTAAGTGGTTGGTATAGGTAGCATATTCCTCATAGCATGCACCGGCCACGCCCACTAATGTGCCGCCCCCTGCTCTGCTGATTCGGCTGCTTTTATTATCCACGCCATATTTAATGCACAAACATTCAGACACTCGAGTAGGTAAGTAGGTTGGGCCCCGTCTACATCGACATCTATATCTTGGGCTCTGTATACCCTGCACCCTGTACCCTCCTCGGCCTGCCAGGCTTTCAATTTAATTTCCTTGCCTCGTCTGACTGACGAACTTTGTGCTTACACTTTTCTCTTCAGCTTTTCGATACTTTCCAATTTGCTTTCAATAGACGACGTAATCCCCCTGCCCCCCTTGCATGGGATGTGTATCTTTTAGCTGATAGCTTGAGATACCATAAATCATAGAACCGATTACGCCAAATTGCAAACGTTAATGTAATAAAACCTCGGGCCCGAAATTGCCAGCGGAGAAAGAGCGATGTGAAAAAGTAAGACTCACGTCTTGGGAGAATTGAGCAAAGAAAGACGGCAAGACAATAGACACACTCAGTCTGCAGAATCTAGTTCAAAAGTTCAAGCGAAAAAGCTGAGATTGAAAGACACCAGAAGACACGATCGCGGGAGAAAGGGAGTTGGGCTCGAAATGAGATTGCCCGTTTTTCGGGGGGAGGCTTCTGTTTTGGGCCAAAAGTCTGAGACCCATTTCTGGGTATTTATAGCAAGGTCCAGCAATGAGCTGGCTGCGGTTATGGAGAATGCCTTTTGCCAGTTGCCACAAGCACAATCACAAACACAATCAAAGCGTAATGCCAACTTGGGCAGAAGACCGCAAATCAAACGGCAGGCATCAATGTGCATCAATGACTTTCATTCGAGTCGGTGACAAGTAGATGGGGCGAAACAATACGGTACGATTAAGGTGAGGAACTCAGCCCTGGGCCAGGGCAATTTTGCAACCGCACCAAACGAACGAAACTAGAACCGATGACTAATGCTCTGACGCCTGACAAATGCCATTGTCGACGTCTCCATCATCATCAATGTCGAGACGCCTCCCACTGGCCCTTTTGCAACCACAATCTCAGGCTCTTCCATTAGCATTCGCAATTAATTTCCATCTGTGCTGAATTTTTACAAATTTCTAAGCCAGCCCAGGGAAACAAAATGCCATGAAATGCGAAAAAAATCCAACACAAATCGCTGGGGAAAAATCTGTAAGCTCTCTCGGATGTACATATAACTTTATATGTCCCTCTATATACACTGTTTTTTTATTATTATTCCACCAACTGAGGCTAATTAACATTAATTTTGCATAATTAAAGCGAGCAGAGCAACAGAAGCCGAAAACAATAGAAAAAGAGACAGAAAGTGGGAGGGGAACCGGAAAACCTCCATGAGTAAGCCATCCCAAGATTGTCTGTCAGTGGGTCAGTGTCAAGGGTTTCCCTTGAGAAGCGAACAAGGAAAAGCTTTCCGGCTAACTCAATTTATATTAATTTCCACTGCAAGAGAAGAAGAGATAAGCCCACATTTGATTACTCAATTATTTTGCATAAATTAAGAGTATTGTCCAACTTTTGGCCTTTTGCAAATCCCTGGCAGACCGCAAAAATCTATGAAAAGCCAAGACGATTTGTGGTTAATGTTTGACAATCAAGTTGGTGAAGCTGCGGTTGAAATAATAGAAATTGCTTTATGACTTGAGAATTGTTAAAGTAATTTAAAAGAATACTGTAGACTTAAAGCTATTTTTATGCCTAGATATGAAAATGGGCTTATATTTCGACCCTCAGAATAAATATTTATATATAGAATATAACAAAATTCAACGACGAATACGTATAACTTAAGTTATGAAATCAAGAAGTGAATTTTTGGGTCCCCATACCGGACTCCATTGGAAAGTCGAAAAAATTGAACATGAAAATGGGCTAAAATTTCGACCCTCTTGAAAACTAAATATTTAAATGTAGAATATTAGGAAATTCAACCACGAACTCATAGAGGTATCCCACGTCAAAATCGGAATCGTATAACTCAAGTTATGGGATCTAGAAGTGCCATTTCGTGTCCCTGTACTGAAATCCGTTGGAAAGACGAAAAAATTGAACATGAAAATGGGCTAAAATTTCGACCCTCTTAAAAACTAAATATTTAAATGTAGAATATTAGGAAATTCAACCACGAACTCATCGAGGTATCCCACGTCAAAATCGGAATCGTATAACTCAAGTTATGGGATCTAGAAAAGCCATTTCGGGTCCCTGTATGAAATCCGTTGGAAAGTCGAAAAAATTGAACATGAAAATGGGCTAAAATTTCGACCCTCTTAAAAACTAAATATTTAAATGTAGAATATTAGGAAATTCAACCACGAACTCATCGAGGTATCCCACGTCAAAATCGGAATCGTATAACTCAAGTTATGGGATCTAGAAAAGCCATTTCGGGTCCCTGTATGAAATCCGTTGGAAAGACGAAAAAATTGAACATGAAAATGGGCTAAAATTTCGACCCTCTTAAAAACTAAATATTTAAATGTAGAATATTAGGAAATTCAACCACGAACTCATCGAGGTATCCCACGTCAAAATCGGAATCGTATAACTCAAGTTATGGGATCTAGAAAAGCCATTTTGAGTCCCTGTACTGAAATCCATTGGAAAGACGACAAAATTGAACATGAAAATGGGCTAAAATTTCGACCCTCTTGAAAACTAAATATTTAAATGTAGAATATTAGGAAATTCAACCACGAACTCATAGAGATATCCCACGTCAAAATCGGAATCGTATAACTCAAGTTATGGGATCTAGAAGTGCCATTTCGGGTCCCTGTACTGAAATCCATTGGAAAGACGAAAAAATTGAACATGAAAATGGGCTAAAATTTCGACCCTCTTGAAAACTAAATATTTAAATGTAGAATATTAGGAAATTCAACCACGAACTCATGGAGGTATCCCACGTCAAAATCTGAACCCAATAAATTAAGGTATGAAATCTCTAAGTTCAATTTTGAGGTCCTACTGTGTACTAGTGAACGAAAATGTCTTTGGCAACCACGGTATAAAAATGTGCCTACATCTAGCTACTTCCGCTTGGCCATTCAGCAAAGTACGTCCTCTGTGCAGTCTGAAATTGCCTCGAATTAAGCGCAAAGTGCGTGTGCGTCTTCAACTGTTTGCTGCTCTTTCTTTTTCATAAATTGCGCTTTGTTTATTGTGCCGCCCGTCCCGCCCCCTACATGCCCCTTCTGTCCCCTTTAAGCAACCATTCATCGCTGACCCGGCTTGGGAATGATGTCATTAATTAATGTGAATGAGTTCAGTATGATGTCAATTAGCTGCGGAAAGCGCACTTGGAGGCAGAAGCTGATGCTGAAGCGTCGGCTCAGCAGGCAAAGTGCATTGGGTAATTTGTTATTGGACGGAGGGAAACCCACACTTATTGGGAATCCACCAACCAAGCACATATACTGACACAAAATACCCACTCAGATACAAAATAAAATTGCAGACAGACAAACTGGCGGCTCATACAATTCCGGAAGCTCTGGAGACTCGCTGCCTTTTTTTAACCACCCTCGATTATCATAAGCAGCTGCTCCGAGCTTAGGAAAAAGAAGTTGAAAGCTTTATCTTCGGCAGGCAGAAAACTTTGGGCAAAAGTACTTAACAATAGTTAAGACCCACTCGCAAAAGCCACTAAAAAAGAAGAAGGCTGGCATAATCATTAAAACTCGACTCCCAATGGAAAAAGCCAAGACCAGAAATATAATAACACTAAGTAAATGCAATAAAATGAAAATCCAACTGGGGAAATTTCGCCATGATTTATTATTGTTGCCGAACAAAAAGTAGTACGGCAAAAACGTAGCAGGAAAACAAAAGTAAAAGGCATTATGCAGATCAAACTCAATGGAAAACTTTTGTTAGCTCTGCGCTTACTTACGAAAACATTCCTGTGTTCCTTTTTGGGGCACAAAGAACTTGGGCTTAACTCACCTGCAAAGGTAAAAGAGAAAGACTCATTAGCTATTTATTTATTAAGAATTTTAACTTATCAAATATTTTAGCCTCTTCATTTCATAACCCCAGAATTTATGGCCACTTAAGCGAACAAAATGTTGAATTGATTTATGGCTTCCAAAGAGCGTAAATTATATTATTTTATTTAACGTTTTCTTTAAAATTTAATGCTGCTCAATATTTACAACTCATGAAAAGTCACTTAAAATTTAGTTGTAAGAGTCAGAGAAGAAATTGCAAATTTTAAATGGTTTTTCAGAGGTCTCATAAATTTCTACTTGGCATGATTTGAAAGTTTTCAAAGTCCAACTCAGATTTGTTCCCTTTTGCAAACCGAAATTGCATGTTCCAGACAAGCGATTGGCTATCGAGGAGTGTGGTCATTGATTTTGGGCCTTGTTTTTGCTGCTCTGGCCAATTGTTGCCACAATTTGTTAATGCAAAAAGGCGAAAGGCAAGGGGCCCATTTCGAGTTCAGTTCGGGATTTTGCGGTATGTGTTCGTGCAGCGAAGGCGAAACAATTTCTGTGGTCAAGAGCCTTTCACCAGAGACTAGAGGAACGAAAGAGGGAAGAATTGAGTGCGGTCCGAGTTCATAGCTCATGAACTCCCTTTTCCAGAGATAACCACTTTGGGGCTGGTCATGTTTTCGCCCCCCTTTCTTTTTTTTTTGGCTCGGCTAAATCTGTAACTGAGCCCCGTTTACTCTGGGCTATTCCCCCTGGCCTGAGAAATTTGTTTAGCCCTGCCTCGCTCTTAGCCCCGTTTAAACAATGTGCTCGGATTTTCTTTTCCCTCCTTCCCCCTGGCTGACTTTTTGGGGTTTCCCTCTGGTCGGAAATGAGAAATAAATGGTAAGTGAGACCTGCAATCAGCCTGCATTCTTATCTGTCAATGGGAAGTCAGTCAGGGATACAAAAGTGTATCCATCAAGAGCGAAATTTACAAGAGTATCTCAAAGTGCCGTGCTGTCTTTGCTAATGATGTGCAAATACAGGGCTACGAAAAAAAGAACGGACAAGAGCAAAAATATATAGAAAGAGAGGTGACAGATAAGGAAAGCCAGATAAATCAGCCCGAGCAAATTCTCAGTTTCTGGGCTCTTTGCCAGCAGCTGCATTCCTCAATTAGCTTCTAGCCAGGAAGAGAGAAATATAGAAATACAAAATGCAGAACGGGGTGGAGCAACCCACACATAATAAACTAAGTGACAACCCCTGAACAAAAACCCAAGAGATATTTACTTATAAGCAGCTCAAACTTGGTATCCGAATCCTTTTTATCCTCAACTTCTGGTTCCCTTCGATATTTACACACGATGTTTGGTGCAGAGAGCAAAAATATTTTTTTCATGGCTTGGTATATGACTGAACCTTTTTTGATTATCATTACTCACATAAATGCCTTAATATAGGTTGAGTATTATTCAAATTCAAAATAATAAAGGCCCATAAATTACGACTAGTTTGTATAAGATTACAAGGTTTACGGATTTTATTGTATATATATTTCAATTAATAACTAAAAATCAATATTATTTATTTTAAAGTATTTCACATAGCATTTATGCAAAGAATATTTTTAAAATCCCTAAGGATCATCTAAAGGAAATATATTTTTTTCTCTGTGGCTACCTGTTCCGAGTTCTCATGGGGTGGCAGCCTGCCTGATTGGGGGTGTCTGGGCTCCTGCACACACACTCGCCTTCGCACACAGACTGTTCGAGTCTCGGATTACATGCTGGCAGCCCTTTTTTTGATGGATGGCTGGGCGCATTCTCTACCTTTTCCCTTTTGCTTATTTACTTAAATAAGAAGACAGAAAACTGGTTGTCGCCGCCGGAGTGAAGAATCATGTGAGTGAACCGGCAGATCCGCGCGGCGAGGGGAAAGCGGTTTTCGGGGGGAAGAACAAGTGACAGTTGGCACGGAAGTGGTTTTGATTTAATGCCGCTTGGCGCTGAATGACGCAAGATAAACAGATGCTACCCAGCGAAGAACAGGTGTCGACAGGTGGGAGAAGAAGCGCGAAAAACGTAAATGAGCGAGGGAAAGGAGGATGGGAAAAGTCGATTAGGATATGCCTTTAATGGGTGTCGTTAAAGGAGAACAGGAGTTCATTAAATGTATATTCATATATCATATCAAGTTTTAATAATCAATGTTTTCTTTCTAATTTCCAAATTTATATCTGAAAAGATACATTTTAAAATATACAAATTTATTTGGGTAGATACGTTATAAACCAACATTTCATATACCTTCTCCTCTGCAAACGATTCACGCAATTTTGATTGTTCTTATGCGGCTTATCTAATTTGTAATTGCTGTCGAAAATGAAATTCAACCACAAAACACAATCACAGCGAACGAAGGGCGTGGGCTTAAGGACCAAGGGCTGATGGGGAATTTTGGGAGAGTACCAGAAAATATCAGCAGACGGAATAAATCCCCCCACTGGGCATACTCTTGGCTTATTGGCAATCAAATTTGGAACAGAGCTCGTGTCTTAGCCAGGGAAAACCGAGGCAGTGAGGCAGTGGAAACAGGGCGGGAAACGCAGACTGGAGTTTCTGTTCAGCTGATTAGCATAATTGACTTTGTGTTAAATTTAGCATTTAATTAATGTGGATGCAGCGCAAGCGAGAAGGTAGCAAATGATTATGGGGAATGGGACATGGGGCATGGGGAATCGGGAATGCATCGTTAAGGCGATCCCTGGCCATCGAATCGATTTGCAAACCCGGAATTAGGGAAACACCTACCGCCCAGTAGTTTCGCCCCGATTGTTTGGCAAACACATGTGCTCCAATTTCAAGCCCAAAACTCTCTTAGCTCGCCGGCACTTGAACAAAGCCCCGGCCATAATTGACTTTTGCAGCAGCAGACGCCGGCAGGGAAGCCACAACCACTTAACACCTCCCAAACCACCCACCAGCAAGCGAAGGAGAAGGAAAGGCGCTCTAGAAAACTTTGGGCCAGGCCAACCCCTCGGCAAAGCACTTAACATGTTCATCAATCGCGCTCGCCCCGCCCACTGCCACCCGCTTTTCCGGCCCAGAGCCGCACAGCAGACACCCGACAAAGTGTCCCGGCTTACAGTGAGGCCTGGAAATGGGACAGGGCGGAATTCTCCCAGGGGGAAATCTGAGCAAGCCAAAACAATGCAACGCTCCTCCTAACCAAGAAGCAGAAGCCAGAAATCAGCAGAGAGCGTCGTGAAATTGTTTGGCGACAGGAAAGGCGGTCGAGAAAAGTGGAACACATTTAGGCACTGAGAGAAATCGGTAGGAGGTTAGGAAAAAGGTAAGATGTTAGCCTAACAAAAGATAAGATAAGAATTTTAGAATTTATTTACAAAGACATTAGTTAATTTTATATAACCTTAGATAGAGCTCACAATAGAAGCAATAGATAAGCACAACGAATAGAACCAGTTGGGAATTATAAGTCTTTTACTAAGAGTTCGGTCTCAGCTTTCTTAGAAATAGCTAAATATATTAATATTTTTAACAAATAGAAATGTATATTGTTCTTAAACCACTATTTACGTGCTCTTTATAACCTTAGTTGCAGATTAAAATTTTCAAACTCTTTTATTTTTCTCAGTGCAGCGCAAAGGGAGTTGGCTGACAGCTAACGCCTACGCGAGAGCCACCGTAATTTGTTAGATGCGCCACGCCAAAAACCAAAGCCAAGTCAAGGCCTCAAGATGCTCGGGCTGTAACTCAAGCAGAGCTTGAAGAAGTGGAGTCTGCGATGTAGGCGATCAAAAAATCTGGCAAGCTAACTTTGGTCAATGTCTAGACAAGAATCTTAGCTAATGAATGTCATCGCAAAGAACTAGTTAAACCAGTTTAAGGAGCAATCGGGGCTCAAGAAAGGGGAGAAGAAAAAATGCGGATGGCCCTTCCAGCTATTTAAAGAATCTCCCATGGGCACTTTATTTTAATACCTTAGATGTGAGGTGTTACAATTTTTCTTCAGGCCATTTTTTTTTTGCTGAGTAATGGGAACCAGTTTTGGTCTATGAAAGATATTTTTACATTTAAATTTCATACCTTTTATGCATTTCTATTTTTAAAAACTCTTTCCTAAGTTTATTTAATATTTAAAATAATGTATACTATTATAAAGGTCTTTCATATTATTCTTGTGTCATTGATCTACTTCTCGTTCGTAAAAACTGAATTAAGCCAATACCAAGTATACAGTATAGTCGTTTTTACCCCTTTTTTGTTGAACAACACATCTTTCGGATCTTCGCGGTCTAAACTATGATTAATTTGCCTTTTTGGCCGCACACGCTGAATGCTCGGATGTCAGAGAGCTGGAAGGTTTCTTCACTCAGCGCGGTGTCAAAGTCAAATGGGACTCGGTTCAAGTTGACGAACATTTTGTGGAAGTTTATGCAAATGACCAGTTGTTGTAGTAGCTGCATAAGTATCCGCATAATTACCCATAATGAGTAGAAAATGGAAAGTATCCGACGAGTGGGTTAAGCAAACTCTGGTTGAATGACCAAGGCGATTGGAGGAGCTGGGGTAAACAACGTTTTTCTTCGATTGGCGGCATTTCCAGTGAGGCATACATGCATATAGATATATTATCAGCTCGAGGTGTAAACGGATACAGAACTTTGGTAGTGGAGGTAGTGGTACTGCAAACAGTTGCGCAAATTTGCATGGCGTCAACAGGTGGCTCGCCGGCAAGTCGAAGCGCGAAATCTATTTATTTAGTTACACATTTCGCTTTTTGTTTTCACGTCGACTTGCTTTCAACTTGAGCCAACTCGAGCGTGTTTCAATGTTTCAACTTTATCCACTGGCTTCGCAGTTTCCAAGACTCTTACTTCTTGATTGCGGGCAATGTCAGTTCACTCAGCCGCCGGCTGCACTTCACTTCTTCGGCTGACTGAAAAACCACTGCTGCTGCAGTTGAAATGCAAATTCAAATGATGCAACCAACAGTCAAGCTCAGCGAAAAAGCAGAGTCAACGTTTTCTCGTTCGATCTTCGATGGCTGGCGAGGTCTCGACTTGACTTGACTCCAGCTGGAGGAAAAGCGAAAAAAAGACAACCCGCGGCATCGGATACTTTGTAATAATCCCCAACTAACAGTTGGAAACACTCGCAACACACAGCGCTAAAATATCCCCATGTGATGTGGCTTTCGGGGGGAACGAATGGCTTTCTGATGATGATGACGATGTTGAAGGCAGTCTGTCAATGCAGTTTACCCATTGGAGATGGCCGCGTGAGGGGAAGTGCTTGACAGATTGCCAAGACGTCGTTTTGTAATAATCATAACAACATGTATCCTACAGATAATATTAAGACAGGTAGGTATAATGTTACCGAAAGCTTTTAAATATCATATTATAATAAAAAAGACTACTAAAGGCCTCTAAGGCCTGAAGGCCTTTAAGGTATTGTCTGAATATATCGCCCTTATAAAGTTATTTAAAAAGCTATATTAGTTCCCTAATTAAGAACATTTTTCAATTCAATTGCTTCTTCTAAGAACTTGAACTTCAAGTATAATTTTTCTGAGTTTTCCTATCCCATTTTCACGCTGCCATCTCCAGGGGCAACCGCATAGCACGTTTCTCCCCGAGCTGGCCTCGCTTATTGGCATTCGCCATTTCACGCTTATTTCTGTTGTTTTTGCCCTGAAACCATTGTCTTCGGCATCACTTGGAGTTGTGAGCCACATCCAGTTGGCACTCGGATTCGGATTTGTATGCGGATTCGTTTTGTTTTATACATTTTTGTTTTCCTCTTGCGACGCGTCAGAAACTCGTGCATGGGGATCAATCTCTCCATTAGAGTCGTCATCTTTGCTCGGGCCCCTCTGGATCTCAACTGCCAGTCGGTTATTGCATTGTAAAGACAGCCACAAAGGCGATGTAATGATGTTTGCGTCATGAGCGGCATTTCTAGCTCAAGAGTGTGGAGTATCTACATATCTCTATACATCCAAGTGTATCTTTGTATCTGCTGTCGTGCACTTGTAGAGCTCCACTTCTCGTCGCGCGTCGCTCAGCCGTCTCGCATTTCGCATTTGCGGGCGAATATTGTGTAATATATGTATTGTTGCTGGCTTGCCAGGAATTGGGTAATCCATATGGCCAATATCAAATATGTTCAACTGAAAACGAGACCCCTTGACAAGAAAAATATGTATATAAAACCCATCTCCACACATTGAGATGGACTGGCGCGTTACATTTGCATCTCTTGCATAGTTTATCAATTTAAGGTGCCAGCGAAGCTAAAGCCGTTTGATAAATTGCACGAATCGAAAGCAGCATTTCTGTATCTGTATCTCCGAGATACATAAATATGAGACGAGGCAAATTCAACAATCAATCAGCGGAAGACGACACTCAATGCAAATGGCCAATTTGTTTATAAATAAATGTTTGACATTTTTCGAGGGACTAGCGAGGGTCAAAAGAGGTTTTATGGGAATTAAGGGAATATAAATAAAAAGCAAGCCAGCAAGCAAAATATTTCTTATATTGAATTTTAATTCGATTTCCAATTTTTGAAATAAAACTGTAAACGATATTCCGTCTTTCAGGATATTGGCCTGCTTTATTCTTAATGAAATCAGTTTGCAGCACACATCGACTTTTTATTGAAATCTCAACGGAGAAAATAATTTGTATTTAACATGTGAGGAGAGTTAAATTTTTTGGTAAATTCACAAGTACAGTCCATGTTTTGTTTGAGTGCATATGCCTTCCAACTAAGCACGTGCGCCTACAATAAAATTTCGAAATTTATTGCCTGGTTACAGTAAGAATACAGGATACCTTTTTGGCCACTTCAACCCCTCGGGTCCTGCACCCCCTCCAACCCTCAAACCCGGCTCCTTGACCCCGCTCCTGCTGCATGTGTGTGTTTGTATTAATGTTGCATGTTCATTTGGTTTGCGTGCAGGTCTTTCGACGCTTTTGCTCCGGCTCATGCTGGTAGTAAATTACAGTGGCCACCGTGGCCACCGAACGCAAAAGAACCCCTAAAACCCCGGTTGCAACCCTCGCGCCGAAGTAGCCAGCATTTGGACTGGTTTCGCCAGGACTTGCCTTGCCATATTCCAGATCCTTTACTCGGCCCTGCCTCTAAAAACGAGCCGCGACAGCTGATGGCCATGGTTTCCTCTTTCTGGCCCGCTTGGCAATTGGTTTTATGGCCACCCAAAGGCCACTGAACCGCACCTCAAAAAAAGGCGCTAAAGCAAACTGTGGCCAAGTCGCAGTTTGATTAAAACTATACACAGGGCACACGGAGACAGATACACACGGGCTACAGTAATAAATGGCCATACATGGACACATGGGAGCAGCCGCCTTAGGTCTTCAAACTCGCTGCTGTCGCTTTTGTTTTGTTTTCGGTTTTTATACCCTAACAGGGGGCACTATAATAATTCCCAGAAGTTTTGAAGTGTGAAAAAGATGTCTACGCCTTTGTTAAGTGAGTACACAGCTTGATAATTTAATTTAATAATTCTGGTTTCATTGTTGGATTGCCTCTCCTTTTTATGGAAATTTATATAAAGATACTATCTCTAAACTATCATATGATAGATATAAGATGTATGAGGTTTAGTTTATATATATATATATATATATCATTCGTAATAAAATGTAAGTCAACTGAGTTTCAATAGGAACCTGCTTTGTGCTACTTATAAAAAGCAAGCCTTAGAGTAATTCCATATTCGGTCTTTGGAAGTACAGTGGATACTTTCTCGTATTTTGTAATGTTTTTTGTTTTAATGGTCTTGGCTTGACCTCGTCACCGGTTCGCGTTTTGGCCCAGCGGCGCTCCCTTCCTGACCCTTTGGCTTCCTCTTCCTCTTCCTGTCGCCCATCTGTTCTCTGACCCTCTCCTTCGCACTGCCCCATAGCCATCTCTTTCTGGTCGTGTGTGCTGGGCGGCTGGTTTGTCATGTCGGAAGTGAAAATTATCCGCAGTGCACTTTGCCATTGCCATTGCCCCGGTGACTGACTGGTTCCCCCCGGTCTCTACACCCGGCCACTGTCTCCCTTTGGGCCTCCCTTTTGGCCTTAGCATTTTGGTTTCGTTTCGTTTTCATTACCCGCTATCGCAATCCCCTGGCAAGTCATTGACACACCTGTGGTGAGCATTATCAGGGGCGGGTAAAGGTAGGGAAAGGTTAGGTTAGGTTCCAAGCAACCAGGTAACCCAACTCCCCGCCCCTCTTTTCCGCTTTTCCCCGCCGTGGGACTCGCATTCTCCGGAGAGTTTTGAGCATTCGCAGGCGGTTTACCTTAGTGAATTGCACTGTTGATGGTGGACTGGATAAATACACCTATAAAATGTGTGGCGTTAGGAACATGCGACAAGATCGTTAGGAAGTTGTCTGCGAGGGTGGTTTATTCTAATGTGTGACTAGAAATTTGTCTTATAAGTTTGAAATACACCCTTTTCGAAGTCTATAATATTTTCCATGCAATTATTTTAACCAATAACCATTCCTGAATTATCATCTGCCCTATAATTTCCGGTTAATTATTTTCTTCCTTTTTTATTTAACCTCTCTCCTGCCCTCTAAAGCTCTCCCCACCAACGGAGAACAATTTTCAAAATACTAATTTCCCAGAACAGACCCAAAATTCCTCTAAAGAGAAAACACAAAAGTTCAAATAGCACTTCCGAAAACCATTTGCGATGTTGGCGATAATTGTTCGTAACTAGTTACAAAGCAGACCCGCACACCGATTCTCCATAGAGCAAATGACCCTTATGTGGCGAACCTCATTACGACACTTTGGCCATTCGCCACGCATTCCAGTCTTTTCAGAACTGAAGAACGTAATGATCGTTCGATTCTCATCGGTTTTCATAGTGGTCGAGAGAGAGAGTGAGTTCTTGACTTAAATTCAATTAGGTTTTATTGATGATTGATTTCGGTCTGGGTAGGGGGAGCGGGTCGGAGCGGGGTCAGAGTTTCCCGCGAGATCTTCGGAGATCTTTCTCTCTCTCTTCGAGAAAACACGCGCTAATTGTCTTTAATTCAATTAGGACGGAGGCACACACAGACACACACCAAGCCACACTTAACTTCAATTGCGGTGACCTAACGAGGCATCTCATCCTCCTCCTGCCCCCGGTTCCCTTTTCTCTTAGCTGAATTCATCAGATACTCGAATTTATCTCTCATATCGCCTGTTTGCCATATATATTTTATGGATTCGTTATAATATTTCCGCTCCCAAACTCAAATAAACACTCACACAGATAGGCAAACAATCTAAGTTTATTGATATAGTTTCCTATAGCTTTCTCTGTCTCTGATTTGCTGTCTCATTGTCTGTCTGTCTGTGCCATCGAGCAAATGGAATATATGAAAAGAAAAATATTCATGCAATTGCCGGCTCATGTTATCAGCCATATACGCATATATACCTAGATATGTACTGACATTTATATTTATATTTGTATACGATTCGGTCCTTTTATCGATATTGTAAACAAACAGCGTTTGGCCATCAGCAATCGATAGATAAGTTGAAATTGGCTTTAGTTTCGAGTTCTCCCAACTGCGAAGACAGCTGACAACACTCCGCAGCGCCCGAAACACACCCCCTCCCAAGGGCCGAGTTTCCCCCTATATCACCATCACCCCTCCAACCATCGATCAGTTCGACTTATGGCGGGGCTCGTTAGGCGACCCATGACGGATATTATTGGGAGGTCTGGGTCGCTGTTCTGGCATTCCGGGCGAGAGCGAGAGGGAACACCACATGGATGCACTGGCAGAAAATACAAGAACTCCATCCAATCATTTGTAATAGTCTTTTCTACAGAGTTTTTGAAAGGTGCTGTCATATAAAAATATCATGGCTTTGAAGTAACACCATTAAAAGATCACTTTAAGTCTATAAATGATTTTGAGGTGACTTTAAAACTTAAATTCAAGACATTAAACTTGATCTTTTCTTAGGAGCAGGCATGATAAAATTTAAATTAAATTTTTCATTAAAATATACATATTTTATAAAAAGTTTTGACAATTTTGTGGGGTCAAAAGGGTGAAATACCATTCGTTTTCAAGGGAACTAAGATCTAATAGACCAAGTTGGGTCGCATTTTTTTATCACTAAGCCTTCAATAAAACTTTAAAAACCTAAATCTTTTTTAGTCATTATAGGCTGAGGGTACAGATATCAGAATTTTTACTGTGCACAAGCATGACTTGCCCAAAGTACGCTTTTCTCTCCCACAAGTGAGCCATGTACGTTATGTACAATATCTTACGCTCCCAGTGCTTTGGGTTTATTGTTTTAGTTGCCTCGCTCCGCTTCGCTTTGAGCAGCTGCTGCTCGGACCTCTATATAGACAGACCGGGACTTATATAAAGTCAACAGCGGTTGGGAGGGCAACAACAACTACAATCTACATACAGTTCATTTTAATTGACATCGATAATTAAAAAACTATTTTGTGTTTGACTTTTTTCGCCGAGTTTCCCCTTTAAGCTGAGCTAAACAATTTCGAGTAGCTGGCTCTCTAAATTTCGTGAGCTTGCACATTGCCACTGGCCTGTTGTAGTTCGCTTTGTGATCTATAACCCCCTTGCCTTTGTCTCAGAGATACTTGCTCCACTTTCCCAGGTTTTCATTGTTTTAGCTGCAACCACCGAAAGGTCGAGGTGCTGCCCACTCGAGACTGAATCCAAGTCAAGGGCCAAGATACAGGTTTTGCCCCAACCTCCCCCCATTTGGTTCTCTATCTGCCGCCGTCGTAATTACTCAACAATTAATAAAGTTAGCCACTTTCGTTGCTTGATATCTACCTCATTGCGACGTCAAGTGCGAGGTTCTGATTACGAATCACGGAAATATCTCGCCCATAAACATAAAGAACGTTATAAAAAGACAGTGGAACGAGCCGAAAAGCCATTCGCCTCTGACACACATAATGTAATCGCTTATTGGTAAATTGATAAAAAAAAAGGAAAATACGAAAAGAAATAAGTACTATATAAGGTGCTGTTATGACTCGGTAGGCAGCACCAAGAAGTTGGCTTTAGATAAGATTTTCTACCTATACGGTAGCAACCGGCGCTTGGTAGTGTAATTGAAGATTGTTTTTATGGCTCTCCATATAGGTAGAACTAAAAAGAGCGGTGTTTCCTAGACAGAAAAAAATTAAAAGCTAGCCATTCTAATAATAATAAATCTGTTTCTTAATGAGTCACTTAAAGATATCTATTGACCTTAGGCTAGCTGAAAGCTAATTTCGAATTCCTAGTCATTCATAATTTCTTCTGCTCATGCTTAGACTTCCATGACTAATTCCTGGAAGTGAGCCCAACTCAGTTATGGATAACCCCTGATATAGGTATTTGTGTATGAGCAAAGTTTGCCCGTACATATACTTTTTATCGTCACGTCGCCACTATAAAGCATTTAATAATGGTGTGGTTTTGTCCGCCGTTCCAGCTCTAGTTCCCATTTCGAAGTCCCTTTAGGGCAACTCAGGCGATAAGAGTTCTGTTCCCTAAGCATAATTTGTGGGTCAAGTACAGCGCGGTTGCAGTGGGGCAAGAGTGGTGCAAAAATGATATGCCACTGTGAACCGCTTAGCTGCCAAATTTACGTTTCACTTTTTAGTTTTTTTTCGGTTTTGAATTCCAGCAAATCGGTTTACAATTCGATGGTTTTTATTGATTTTCTATGGATTTTTATGGGGCTTTTAATAAAGGCTTTATCAAGTTTTATAAATTTTGTATGGCTATGGGCAAACTACTAGTTTTTTTGCCGCGAACCTTTATAATTTCTTTGAAGCCCAACTCTTTGGCCCCGCTCTGGCTATTGAAATATTTTACCTTTTTGTAGTTATTATTTATTTATTTCCCTCTCGTGTCTTGCTGCTGCTGTTGCCTGTCACTTTTAACTGGTTTTTGTGTCGGGCCGTTAGTGTTGTTATCGTTGTTGGAGCTTTACTTTTCAGCTGCACTGTAATTGAAATTTTTGTATCCGTTGTTGCTGTAAAGCATTTCAAATTGTTTTGCACCGCCCACTTTGAATAATATTTTTCGCGTTCGATATATATGTATATGTGCACTGGTGGATTTCCACATATATATCGGTATTTATATATAGATTTATGGTTTTTTCGCCTGTTCAGTTGGGTTTTGTAAATCAAACTTTTGTATCACAATATTTTTTTGGGTTGTTTTTCTTTTGTTTGGTGTTTCCTCTTCGCAAATATCCTCACTTTGATGCTTCTGTGGAATTAATAATGGCAAGGTAGTTAGTTAAATCATCAGTTGCATAAACATCGGTCATTAGCACTTTGTACGGCCCTTTATGCAACATTAAAAACACACAAACACACAAGCACACACCTATGTACGGGCCAAGAGTTGAAAGTTCTTGCATATGCGGCCAGAGTTGGCCATAATCAAATAAACCTGTTGGCTAAGACAAGAACGCAGCGGCAGCAGCAGCTGATTTATGTTGCCGAGCTGGGAGATATATGTACAAATATGTATATTTATAGAGCTAGCGTTTTGTGAACCGGTTTGCGCCTGGCACTCGGATTCTTGGCCCGAGCGCCAAAAGTCTTGGACTTGGGCAACAATTGATACAATTTGCGGGATAATTTTCTGCTGGCGTTGCTGTTCGCCGATTTTCATGGCCGTTAGCGGGCGTTTGTGTGGGAAAGTCCCGCCGCCAGCAACCGGACTTTGGGGCCTGGGGGCACTTGCATAATGAGTGCAGCAGTCGCGGCAAGAACAGTGGAAGTCAACGACTTTCACACGCCCAAAAACCAAAAACCCAAGCCAAAACCAAAACCCAAAGAGTGCGAGCCTAATGAGGGGAAAGGCAGCAGTGCGAGAGTTGAAAGGTCAGCGGCACCAGTGGTTGGAAGCAGGGGAAAAACGGCACAGATTGTGCACTGAGGAAATATAAGTATCCGAAGATTATAAAAAGGTTCTTACTATAGAAAAAAAGATGTTCAAGGCAACAAAGATATCCTATAATTCTCAAGTTATTTTTTTGTAATTAAAATGTTATTTTTTTGAACTCAGTAAATTCCATTTGAATCCCTGAAGTTAGTTTGAAACATGGTGAGGTTAAGACCATCTTTTAACTCCACACTCAGGGGTTCTTTTTAACATTTTTTCTGGCTTTAAAGCAGATTTTTTCCCAGTGCACCAGCTGACCAAGTCCAACTCGAGTCCGATCCCATGTCCGCATTGCTTCAGCGGAAATAATCGTAAAGTAAGGTACCACCGAGAGGGCACCAACAGACACATAAAGACAAAAGCCAGGTTCAGCTGGCCAAGATGGGGAGAAAGAAGAAGCGGCCGCAGCGGCTGGTGCTACCAAGAACACGGAGTTAAGGAGGAGAAGAAGTATAAGCAGGATAGAAGTATCGGGCAATGGGCATAAAATAAAAGTTTAGCGCAAAGCGGAATTGAAATGGATGGCTGGCCAAGAACTAGACTCTCGACTGTTGACTGTTGTCGACTGCTGTTTGAACTTGGCTAAAATAAATAAAGCCATACAACCGACCAACTGGGGACTCCCAACTCCGGCTCCTCCAGTTCTGGGTGTCAGAAAGTTTTGTCGCTGGGCAAAGTTAACATTTCGCACCCCAAATGAAAATGAAATAGTTTTCTTTGCGCCCCCAACTTTACAGATATACTGCAGAAACTTATTTTTTCGGTTGATGTATTGGATTCATAATTAAATTTGCTGCTAATTGTGCGGCGTTCTTAATGAAGACATAGAAGAATGATCACTTTGCCGACTGCAGTCCAAAGTTGTGAAGACTCCAACTAACTGGGTTTTCGGTTGGGTTTTAGCAAATGGAAAAAATGCTGCTGCCATAAAATTGGCACTTTGCAATTGCAGCACGCAATCGCATCGGGCTATGGGGCTGAGAGGAGAGTGGGGAAAGTCTAGCCCGTTGCCAAGGGCTTTGGATTTCAATTTGCGGTTGCAGCTGCTTTTCCCTGGCCCCAGCTAAATGAGGAAAATATTTTGCGGTTCACTCGCAAGATTATGGGCCAAGATTGGCAATCCCTTAACTAACCAGCTAACTAGCTAGCGCTGCAAAGAATTAAGAAAGCAGACCTGCATCTGGAAAATTTCCATAACTGAAGAGTACTCTGAATGCTACGGAAGTATTGAAAATATTATTACTATTTTTTTCTGGATCATATAAAATGTTCTAACTTAGTACTGAAGTGTATTAAAAAACTAGACAATTTGAGTATAAAGGTAAATATGTATCTTGTAAATTATTTTTTTAATGCAAATATTTAAAAGCAGTGGGATCACCATGTAAGTAATACAAAAAGAAAAGAAGTAATTATGATTTTAAAAGATCCATAAACAAAAGATTTAAATAGCTTTCAAATTAGCAATCAAATTAATTTGAATACAAATGGAGTTTCCATAAAATTGCCGAAAATCCCATTTAATTTCTCCGATCTTCACTCGAGCTCTTCACTTCTTCATCATCCACCGGCTGCTCAGATGCTCGCATCTGAATTTGCATAGCTAAATATGTATTTAAATATTTATTTTTCATTTTTTTTTGGCTCCTAATGAATTTGCTGGTGTTCTCTTATTTTCTTTTATTTATTATCTGCTTTGCATTTAACCCAAATAAATGGGCGAGCAAAAAGTTCTGAGTTTCGGACTCGCATATCGGCTCGAGTTTCACATTGTATGCGGTGGGTTTTAGAACGTGACTCATTTGTGTCTAGTGGCTGGGTTAAAATTGCACACCATGCACACCTTAATTTGTTAATAAACAATTACACCGCTCGTTGTTGGGGGGGCAATTAAAATGCTGAATTAAAGCCTGAAAGCCTGGCTTGCGAAATGGAGCCGTGTATCGAAATGCACGAATTATACACATTCACGAATGTAATTGCCCACTGTTTCCGCTTTTTGAGTTTGCGATATAGTTTTTTGATTTATGCGAAATAGTTGCTAGTTTCGAGATAGGCCAATATATATATATGTATACAGAGATATGAACATATTTGTGTGTTTGCGTGTTTGATATACGGTTTGTGAGGTTGCAGCTTTATCGCTCGACTGGCGGGGTTTGTTTATTTTATTATTATTTTTTTTTTTTTTGATTTACAATCTTTCAACTTTCGACCGATGACGTTGTTGTTGGCAATGGTTGTTGTTGTACTATTACTGGTAGTAATTACAGTTGTTGCAGTTTGTTTATTCGGCTGTTAGATTATTATTATTGGATATTATTCGGCCAGTTCTGAGAGTTCCGCACGAGACGAGCAGCTAACTGCGTTCCTGACATTAGACTGAAAACTGAATCCGAAAACTGAAAACTGAAGCCCGATCCGAACCCAAATCGCCTGAACTCGCTCGGCATTCGCTCGGCTGCGACGCCGACTGCGACGCCGGCAGCGACGACGGCGACTGGTTGCTGGGCCAATATGGCCTCTCTTCGCACCCCCACCCCACCCCCTGAGGCGTTGTGCTGCCACTCTCTCTCTCGCTCTCTCTTAGCGGTAAAATTTTCGGAGCGCCATTCGGCATTTTCCGCACATTTGTTTTGCTTTTGCGGTTCGCCTATGGCCCCCCAAAACAGGCAAGAGCGTTGGGGCCAAAGAGAGTGCACAGTGGATCCTAAGAGAGCCGCCCCTGTGGACTCCATCTAGCTAAGAGAGCGCCGCTTAGTTAGGTTCTATTTCGGTTATTTTAGGTACTGCTGGTACCCATCCTAAAAACGAGGGTGGAAATGGGGCTGACCACTTCAAACATGAAAGCGAAATGTCCTGAGACCTCTCAGAAACTGGAAATACGCGGGTACACAGGGGGAAATATTTATTATAGTCTTTTAATCAAAGTTTTAGGCCCTAACATAACGTTGTACATAAGAATTGGGAGTTTAGATTACAATTTGTATTACCTATATATTATAAGATAGGACTAGAGGATATTTTTCTTTGAATATGCTAAGCCATAATTGATTTATATCCAATATTATTAATTGATATAATTTTTTTTTTAAATTTATCAAATTAAATTTCCTTTTTACGAAATGAAGTACATTTTAAATTTGAGATTAAACTTAACATCAGTTTTGAAGAATATAAAAAACCCAGCTGACAAATTATAATACACTTTGGTATGGAAATTATTATATTCATCGCCCATTAAATTATAGTAATTAAGAGGCCTTTAAAATATACCACCGAAATAGTATACCTTTACATCTCTCTAATCCTGTAATTTTTTCCACTGTGCAGAACAATGCTCACAGAAAAATCAGCACACTGACAATAAATCACGTGCGACTTTCCTTCCCCCCAGGTGAATGACGGTGTGTGTGTGTCAGCTACTTTTCCAATCAAAAAGCAAAAGTCTCGTTAGGGTTGCTGTTCGGGGAGTTTGCAGTGTGTCACAGAAATGGTTAACAAATCATTTGCCATTTTTAGAAATCTACTTGACTCGCACACCAGGCCCGGCAAAGGCAGGGGGGATTATGTAAGAGGCAAGAAAACTGACTCGCTCGCTAACTAACCTCCCACCACCTCCCCCATTTTCCCGCCCCGAGGAATGTGCCACGAATGTGCGGCAAACTGGATCGCCACAGACTGCAGCGGTAGAATTCGGCGGGGCATGGGGTGTTGGGGGCACAAGTCTGGGAGTGTCGCCTAGACAGGCTTGCGGTTCAAATTGCCCGACCAGAGCCATGAACAACACTTAAAACTTCATTCGCCATATCCCCGCATCCCCAACTGCCGTGCCACCATGCCACCACTATTTTTTCTCACTCCCACTTTTTCCCAGAGAGCCTCGGTTTCATCTCTTTTCTCCTGCAATGGTTTCTTTTTTCCTGGCGCTGTGGAACTTCGAAACTTGCACTTTTTGGGTTTTGGGCAGGAGTCGGAGGAGCATATCCACCGCATGGGAGTGCTGTCCATGGCAGCCTTCATTAATTGAGCAGGTCGAAAGTGCTCGCTGAATGCTTGACCAAAGTCTAAGCCGCCAAAAGTCCTAACTGATACACAGTAACCGCTTTTTCGCAATGAAATCATGGGATTAAATTCATTGAGGTGTTTCTAAACCTTTTATTTAAATAAAAAGTTTTAAAGGTATTAGCTTAGCGCCGAAAAATATAATTAAATTACCTCAAACCATCCATAAACTTTCTTCATGTATCTTAGGTTATCACTATTTAATAGTTTTTTACGCTTGGTTAACCTTATAAACGCAATTTGGCTTATAACTAAAGCAACTTTGGAAGCAATAGCTCATTTTCGTTTAGAAATAGTTCAGGCTACTTTTCCCGGAATCTAATGAGTACAAACTGTCTGCAGAGCAACCATTTAACTTATAAATATTTAACAAACGCCCATTAAAATCTCCAACTTGCGTAAAGAAATCGGAGCTCCTGCCAACAACTATTCCTAATAATAACCCATCGTTGTCACATTTTCTTTTGTTTCCCTTCGATAATTTGTCATAAAAATTGATCAAACAACCCGGAATAATGACAAAATGCAATTTGCATGTCATGAATCGCCGCCCCACAGCCCTTGGCCAACCCCTCATATCATTTATCCTTGAAGGCATTGCATGTGTGTCGTGGATAAAACAGAGGGAAACTTGTACACAACGACAGGCAGTCACGATAAACCATTTACAATATTTATTTATTCATAACTCACCGAGTGGCATTAACTTTACATTCACAAGATGGCTCGGTTCAGTTTAGTTTGGTAATAGTTGGTCGGATTTAGTTTGGGCTTTCTTTTTTTCCCCCATTTAGCATTAGCCCTGTTGTTTCATGTCGGGCCACGATTTCCTTGGATTTGCGTACACAAATTGAAAATTGTGGGTAGGACAGGTGGCAGTAGAGGCAGTAACTCTTTCCAGGGCCCTGACGTGATTCGTAGTCATAACTTGGTCATATTTATTGACTCTGCAGGGCCTAATCAGAGAGGGGAAGGCGGGCGGCGAATTCCCATTACGAATTCTTGTTTATGCATCGAAAACAAATTCAAAAATTGAATTTTCTGCCTCTCTCTTTCGGGAATCTAAACAGTCGAGTCCAAGTGCCTTCTTCCTATAGCTGGCCTGTTCAAACAACATCCACAGTGCCGGTGCTCTTAATGTTTGGCCAATTGTCCCAGGTAGACGGCAGACGGCAGACGGCCAACATTCGATGGTCGATGGTCTGGTCGACAGTGGACGGCTAACAGCCGGCAGCCGGCCTGTGCTGCTTCTTCCTCTGGCGATGGCTCAAGCCAAAGATGGGACAGGTGCACCACCGACTATCAGAACACTCAGAGAAATAGTTGCTAAAATTCTACATTTTTTTTGGGGTTTCTAACCCATTTTGTAGTATTTTAAAACTGAAAAATACTATTATAGAACGGGAGGTTTATAGATAAAAAATATTTGTCTATTAATATTTATTTTTATTTGAATATTTTTAATATTTTTTTATTAATATTTACAAGACAGCGTTTACACAAATATTTTAAAGTAACTTAAAGCTTTTTAAATCTTAATTTTATTGGCATTTAGCCAATTCTTTGAGGTTAATTTCAACAAATGTTTATGTATGATTTTTAGAACCTTAAATTCTCCCAGTGCCCTCGTACTTTGTTATGGTTGTAATAAATTCAGGAAAAGGGAAGCGTACTTGCTCACAAACACAGAAGGAAAACAACACGCGGCACAAAGTCAGGTGTTTTGGTCTCTATCAAGGCATATGCTCTATGTATTTCCCTGCTGTTTTTTTCCCCCATTTTTTCAGAGGGTTACTTTTTGGGCAGGGTGAACGGACTGAGTTTGGGAAACCAGTCCGTCGTCCAGTCCAACTCCAACTGCAGCCCAAGTACTTGCAATTGCAATTGCCAGAAGACAATGACAATGGCTGTGGCTGTGGCTGTGGCTGTGGGGCCCAGACAGTGGAATAAACCGAGAGAATTCCGACCAGTCAGTCCAGTCATTGCGGCACTTACTCGCCATGAGTTTGCCACTTTTTTGGGTTCCATTCGGCATTCTGCATTCTGCTGGCCCCACTGGACAATGGCAATGACCACGGCCAGGCGGGCGCATAATGCAGTAAACAATCATAGAAATGCATAATGCATGTCAGATTAAGAAATTATTAGCTGCATGCGAGGGGGAAAAGGAGTTGCAGGTGCAGTTAGGGGACTTCCCTCAAAGGTTCTGCCTAAATGGAGGGGGATTCCTAACGGAGAGGTCAGTTATGTTATGGGGAAAGTATTTAGAGCATTTAGAAATATTTCCTATTTATATATACTTCATTATTTTTATCTTTATGCCACAGCTTATCTTGTCACCACTTGGAAATCTCCTACATTCAATGTGCTTTGACTGATTGGCTAATGCAGCAAGATCTAATGGTCTCCCCATCTGTACCCTCTTCAGGCGCAAAACTACAGGATGCACTATGAGCTCCCCTACTTTGGCCCGGCGAAATAGAACAAAAGTCTGTCGTTCGGGGCAGCTGAGTTATGCAAGTAGTCTATCCAAAGCGCAATAATGGTGGGTGGATGGGTGCAGATACTATATAGCCATAGTCACATCTATACTATACTTTAGTATCTGGGCGGTCCGCAGATGGGAGAGACAAATGTTGACGGCCATGCTTCAATGCGTGCGCAGCGGCGAATGCTTCCGTTTCCGTTCTTAATAGCTTTATTGTGATTTACTCAACAACAAACAGTAGGGCCACGCCAACTACAACAATAACAATATCAGCTGCAATGAGCGAAAGCAATCAACGGAATTACAATAGCGTTAAAAAAGACAGCGACTGCTGTAACGACGATAACTGATAAAAACAGCATTCAATGATTGAGAACAATCGCGGCGAGAGGAGTTAAGCCCCCAAATAAAGGAAGGCAGATTTTAAATGGTGGAAATTACTTTAATGGGCCAGGTGAGAATGGTCGTGTTGTACAAAAGACCGGAAAATATGCTAAAGATACGTGACCCACCTCTATACACAAACCCATATTTGATGGCTGACTTTTCAAGGCTGGCAAAAAGCTAGCAAACAGCTGTACCATCGGCCAGCTGAAAAAAATCGACCAACTTTTAAGGCCACTGGGTGAGCTACAACCCTTTTTTGCATAACTCTGGGGCTTTGAGGAAAGAGGGGGTGCGTACTGGCTGTCAATCAAACCAACTTCATGAACCACCCGCTCATGACTCGACAACACTCCAAAAAATATTATCCAAATATTTAAAACTTAAAATAAAAGGGTACAGAATTGTACTCATTCAAGAACAAAATATTCTTAATAAAAATAAGAATTGTAAAAACTGTTTCTCCTTATTAACAACAATATATTAATTTAAATTAAAAAAAAGTAGCTGAAATAGTAATTTATCAATGTGTATGAACGAAATATTCTTTATTGCACGGCTTTTCAAGAATGTATTACTCTTAAACATTTTTAAAAAAGGTGTCTGCTTTACTAAATGGAAATAACTTATTTAATGATCTATTTTAGAAATCTTTGTCCCTCTAGCTTCAAAAAATATGAATAAAAGGTGAATCTGTTGCAATATATAAGAGCCCCGATTTTTTAGAAGTGTAGGGCCCTCCCCCCTAAACGGTCAACGTTCTCCCGCTTACGTCACACAGAAGAAAGAAGGCAACTGAAAACGGAAACCTCATCCAAAACCGAAACTTGAATGCTTCGAATCGGTGTTGCCTCACTTTATGCCAAATTATATGAGCTACAAATGGGGTACATAAGGCGGGCAGGAAGCCCGGGACCTAGCCGGGTTCTGATACACCATACTATATAGTTGATGTGTCAGATGGTGGATATATATGGCATATAGAAGAGTGGTTGCTTTGTTGCTTGGTTGCGTTTCAAATGCTCAGCCAGGTGAGACGATTTTTTTTGCTGTCTCCATCTCCCTTTTTTTTGTTTTTCTTGTTGTCTGGGCCGCCAACTCAGGTGTGACAAATAATTATACATAGCTGTCTGTATACAGGTATAAGCGCACACATTCAGTCATTTTTAAAGAAGCGTCAGCGGCAAAAGTTCATTAAAAGGCGCACAATTTCCACTGGTAAAAAGAGCAAACGAGTTGTAGTAACAGCCCCGGCGAGCCCAACACAAAACACTTTTCAGTTCTAAGTGAGTTGGGTTCCGATGCTTTCTGGAGTTGTCAACCTTTGCCGACACTTTTCTGACTCATTAATCCCGCCGAGGTTGAGGCGAACATTTTTCAATTAGAAAAAAGAAGGAGCACTCCAATTGAGCTGCTTTTCATGATGCCTGCAGTTCCGATTAGATTGTCGGACATCAGACCGAAGGCCAAATAGCGGAAAATGCTGGAAAAACTGGCCCGCCAGTCGCCAGCGGGGAGCTGTGAAAATTGAGACTGACCACGGTCCATGGTAGATTTTCTATTTTCCACGTGTATGTTCTGGCCCCTCAGCCAATTGTGCAACAATTTGCGGCACTTACGCCGCAGGGAGGCCAAGAGTGTGTGAGTGTCTTTGGGCCGAGGAATTCGGTTTTTCGAATTCTGTATTTGCTAGCCCTGAGTTTTGGGTTGGCGGGATTGAGAGAATGGTGGCCGGGTGCCAGGCTCCCACTGAGGTCCAATCAAGTTAAGCGGTTTACCTTGGAGATCAAAGAGCGTCAGGGATAATGGCTTAGCCAGCTGGGTGAGAAAAAATATATTCCAGGCCAGTTGAATATAAATAGTTCTCTTAATAATTATTCTCTATAAGCCCTGGAAAACTGCAATGTTCCTTTACTAATTTATGAGCTCATTAGCAGCATTGGTAAGATATGGTCAGCATTATTGTAATGCAAAATCCATCATCATGATTAACGCTGTCACTGGCCGAAGCTCTAAATTAAGTTGGCTTAGCTCAGTCGCCGTGCGGTTTTCCAACTTTCATCTATCCATCAATCTGCATCGGAACACTTATCTATTTGCGTAATTTATGACTTCCTGCACATTTGCATTCGAGATTAAGCCATCAAAAGAGCAAAAGCCGCACGGCTTCCTATAATTACAACACACTCAAGGCAAATGAATATCCAATTGTTTTGATGAATCTCAAAATGTGCTTCAATTAATTGATTGCCCTGGGACTTTACATGCATAATAATATTTTATGACTTAGGAGATCACTGCCACTAAGCAACCAAGCTGAGTAAGTGCCTGAATTTGTGATCAATTTTATGCCATATTCGTGGAGTACTCACCTTGGCAAATAAAATGTATTGCTCGGAGCTTCGATAGCAGCTCAATTAGAGTCTGCAAAGAAAGAGATAAAGACAGGTTGTTATAGTTAATTATGAATAGTTCATTGATATAAATGCAGACAATACAAATAATATCCTATTGAACATTTTCTTGGAATTTTAAGTTTCATTAATTTTGTAAATATTGTTTCTGAGCTGTAATAAATTCGGCAATTCTGAAACTATCTTCCATGAAATCATCCCCTCTTCAACCTTTCGCCTTTGAAGTATACTCCAAATTCTGGCTCCATTTTCCCCATCCATCACCATTTCCATTTGCTTTTACCAAACACCTCTCCCCCTCTGATTTCTGCAATCCGGGCTCCCCTTTGCCTTTTAGTTTTATTGCATTGCAATTGCAAAATGCTCTCGCCAGGAGTTCAATTCAATTTATCTTTGATTTTCACGGCACTACGCGAGAATCCACTCCATTTCGCTGCCACCACACCTGTGTGTGTCGGTTTGATTAATTTTGTATATTTTTTGAGCTGGCAGGGAGCGTCTGAAACGTGCAGCATCTTTGGCTCGCCATTTAATTGCCCGCCTTTTGCAGTTCCCTGGACTAATTGCAGTTTTTGCCCCCCGTTTACCTAGTACTAGATATCCATTGTCCATTGTCCAAACCCTTTTTAGTAAATTACATTTGCAATTAGCGACCACCGAAATCAATTTGCGTTGCCCTCCCATTTGGCGCTTGTAAATTTCGTTTTGCTCCTCGTAAATTCCTTCCTTTGGCGGCGGGCAACTGCATTTATGCAACATGCCCCGAGAATGCGGCAGGAAAGTGCAGCTGACAAAGGATATCCAGCGACTGAAATTGGTCGCAAAAAGCGGCCAGAGCTACAAACCAGCCTGGGAACAACAGGGCCAGCAGCTAACAGCCAAAAAATACATACACTCGGCTACCAAACTAATTTTATTACAGGCACCACAGCCAAAGGGCCCCCACAGGAGTGTCCTTGTCCCCCTGTCCTAGTCCTTTTGCCATGTGAAAACAATGTCATTTTTACACTTGGTCATTTTGGACCCAGGGCTACTTCGCCCCCCTCCTATTTGCCCGGCTTGGTGTTTTTTTGGTACTCGGCTCTCGGTGGAAATTTAGCATATGTTGCTTAAATGTTTAATGAAATCCGCCGTAGAGTGCCAAACACAGAGTTGCATTTTAAAGCTGCCCCAAAACCACCGCCCTTCCACCATATTTTACTTTTATTTTTTGTTATTCCCGGCTTCCCTGGCCAGTGGAGGCTCAATTTTCTAAGCCAATTTTGTCGCACATCGCTGCCGACCAACAAGTAAACAAAGGCCACACAGCCCGGGCACTAAAAATCGAGTGGTAGAGTGGGGAAACGGGGAAAAGGGGAAGAGGGGGCTTTCCAGGACATCGTAGAGCCCGCTGCACAGCCAGTGCATGCAAAGTGAATCTAATAGAATAGTCAAAAGTTGCTGGCAAAGTGCTGCGAGCCGAGAGGCCCGTCAATGGCAATAGATTGTTATGGTTACAGTGCGGCGAGCTGTGTTCCTGGGCAGGCGGCTAAAAGATAATCCCAAAGTGCCTGTCGGATAAGGTGTGGGAATTTTTGTGCGGGCTATAAAGCAGATGCCTCGAATCGGAGCAACTTTGGCCATTGTTGGTTCTGGATTTTTGGGGGGAGCTTTGCTTTTGTCTAAGATGGACTTTTTCCAGCTTGAAATGGAGATATATCATAACGAATTTTTAAGGTATAATATTCAAAGATTGGCCCACAGAAATCTTCTTAACATTGCACTCGATGATATAAAGTGGGTCCTTATAATCCTTATATGGGACATTATCTGACAATCAATGGATTATGAAGTAAAACTTTAATTACAAAAAATTATTGAATTCTGTTTTAGAAGGTATGAATACCTTTTATAACAATTTATTTTAACAAAAGTTTAAATTCGATGTCTTTAACTTTGCATTCGATGATATAAAGTGGCTCCTTTTAATCCTTAATCAGCCAATTGAAGGATTATGATATAAAACTTCAACTTTAAAAGTGGGAATACTTTTCTTAACTTCTATCTCTACATCACTATCTTGCTCTTAGAATTTTCTCCAGCAACTTCTAATCGGAATTGAATTTTTTTCTTCCGCCCACTCTTCTTCAATTTAAAGGCCTTAAACAGTTCTTGGAGGATTTTCATTGGGCCATAATTTGACGTCCAAGTGGATGTCTGTGAGTCTGGAGAGTCAAAACAAACTCGGCGAGCTGGAGAGGAAAACTCAACGGTTTTTCTTCACTTTTTTTCGGTGCTCAGTTCAAAGCCAGCAATCGACAGGCTGTCAATTAAAATGGAAATGTTTAAGTTTCGTTTGGCAATAAAAAGGCGGCCCGGGCTCTTGGCCCAGTCCCGAGGAAGTTAGGATGTGCTTGGCTGAGCTCTCGGTACTCGGTTCTGGGCTTGGTATGGATTGGGAATGGTTTAGTTGAGCCGGCTGGTTGGCTCATTCATCCAGAAAGAAAGGCAGGTTCTTCCTGCTGCCGCTCCTTCGCTTTGCCGCTGTATCCCATTTGAACTTTGACCCAATTTGCAGCTCCTGGATTGCCTTAGAACTCCTCGTCCTTTTTGGGAGGCGAGCTCCTTGTGCCTGCTCGCTGATTGCACGTGGCACACTCACTCTCGCACAGCGAGATATGGCACAGAGTGTGCTACAAATTGAAGTCTTCAGCAACGAGTCACGAAATCTAGAGTAGTAGTCTCTAGCACTGAATATGTGGAACATACGTATAGCGCACGGAGCGCTGTGGCACGTTGCACGTGCATTATATTTTCCTATTTCGTATTTCACATTTCGTTTTCCCTTTGCTGCTGCTGAAAGGAAATTGTGTGATGTGCCTAGTTCTGCATCTAGCCTACACCCTATGGTGAATACACTGGCAAAAACGGGATAGAATAAAGTATATTTTATCATTATAATAACATTTATAAAATATCAAGAAAATCAAAAATGAAATATAGACCTTTCTCCTAAGCAGTAGAATTTTTTCTCAGCTTACTTGGACAGCTTGGGGACTTGGAACTACCCACTCGACACTTCTCACTGTGTATTCACACTGCTAATAGCCGGCAGCTTGTTTAAGCTAGCTTTCCTCCTTTTTCGCAGACAGACAGCAGGAGCGAAAGGGGCGGAGAATCGCAAAGTGCGGAGACTTGTCCCTGCTGCAGAGTCGATTTTTATATGCAACTCTATAACAATTCCACAGACGTAGACGGTTACGTGCAATTTCGCCTGGGAGCAGACTTCTCGTCGGCACTGTGTGTAAGCCCCGGTTTAAATACAAAGATCTCGGCTTTTCACAGGCAGAAGGGGTTAAGTGCGGTGGAAAATGGTGGAAAAACCGGGGAAGGCGGAGGAGGGAGGGGGAACACCTTTCGCCTCCTTTTGCATTTCGTTTACTTTTATGAAAATGCCTTCCATGTGTTCGGGGCGAGTATTTTTAAGGATTGCGCCAATGTGTAATGAACTGCACGGCAAACTGGAGTGCTCAGTCTGTGTGCACTTTCCTCTGAATTTTCCGATTCCCCAGTCTCACTGCCTGAATTTCCCACTGCCTTAGTCTCGGTTCCGCAGTTTTCCTCAGTTTCAGTTTCCTGCCGGCGTCCAGTTTCAGTCCAGCTCTGGTTTATTTGAGTGTGCTTCGAGAGCTTCGTCATTCTTGAAAACTAATTTTATTTACAGGTGGAGCGTTGCTTTTTACTTCCCTACCACCCCCTCCTCCCCTTTAAGCCCCCCTTCAAGCCCCTTTTAAACCCCCTTTTGTGCCCACTTCCCTCCCCTTTTGCCCTCGGACAGGCACTCGATTTATATTGAATAAATGCAAAAGGCGTGTTAATTGACAGACCATGAAGAAGGAAAAATATTTTTGCACTTTTATCGCCCCCCCTCGGCCTGCTGTTCGCCCCCGTTCCTGGCAGCCAAAAACAAGAACAACAACAATGGACGGAGAGGAAAAGTAGTCGAAGCTTTCAAGCTGCCTTCGTGCTGAACTGCAAAATGACCAGCTAAATGAATGGGGTAAAAATAAAGTGGCAGAAAGGTGCACGGGGGAGGCGGCATACAAAGCAGTTTGCATGAAATCCAGGAGGACTTCAGTCGATTCAAGGAGGTATAAGGAAGTAATTGATGTTAATAATGCCAGTGTTTCGAGTACGGCCTTTCCAAAGGATAATAATCGGATGGATGATGGCTTTTATACTCAAGATATAGCTTATTGAAAGGTCAATTTGGGAAATTTATTTTTATTTTGTATTACTATATATTATATTAGTATTATTAAATCTTAGAGACATTTTAACAGAAAGACTCTTATTTTTACTGAATTTCTTAGAGATAATTATCAGATGGTCAAGGGTTTTTACACGCAATATTTCTTTTATTCAACGGTTTATTTTTGAAAATTATTCTTTACTTATAATATGCAATATTTAAATGGTTTTTAAATGATTTTATATTTTAGAGACACTTTTTTAAGCGTAAAGACTATCTTTTTTATTTATTTCAATAAAGACAACGTTTTAGATGATTCTAAAAGATACCATCAGAGTATCCCATCTTCGTATACCTATGGATCGTATTACCTTACTAGAAAAGTTCTTCAAGTTGGGAATAATGTGCAAGTTTTGGTAAGTACCGTTGAGTCGTTTTCGGCACATTGAGTGCTGGCTGAATGAAAATGATGCAAGGCAATTATGGTAATTTGTTGCTGCTTCTACTTAGCCTGTTCTCTTATTTTATTTGGTTTTTATTATTAATAGCCGACTAAAAAAAGAGCAGGATGGCGCCTATAAATCTGGCAGCCAGTGGCGTATATTTTATGACGCTTGGCTGGCTGCGTCTTGCCTGCGTTCGCCCCTTTAACGCCCCCATTTTCCCACTTTTCCCAGCTTTTCTCCAGCGCCCGCTGGTCATTTTAAGTTGCGTGCGGCACTAAATCGTTCATATTTATCTATAATAAAGGCAATTTTGAGCCATTCCCCATGGCAGGCACCAGCCGAAGAGCCCCGTGCCACCGCCTCCACAACCTCCGCTTTCCTTAGCCAGAGGTACTGGCAGAAAAATCGATTAAACAAATCGAGTAAAGTGTTGCCAGTGCCTGCCAGGCACGCCATAGAGCAGTATATGGCACATGGACATAACTACTTTGGTACACGGAAAAAAACAATATTTTAAATATACTTAATAACAATAGAAATCTTGATATATGGTACATAATATTTTTTAAATTTTACAAACACTTTAAAAAGTAAAAACGATTAATTTTCAATTAAAACATAATAACAATACTACATCCATTTAAAAATATTTAAAATTCATTGTCAGATCCATCTCTTTAAAACAATAAATTTGGAAACTTATTTCATGGTTTGTATTACATAAATTAAATAAATATATCATATATAAATTTTATGAATCATCAAAAATATGTCTTTTATTCATTTCGAATTAATACATATCTATGTAATTTAAGAAGAACTTTTTTGCCTGTGTACATATAGGGCTTGTAGGTGGGGACGGTTGGTCTATAATTATATGCCTGGCCCCCATTTCGCCGCCTCTGTTTGTTGGGGCCAACATGCGTTGCCTTGGCTACGCGTCGTCAATAAGCCAGGCTCACACACTCGCACACACTTGTGGTAAGGACACAAACTTGCCCTCACGCACACACTGGCTCACTCACACACTCGCAGACAGGACACTGAGCATGAAATGCAAATAATATTTATTTATTTTCTCTGTCCACTTTGGCTTGGGGGAATAATTTAATACTGCATATGAAGCGTCACTTGTTTGTAATTGAGTTCACTATCGCTGGTTATCATTAATTATATACTGTGCTCGCAGTAACCTTTAACCTTTATAATTGTTCAGCCATAAAGCTCATTGTTTGGTCCTTCTGTTTGCAGTTCAAAGCTTTTACTTTACTTTCTTCGTGGGTTTTCTTGCTTTTTTCTTCTTTCTCACCTCGCGTGTCCTCGCGGCGAGTCCTTGCGCAATTTGATCGCAAATATCAGGCAAAACCTTTGGGTGTAACTTTTGATTTTGTAGATCTTTTGACCCAGCGACATCGTCCCACTGCGATCTTATGTCACCATATTCGAGTGCTCGCCACCCCCTGCTCTCTCAGTTCATTATCGGTATTTTGGTACTTATTTGCTCGGTACAGGGGTAAGTTTCTCGGTATTCGTACTGGTTAGCTGCTGTTGCGACTGCTGCCATTTGCCACTGAGTCCAACTGCCAACTGGCGTGCCAGGACAATGCGTGTTTTGTTTTGGCCTCCCCCAGTTCGCGCTAGTATCCTAGCAATACGTTGGAGCTTTCGCATTCCTTTTGCGTGCCAGAGGTCCTTGGCTCGATAGGCTAAGCTGGCTAAGCCGCAGGGCTAGCACATCCACAGCCCCAGCAAGGTGTATACACCTCCTGCTGAAAGGACTTCGTGGCTAGCCCTCGTTCTTAGCAGAGAGAGAGAGAGAAAGAGAGAATGCGAGAGAGTACAGTACTGCACAGAGAGACATATTCATGTAAAAAGTTCTTGAATTGAGAGCATTCGTTTCTAAAACATGTAAATATATTTTGATCTTAATGTTCTTAATTTCAGAAAAAAATGGCGAGAAGAGAAAACATAAATAGGGTTAAGTGTACGGAACAAAGTTTAAGCTTTAAAAATGTTAAAAAAATATTTAATTATTATAAGTTTTTTTTAAAAACATTTCTAAAATATTTTTTTTCTCCGTGTAATAAACGCTTTTTCTGGTTGTTTGGGTAGTGCCAACAAGAAATCGTTAGGCCGTTGCCAGGGCAGCCACCACCCACATTACACCGACTCCTCTGGGAAATGGAGGCTTACTTAATTTGTATAAAAATATCCCACTTCTCCGGGCCTGAAGATTTCAATTAAAGCAGACGCTTCAAGTGCCCGCAATTGCGGTAATTAGAAGAGCAATCACAGTGACAGGACCTACGCATATCGATCTAATTGTGGGGCGGTGGTTGGGCTGGGTGGTTGGCTTAGTTTCGGTAAAGTGGTGGGTGGGATGGCTTCATTGTTTCAGTGGTTCAGTTGGTTCAGGTCAGACTATGCAAATTTACTTGGCATACATCGCTTTGTCCCTGTCTATGTCGCTTTCCCTTCCGGCCTTGCTGTTCGCCGCCCTCCACAGCCTGCTCCATCTCGTATAACCCCAATCATTTGGAGTCCCCCTCTTTTCTCCCGTGGCTGGCCATCGGTTGGCATAAATAACAAGAGAAACCTGTTAATCGGGCTAATTGCATAAATTATAATGGATAATGGGCACGCACACGGTGGCAGCAAGGACATTTCAGCCAGGATGGCACCAGAACACAAACGTTTTTACTTAAACCTAAAGAGGGGCTTTAAGTTCTATTACACTATCTATAAATTTTGTATTCTTGCCCATATCATTAAACATAGAAATTCATGAATATGATAATATGATACAATATGATACAAAAATATATTTTTAAAAAAGTTTTTTTTTAACAGCTCTGAACACGTTATCCTGTGATAACATTTCGCCGAGCACTTTTCTCTACCCTCTTCTGTAGGCCTTTCGCGATGTCAGCGGCAGACATCTCCAGCGGTGGGCCAACTTCAAAGTGAAAATCAATTTCTCTTTAAGCAATTTCCAATGGAATTGAATTTTCATTAGACAACAACACAGCAGGAAGAGCAGCGAAATGGGGGAGGCCTTGCCTGGTTGCCGGGAAACCGGCAACTGGCGATTGAATTTCCATAAATCCCGCGCCGCGACCCCTTAACCCGTTTGTGCCATTTACTGACACTTAAAGGCTCTCTGCGAAACTTTTGTTTCGGGGCGGAGTTTTGGCCATGAAAGGAAAATTGCTTGACAACGGCGGAGAAAGAGACAGGAGTTGGGGTCTTTGATTGACAACTGCGCCGCTTGTCATTTGCCAGGAACTGCTTTTGCTGCCACTGACAGTTTTTCGCCTATAATAAAAGCCAACTGCCTGCATAAATAAAATTTTGGAATTTGACAAACCGTGTGGGGGATTGGGGGGAGACTCCTGTGCGTCCGTTGCGGCCACAAGGATGCCACAAATAATTTTAATTATTTAGAAAACTCAACGGCAGATACAATTCTGAGCCAAGCAAGGACAACTATCCCCTGCGAGAGCCTTTGGCCGGACAAAATTGAGCAAAGCTAACCGAATTTATTTTATGCCATTCAAAACTTTCTCTCAGGACTCGACTCATCACAATAAATCAAATCAAAAGCTTTCCAGAGGACACAAAAGGGGACAGGATGAATGGGGGGCTGGGCGACCATTGTTCGGCTTGCCCTGTCTGCCACTCATCAATTTTTGAAAATTATTAAAAATTTAAATGGAATACCAAAATACTTGAAATGCACTCCACACAAAACCATGGAGAGCAAGGATATGGGACTATATCCGTCCTTCGCTGGATGAGTTGTTGTCGTTGCTGTTCTGTCGGCCATGTCAAACATTTTCCCAACCCCCTCGATGCGTATGAAACTTTAATATTAATTGTTCACCAAATGCGCCGGACAAAATATGTTCACATGCCATGTACACACGGCATATATGCACATCTAGAGGACTCTTCTTTTCGAGTGGTGTACCATTCAATAAATATATGTATATACATATGTTTACTGCCGCCGAGCGAGGGAATCTTTTTTATATGACTGACGTTTTAATGGGCCAAATGAAAAGCCTTTGACTGCTGCCACAGAGATTTTCCAGCAATAAAAAGCGGCTGCTCAAATAAAAATTGAAGAACAATTGTGGGCCACCAAGTCACCTCCTCGGCGATGTAAAGCTCTTTTAATGACTGCCACTTTATTGACTTTCTTGCCGCAGCAGGAAGCCGCCGAAGGAGCGGCAAGGGCAAGGACCCAAAGTGTCCGTCATTAGCCGGCAATCCGACCGAAAAAATCCATAATTATAATGCACCTTACATAACGCTTCATTAAGATAATGATAATGAATACGTGACCGCAAAGTGAGCGTTGGCGAGAGCGGGACAGAGCGGCACTTCCTGCTAGGTAATGGCACGCATGAGGATATGCCGGTATCCCTGTGTGTGTGAGTCTGTGTGTGTGCCTTTGTGGGATATGAACTGCTCGTGTGTGCGTGCGCTAGTGGACTCTGCATATCCTGCTCGTGTAAATGTAACCAGGCCCGAGGCCAGCCCACAAATGGCCAGTGGGCAAGTGGCATTAACCACTTACCGCCCCAAAGGCAGCGGTGCTGCGTGACAGAACTACACCGGGAGAAAGTGGGCAAGGAAACCAGGATAATTCGCATTTGTTACTATTTACTATAAACACTTCCAAAAAAATGGTAAGTAAATTATGTTGCGAGAGTAACTATTTCAAATTAAATATTTTAAATTAAATCAACAATTTGATGAATTTTTTTCTTCAAAAATCCTATACATCAAAATCACACTTCTAAAATCATAATTAAGTTTTCTCAGTGCTGCCAGAGCAGTCCAGCACATAGCAGTGGAGAGACAGAAAGTATAACATGCCAGTACCGGCCTCGTGCCGAGTTGTAAGTCCTTCGTCCTGCAGACGCGCGTCGCATAAAATGCGGTCGATAATTTACATAAAAAATAACAAACACAGACAACACACCGTAAATGAAATTGAAATAATATTTCATCAGGTAAAGGTCCGTGTGTGTACCCTGGAAAATGTCCTCAAGCGTCAAATGCCACGGGGCTATGTCTCGCTTTTTGGTTACCTCAACAGAGTAGATCCAAACAGGACCAATTCGAAAGTTTTAATGGAAAATTAAATAAAAAGCAAGAAGTAGTTGCATATTTTACCTGTTGAAGTACACTTTTTTTATTTTCCTTACCTATATTTATCTATCTATCGATTTGGAAACGAATTTCTTCCCTAGTTCGCATTTCCTTTTCGGTCAGCGCCATGAACGATGATGAAATACAACTCAATAATCGTTAAATGACAGGAAAAAAGGAAAAGATAATGGCGGCTAGGCGTAATTGGGCGCGGTGAGTACATACAAAAACATGGGGAAATTGAGTTTGTGGCTCGACTTTAAGTTATTCAGTCGTTGAACCCGAAAAGACAGTCATCAATAAAAATCTACGGGGAGGTTTGCCGAAAACGAGCCGGGTAGGTTGCTGGATTTTTGGGAAAAAGATGGCCAGCATAATTAATTCACTTGCATGATAATCAAAATATCATTTGATTAATGTTTTGCCAACTCTTGCGAACAGCAAAAACACAGCAAATATTGTTTTCATATTTTAAATTAGCCCAAAAGGGGTGGGCTGGGCTTTGAGGATGTGGGAAGCGGAGAAATGGGGTCCAAAACCCCTGCAAAATGAGTTTTATGTTAAGAGCTAATTTGGGTTAATGCCGTAAAATGTGGCGCAGTTAAACAAATGCCAAAAGAGTGTGGATGAGTGGGTTGTTCGGGGGGTTGGGGTGGTGTTTTTTGCGGAAACGGGGTGAAGAGCAAACTTTCATCTGGCTCTCGTGCTAAGGCAGCTTTTTAACATGCTCCTCAAAGTATGCTACATAAAATTGCACAATATGCGCATAAGCCACAGGAATTGCCAGCTAGTGTGAGTGAGTGTGTCTGTGTGTGGGTGGGTGTTCATTAGTGTGCGTCTGAGTGTGTCTGCAAGAACTGTAGCATACTTCTGTGCGTTTGCCTTGCCAAAAAGATTTCATTATGTATGGCCAAGTGTGTGCCTGTGTGCGCTCACGTGGGCGAGTGTGTGTGCTTCCCCCCTCCCCTCGCTCTTCCTTGCAGCTCCCCTTCATCTGATTTTCCTGCTGCTGCCGTGGCCGCCCGAGGCTTTCATTTTAAATTAGTCAAAATGTCAACTTGACACAGATTTTCGGGGCCCGGCAGCAATGAAGAGCGGTTTGCGGCTAAGACGCAAAATGAGGAAAAGTTGCCTTAAAGTCCGCATCTTTGAGTCTTCCAATTAACTTCTCGCTCATGAATCGCTCTCGGCGGCATTAAATGCACTTGTTTTGGGTCAGCACACACTAAATAAATGGGTTCTTGAAATCAAAAGTTGACTTGCTACTGACCTCTCCAAAGAAATGGTACCAAATTAAACTTGATAAACTTGTATATTTGAAGATCAACATTTTCAATGTAACTTAAAAAATATTTTACAATGAGGCTTTTGCTCAGAGATCTACACATTTTGAATATTTCTCCAAGGACTCTTGATTAGCAAAAGGAAAACTGTCTTTAAATGCCAAAGACAGTCGAAACAAAGTCCTGAAAAATTCCTGTTAGTTTTTGGCGAATTCTCTTGACTGCTTGAATGTTTAAAGCCCTCACTAAACGTTCACCTGGGCACGCTGATTCCACTTCAGTTTCTCAGACAAATATTGACAAAACATTTGCCTTGCTCCTGCAGATTCCCATTGCGACTTCCCTCGCTGCTCCTCCCCTTGCTTATCTTAAATTACAAATCAGTCAATATCAAATTGAATGCAAACAGAGACAGAAAGGCAGGGACTGCCGAAAGTCGGAGTAGAACTGCAGCTGGGGAGCAATTGGCATGCACTTGAGCTGGAAATCAGTTTCGAGTTTGGATTTTCTTGTCCTTTCCTGGCTGTCCTTTGAGTTTTCCCCGTGCTGCTGGAATTTGAATTTCCCTTTGCGTAAAAATGTGAGCAACTATTCAAGGGAAGCCTTTTAAATGGTATAAGGATTTAAGGGTTTGAGCCATCATCATTTGCATGTCTAGGGAATTAGTTCAATTTAAAACTGCTGGCGGAAACCTGACAGCTGCCAGTGTAATTACGAGTGGTCAACGCTGGCGGGCTTGCTAAGACATCTGTTCATATGTGATGGGCTCTAAACTTTCCCACTGACACATTAAAAATTAAGTTAAATGGGACAATTAACTGGGAATTTTCCCATATAGGGAGGGCCTGGGAAAGTCAGCAGAAGTTTGGGACCCAAAACAGCCACACCCCCCGGCCAGTAAGCTGCCAATCAGACGTCAAGCAGTCAGTCAGTCAATCAATTTTCCCATGTACATACTTATACAAAGACAACTTTTTGTTTATATACATATACTTATAGCTTTCCCGGGCTGTAATTTCATAAATATTTAATGCGTGCTTGGGCTCGTGCTTAAGTACATAAGATATGATACAAATACATATAGACAGGAGCAGCCGTAAGTGACAATTATCCTTGTCTCTGCCCTCTGCCCAGCCCCTCCCCTCGGGCGCATTTTCCTGGCCTGCAGCGGCTCGGGAAATTCACTCGGACTTTCCGAAGCCCGTCTTCTTGGCCAGGTTAACATTAAGTGTAATTTTTTGTTAGTGGCAAACATTTCATGAATTAAAAATGAGCACAGCTCGGAAAACGGGCAAATGAGGTTTGGGAAAAAAGTGCGTGGCGCCGTTGGCTATTAGTCATCTGAAGTCTTTCCTGCCGCCGAAAAAATGAAATGTTCTACTACGTCATTGTCACACGTCTACATAAGGCTGAAGGACACAAAGCCAGGGGGGTGGCGGTGGTCGAGGGGGCGTGTCATCTAATGTAATGAAGCGTGGAGAAAATGGTGGGTGTTCGGGGGGTCAAAGGTGGCTCGGCTTTTCCGCTTATTACCAAAGCGGCAGAAATTTCGTATGCCAGGCAAGTTTTTTTTGTTTTTATTTTTCTCCCCATTCGCATATGATATATTTGTATGACATTCGTGCGGTGCTAGGAGGTGGCTGAAAACGTAAGCTATTTAAATGATTGCTCTGGGCCGAGACACACACACACACGAGAAACGGCTCAGCCTAATTGCATTTGTTGTGTTCAAGTGAGTACGCTACATGAATTTTGATTAATTTATGGAGCCAGCGATTAAGCTGGATTGTCCACCTGTAGGTACAGGCACCAAACTGCCAAGCTCCCAAACTCCCAACCTCCCTCAACTCCCTTTCTGCAGCCCAGCTGATGACATCACCTGCTCGCCAATCGACTTGCGTGAGCCCTCAGAAATGCCATAAACCATGCACTCAAGTTTTGAGTTCAACAGAATGTCGACGACTTCGTGAATACCGCTTAGAATCTCCATATTCTCGATTTTACTACCCCGCCACTCTATTCTGCAAAAACTTTAACTAAGTAAAGCACAAAAAAACATAAAAAAAACGCTCACGCAACAAAACGAGAGAATCTGCACAAAAAGAAAAACAATTTGCATGAAATGTCGACACGACTACGTGGAAAATTACCTTCACCCACTTTGGTGGAAAGTTCCGCTGGCGCTACGTTGGCTAAAAAAGCCTTGCACTGGCTACTTTAACTTTGGCCAAAAGGAAAACAGCAAGATTACTTTAAATCGGGTATTTTTGTTGGCAAGAGCATAAAAAGTTAGCTATTGAAGTAATAGAACTTTTGCGGAAAAATCTATGAACCAAGAAAATCAGCTATAAATCATGGACTTTAGGTATTGTCAAGGGTGTCTAAAAGTATGCAATAAAATATATTTTCGCACTCGAAATATTTTGTTGCATACTTTTTTTGACCTTTTAAGTGGTTTCAATACTGCCGCGTTTATCTTGTCATTCTTGATCCTTAAACCACACCAACTGTGCCATCAACGGCTTACTCCTTTTATTTACACCTCCTTTCATAAAAGCCAACTTTAAGGAACCTATTTATTACATAGTTGACTGAGTAGTAGCTTAGTGTAATTATGATATCCAAGGCTGCTTGGAGAGTTTCCTTTCATTTTCCTGGCTCTTCTTTGTTGCCGCTGCCGTCCAGCATTTCCCGAAGCTCATTTTTGCACTCATTAGGGGATGGCAGCGCCAGCCACTGGCCAACAGAAATGGCCAAGACCGAAAGTGCGGGGAAAATGGCGCGGAAAAAGGCGAAAAGCCAGCAGATGCTGCTGGCCGCTGGCTGATGGAGAGAGCGCTCTGGATGCTGGAGATGAATTTTTGATGCCCCAAAGTGAGGCAGCTGCTGCGAGAGCGGCCTTAAAGTGGCCAACGCTCTAATGGCCAAAAGGTGAGCCAACTGCGGGCCAGCTGGAGAATTTTTTAATCGCTTCGTTATACCGCCGTGGGGCGCAATTCTTGCAAGGCCAAAAACAAACGATTGCCGGCCGCGGTAATTGAAAATTAAATTTAATTTTATGGCCAAAGTTAAACATTTGCTCAGTGGCGCAAGCACGCATACGCACTCCTTTCTCGCCCGTCGTCATCGTAGGTGTCCTGCTCTGTGTATCCTGGGTCCTTCCTCCCTTTGGCACCGTGTGAACCGGCACAATTGTTGCGGATTTTCGCAGGCGATAATCATAAAAATGAAAATTTTAATAGCGCGCGTGGCGACGACGACGAATTTTCCCCCTCCACCCATCCTGCGTGAGAGTTGGTTGATTTTTCTAGCTGTTTACCCGCACACTCGCACACATGGCCGCCTATTGATTTTGTTTGTGGCACGAGTGTGTGTGCTTGCGTATGTTTGTGGCATGCTCTTAGGGGCTGCAGCTACAAATTTCACTTCGACAGGCTCATTACGGTTTAGCGCAATTCCAGAGTCGGGCGGAACGCGAATCCCCTCCAGAGCCATTGGAGCATAAAATGTTGGGGCCGCCATCGGTTTTATTTTAGGCTGTTTTATGGATTACCTATGCGCCCAGGCTTTAACCGAAAAGTTTATGATTGCTTTTAGGATGGGGCAGTGGGTTGAGGAATACTTCTGGAGCACTCCAAAACTTCTTCTCGGAAATGGAATTTTCAATCAAAAGATCCATGGTGGACTAACCAAAAATGTCTGTGTCTTAGAACAAGTATTAAATTTAAGTCTAACTATTTTAGAATATCCTTGCAATTTGAAATATTTTTTAAAGGGGTTAGCTATGGGAAAACTGAAGCAACGTTTCAGTAATTGAATCGTAAAAAGTTCTTCTTCCTAAATATCTAATAGTTCAATTATGAGTACCCAAACTATCTTTTGGTGAGACTTTATTTTTATAACAAGTGTTATTAACACTTACCTATTGTTGTTTTGTTTTCTACTTCGTTTTCTGGAATCAAATTAAGTCTTCTCGTCATATGAAATTGGTCCGCTTGATAAAGTAAGTAACTTTTCTTCGCAGCTGTCCTAAACATGCAGTCTATTTAATTGATAATTTTTCTAGACGCGATGATTTTTCACTTTTGCTATTTACTTTGTTGAGGCTTCCTCAAAGATATGTGGCGATATTGGTGTATATATCCTTTCCTAGTAGTTAGTTGACAACTAATGTAAAATTTCTAACAAAAATTGCTTTTACGAGAGCATATAATTTTGTAAATTTTATATTTTAGATTTATTCTACGCATTTACTCTTTGCAAGAGCTTTGATATGTATGCGATAATTTGCACGATTTCTTTAGACTAGTTCATTTGGTTTTGTTTTATTTTTTGGATAAGATAAAATTGCTTGATTAAGGGTTCAGCAAGCTTTTTAGGCGTATTACATGATATGTTTACGTTTTCTTTGGTAAAATATCTTATGGTTTACATTTCTTTCTTAATCCTTTTTCGTTTTATTTGTATATCCTTTTTGTGATGCCTTTAAAGCGCCTTTACATGATATGTATGGTTTGTTTTACTAATATAATATCTTTATTTTTGGTAATTAATGGAATTAATTGGCTGTTTTTCTCAGCTTATATTTATTTATTTGTAATTTTCTCGAAAGCCTTATTATATGATATGTGTTGATATGAGTCCTTCTTTTTTATTTAAATTACATTTCCTAAATTTATTTATTTTAGTTAATTGCGCATAAACATTTATTATTTTTCAGCTTTCTTTGTGGAACCTAAGTTTTGTTTATAAGTTTTCCGTCCACTTTGCGCTACAATATAGCATAGGTGTCTCTTTGACTTTCTCTCCGGCTTTCTCTTCCGGCGGCGCTCTCTCTCTCGCAGTAATGCCTGCTTTCTCTTACGCCTTGAGCCCCCTTTCTCCAACTCCGCGACCTTCTCCGCACTTTCTTCCCCTCGTTCTCCGCCTCCGCGCTCCTTCTCCACCCCCTTTTCTCTTTGCTTTTACAGGCGGCAACGGCAGCGGCAAGTTCTCTATGTATTCCTTTTTTTCAGCTGGCCGTTGTATTTTAGTAACTTTTTCCGATTCCTCTTTGGGCCCGCATTCGCTTTCACCGAGAAAAAAACCGTAGGCGCACAAACAACAACAAATCGAACTGCTCGTAATTATTTATTTAAGTCAATTAAGTTTTCATGTCGAGGAATTTGTGGAATTTTCGCTGATTATTGCTGGCGGAGATTGGTTAATCCGTTTATCCAGGAAGATATATCTGCGTATATCTCCTCGGCCGCTGCCGTTGGGCGCCCACACCCGCAAAAATAGCAAAGCAATGGAAATTATACAATCACTGGCAGGCCCTTTTCGAAACAATGGATTTTTTGGTGGCACTCGCGTTCGCAGTATTTCTCGATTTGGCCTATCGGAACTATTCTGGCTTCGCCGTGCGGAATGCAGCGTTTTATTAATTGCACAATGTCCTTTCTGAGGGGTCTTTCACTTGATATATATATGTTATAATCTCTGGCCTGTGTTCGCTGCGTGTGGCTGAGTCGGAGTGTTTTCGTTTACTCAGGAGCCAGCGCAGGATGCGTGCGATGCCAGGCCATGAATTTTTCATCATCGGGCATCCTTATTAGAGATTTTCGCCCCATCTCGTCGAGATTGCCGTGCGCAGAGCATCCAAAAAGCATCCAAAAGAGAGCCGAGAGCCAAGAGCCGAGTCGAGAGAGAGCGCCCACGGATATCCTTGCGAGAGTGCCCACACACATTTGTTGTTAAGGGCTGATTGTGGGTGGTGCATATCCATAAAACGAATCCCCCGCCCTGCTCACAAGTAACACCCAATTTTCCTCGCCACTTGCATTTCCTTCAAGGCCCATCATAATCTCATTCAGGTATTTTTCCTACATTTTTTCCGTACTTTTCGGGGGTTGTTCTCGGTTATCATGTGTGTTTTTGGGGGTCCGTGTGATACGGAAAGGGCGGCTTTTTGGGGGTGGCTTGGGCTTCATCTGTTTGTTTTGCGCTCTCCTCGTGCACACAGCTTTTCCGTTGTCATGTCACTTTGACATTTCCGCAAAGGGAGCTGAAGACCGTGGAAGAATGAAAGTTTATTTAAGCTGCGCTGGTTTTAAAAATAAAATATCCTTTTGAAGGCTTGCTGAAACGGCTAAGCACAGGGACTTCCGGTTGTGGTGTTGGCTATAAACAACATTTTGGCGGACGGTTGTTGTCTTGACTTCGCCATGTAGATAGCGAATTCGCCTTGCAAATGTGTCTGTAGACCAGGCGAATTTAAAGGTGGCTGGGCGAATTCGATGGTGGCGGGAAAAAGCGGAACTAGCCGTAGCAGAGACTCGAACCTTGATGTTTCGCATTTCTCCCGCATGCGGCGCCACTTATTTCCTATTTTCACCACTATGTTTTTTTCTTTGTCTGGCAACACTCGTTTTATTCAAACAGATGAAGTGGCGCCTTTTTTCAAAAATTCAAATGAACAGTTGATAATGCTCACAACTTGTTCCCTTGTTAATAAGTGTTTTTACTGACTATAATGTGTTTAAAATTCCTTTTGTCCGATCCTTTAAATTTGTAAAAGCCTGAAAAAGAAGTCCCCACGCCTCCCAAAATTATCCAAAAGATGTTGTGATTTTTTTTAACAAATTCTTTATATTTGCTTGCATTTTTAATTTTTTTTGTTCTTTTTGTGTTTTTTTCTTTGTTTTTTTCTTTTATAAAACTTTGTTTTAAGTTGTTCTTTTGTTTGTTTGCTGTTTTCTGCGCTTTTTGTATATAAATAATAATACTTATGGCTAGTAATATAGTAAAAGTTTTTCGATTTCTCATCAATTTTGTCTTGCCGCCAAATGCTGGTAATTTTGTTAATTGATCTGGTGTCTGAGTTATCTTTTGAAAAATGTCCAACGGCCAGTGGTGGTTCGCTAAGACGCTGTTGTTACTGTTGTTGTTGTTGATCTTGTGTGGTGTTGAATCGAAAAACTGCAACAATTGCAACTAACAAAGCTAAAGTTACGCTAATATAGAGTTTTTGTTTTGCTTCCGTTTCAAACTTACTTGGCTAGGGTGTTCGCTGCTCTGCCTTAAGACTAACACTATTTACACTTACAAAAATTTGCTAATAGTTTTGCTTGCTCATTTGTCATAATCAATGTTCTGCCCCCACTTCAAATCTCTCACTTAGTTAGTTACGAATTTCTTTTACATAGATTGCAATTAATTTGTGTGTCCTCGATTGCTTGTGTGAAGAAGGGGAGAGAGGGGAAATGGGACCAAAGTAGGGGTAGGGGCATATATATTTCAGAATATATATCCATGCACGTTCACAACCTGAGCATAATTAGCATTTAAGATCCCCCCTTAAGAGCTCCCCCTCTCCCGTTTCGTCGATTCAATACTGCTTGGAATTGCTAGTGGGCGCCAGCAGGCGACGCGACCAGCACGTCGCCACCCGCTCCTCCGGCGTCGTCTTCGTCGTCTACAACTGATACTAACTGCCGACCATGATGTGGGCCGGCTGCTCCAGCTCGTTGTCGTGCAGGCGCGAGGCGGCCACCACCTGGCCACCCAGACCGCTCTTGAACAGATCCTCGGAGCTGAGCTTGCAGCTGGGCACCAGCTCGGTGAACTCCGAGCCCAGGCCGAACTCCATGTCCAGGAACCCGTACTCCCAGGTATTGGCGCCCGCCGACACATTCGAGCTAATGCTGCTCACATACGACGAGGTCAGCGAGTGGGTGGCCGAGGAGATGGTGGACAGGGTGGTGAACGTGGCGGTGGTGGAGGAGGAGCTGCTGCTGCTGCTGCTACCGCAGGAACTGCTGCTGTTCCCGCTGCTGGCCTGCACGGTGGTGAAGCTGCCGCTGAAGGCGAGTGTGGAGCCGGAGGACGAACTGGAACTGCTGGCCGCCACCACTGAAACCGGCACTGCCGTGGGCGTGGCCGCCGCCGGGAGTATGCTGAACAGATCGTTGTTGTTCAGCGGATCCAGCGCCGACTGCGAACTCAGGCTGAGCACCGAACTCCAGTTGATCGAGCGCGTGGAGTCGTCGTCCGCATAGCCGGAGTCGCTGGTATCGCAGTTGGTGCTACTCGCGGCAGGGGCAACTGGCGTGCTGCTGCCGCCACTGCTGCCCGCAGCATTCCCACTACTGCTGCTGCTCATCGCCGTTGAGGAACTGGTGTTGTTGCTGATGCTAATGCTGCTGCTGCTGGTGGCGGGGGAACTGCTGATGTTGCTGCTGTTGCTCAGGGTTGGTGTTGCTCCACCGCTGGCCGCGGCCGCTGCTGCTGTGGTGGTGGGGCAGGCGGGAAAGGGCGTGGCGCGACCCGACTGCGACTCCCGAAAGGGATAGTGGTCGTAGGGATGCAAACTACTGCTGCCGCTGGCCGTTGTCGCCGAGGAGTTGCTGCTGTTGCCGTTGCTACTGCTACTGGCAACACCTGCCGATGTATCACAGTTGCTGGGCTGCGTGCTGAAGCCACCCACTCCCACTCCCGCTCCCGCTGCCACGCCCCTGTAGGCGGGCTCCAGCCGCTCATGGTAGCCATGCGGCTGGGGAGGCTGCTGTTGTTGCTGTTGCTGCTGCTGCTGCTGCTGCTGCTGGGGCTGGAAACTCAATTGCTGGTAGTGATCCATGTTGGCCAAACGGGCGCAGTTCAGCACAGGGGCATAATCCATCTGCTGCTGCTGCTGCTGCTGCTGGGGATGAGGATGCAGTGGTGCTGGCGGGGATTGCTGTTGTTGCTGCTGCTGCTGCTGGTAGGCCGGGTGGTATTGCGCCGCTTGCGCCGCCGCCGCAGCTGCCGCCTGCTGGTGATGCTGCTGCGCCGCCTGGTGCAACTCCTTGGCCTCCGCCTCGATCTCGCGATCGATGCGCTTCAGCGTGTTGCAAATGAGCACGGAGCGGTAGAGCGACTGCTCGGACACCTGGCGGAAACGGGAGAGCTTGAACATGGAAAGGTTGCGTATCTTCAGCCGCGTGTCCTTGTAGCAGCTCCTGTTGGCACTGCACCAGCCACCGGGGCGTCCATCACAGCAGCGCTTGAGGGGCAGGCCATGCAGGGGCAGGCCGGCGAAGGGAACGACGGGCGCCGAGGAGGGTGGCGGACTAATGGGCGATCCTCCTGCGCTGCCGGATGCACCACTGCTGCAGCCCAGATCCAGATACGACTTGCCGTTCTCCGCACAGCGGATAGTCTGCTGCGGCGCCGCCGGCGGGGCATAGGCTCCTCCATTGCTGGCCTCGTAGAACTGCTGGCCTCCACCCACCGATGGATTCGACGGACTGCCGCCCGCCGTCGCCCACTGGGGTGGGGCGAAACCACGCGCCTGCTGCGGCGTGGGCGGAGATTGCGTCATGTGCTGCGGTCCTCCGGTTCGCGAGCAATTCTGCTGCGGGAATGGCTCCGAGTAGTAGTTGGGCTGTCTGCTGCCATAGCCGGGGGCATAGCTCCTCTGCTGCTGCGGATGCTGCTGTTGCTGTGCGAGTTGCTGCTGCTGTTGCTGGGGATGTGGTTGCTGCTGGGACAGTTGCTGCTGCTGCTGCTGCTGGTGGGGATGCGGCGCCAGCTGGTGCGGATGGGGGTGCGGCACAAAGGGATGGAAACGCATGGGACAGTAGGTGGGTATGATGCTCTCCTCCTCCTCGTAGTCGTCCTCAAAGTCATCATCATCGTCGTCCAGCTCATCGGCGCTGAGCAGAGTGGTGGCCAGCGTGGAGCGGGTGGCAATGCTGCCCCATGGATCACTGGGCACGGCCACGGCTTGCAGCTTGGAGATGCAGTCCACGGGCTCGGCGCTGGAGCCATTCGAAACGGACACCGCCGAGGGAGACGTCGCTCCATTGCCCGCTGCTGCTGCTGTTGTCCAGGGCTCACAGGGAACGGCCGAGGTGACCACCTCCAGCCGTGCGATACTGTCCTCCGGTATCGCCGCACTCGCCGTCGGCGGCAGCGGCACCTCCGCCTGACTCTTCAGCGCGGCGACGGCGGTAGTAACTTCATGACCATTGCTAATACTTGGCTCCGTTGGCTTCATCGCATCCATGGATGCCTCCAACACAATGTGGTTGTTGTTGGACTCCACAGCTGGCTCCGATGGCTGCTGTTGCTGCTGCTGCTGCTGCTGCTGCTGCTCCTCGAGCGATTCCAGGTAGTTGTTGTTGCTGATGGCCCACTTGTTGGCCTTGACGGGGGGCGGGGCACAGTTGCCCGTGTAGGTGGTGTTGGCATCCTTGCTGTCGAAGGTCAGCTCATGCTTCCGCTTGGTGGCGGCTGTTGCTTGAAGACCCATCGCGGAATTTACCTGCAAGGGGAGGAGAATGAAAAGGACATTTAGTGATTTGCCGCCAAAATGAAAAGCAAGTTACAAAGGAGTTGCAATAAGGAGCAGGATACAATATACTGAGAGAAAAAACTTGAATACAAAATATTTATAACTATGTTTTCTATTTATTGAGCCTACCAAGCTAATAAGCCTGCTCGATCTTCCAAATCACTTTATTCGTTATTCATAGAATGCGATTCGGGTTTTTCCCTCTGTGCATCATAAATTTCCGCACGGTTCGCACGAGCCAACAAAGGACACACAGCCAGCTAAAAACTTATCAAGAAAATGGAAGTCAGGCAGGGACTTGAACTCCCCCATTTCGCCCACTCCCAGCCAACCACCCACCCTCGTCCTTCCCTCCACCACTTCCACCCACTCGAGCCATGAAAATGAAATGGAAAATGCCAGGCAACAACAGCGGCCAAGCCAGCAGGCCAAGTCGAGGCTGTCTGTCCGTCCGTCCGTCAGTCACTCAGCCACCCTCCACCCCCCGGCCACCCACTCGCAGCCCCCACCCCAACACCACCCACTCCCCGCGCGCCTGCTGTGGCATTGCTCATCGACGTTGCTCGAAATCTTCTTAAAATAAAACGCACAGCGACGGAAGGAGAGGGCGGGACCCCGAGAATTGTGTGGGCTGCGACGATTGCCGTAGTCTTGGTCTTCCCATTCCGAATGCTCTTCCACTGCTGCCGCTTTCCCATCAACTTCCGCCACATTTGCTGTGGGACTCTGCTCGGTTCTTCTTCACTTTTCGAAACTATTTTTAAGTCTTTCGAGTGCTGCTCCAGCCATGATTTTGGATCAGCCCGGGAACGGCACAATGGCAGGGAAGAATTTCCCGGAAGGCTACTAAATTCACAATGAAAACATTGCAGAGTATTCAGAAATAAAAAGTTGCAAGGTTTAGGATATTTATTTATGGAAGTTTTTTAAGAACTGAACTGAGATGTGAATTTGTAATACATTATTTTTGGAAAATATTCCAAAATTCTAAGCAACGATTTAAGTTTCTAGGGTATTTTTGAACTTTTTATTAAAAATGGCTAGCCCAGTCCTGATAAAGATCTCTCAGCAAGATCAGAATTGAACTTAATTAAGCTTGATTTACCAAAAAAAACTGTCACCACCCTCTGGCCTAAGGGCACATCCATCGATCGCTGAACCTTGCTGGGGATTTTCCCATCTCCCCAGTCGCCGGATTTGCCCTTTTCAAGAGTTGCCACCCTTCCATCGCCGGCAAGGCACGACCCTCTGCCCAGGAACTCAGGGCCCTTCGCCGGAGCTACTTTCCCCATTGAGTGCCGAACATCTGTGCGTACGGCGGCCCAGGAACGGCCTTTGTCATATCCAAATATCCATATATTCGAATTTTCGTACATCCATAAGGGTTGCCATATGCTCGCATATTTGCCAGCGATGTTGCTGGTGATGTTGCTGCTGCTGCTGTTGCTGCTGTTGCAGTTGCCCTCAGCATTGGGGGAACATAATACGAGAACCCGAACCCGAGGGTGAGTTTTCGGTTCGTTTTCAGTTTTCAGTGCGCTGTGCGGTACTGTGTGTGCTGGGTGTTATCGTCATCGAGGTCGGTCGTCGTCGTCGTCGTCGTCGCTGAGTCGCATGTGTTTCGCATTTTTCTACCCCCGACCCCTGAATGCCCCGGCCCCGGCCCCGTCCCATGCCCCTGCCCCCGGCCCTCGCCCCGCATCCCTTGTTTGCCTGTCTGCCTCTGGGTTTGCCTTTGCCACTGCCGCATGTCTCATCATCATCGCATTTCATCCCTCGTTTCGTTCTCGTTCGCGTATGCAGCTGTATTTTCGGTGTTATTTTTGGTATAGGGGCTGGAGCGAGTCTAGACATGCTGGCCTGGCCCAGGCACAGGCGTCCGGACTCCGGATGATTCGCCCTTTTGGGAATGGAGCGGTCCGCCGAAGGCGGAAAACCAAGAAGTTCCCTCTTCTTGGAATTGCTTGCTTGGTTGCCTGGTTGCTCCATACCCAATGCCAGGCCGCAGCCTGTGCGACTGACTCATTCTTATCAACGTCGGCGTTGCTTTAAAGGCGAGGCGACGGCGGCGCTCACTCATTGCTCATTGTTCTGTTGACAACTGGTCGTATGTGTAATGCCTGCGAAGCTCGTTGCGCATACGCCGTGTGCGCTTGAAAGCTGCGCTAAAAAACCAATCAGCTAAAAGCTCTGCCCCCATACCCCAACCCAATCAAATCAAATCGCATCAGCTGAGCTTGGCAACGGGAAAAACCAAGCATCAGGCCAGAGAAAAAACAAAAATAAAAGAAAACTTTCTACGCTAATTTTCGTTCGAATGGAGAAATGCTGGCCATCATTATAAGCCGCAACAACAGCCACAATGCTGGCCATCATCTTGGGGACTGGCTCACGGGCTGACTATCTGACTTTCCGACGATGCTGCAGCTGATGATGATGATGATTTTCGAGCTGCGTTCGCTGGCAATGTTGCTGGAAGTTGAATTTTATTGCCACACCAACATCACTCAGGCAGCTTCAAGCGGCAACAGCGGCCAGGCACCGCAGCAACACACAAAAGCCAGTCCCCCGTCAAGCGTTCGTTGCTTTTTACCCACCAGCAACATCTACAACAGCAGCAACGGCAATGGCAGCAGCATTTTACGCTTCGCCAGCAACTCGTTTCAGCTGGCACTGGCAGCGGACTGAAAACAGAAAACTGAAGAGCAGGGGGGCATTGGCGGAGCGAGGGGCGTGGGTCTCCGGCTCCGACTCCGACTGGCTCCAAATTGACGGCCCGAGTCTAAAGCTTCGCACGCAGCGCCGCTGCAGTTGTTATTGCTGCTGCTGTAGCTGCAGTAACAACAGCAACACCAACAGCAACATCGTCGCTACCTTCAAATTCCACAATATTCAAGTTTCAGGTTATGAGCCAACCAGGCAGCCAAGCAGCCAGCCAGCAAGCCAGCCAGCCAGCCAGCGAACAGAAACCAACCCAACCTGAGAGCCGGAGCCAGTCATCGTCAGCAGCAACAGCAACAGCAACAGCAATACAGCAACTCGAAACGAAATGTTTGCCCGAAAGCCAGAGCCAAGAGCTAAGAGCCAGGGCCCGGGACAACGGCTAAGGCAGCGGCACAGTGGGCCCAAAGCAAAGTAAAATTGGCTTTTATAAAATGGTTACCTAAGCTTACTTTATATATAAAACAAAGATATTATAATAATAGGAAAAAAGCATCCCCTACTTTTGTTCAAGATCATGAAGTAAAATCGTTTCCATAAAAAAAAAATTTCCTAGTAAAACTAATTTACAAATTGAATAACAAACACAATTTTAAACTATTCAACTTAACTGTTTTCAAATTTGTTTAAGAAACTTTATATATTTAAATAAGAAGCATAAGAGTACTTTGTAATTTGAAACATAGGCAAGTACTTGGTGCTTTTGAGTCGCTGCTAAAAGTAGGTCCTATGTTCAAGTAATTAATGTATTTTGGTATAAAACCTAAAAAATTATCATTTTTATAACTAATATTCGTTGTAATATTAAATATATTTATATTTCTAAACCCCTTTCATGTAAGTTCAACATCCACACCCAAGATATTCCGCCATTAAACCCCATTACACTCCACTGTGCCCGCTCGAGAGTCGGTTTCCAAGCATTTAAGTCGGTCGCCGTGGCCGTTGTCGGTGTCGCTACCTCCGGTGCCTGGGCTCTGAAGCCCAGACTATGGCTCTGGCTATAACTCTGGGCTCTGAAACTCTGGCTCTGGCTCTGACTCGGGCGCGGGCTCGATCCACTCCGGTCTGGTCTTGGGGGCCCCACTTTGAATTCTTCGGCTGGGGCGCACAGCCCAACGTGCGATAGCAGCGAAACGAGCCGCCGAGCCATCAAGAAAAAAAAAAGAAATAACAAGTAGAAGCGAAAAAGCCGAGTTTCGGTTTTCGAGCTTGGGTTTGGGTTTTGGCTGGGGCTTAAGCCGCGATCTCCGCCAAAGCAATTTAAGTGTACGAGCCAAAGAGGAAGAAGAAACTTTGGAAACATGAAAAAGAGCGCGCGGCCCCAAGAAGAAGAAGACGACGACGATGAGGCATAATAAAAAAAATTACCAGCGAGCTGGAGTTCAACGGAGTCGAAGAAGCGGCAGCGGTCTTCTGCTCATCATAATAAAAATGAATTGAATTGAAGGCGATGGAGACGAAGTCCGACGAAGACGCACCACCCGCTCTGCCATTCTTCTGTCTTCCGTCGCGGGCTCTCTTGGCTTCGTTTCTTGGTTCCAGAGTCGGTGGATTGGCTTGGTTGGGGAGCTCAAGATGACGCCGATATGGTGGAGTTTCCCATGCTGGCTTAGTTATTTTTCCCTCCCTCATGGTGAAAACTTTGAGTGCAAACACCCACAACAATAACAGAGCGGGCGAGCTATTTGCTTATAGCGGCACATGACGATGTGGGAACGGAAAGATTTCCGAGCCCCAACCCGGCTTTCCCACCTCTGTTTAACTGGCATAAGTCGAGCTAGTTGGTATTCGTAATATTCGAGTTTTTAGAAAACTATGCTATAATATTTGTGATTTAATTGGAAAACAAATTTTAAAATGATGGGAATAAATTTGTAGATTTGATATTTTATAGATAGTTTTGAGAAAAACCTGACTGTCTTGATATGTTTTTTAAGCTTTGATATAAACCAAAACCATATATGTATCTTGTATCTTGTAATAAGCAAACACTTATAATCAGTTTGAATCTAGCGGAAATATGCTTTTCATATAAGACTAGTGTTACAAGCTCTTAAAAATGTGTTGTATTTATAAGTAAACTAAAGATAGTTATCTTTAGGACTATATTATGTTGATATAAACCAAAACCATGTGTATATCTTGTATCTTATGGTAAGCAAACATTTATAAACTGTTAGAATCTAGCGGGATTATGATGTTTATATAACACTAGTCTTACTAGTTCCTAAAAGATTTGTTGTATTTATAGGTAAACTAAGTAAGGATGAGTTAATCTCAAGACCCATATTATGAAGTAGAGTTTGGCCATGGATGGGCGGACTTTTCGGGGTGGGGTATGCTGGTATAATGGCATGTGGGTGGCTTGGCATGAGGCAGACCCTTTTGATGTGCGCATATTTTGCGTCGGCCATTTCATGTTGCCGCACCACGGAGTTCGCCGCACGACTGACAGACACAAAGCCCCCGATTGCGATTCCGCTTTCGATTCCGAGTTTCGAGTCCGAGTCCGAGTCCCCGTGTCGATGTGGGGCCGTCGATTGGCAGCAGAGAGGCAGGAAGCCACGGCGACGGCGGCGGCGTCGTCGACCAAATCAGCTGTTTTTGGCGAATTAGAGCAATTTTCAATGCGCGCCGCTTGCTGTTTCGGTTTTTCCTCCGCTTTTTTTTGCCTTTGCGGCTTTTTGCTGCGCTTCATGTCGAAGATTTATAAGCAGCGACGTCGACAGCGAAGTTGGCATCGCAATTGGTGACATTGAAAATTTGCAAGGCATCTCTCGCTCTTGCCACTTTGCGTACGTGTGTGCTCGGTGTGCTTTTGGCGAAATGGGGGAACAGCTGACAGCATACAACATACATTACCCACATGGCGGGGAAGGCCCCCTCTCGGTTAAGAATGGTGACTTTTGGTCAATGAACCACTCGCATCTCCTGCTGGATCTCAGCTGTTTACGCGATGTGCAGGGCACGGCATCTCGTGAAACGTGAGTCGAGACCCTCACAAATCCCAGTGCCAAGCAACCCATATCATCATCATCATCCATCCCATCCTCATCTTCATCCACTCGATCCATTGTAAGCCGCTCGCCCGAGCATTTCTACCTAAGGTCGGGAAGGACCGTAATCCCCGAAAAGGATGCAGCGCATTAGACACGCCAGTGGGTTCGGGCTCAATTTCGGTCCGTTTCTTTTTCTAGGATTGCAGCACAGCACTCACTTTCTACTACCTGACCAACCCAAGCGATCCATCAATATGACATTGCGACTGTCGAGACTCTAAGGACGAATTCGACTGTGATTGAACCTTTCGCAAGTGGCGGGGGTTACGAAATGGGAAGGTAATTGCCAGGAAATCAACCTGTTGGTGGATTGATGGCCCAGCTAATAAGAACTCGTCCGGGCAAGTCCTATATGATGGTGGGAACAGGCCAATGATGGAAAAGTTTATTCGAAAACGGAAAATATTATAGTTTCCTGTAGTAGCTTTTCTTTATTTTGATATGAAAATCGGAGATATTATGTATTTTATCTTTTATATTGTATCTGTATCTATACATATAAAATTTTATGATAGTTTTTAACCATCTTACACCTTTAAATAAGGAAACTTTCCTTAAAATATTCCATATAGTACGATCATATCGATCATATCATATGTATCTTGTTTCTGCCTTGCTACTTGTGAGATCGCCGATCCTACAGATACCATGGTACTATCTCCCTGCATAACCTTCGAGGTCTCCCTGCAGATGGGGATCGCCCTCAGATGGTTTCCCGGAACTATAGATGTTCCCAATTCACCTCGCCAACTGACAACCCACTGCCTGATAACTGATAACCGCTGATCATCGATCTGCATGCTAAATTTCAGCCGTGCGGCCGCTTATCAATCCGCAAACCAGCTGATAAGACAAGAGAACGAGAGCGGAGAGCGGACAGCGGAGACCGAAGAGAGTCGAGCTGAGCCAGGGCATTGCGTCAAGTGCGCTAATCGCTGGCTCCGAATCGAAACCAGGGCTACAGCCACCGACCGAGCCGGGCAACAACAATTGCCGTTAACAATTGTCGGAGCGACAGCACACTGCGCAAATTGCACGTCGCGCAGTGTACGGCGGGGCAGCAACAACAACAGCACGGCACAGCGGCTATCAAGGCGTACGTACGTACAAATGTACGTATGTACGTACGAACATTCACCAAGCCGCTTGGTAAACACAAAATTACAAAAAAAAAAGAGAAAAATACCATGGAAAAAACTGTCGGTATATATGTATGTATATGCCGAAATATACACACAGCCCCAACCAACAAAGACTCCACTCCACATCCCAGGCATACATATGTACATCCACATGTACATCCAATGTTGCTGACTCGACTCACCGCTTACATACAGACGCTCGCTCGTCTATATGTAGAGAGTGAGCGAGCGAGAGCGAGACAGCAGAGCCGAACGACCGACACACGAAGTACAGTCGCACAGTTAAAAATAAAGTGTGGGCCGCTGCAACGGGCAGGGAAGCAGAGAGGTGCGGTACAGGCAGGCAGGCAGCAGAGAAGAGAAGAGAAAAGAGCGTGCCGTGCGAGGGTAAAACAACAAAGCGAATGCTGGTAAATAATGATGATGGAACCAGTGTGCTGTGCGAGTGTATGTATTCCGTTCGGATGTGCCTCGGTGTGTGTATACTGCACAGTAAAATTTCATGTATTAAAATCGTTTGTTCGTGTATATGCATGTACACTGTACAGGGTAAGAGCTGCCATCGCTGTCTCTCTGCCCGCTGTTGTTGCTGCTTTTGCTGTGCTGTGGCGCTGTTGTTGCTGCTTTTGCTGTGCTGTGCTGTGCTGTTGATAGCGAGGGACGTAATATCGCAACTTTTGCCGTTCCAAAAGCACGGAGCCAAGCGAACGTTCGTCGTTCGTTCGAGTTTAATTTTGTAGTACGTAGCAGGAAAAAAAAGAAACGACGAAAAATAAATGATGGCGGCAACAACAACGACGACGACGGCAACGACGACTGACTTGGCAGTGTTGCGTTCCGATTTTTGTTGAAAACATTTTTGTTTCTTTTCCTTTTTTTGCGTTTCGAAAACACTCGAAGTGCTAAGGAAGAAGAAGCAGCGTTGGAGAATGAGAAGCAAGAAGAAGAAAAGGCTTGCGGCGACCGTTTTTCTAGTGCGTTTCGCTTAGAATGGCAAAAATCGCAAGGGGGCCGACGAATTCCACCCCAAAGCAAGAACCCATCATCATATTCACAACCCCCCACTTTGTAGTAGCGTGGTGAGTGGTGGCAAGTGGTAAGTACGGCCTCGCACGCTCGATTTAGCGAAGGTTGCGCTGCTTTGCTAGCGTGGTGGGATAACGGATGTTGGATATATTCGTCGGATGTCGGACAACGTCCGCAGCGTAGCGCGCGCAAATTCACGTAGTTTGAATCGGTTTCGGATTTGAACTCGCCAGCGCAGCGCCACAAAGCTAACGGATCGAACCAAGGTTGGCCCCTGGCATTTTCCTATGGCATATATTGCATGAGGCAATCGAAACGTGAAGAGTGCTTTGAAGTATCGCGCTCTGCTAAAGACTTTATAACGAATCGTGTGTTTGTTCATAAGGCTGTCATAGTTTTTAAGGGAATCACATTGTACTACATAATCTGACTAATAATAAAAGAAATTTATCCATAAAAAGATTGTCTTTTTATATAGTGATCTGTCTTCAAAAAATCAAATAGTTGATTTATTTGATGCTGATCATTAAAAATAAGTTAAGTTCTTTGAAATACTATGTGTTTCAAAACAAAGACTCTAATATCACTTAAGTGATCTGAAGCACGTACGAACAAAATCATGATTAAGCAATTCACATTGCCATTATTCCATCTCCAATCTCAGTTGATCTTCAACTTCAGGCCTTATCGCGGAACGCAATCTGCGTGTCCTTTATTTAACGGTTCCATGGCGAACGCTCTTTAAGGACTGCCTTGCCGCTTTAACCCATGTCCGCCCACGAGCGCCCAGCCGTGACTATGACGCCAACACCCGGCCACCCGTACTCCCGTATTCCGGCTCTACTTCGATACGGCCGCCCACACATACAGAGAACCCTCCTTCGGTGGCTGTCCCCCCTTATAACACCCTGAACTGTTTATAAAATAACCTTATTTCGCACACATACACACAGGTTTTCGATGTGCCAGTGTGTGTGTTGGTGTGTAAGCTCCATCAGCGCCCACGGGGTTGGGTGATTCTTCCTCTTTCGGAGCCACCCCCTCCCTGTGTTTTCCCGTCTCTCTTTGGCACTTTATGCCTGACATTATTATAATATTATATTCTTTATAATAATGGGTTGGCAGCACTGGCAGCCGAAAACCACCTACAGCCATATACCAGCCACCAAACCACCCTGTTCACCCCTCCCCTATCCTTCGCCTCATCTTAACCCCTCTCATCGAGTCGATTTGGCGACCCTGCGCAGTGAAGTCGAGCCGGCTTTTCTCTATCGTACGACCCTCCATACTCCGATATCCCCCTTATGAAAGCAACCCAGACCACCCACCACCCACCATCCGCTCGGAATACTCGCAGTGTTGGGTGTGGTGAGATATGCCGTGTGACGTATAAAAGCTAAAAACGTTGGCAAATATAATGAAATTGGGTGAAATGCCATGCCACCCACTGTACGTCCCGTTAACCCCCCAAGTTCTGGCATAATATAAAGCCTACCAAACAGGACGAGGAATACGCTGGGTTATGGGTGGATGTGGATGTGGACGTGGATGGTGGATTGATGGTGGTGGTGGTGCTGCGCTGCTGTCGGCGCTGGTGGTGGTGGTTTTGGGCCATCCACTAGCATGAAAACCACTTTTCCAATTGCACGTACACCACTACGTGGGCTGGGCGCCAGAGAAGGAGAGTGCGGAAGAGAGAAGGAGAGATGGAGTGCTTCCTACCACTCCACCATCACCTTCCCCTTTTTTTTTGCCGTGTGGGTGGGTGGGTTGATGGTGGGGCGGTTGTCAGAGAGAACAGCAATGAGAGAAATGAAAATGGAAGCGGGGATAGGACGGCAGGACGAAAGTGCACAGAGGAAAACCAAATCACAGGGGATTTTGAAAAAAAGCGTAGATATATTCCTACTCTATAAGAAGTACGTACGATGAACCAGCCTTATGATATCTATGCTATTTCTAATGAACTTTCCTCATACCCATAACTTCTCTCACATAAGACTTACTTATAAACACCTCAATATCATTTTAGGCGATAGCAACCTGCTCTTATTTTTCTGCCAGTGTTTTTGAGTGGGTGGTGAATTGGGGTGGACCCTGTTAGTAGTGAGCCATGAGGGCAGCTAGCCTTGCTCAGTCGCTGGCGCTGCTGCTGCTCTGCCCACGATAACTTTAATTTGGCTTAATGGAAATTTTCGTTGGCGCTCTCGTTGCGCTGTTATCCTCAAGCAACCTCACGGATGCTGCTCCTGTCTCGGCCACCCCGTAAACAGCCCCCCCAGCACCCTTCTTAGTTTCCCAACTGGCCAACGTCCAACGTCCTTCGTCCATGCTCCCTGGGTGCGCGTGTTAAGTAGGTGACGCAACCGCAAATTTGCGGCTGGCGATTTAATAATGCTAATGGTGTGCGTGTGCCAGTGCATTGGTAGTTGGCCAACTGCACGTGTAGTTGCCGCTGATGCTGTTGTTGTTGTTGTTGCTGCACTGGACCGTCTGTGAGTCACGTCATCATCACACGGCCGTCGTCATCGTCATCGTCGAACCATTTACGTCGTCGCCAGCCGGTAATTCCCCGAACCCATAGCCATAGCCATACAGCCCCATACTCATCCCCCCTCTGGGTGGTGCAAACAAGTGCAAGTGATGCGCATTCATTGATAAGATTTCGTGCCACAACTCGCCGCTGCCAGCTGTCTTTGTGTGTTGCCCGTGGATGTGTGGGCATACATTAAGCCGAGTCAAGTCAAGTCAAGACCGCGTGGCCATATAAGCTCTGCGCTCGGTGCGAGCCAATCTTTCAATCGGTCAACAGGGAACCCGGACCCCAAAGAGGCACACTGAGAGCTATATGGCCAACTGGCCAGGCTCTCTGTTGTGGCCAAAACAGCTGTTGACAACGGCGGAACTCGCAGTGTCATCAGCGATAAGCACAAGTTCTGGAATCGCTAATGCGATCTTTATACCTTCGAATCCCTTAACTAGCCAACTTGGGGTTTGTTGAACCCAGCGCGCCTACGATAGGCCCTCTTATCTTGGGCTCTGAACTTAACCCTCGGCCAATCGAAAGTCATTAGCGCGGGGGCTCGATTATATGGGGGCTAATACAGCAGAACTGGAATATTAATTGATTGGGGGGAGGGGAGTACCGATAGATATTAGAAATGTGCAAAGTATCTGTATCTAGTATCTCATCTATAAATAAGATGGATTTGAGTTACTATGGAAAATACTCTAGAAACTTTGAGGGTATATGGTCTTAGGGCTATTCCTTAAAAGAACTTGATCCATTCAAGCAACCATCCACCATTTCCTTGGCTTAACCTGGGATTCCTTACTCTTTCACCTGCGGGACGACACGAGTCGTGACTGGGACCCAAATTGCTCATGCGACGCGGTGCCAGCACTCGTCGACCCCTTCTCCAGCAGCAGTCTTTTGTTTACATTTTTAGAAGACTGGCACCACAACAAACGAAGGGAAAAAGAAATACCAACTCCTCCTGGGTCTTCCATTTCTTCTTTATTTGATTATACATTCTTCATTGAGCAATTTGCGTTTTCGTGTTGCACTTGACCCAAGGAGTCGGCAACAAGTTAAGATGCGAGGGCAAATTAAGGGAGCCGGAACAGCCAAGGATAATGGCATTAATGGGGCACACACACACACACACATCTACACCCGTGCACCCTCCTGCGAAAGGAGGAGCGGAGCGAGAGGCTTAAGCCCCCTGAAGGCATTTATTTTATGGCTGCCCCAGACACCACTCACACACACACATGTGTGTGCGTATCCTTCGCTGGCTCGCACATACACATGCAAATACCAGAGCGGCTATGTGCTGTATGCAGGCAAAGCGTAACCAAAACCAAACCAACCAAGTCGCGATTTTCATTCATAAAATCGAAGAGCCAAAGAAAATGGGCAAACCAAGGAGGAGGCTGCTGCGCTGCCTCTGCCGCAGCCGCAGCCGCTGCCGCTGCCACTGCCAGTGCTACCAATAACTCAAAAGGCGCGCGCATTTCAGCGCACTTGTGTTAATGTATCTGAAAGTGAAATCAGCAAAGGCGGCCCATGTATCCGTGCCATGCCGGTCCGGCGCCAACTCCAAACTATTATATTTGCCAGGCCACGCGGCCAGTGGCTCTGCCTCTGCCGCTGCTGCTGCTGCAGTCGCAGTCGCTGCCAGCGGCTCTGCCTGCTCAATTAAGTGAATTAAGTCTCGTGCCGGAATTTGCACCACCCCAAAAACCCCAAACGAGCGGGCGAAACGAGGAGGAGGAACGAAAACAACAACAACGCTCACTCAGCGCAGCACATAACCATAAAGAACAATTAAAAAAGCAGAACAAGCAAGGAGCGAAGATAAGGCGCTGGCAGTCAAGGCTGCAACGAATGGCAAATGCCCTTTGGGCCTCGGCAAAAGGTAAACAATCGACGGTGCGGTTAAGGTGTGAGCTGCATTTATCAAAACGGAGCATTGTGCAATGGAGAAAGGTGCCAGGCCGGGGTTTCCCTCTCAATGATCACTTCCACTCGTAGCTGCAACTTCCTCAAGTCAAAGAGGCACTCGGGGAAAGAAAGGTCTTTTATAATCCCCGCTTGAGGGTTTGACATCTTATTTGGGGTTCTACTTGTGAGACACTATTGGTTCAAGATAAACGGTTTATACAAAAGATAGATTGAGTTCCATACTTATGAAGTGTCTTGCAAGGGAGTCAGTTCATATGTTCTCAATTTCTAATTTAAAGTAGGGAAATCTACAGTCCTAAACAGATTTATTTAATAATAATTTTATAGAGGCATAGACACAACTTCAACTGTATAAAAGATACTACTAACTTCATATTTTGAGTTCTTACAAGGGTTTGTATAAGATATATGAGAAGAAATATCAAATTGGAAGGGATCTCGAATACCTAACCTCAAAATCATATCAAGACTTAGAAAAACTTAACATACAAATCTTCTTTAAACAGAATTTTTTGATGTGCCTCCCCTATAAATATTAAATAAGATTAATAAAGTTTTAAGTATTTAAACCAACCTAACCTGAATGTTAAGACCTCGTATCTGAGAGATAGCCTAGTTCACAGTTTCTATTTCGGTTCCACCAACTGCCCGGCGAATTCCCCATGACCTAAACGCATTGTACAACTTTTCTTTACTGTCGAAAGAACTAAGAAATTAATACGAGCTGCTCCGCTGCCGCTGCCGCCAACGAAAGAGAAAACGTAAACAGAGCAATGACGCGCTGCTGACGCTGACGTCGACGGCGACGCCAAAAAGTTTGTTGCTGTTTTCTGCGGGGTAGCAGCAGGCAGGCGGCGGGGGGAGGGGCAGTGAAGGCGGTGGAGGCGGAGGCGGGCAGAGAGAGCCAGCGTGAGGGAGAGCCGAAAAAGAGCGTTTGCATGTAATTAATTAAACGGCCCCAAAAGTCAGCTGTCTGCTGCCGCCGCCGCTTGTGCTGCTTCTGCTGCTTCTGCTGTCCAATTGTTGCGTTGCATTAGACGACGCAGCGGCTTAGCCGGCGACAGCGACGCGGCTGCGACGCCGGCAGCGCCTTTTTAGCATATTGTGCGAATGTGTGCCAATAGATGGCGCTGCATGATGCCTGGCCCGGTCAGAGAAGTGCGAGGGAGAAGGACGCCTGCTGGCAGCTCAGACTGTTATTAGTGCACTGAAAAGCAGGCAAGTGTTTGCGCCAAGATACGGGGAACCCCACAATTACCAGAGCCAAAATCACAGCTCTTGATTTAGTCAGGCAAACAAGCCTCAAACTGGCATTACTATTATAATAACAAGGATAGTGTTTTAGTTTTTAGAAGAAGATGAAGTATCATTGTTTTACAGATACATTTTAGAAATATATATTGAATCTTATACTTTGAATTTTGATTTTAAGAACAAAAAAGGTATGCGGATTAATATAAATTTGCCCTTTTTAATAGGTAAAGCTTAAAACAATTTAATCTTTTATATAGAAAAGACTATCTTCTTACCATATGACTTTATATTATTGGTTTTGCAAATAGATTACTTTTAAAGGAGCACCTCATTTCTTACTGTGTTCTGGCAGGGGTTTTTGTGGGGTTTAAGGGGGCACTGGCCAGCCTGCTGGCTGCACGTGCAACTTGTGCATTGTTTACATTGCTGAATGGCAGCAGCCACCGAGAGCGGGCTTTGTTGGGTTCTTGGGTTCGCTGCCACGTCCCTTTGTTGTTGCTGATAGCCCTCCCCACCTCCCGTCTCGACTCGCATTATCCACCACCTAAGTTTGCATGTCATGCCCAGAGCACCACCATCAACTGAGGCACCATCGCACCACCCACTGGGGCAAAAACACCCGCCCACGCATTGCCAATAAGCTGGCAGAAAACCACATGTTGAAGCTACGCGCATTTCGCAAGGCGGCGCTGCAGGTGCGGTATGCCACCTGAGAGATTCCTATTCCCCAATTGGCGGAGGCGCAACCTCAAACGCGCCTTATCAATCCGCAGACGAACTCAACTTGCGGCAAGTTCAAGTTGCTGATAAGGCAGTTTGAGGAATTGGGATTACCAAGGAACTTGGGCTACACAACCTCATCTCACTTGTATTCTTGCTTTTCCTAACAGGGATTTCCCAACTTATCTGAAAAGTGTTTCTTTTTAGTTAGCTTTACATTAATATTGAAATACTATAAAATATGGAAAACTTCGTATATTAATATATTATCCCATATAAGATTTATTTTAAATATTTAAGTATCAAAGATCTTATATTCATTTACTCAAATATCACTTCTTCAGACCTTTTTCCTAGTATGGTGTGATCACTAAACTCATATATTGAGGATTTCTCCCTGTAAAGTGCCCCCAAAAACCCCAGATCCTTATATTTATACTTTTGGGACCCCCATCCCCGTAGGATCTTCGAGACTCACCTCAGTGCACATTTTCGGCTGGGCCGTTCACAGTTTCACAACGTTTATATCCAAGTAGATGGAAAACGAAAAAAAAGGTAACGCGTTGGAGTTTTTAGTTCAGGGCGGTACGAGTGCGATCCCTGTCAGTCAGTCACTGGGCGTGTGGGCGTGGTCCTGGGCGGATCAGAGGGCGGCCAGCAGGTGTCCCGAAGGGAAGCGGGACGAGCAGGCGTAGGAGCGGCCCAGAGCGGCATCACAGAACTTGGACGACATGGCTGATCGCTATCGTTTATGTTCTCCAAAAAAGTGCACTGTATTATTCGAATATTATACTTTTCAGTTGACCACTTTTGTATCTTTCACATGCACTCTCGCACGATCCCGCAAAACACTGTTTCGAGTTCTGGTATCTTTGAATTACGCGCGCTGCTGGGCGAACGGCTGGCTTTCTGGGTTTACGTCGTTTTCGAATTGGAGCTGTGTGGCGGGCACGGAGCGAAAGAGCGACGTGGACCTCGCAGCGCCGTGCTAAAATCACAAATAAAACGCTCGGCGCTCAAGAAGCAGGCAGCAGGCGGCCCAAACGGCAGGCACGCACACAGGCGCAAGTAAATGCACCCCTGTACGCGCAGTGGCCGTGAGTGCGAGCGGGCGCGCTGCATGCGGCCGTCTCTCTTCCGCGACGAGCACTTATGTAAAAGCATTGAAACTGAACGAGTTTTTGGACGGCAGCGGGGCTGAGAGGAGGGGAGAGCCAGAGCGCTTGTGGCCAGAGGAGAGCGAGAGGAGAGCGGCGCTGGGCAGAGCGCACACACACAATACGGGGGCATTGCCAGCTGTGTGTGGGGCCGAGCGGCGTTGCCAGCCGAGAGTTTCAGCCCAGCACAGCAACGCAGAGCAGAAATCCCAACAACGAAATAACGAACTACGGAATAACGAACTACGGACAGCGAAGCGAAACGTTGTGCAAACCAAACCAGGCGCTTTGGCCCGCCGGTTCGATTGTGGGAGCGGGTATTCAAAAGATACAGGCGGCGTTGCCAGAGTTTGCGGCTCGATTCGAAAGTCGACTGGGTCTCTGACATTTCCGATCGCGATCGAAGGGGTTTTGAAAACGGACAGTGTTGACAGGGCGTGCTTTTATTAGCATGATTGTACTTGTAGCTCATACTCCATAATTTATCTGAAGGCAATACTATTTGTCATGTTTCAAGAATGTGCAATGGAGAAAGAACATTTATATTTATTTTCTCCCCAAAAATTGATAGCAATGCCCAGCATCAATGTACTGTGTTAGTCATTAAAAAACAAATATAAAATTATTTGTTTTGATGTTATTTTCTTTGTGGGTAAAAAATATATATTTTTTAAACTTTTGTTTACTTCAGAATATTGAAGTGGTAGATAAACAGAATGCAAACAAGAAAACATATAAAAATGAACAAAACTAGCAGAAGAGTTATTATCACATTTTTCAAAACCAAACTCGAAACTTTAATGAACAATTTTTTCGAAAATGTTTAACTAAAGTTGTATTAATTTATATGGAAAGATGAATTGGTAAATAAAAGTGTAAATAATAAAATTAGTAATAGATAATGAACTAGTCATACATCCAGCTCATCCATCTGACATTTTCTTAGGATTCTACTGTCAAAAAATAACTTAATAAGATAACCTATTTTAAGTCAGTAGTTTCTAGAGGTATGCCAAGAAAATAAAGATATTATACAGCTAACAATCTTCCATATTGATCCAGAAAACCCAGTACTTTTCCCAACCCGCCAAGCAGTGGATTCCCGACCATATGGCAACCCTGTGCCGCACAAGCGCTGACTAACAGTCTACACCAATACCACCAACGGCGTATCTCTCGCCGCTGTGTGTGCGTGTATCTGTGTGCCAGTCTTGCTTGTCAGTTGGGATTTCGTTTCGTTTCGTATCTGGTCGTTCGTTTTCGTTTCGTTTCGTTTATATAAAGGTACGTTTCCACATGGGCATATGTATGTACGTGTAAGCGAGTGGTATGCGGCGAAGGCAGCGACAAAGCAAACTGAGCCAAAGCGACTGAAACGCTCGCTGTGAAAAGCAAAACTGAACTCGAGTTGCTGTTGCTGTTGGTGTTTCGCTGGCGACGTCGGCGTCGTCTCTTCTCGTCTCCCTCTCCCTCTCCCTCTGCCTCGCCCCTCGCCATCCCCCTTTTTTGTTGAAACATTTTTGTTTATTTCAGCGGTGCGCTCGTATCTGTATCTCAGATGTTGGCTGACTGGTTCGGTCCGCACACTGGCAGTCGTATCTGTATCTGCCAGGTACTTTTTGCCCGCTTCGTGTGCGCTCTGTGCTATTTTATGCGCTATTGCCAAGATTGCTGTGCGAATTTCGCCTTGAAACATTTTTTGTTTTTTCCCCTGCTTTTCGCCCAGCTTATCTCTTTTGGCCCAAAAACGTAGCTAAAGAATACAAATAAAGTACAACTGCATATTGTATATTGGCCGAAAAAGGCTAAAAGCGCGCCAATTCTAATTCGCCTGGCCAAAAGGCGAGAGGCGAACTCCCTCCCTGATTGAAGGTCAGCGGCGGAGAAGTCGGGCAGTCCGTCGCAGGCTGCGGACGAACGCTGACTGATTGTTTTCAAGTTGCGCTGCTGGCTCGCCAAATGGATTGGCAATGCAGTGCCGTGCCCGTACCCACGGCACGCCGAAAACCCAAGCCCAACCAAAGTCCTACCCAACCCGACCCAACCAATTTTGCGTCGCATATTTTGCCGTATCCTGCTCCGCTGCTTCCGTCTCTGTCGCGTCTCAGTCGCTGATGTCATTACTTCGAGGCGAGCGAGAAATGGGGTTTATTTTTTATTCCCCATCGACAGGGGGTACAAAGGTAGTACGAGGCACGGGTTCCGTTCCAGCTGATGACGGACATGCAACTGGTCGAGGGCTGTGGCTATCGGTTTCGGACCATACGTACTTCGCAGGGGAGTGCTTACTGTACCGGGGGCTATTAAGAAATCGAAGTTTAGGCATATATCTATGATCATCCTGTGGCTTAAACTATGTATAATCCGAAAGTGTTGCAATTCTCTTTTCAGCTAGAACGCCTTGTATTTTCATAAGATTGTACTAGGTGCTATAAAAACTCCTAATTTTTATAAACACTAGCGACATATCGAGGATCTTAGAAATCAAAGTCTTAAAATGTAATAAAAAAAAAACATTTTCTTAAGGCAACTTAAATTTAAGTTACTTTAAAGCAGTAACAATTTATTATATGTAAAATTTTAAAAAGGTTAAACACTTGGAAAAGATGCTTAAATATGTTTATCCCAACTTTCATAACCATCCTTTAAGATCTTCGTTTCTATCTTATCACCTGAGTATCCTGACCTTTTCGGATCCCCTTATGATCTATGGATTCTTCCTTATCTCCCGGGTTCCCTGACATTTTCTGCAGCATACTTTTGACGTCCTAATCAACCGATCAACCGTTCGATCGATCATTGCAAGTGAAATGCAGATGTGGAACGAACAAAGCGCCAACCTACCAGATATTTCCTGAGTATCGGCAGCGTCGGGAGTTCCGTTGTTGTGCCACTTCGCTTGTTTAGTTTAATTCGTGACGCGATGCAGAGCAGCGAAATAAATCAAAACAACGGCGGCGGAGGTGATAAAAAATCGCTTTTCACGTGAGAGTAAAAGCTTCGAATGCTGCGCCGTCGACGTCGACGCTGCTGCTACAATGCCGCTGGCAGCGCTGTTGGCGATTTGAATATGTTATGATGTTCATGTTGCATGTTGGCTCGCGTCGCCAACTGGTTTTATTTTTATTTTTATTCTCTATTTCTATTGCGTCTACTTCCGAGTTCAATGCAAGTGACGTCGACTCAGGCAGCGGCAGCGGCAGAGGCAGCGGCAGCGGCAGCGACAGCGACGTTGCGCAACCGCCCACACGCGCTGCGGCTGCCGTTAGCTTTTCTAAATATGTGTGCGTGTGTTTTGGCGAGGCTGCGTCGTGCAAATATTTTGCCAGCATGCGCTATTCACACACATGTCGGTGGCCCAGAGGCTGCGCCACACCCCGAGGACACCACCCCCTCGCGCACACACACCACCCACTTTGCTGTAGCAACCACCGCCACCAAACGTGTCCCATTGAAAGCTAGCCGGCACTCACTCACTGGCAAACAACACACATGTTGCTTCGGTTTAGATTTAGACGAGTTTTGAATGCTGAATAAATGGCCCGAGTGGCAAAAACAGCGCGGGGAGGTGCCGCAGCAGCTGGAGGAGGAGGACTTTCCAGCACCACCACCAGCATTGTGCCAGCAACTGCTGCTGCAACATCCACGGCAGCAACATCGCCGCACCGCGGCAACAATAGCGATCGTGTTGCAAAAACAGGTGTCCGCTTTGCATAGTCTTGCCTGCGAGTTGAATGTTTGGCTTCCATTGGCAGAGTGTTGAGTACGGTCAACTGGGAAGTTATCAACAGAGCTTTGATATGGAACAACTTTAGATTTTTTATAAAAATTTTTTTTATAGTCTTATAATAGAACCGAATAGCGATGATCCCATATCCTTTTATAGTCGTTTTAATTACTTGGGTTACTAAAGACCGTCGTAAATAAAGGTTTACTAATAATAATCTGCTAATTTTGTTCCAATTTAATGTCTTTAAATAGTTTTTATGGTTTACAAACTTCCTTCGAGCTATTATCATGATCTGTAGACATAAATACTGGGCACACGTGAAATTTCTTATCTTGGTCTTGGGACTCTTACCGAGGACTTAATGAGTTGAGATAACGACGATCTTAACAATTTAAATAGTAATTTAAAAATGAACATACTGGCAGTACTGTTATCAAAAATGTTGTGGGTTTTACATCCCCCTACCCACTTGCAGAAAATATATTATTAATGAAGTAATTCCACACCCAAAAAGCCTTTCGGTTTACAGATATCAAATTCGTTGCAATATGGGTTTCAGTACAAAAATTAATAGTTATGCACAATTTAATGGCTGCGTAAGTCCTGTGCTGCGTATTGTAAAAATAATTAAATGATTTGTTTCTTGCTATTTAATTACACCCACCCGTTCTGGGATTCTCCTTTTAAAGGATTCATTACCTAATTACTGCTTGCATCACAAAGAATCTCGCACTGGCGTGGGCATATGGGGACTTCATGCAACGCATTCGCAAATAAAGCAGGATAAAAGCCATCTGAGCGAGCGAACAAGCGACGTTCAGTAATCGAATCAATTCAACGCCAATTATACAATCTGTCAACAGGAGCAGGAGCAGGAGCAGGAGCAAGGAAGGAGCAGAGCAACCTGCCTCTGCGACGACGAACTCCCCGAACCGACGACCCTGACCGATAGCATCGCATCGGGGGCAACCTGCTGATAAGAAAGCATTCGAACAGGAAGCACTCGCCGCCTGTGCCAGGAACAATAATCAGCGGCGGAGGTAGCAGACAACTAACCTTCACTGAGAGAAAAGGGGGTGGAAATAGTGCACAACAAACAGTGTTGAAAAGTGTCAAAGAAACAGGAGGAACACTTGGTAACCTAAAAGGTTGATGGGTATTTGCGAGGAAGGGTTCCTAAAAGTGTGAGTAACTCATATGTTACTAAATTGGAGATCCTAAGATTTAAGGATTGTAACTTTTGTATTTAAGGTTTTCTAATTTGTGTTTTAAATGGACAAGTTTCAAGATACACAAAAAATATTTATCGAAAAATCTATATTCATAATCTGTCAAAGTTTTTTTTTAATGTCAAGACAATACTTAAGTACAGCTTTGTTATGAAAGTTTTTGTATTTAGTCAAAGTATTTCAAAAAAATTTTGAAAAAAATGATAACGTTGTGCTCAAATCTAGGAAATAATACTAAGTAGATTTAAAGTATCCTAACAATCACTTTTATAAGACCTTTGAAATTCAATGCGCGAAGACCAGTAACAATAGAGCTGAAACTGCAGCTGCTTTTTCCCACAGTGTCCAGCAAGATGTTTCATTAAGCCCATAGAGAGAACTTGTTCCTGGTCGGTTCAGCACTTGTTCGCCTGCCCGCGAACCTATAGTCACCGACCGATCCGATCCGATCCAAGCCGAGCCGATCCATTCATTTCCGCTTTGGCCGGAGCTTGTTGTTGCTTCGTGGCAGCGGCAGCCGCAGCAGCGGCGGCAGAACAACAACTCCGCCAAAAAGGCGACCATTCGGAACCGCCGGGCGAAAAACTATTGCACCTTATTGCCTTGAAAAGCGAGCATAACCAAGAGCCACAAACAAAGGCGATCCGTACGCGGCGAATTCAAAGTTGGCGGATCGGATCGTTTCGCCGCGAAAAAATAAGACCCTAAAAGAGAGTTCTCATTCACTTCCTACTCTCGGCGAAAACTTGAGACCCAGCTGACTGCCAAGACGACAAGTTTTCAAAACGAAACGTACGAAACTCAATTGTTGTTGCTGCTGCTGCTGGCTGGAAATTGCAGAGAAATTCCTTTGGCTTAATTAGCCTCTTTCGTTCGAGGCGAAAATATTTTCAAATGAGAAACGTACAGGCCGCCAAGAAAGCGGCACAACAACAGCAACAGCAACAACAGCAACGAGAACGGCAGAGCCGAGCAGAGCGGAGAGAAAGAGGCGAAAAGCAACAAAAACAACTCTGAGCTCAGAGCACAAATGAAACCAGTTTAGTTCATTTCGTTTCGTTTCGTTCATTAATTCAAAATTTCCATTTGAAACTTTTTCCCTCTGCTGTTGCTGTTGCTGTTGCTGCTGCCTCTTCCTCTGCTTCATTTTGTGTGTGCGCTCTGCTCTGCTCTGTTGTTGTGCTGTCGTTGCTCATCCCCGATTCCCAACCGCCGCCCCTCTCCGCTCACCACCTCGCCACCCCGGCATCTACCATCCCGATTCCATTCCAACCCCACCACCCATCCCGCAGCCCAACGTCATCGTCATAATCAGAGTTTTAACATTTTATGTACAGTGTGGACAGGCGGAACCCGCTATGAAGGACACACGCAATTCCAGGGGAAACTATTTCAACTAAGAGATATATTTAAAAGTGACACATAAAGAACTCCTAAATCAGAAATGTTTAAGGTATCCCTTTGATATGATATGATGTAATCAAATATATATTTTCAATAATATTCTATGATCGGAAAAATATAAAAATACAGTTGCAAATCTTATATTATTTCCTTTTTTTGGGATTTCTAACATTTTTGGGAAATGTATCTTAAAGATGCAAATGTATATCTTGTAAAAAATATTTTTTGTGAAATGTATCTGACAGATACAAATTGAGTATGGCTTACAGTTCCTATTCCATTTGCATTTATCTTAGTTTTAGACGAGTTTTTCACCTACAAAATGTATCTTACAGATACCTTTCCCTATCCAACAGTACCCACTGTATTTATACACTCCCCCACACACAACCGCCCCATACATAGGCCAGAGAGGGCCGAAGAGCAAAGCTCGTTTTCGTTGCGCCGACGAAGTTCGTTCGTTCGTCCGTTCTCTCCCACAATCGCCGTGCCTGACTCACACCGCTCCACCGACCGCCAGCTATATACACATAACCTACAAAAATATATAGCCCGTACATACGTCGGCTTGTATGTGCGCTGGCTGCTCGGCGATATTTGTGCGGCGCATCGTGTGCGCTGTCAGAGGCAAATGGCTTGATGGCCGTACACTCGATGGCTGGGAGCAGGGCGTGGGGGCGGGGGCGGACGGGGAGCGGGCACGGTGAGCGGGTAGCGGGACATTGCAGGCTGGTTGGCAGACAGGCGGCATAACATCAGCAGAGGCAGCACAGCAAAAGCAGCAACACAAGTGCGCAGGGTTGCCAGGCGCTCGGTTATAGCAAACGGCATTGAACCCTGAACCGGGTCCCACAGAGCAGATTGCGGGCATTTCAAGGAGTTCTACGAAACTATATATGATTACTTGGGTTCGGAATTCCAATAAATATATTAAATAAGGGGATGGGCACTACAAGGCCGAACATATAACAAAAAATATTTAAAAAAAAGGCAATAGATTTTTTTATAAGATTAAATGAGTTTAATACAGGAAATTAAGATGGATTTGTTAATGAAAAATAAGGTTTTCATCTTTAAATGTTACGATTGTTAGATACTTTTCAAACCCTGACTTTACAGTCTTCAACGGAATGTATCTCCCTTGCTTTCCCAACTGCCCTGGCAACCCTGGCTGACGTAGTATCGGGTTTTATATGTACATGCGCTGACGCTGTCACGGCCTCTGCCGTTTCCCTTCCTTGCCCTCCCCCGACCGCTCATTGCCTCTCATCCCCCACTCATTCTCGTTTCGTTCATTTCGACCGTCGCATAGTCCCACCGTCGAACTGTGGGACTGAACAACCAACGAGCCAACGAACCAACCAACCGACCGTCGTTCGCCTCGGCGCGTCGTATGTGGGAACGAAATAATACCTATAAAAAAAATTCTTTTTCCCTCGGTTTTTTGCCCCTGCCCGTGCTGTGCTGTGCTGTGCTGTGCTGCGCTGTGCTGTGCTGTGCTGTGCTGTGCTTCTTCTGGCCCCGGCTCGGGCTCTGGCTCTGGGTACAGCGACAACGAAAAAAAGAGAAAGACTTGTGGGTAGAAAACCAACAAAGTACGACTATAAAGTACGACAACGACGGGGTCTATGGGGGCGATGGAGGATGGTGGACCGAGCCCGGTGGATGGCGGGTTGGGGCGAACAGAAACAGAAAAATTTAAGATGCTTTTGCTTTGCTAAAGCGAACCAAGATCTGTTGGCTGCGGGACTGGACTGGCTCTGGCTCCGGCTCCGGCTCCGGCTCTGTTAGAAGCATGTTGAAATGAAATTGCTGAACGGCGAGTTGAGCTGAGTTGAGTGTCAGGTCGGACCAACCCAGCAACCCAACCGACCGACCGAAAGAAAGGAGGATAGAAAGAAAGGGGCCCCTGCGTAATGGTCTCTGCCGCTGCCACTGCCGCAGCTTTAGTTGCCGTTGTTGCGGGGGTGGGCAAATGTTTGGCAGCATTTTTGTATTAAAATTTTATGCGAGTGTGTGGCGGAGGCGGCTCTGGGCTTGGTTGTTTTTGTTGCCGCTTGTCGCTGTCGCATCCGAGAAACTTTGAACATGTTCGGCGCTGGTGCTGGTGCCGCTGTCGTTGTTGTTGCCTGTGCTAGTTACTCGAAATATCAGCAAAAAGGAGGCTTAAGCGGTGCCGCCGAAGCTTTAAATACCCTTGCAAAGGATCTTTTGGAGGACCTAGATATACATTACTCTTATAAGTACAATTTTAGTAAAAGTTTTAGGTCCTACATGATGTTGAAACTTTCAGGGCCCTGTTTGCCTTCTCATGGAATTCTAAAAGAAGATCTTTAAGTTTAAACCCAGTTGGAAATGAAAACTATAAAAATCTGCATCTCCATATGTTTTCAATGTTTAAACCAAATTTTACCTTAAGGATTGGAATATAGTATAAGTTTTGATCCTGCATTATATTAAGTAACTGAGACAGGGCCCTATTTGCCTTCCCATGTAATTCCAAAAGAAGGGCTTTAAGTTTAAACCCAATTGGAAATAATAAAAAATAAGATTCTATGTCCCTACATTTCTAGAGTTTTAACCAAATTTTAGTTTACTATAAAGATTGGAATATGGTAGAGGTTTTGCTCCTGCATTATATTGAGTAACTGGAACAGGGCCCTAATTGCATTCTAAATTACACTCTAAGAGAAGGCATTTAGGTTTAAACCCAGTTATAATTAAAACGGAAATCAAGAAAGAGATGAAAAGGATTGATAGACAGGTTTGTTATTGGCTTAAAATGGATAGTAAGGATTGATTATCAGTGTTTTTAATGGTATCCAACTTAGTAATATCAAAAGATCTGAAGAGGGTGCACTTAAGCTAGAATTTATAAAGGTTTGACTACTACGTTTGCAAACTATGGGTTAAAATATTAACTCCCTACCCACGGGATAGGGTAAAGGAGTGCTGCAGGTTTGGCGGATTTCAGTGTGGATACGTTGCTGTGTGGACGTCGATGTGAATGTGGAACGCCGAGCCGAAACAGAGCGAACGGAATGGATGCGATGCCAGCCCAGAAGGGGGACTGGGTGAAGGAAGGGGGATGGGTTCGCGAGACAAACACGGAGATGTTGGATGCTGATGCCGATGCCGATGCCGATGAAGACGCAGATTCAGATTCAGATTCGGATTCGGGCCCCAAAGACCAGGGCGACCAGCTGTTGGCCTTGTGCTCGGCGCACTGTTGTTGGCCTGGCATTATATTTTTGGAGACTCGCGGCCCGCTCTCTCCATCGGCATCGCCTCTGCAGACTGCCGACGGATGATGACTCGGTGCTATTGAGTAAAACTTATCCAAACAACAACACAGGCATTAATAATGTTTCTGTTCGGAGGCGCTGGCTATTTTCGCCCGACCGCTGGCGAGGAATTGCCACTGTCGAAATGATCGGTTCCGTGGGTATAGCTATATGGACTCTCTTCTCCTGGGGCTCTGCACCATTGATAACTGCGATCAGGTGCAGCCGGGAATCGAGTTGGCCCGCAAATTGCTAATATCGGGGTTTTCCATTGGCTGATTGGCGCTGCATTCGTTCCTTTATTAGATTAAGTGTTCTTTCATTCCGTTTCTGGGTCACCGGTTTGGGCATCACGAGAATAGATCTTCATATTTATACCGAATTTCCTTGGAATTCATCGACTACGGGGAGAACGCTTACGTTGAAAGGCGAATCGTTGCATAGAGGATAGAAAAATCTTTATTATAATACTATATTATAGTATAGAGTACTACTAGAAATTCCGATAGGGTATTAGTTTTAACATCAATGTTTTTTAAATTGCGAAAAACCACTCTAATAACCGGTTTTAATAATCAAGCTAATCGCACCGAAAAGTAGGCAATAAAATTATATAAAAGTCAGGTAACTATTTACATTTGCATAGGCTGAACTAAGAACGCATTCAATCGTATGATCTTGCGGGAAAGAAGGGTAGTACAACTGGTGTGTTTAAGCTCCTTAGTATTCAGTTTGTTTCACGAATGCTGGTTTTCATTGGCACTCTTCTAATGCCAGTTTCAATTTCCGAAAGCTCGCATTGCAGCCACCCACCTAGCATTCGCCTCCCCTGTCCCTCTGGCGTCCTGTCCCCCCCTCCCCAGCTACCTTCTGGCCAATCTCTCTAGCCCTGCCAATTCCCATGCCCCGTCCGAGTTGTCCCTGTCGGATTAGAGTTTTGGCCAGGGCCAAAAGCTGGTTACGTTCCGTTCGGTTCGGTTTGGTTCGCTGCGCCGGGGGAAAAACGAAGGGGTAGGCCAGGGCATCAATGCAACTTCAGTTTTATGATTTAACCCACTGGAAAACGTATTTTTTAGGTGTTAGGAATTCAGAGAGGCTTACTAAATGGTTAGGTGGGAAATTATCCATAAGTTACTTCACTAAAATATATAAAAATATACAAACTTTTTTATTACAAATTAGATTTTTAGAATTTTTATTGTTTTGAGAAATAGTTCTTGATTTTGTTAGTTCTAAGTTCTTTGTTTTGTGTGTTTTGTGAGAAATTATATATTTTTGGTTGATTGTCAATAGTTCTTCTATAAACGCTTAATAATTTCCATTTACTTTAATGAAGGACATAATGATGAAGAAGAAAATTAAAGACAAAAGTTTAGGTAATATAGTAATTCTCCATAATAAGATACAAAACCTCAAACTATAGTAAAATGTTACTTAACATATCGACAGAAAATCATAATAACTTAAACTTAGGAAAAACTGTAAGTAATACAAAAATTTAACAAAAAATGTGCTTAAAGTGTATTTCTTGAAGTCTTCATATAGGAAATTCAAAAGCATAGATCCGAGTAATTACAACTCCTTGAAATTAACATTTTCCCGCAGTGCATCTGGCAGTGGGGAATGGAATCGGGAAATGGAGAGGGAGTGGCGACCGGTTGCAGCTCCACGACCGCGCCACTCGAAGGAAGAAATGCGATTGCCGATTGGGGTTATAATGGATTTCGACAGTCCAAGAGTTGCGCTCCAGCGGCGCTGCCGGCGCCGACGCCGTCGTCGGCGTCGCAGTTGCAGCGCTGCAATCGGTGCGCTGTTCCTTTTACGCTTATTAGTTTAATTTGCCGCTGCCAGGCACTGTGGATGCCGCCTGCTGCATGCTGGATGCTGCTGCCTCTGCGGTTGTTGTTCAGCTCTATTACGACTCTTTTGCTTTTGCATTTTTGTGCTTTTTTCCTGCTTATGGCATGCAACATGCTGCTGGCTTTGAAGTTCTTCGGCGACTGACGCGAGCGCTCTCTTCGAGGCGACTCCAAACAAGTTCGAATTCGCGACGTTGCAAGGTGCATTTGCCCCAATCCCGAAACGGATGGTTGTGTGTATCTGTGTGTGTTTTTGTCGGCCGGGCCTGGGGACTGTGTGTGCGGGCGATTTGCATATATGCAAAACACTTGGCAGCGCCGCAGAGCAGCCAAAAATCTGAGACTGCGACTGGGCAGACTCACATGTTGCATGTCGCCTTTAATTTATGCCGATTGTCACCCATCTCGCTCCGACTGCCACCACCACTGGCCACTGCCGCCATCCCATCTACGGGTGTTTGTCTCTCGCTCTGTCGCAGCGCTTCGACTGGCAGCGTTTACAGTTAAAGCTATCAATGTCACCGCCTGACAGCCGACGGGCGGACAGGTAGCGCCACCTCACACATCACCCAAGCTACAGTGGGCCCTGGGCGATTAGAACTGGAGCGTATTATGGATTTGCATTGAGGATGCATAATGGTCTTGGAATTATAAGATATATTTTCACCTCCATGTTCTATAACTGGGATACACTGATCCGGAAATGGTATTATATTAAGTGCCTTGAAAAGGTATAATATATTTTGTTAGCCCAACTTATTGATAAGTATTCTTGGTAAAGACCAATTAAACTTTTGATATTTTAAAATAAGATATTACTCATTAATGAATGTGTTATAATATAAGCAATCACAGCTTTTATCATGACACCATTTCTTAATTAGAGGATATTATTTTATAAATATGAATTTTAGTTAAGGATACTTATTAAACCATAAAGGTAATAGATTTACTAGTTAGGATACAGTAGGATGATAATTAAGGGTAGGTTTTAGGCAAAAGTGGATACTGATTGCGGTAACTTTAGGAGGTAGGAGTACCGTGAAATAAAACTAACAAACAGCAATGAAAATAAGTTAAGTTCATAGGGGAAGTCCTCCTAGTCTGACTAATCACCCTCGCAAACACTCAGCACGCCGGCTTCCAACGAGTTTTTTGGTTTGGCCAAATAAAAACACTGGCGATACTAAAGAGCCTCTAATTGGCGAGCGACCACTGTGCCGTTTCGTTTATCTGTCTATGTCGCTAAGAGGGGTAAGAGGGCAGGAAGTTGAAGGTCGTTCGTTCTCCCTGTCACACACACACAAACCCACACTTATTCTCGGCCGTACTCATATTTATTTATTACTTTTTATGTTGTTTTAATGACGCCGACGACGTCTGCTCTACTTCATCTGATTCTCTGCCGGCGTCGCTGCCGCTGCCGCTGCCGCTGCCTCTGCTGCTGCCTCTCCTTCGAGCCAACTATTGGCATCTCTGTCGCTCGCCCGCGATTATTTTCGGGTTATTAAACCAACCGCAACAACTCAGACGGCAAACAACAACAGCAAACAGCCACACACAACAACAAGCGAGCCACTTGCAGTTTTTGAATTGCTGATTAATTTTATTGCTTGTTGTAATGATAAATTCGTTTTTTGTCGGTTTTTGTTTTGATCACTTGCTTCGCCGCGCTACACGTGACTCTGGCTCCCCCAGCCCCCCAACCCTCTGCCTCAGCACGCAGTCGACAGCTCTGCCGCTGCGCTGCCGTTGCCTTTTGGTCTCCGCCGTTTCCTCTGCCGTCTATAATTTATTAATTGTGCTCAGAACGTGAAACGCTGTCGTCGCCTTTTTTGTTTTGATACGCCACTTCGTACTGCCAAAGGGTTGGGTGGTCGTGCTGGTCCAAAGGGGGCGGGCCTTTTGGGTGGCGTGGCGTGGCGAACAAGTCTCGTTGTTTCCGCCCGTCGCCGCTGCCGCTGCCGCTGCCATTGCACTTGGTTAAAGACCCCCGCTCCTTATGGAGGGGGAGCACCTTGGACCCGCCGTGCTTGTCAACTCAGACGGAGGCCGTCTGATGCTGCACATCGTAAGTATGTTGCACATATGCTGTTTTTGTGACGGCGGCAGGCATCCACATTAGCCGAGCTCTAGTAGTTGACTAAGCAGCTGTCTAATTAGTTGGCATTACGGTAATCACTCGCTATTAGGATCTTAGTAGGCAAAGAAATGAGTTTTAAAAATAATCTTGTTTGAATTGCATCATTTTGGTCCCTCGCCAGTCATGATTTTTATATATTCCTATCAAAAGAATACTGAAATCAGCTTTTAAATTGTTTGAAATTGACATGAGTACGGTAATAAAGTTTTACTCTTTAGTACTAAAGTATCTATCAGGTTTTTATATGTATCTCCAGTACATATTACAACAACTACTAGTTCTACTACCAATACTACTGCTATAATCTACTAATACTTCTTTATGCCACTAATAATACTACTTATTCTCCTACTGCTTTGGAAATTTCAATAAGGCCTTGCGTCGGGAAGTAACTCCTAAACATGGGGAACCTTTTGGTTTCTATCTGAAAGATACTTTGTATTCATCTTCGCTTTTCCTCTTCAAAGCAGTTTCGTTAGCCCGAATACTGATGCCAACTTTCAAGAGTTCCCTGGCGTATTCAATGAGCAATGAATAATACTACCTGATATTTCCCTTCCCCGCCTCACCCACTGTATCTGGAGCACTTGACTTCTTTGTTCCCCTGACCCATTTGTATTCCCCATGCGATCTGCTTTTGGTGTCGTAATTGGAATCGCACTTTCGTTCTCGTTCGGAACCGCTTGGCTTCATTCATTCATTCCCATTCCCATTCGATTGTCATTTATTAGGGGCCGATCATTACGTAGACATTTGTGTTTGACAATTTGAATTGGTTTTCTCACGCTAAGCAGCGCCGTCGACGTCGGCGCTGACGCTGGCGCCACTTGGTCTTTCATTTCACTCACTCGTTCAATTTTCATGCCTCTTGCTGGCCGTCGATTGTTTGTTTGCTTCCGTCTGCCTTATTTTTTATTGCTGCTCTTTTTCATTCACATTTATTTAGCTAATAATATAAGTCAAATCGAACTTATTTATGACACCCGGCATCGAACGTGAGTGTGCGACTTCGACCCTACCCCAAGCCCCAAGCCAAATCCCAATCAGCTGGGGGCTTTTGTTTTGATCGCTATGTAAATGGCTGAGAGATGATTTTTATTGTTTTTATTGCCACTGAATAATCGGCGTGGGTTGATAGTGAGCACTCGCGTGCCGGTATGTGTGACAAGTAGTAAATATTTGGCTTTGAAAAAGTGCTCAATGAATGCCACGGACAGCTGATCTAATCGCAAAGGCTATTAATTATGAGAGTTCCTAAATGTGGGTATCTGTGGCAGTGGAAGTGGTATGATGAGAGAGATATAGGTGTTAATATCTTAATCCATTGGGTTAGGAATCACCAAAAAAGATTTTATTGAAGGTAATAACCATTCTCGGGGGTTTCCAAGAGTAACACTAACCAATAAAGGATCTCTTGTAAAAAAATGATTTGGTTCTATAGATGTTTTATGATTGTTCGAATTTTGTATCTTGTTTCTATAAAGAATGTTTAAGTCCTATATTTATTTAATGTTTTTTAGAATTTTGTATCTATTAAGTAAGTTATTCATGGTTCCTATAGTTTGTTAAACTTCGTTCCCTGTTATTTCATATCTTCTACCAATGTATCTTGTATCTTTTGAGTTCCACTCGCCGAATTACCACTCCATTCGAATGAAAAGCTCAAGGACCTTGTGAGTCTGTCAATTCGTTACCAATTTCCCCTTTGCGTCGCTGTTTCGCACAACATAAAAAGGATTGCGGCGCTTTCGTTTCCCTATGCTAAGTGATAAATGCCAAAAAAGAAATCTCACCGCCCCCAATCCGAAAGCACAACAAAAAGTAGCGGCATTTTGGCCACATTCATGTATTTCCTCTTGATTAGAAACTGCAAAGCAAAACAAAAACCGGAAAAAGGGTTATTTTTTATTGCTCTCCGTGTGTCGCTGTGTGTGTGTGTGTGCCTGTGTTTACTTCTTAACTTTCGGCGATTCCCTTGGTTTTTTCTTTCGTTTTTTATTATTATTATTATTGTCGCCGGCTTGGGTCGACTGCGCAGTCGGCGTCGCGAGCTTTTAGCATTTTTAAATTGACGTTTATTATGCGCGCTGCCTTCGCCGTCGTTGTCGTTGCCTTTTTTATTGTTTTCTTTTATTTTTGTGTGTGCCTTGTGTACTCAACATTGTTTTTGTATCTCTCTCCTTGCGGCGCTGGCGGCGGCGCTGACTGCGACGCGACTGCGGGCGGTGACGGCGACGTCGGCAGCGCTGCGCTGCGCCGTTTCTTTAGTTTGTTTTGGTTTTTAATTTAATCGTTTTTGTGGCCGCTCTGTGTTGTTGTTGTAGTTGTCGTTAAATGTGCTTAGCACGTGCTGCCGGCCTACTGCCTGCCTCTCTTTCCCACCCACTGCAGTGGTTATTGTTGACTCTTGCTTTTGCTTTTGCTGTGCTGTGCTGTGCTGCGCTGTTGCTTTTGCTTTTGCCCTTTTGTGTCTGCTCTTGATGCTTATTAGCGAGTGGCATTCACTCACTCTTTGAGCAAGTCACTCACCCTCTGCCCCCCACCCCCGCTCACTCACTCTGCTCCATTCATTCATGACGGCAGGTTGCCGCTGCCGCTGCCGCTGTCGCTGTCGCTGCCTCTGCCGTCGCTTAGAAACAAGTGGCCAATAAATTATGGCCAGCCGCAAGAGCAAGAAGAAGAGCAGCAGCAGCGACAGAGGCAGCTCTGCCCATTATTATTGCCCATTGAAAGCGTAATGGTAAATACGCATAATACCGTTATACAGTCCAACTTCACTAAGTCGTATTGTCATTGTACCAACTTCACACTGCAACTTTTATGTTCAGAATCAAACCAAAAAGATATATTATATTGTATATACTACACTACAAACATCCTTTATAATCATTAATCCATCAAAAATTTAAATAAAACTTTTAAATAGGTATCCTTCTTAGTTTTGAAATTATATATTTTAAATTTCATCTAACTAAACTCTTTGTGAATTCTATAAATTCCATTATATAGGAGATATCTTCTAACTCTTAAACATTAAAAGATACATTTTTAAAGTACAAAAAATAACAACATAAAATATTTATCTGACTCTTATACCAAGCCATAATAATAATAACCTTATCTGATTCAGAACCCACTTGCATTTTGGTTTTTTGTAGGAAACATTAAACTCTACTTGCAATAATTGTTGTATCTTACTGAGATTAGATCCCTTCAAAGATACAAACATCAAAAAAAAATGTAATAGATACATTTTTTTAAATCCCCTTTAATCGACACCTTCTGAAGTACAATTAGGCAGAGATGGCTAGTGAAGAGCTCTTTATAAGCACTAATTCTAAAACAAACACTTGAAATTCCCTATAAGCACTCAAGGCATATTATTCTAATGAAATGAGAACTCGAATCCGAACTCGAACTCGAGCTCTCAATTACGCCAATTGTTCATTCATCAGATGCTTGCGGTTCGGGTTAGAGATGTTCGCCTGTATTTATAGCTCGGAAAAAAGGGTTTGTCCGCCGCCGGCTGCTGCCCCACTCCCCGGGAGATTGTGTTGCCCGGCACGGCATGGGCCTGGGCTTTTTTTACGATACGGAAACTGACCTAAGGTATGCGGCGGGCATTTGCATGGGACCGATAATGAAAATGAGTTGATGGGGCACCGCGCCCCCCGCTCCCCCGCCCACAAAGGAGCGGAACAAGCGCAAGTCATGATGCTATTATTATACAACGTTCGGACTTTGGTACGTCACTGTGTCAAGGACAAGTGGATTCCTTTGCCCGTGAGTGTGTGTGTGCGTGAGTTGGTAAGAGGGGAGTGGTAGTGTATTTATTGTTGATTTACCGTTTTACGACCTTTGCCCTGGTAAATCATTAATGTGGAGCGGCGGCGATTCTGTTGACCTTTTTAACTGCAGACTTCCCCAGAGGGATACCAAAGATTCCACATTTATTTCGCTTCACCGCTTGGTTTTTAAAATTCTGTAGCACAAAGGAACGTAAACTTAGAGGTACAAATGATATTGATACCAAATTTTGGTATTGGTTTGATATTGATATCAAATTTTGGTGAAAAATTAAAAAAAAAAACAATAGATATGATCAATACTTATCTTCCCCCAGTCTTAAAAAATTGTTAAAATATTTTTTACCATTCATAAAGAATCTGAGGTAACATATATCAAGGGTACATTTTATTAAAATAAATAAATAGATTTTAAGTTTACCTTTAGGCCACTTTAAAAATCATTTAAACTTTCTTAAAGTAAAATGTTTATTTGAATACCTCTTAAATTTTTTTAGTATACAATAAAATCCTTCGTGAAGTGCCACCTGACAAATTCCTCGCACCAAGCATTTTTCTCAAAGTCAGCATATCTGCCATCGTCAAACACTCTGGCCAATTGTGGGTCAAGTTTATTTCAATAAATTTCTTTCCCTCTTCTCGTGTTTTATTTGTTGGGCAACTTGGAGGCGACGCCTGCAACGAATCTTAAATGCCAATGCACTTTACACGCCCCCAAACCAGGGGGCGATTGCCACCCCCTCGACGTGTATGACATTTTTGCAGTTTTTGTTTTGCTCGCCGGCTTCTACGCCTCCTTGCCCCCCCGTGCCTCCCCCTGCAGCACCACCCACCGCCCCCTTTTCGTCGTCCGTCATCACAAAAACTTTCATTTAATTGCTGCAAGCGGTAGAAATAAAGAAAGAAAACAAAGAGAGCGGAGGAAAAGCCTTGCTGTTGTTGGCTTTTGTTTACTTGGCTTCGATTGCGAGGGGGCTTGGGGGGTCAGGAAGGGGGAGGGGGTTCAAGATCCCAACTTGGGAATGGAAATCGAATCGGAATCGGGCACCGAGAATCGGGATTTCGGTGGGGGGAAATCGAGGAAAATGGCTAGCTGACGACGCGTGCTGTGCGTGCCTACTACGAGTGCCCCACATGGATATGCGTGCTGGAGGCCCCCTCTTTGGGACCCCCCTCGAAGCGCCCCCCTCGTCGCACCCCTGACCAATCCATTGAGCATTTCCCGGCCGTAGCCAAATGGCTTTTCAATTGGTTTCGCCGGTAAACGGCAAAAGCAACACGCGCACAAAACATAAATGCCGATAGAAGAAACTCAAGAATCAAAACAAAGATAGCGAATGCACCTCAGATGGCAAAAGCACATGGACTCATGTGCAATCATATCACATCATACATGGTCAGACATATTAGGAAGCTGAAGATGGTTAATCATAATAGTAGAACCATAATAGTATCGTATTATAAAAGACCATTAGTCCTAGGAACTGTTTTTTCAAGCTGAAGAAATTTCTTATTTGAAATGTCGATCATACAAAGGTAATACAATTGCATCAAAGGTTTTTCATATTGGAAATTTAAATAAAGAGGTTAGTAAAATATGGGGATGTTTTATTTTTACCTATGATAGTATCACAGATTTCTAAAACGTACTTACTCTTATATGTAAACGTTGAAACCCGAATAAAAATCGAAAATGGAAAATTTGATCATATATTATTAATTATATTATAATATCTCTTTATGTAACACCTAATTCTCAAACAAGGATTAAACAAAGACAATCCCCATCTATGGCACATATATTTAAGCAAGATCAAGGTCTGTACTTGAGATATTAAACCTTATCTTACAACGATCTACTCACATTGGATTCGGTCCACATTTTCATGGTTTCCTGCGGGGTCTCGAGGAGGTAATCTTGGCTGGCGGTAATCTAAGTTTGGCGCCTTTTTCTGAGTCGCTGCTTGTTTCGGGGGTTTTTGGCGGTGTTTCCTAGCCCCAGCTCCACATTTTTACGGAATTTGGGGGGGAAGGGTTTCCTGCGAGGAACTCGATCGCCTGGGCCAAGAACAATTCACTATTGCACACACTTAACACACACACAGGGGCAGAGCGATGCTTCTGCTGCCGCTCTTGTTCGACTGGGAAAATGGGGAAAATGGCTGTGGAAAATTTACGTAGTTTTTGCTCGGGCTCTGTGGCTTTGGCCGAGCGCCTTTGGCGTCGTCGTCGCTGGTCGCTTGGCGTCTTGTTGTGCGAAGTGCAGAGTTCGTACTGAATGCTTTTGGCCTGGCCAACACACAGTCGACAGCCGGGTGGCCAGAGTTGCCGCCGTCGCCGCCACGGCCGCTGCCGCCGAGGCTGGGAAACTGTCTGCGCGTTGGCAACCCTGCCACATGCGCGCGTTGTTGTTGCCAGCTTTTCCGCCTCGCATTTTCGTAATTTCAGTTGCGCTGTGGAAAGCCGCCAGGCTGGGACACAATCGGGCGCAAGCCAAAGACCCAAAACTCAATACCACACTCAGGCCCCACGATGCTCCCAATATACCATACCATTCCTTCCCGTCCCCTCCCCCCAACGAACTCCTCCTTTTCATCATTTCCTGAACTATTTTAGTGGGCCCGACCAACAAACAAAGGCAACTCGACTTGGCTCGTTTCGATTCGGCTTGTTTTCAGCCGAGTTTGGTTGGGCTTTGCTGCTTTGCTGCTTTGCTGCTTTGCTTTGGTCGCTTTACTTGTTTTCATTAAGTCGATAATTGTGATTGGCGCCTAACGGTTTCTAATCGATGCGAGTGTATCGATACTATTGAATCTCGGTTGCCTATGGGGCGATCGATAGTTTTGTTATGGTAATCGCGTCAGCTTTTATGATCGCTCTTAACGAGGTTCCCAGGGGAGTATTTTATGTTGATTTTATATTTAATAGTTACGCTTATATGGTAAATGATTAAGTTAGTCAATAATTTCGATTTTGAGGTTGGTTACGCAATATAACCTAAGCTAATATCGAAATTACTCATACGCCTTGTGAGCCAAACAAATATATGGTTTGATGAAATATAGTTAGTTGTTGAGCTGTTTAAGTGTTAGGATCAAGTAACATAAATCCATAGTAGTACATTTTATAACATCCTAATACAATTTAATGTAACATCATATAAGGTTTATTTTCCACCAGAGGTAACATTGCGTATGAGTGATAATCTAAGGCAACTACAACTTTCAGTCACTTACAAAATTGTGAAATCGTAAAAAAGTACGGATGATATAATGGTAACAAAAACAGGTTAGTAATAATTTGGCTTAAAAATATTATTTAATTTTATATTATATTTAGATAATCATGTTTATTTAAAAATTCAAGATCATTACCTTATGATAAAAAGGGTACTTTATTTATATACTTAATAAAAAGATATTTTTTTAATAATATATAATATTCTTAATTGAAACCTCAGAATATAGTTTTTTCTGATAGTATCAATGAAATCAGCTCAAAGACGATCATATCTTTTTCGCTGATTACGAATGCTGTCATAACGGCGTTACGTCGCACCTGATCTCGCTGATTTCTTATCAGCAGCTGGCGAGTCAGGTGCTTCTCGGAGCGGGCGACCACAGTGCCGAACGACCTTTTGCTGACTGATAAAAGTGGGTGGTTCGGGTGGCGAGGCGTCGGCTCAAGGCATACCCCCCGCTCTCTCTCTTCGGCTCGGCTCTTTCTCTCCCCCACCCCTGCCCACACGTACGCACACAGTCACACTCACGAGAGCAATTCCCCATTCTCTGACCCCGCTGACTGCTGATTGCTTTGCTTGCTTGGCTGCGCACACACAGACACACGGACACACACAGTTGGGGAGTGGGAGAGAGAGTTGGGTGGCTCTTTGTTTGGCCCAAGCTCTCCCACAGTGTTACCAACCCACATGCACCTCCTCTCCCCCACTCTCTCTCTGTACCTCTCTGTTGGGAGAGCCAAGCCGAACAGAGAGCCGAAGTTTGTGCTGCCAAGGCAAAAGCCAAAGCCACACTCAAAGAAAATATTGGCTTGGAACTAAATATAAAAGTAAATTGATGGCATGTTCTTTTGAATTTCAGAAAACTTTTTTGAAAAATGTAATATTTTTTGTTTCGTTAAAAAAAAATTTGAAATTTAAAAATTGTTCATCAATTTATTTTCATTGGCAAGTTAGGAATTTGCCAGCCATTTTTTCTTTGAATGTAGGGCTAGATTTCTGGTTTTGCCGTGGTCGCTGCTGCTGCTGCCTCTGCCGCTGCCTCTGCTGACGGAAAACTCCTGGTCCAAAGGCAGCCAAAACAACCGTCGACGGATGACGACGTTTTCCGACTAACAACGGACGCGCATTTTCCACCGTTTCGAGGCAAGAGCGCATTGAAAATTGTGCGACGCAGCGCAGCCTCGAAATTGGCGAAAGGGGGACTTGCCGGGGGGTCAGCGAAGTGGTAATGGGCGGCTAGCAAAAGGGGGGTCGGCTAAAGCTCTAACGATGTTGCCCGCTCTGGCGGCTGTGGCACTCATTGTTCGCCTTCGAGCGCCAAGCGCTGAAAATGCCATTTTCACTGAAAAGAAAAATGGAATCCAAACCAAAACCTTGAAAACGCTGAGTCTGGCAATTCAAGATACAAATTAAAACTGTTGTAGGAAATCATATACCAGAATTCTTAACTTGATATTTTAGTATTCAGTACTTACATATCATACTTTTATACTTTAATGCATTGAAAAACTGATTTAATATTTCACAGCGACATAAATCCTATCATTCTGATTTAATACCAAATAATTTATTAATCAAAAGGCGCACTATCAAGACGTATTTAAAAACGTATTAAAAACAAATCATTTTGATTCATTACCCAATGGTATCATTTTATTCAATGGTTATCTTAACCTATAATAAAATTGGAATGGAACAGCTAATATATCCTTATAAACTTTATTCCTTAATACTCTTTGAGGACCTTCATCATAACAGTTCTGAATGGTACAGCGCGCTTTTTTATCGCGCAGTGTGGTCATGTTGCTGCCGCTGTTATTCCATCCACTTTGCGTATCCTTTGGCTGTGCTGCTGATTTGTGCGCAAAACTTTTACAACATCGCAGTGGCAGTGGCAGTGGCAGCGGCAGAAGCACCAGCAGAACCGAAAAGCAGAGGAACAGAATCCAAGCGGCAGTGGCAACCTATGGCCATGGCTATATGGCTATGGCTCTGGCGCTGGCTATATGGTATCAGCAACATTAACGAGTCTCAGCAGCGACAGCGTCACCGTCGACGAGCGCCGTTGTTGTCGCGTGGTTATTGCCGCCAGTTGCGGCTCTGCTTTGTCTACGAAAGGTCGAAGACGGAGTCTGTGGTCTGTCTCAGGCGCAGCTTCAGTCTAAGGGGACTCGGCCTCAAGTGGCAGGGGCAGAGGGCAGGGGCCAGGGGCATCATCCGTCGCCTTTGGCTTTGTCCGCTCTGGCAAAAAATAAGTTCAAATATGCATTGCCTTGGGTTGGTTTCTGGGGGTCATAGGGGGGATTTATAGAGATAGATGGGTGGAAAGTTCTTCAGCTGGGAGGGATCTCCGGATACGTAGAACTGACTCATAACAAAGCATAGATCATAGAATAGCTACCTAAGATAAACCATTTGATAAACCAATGAAAGATATTGTTTAAAGATATGTCAATGTAGATAGTAGATAAATATTTGAACGTACTAAATACAAATAGGACAAAAGATATTTCTTAGTTTGATTTACCAATCAAAAATATACATTAGATGACACAATCACTTAATAGGGGTTAATAAGAAAGATCAATAAAATACTAATTGGGTCAAATACTTGTAGATGTCGCTGAAAAGAAAGACATATTAAGCTTAAATCTAAGATCGTTCTTTAAAAATACTTTTATGAGGATAGTAATAAACAAAATGTTTTAATATGAAGATCATTCCTTATTCCTTATGATGAGACATACTGACTTAAGAAACCATTGTTAAGAATACACAATAAGGATTTTGATTATCCTGTTCCATAACGGAAGACATACCATGTCAATATTATTAAATTGATCTTCCCCAGCTTCCCATATGTTACCCTAAACCCTTTCCTTATGCTAAACTTCCATCATTAAAGACTTAACCGACTTTGCCTAGGGAAGGCTTTAATAATTCTGTGTTTCTAATAAAATTCTCTTGATTGCCCGAAATGTTAATCATTTATTGATATTTCATTTCTGCCACAGGCCTTTCTACGCGCTTCTCATGCCCGACTCGAGCCGTGTCCACATCGCATCCCATGCAGCCCGTCTCTTTCGTTCAGCTGGCGGGCCGGGGGTTGAGTGCTCGCTTTGATGATTTTGTTTTCGAGGCTTATCCACCCCACTCAGCCACAGTGGACATTGGGCTCAGAGCAACCCTCAGTTTTTCCATCCACTCGATTCCCTGATGGAAACTCGAATGGGGGTAGATCTAAACCAAAGTGGGGTTCGCATTTTTTTGGGGGGATCTCGAAAAAGGATTTCACCTGCCAGCCATTAGCGGGAGCTTTCACTGTATGTGCCACAGCTTACACATACAATTGCTGGCCGTTATATACATGTATGATATACTCAAATACATATGCATCTATATGAACAGAGACACACACACACCCCGGGCATATACACACATCTATAAGTAAGCATATGAAGGCAAACAAAACTGAAAATGCGGTAAGCCAGGGGCGTGGGCCCTATGGTCACTAGAAAGGGGTTTTAAATCTATTCTATTCTTATATAGTATTATGCGTACTGTAGTAGTTTATTTAAAGTCCCCTTTGGCTGATATTTGTTGTTAGCTTTTTAATTTATCGAAAGACTTCTGGGTTAATGTTATAAAAATTTCCATATTTTTAAATTAAAAGAAAAACTGACCTATATCTTAATCACAATATTGAGTGACCACCATTGATTTAAAATATCTTCTTAGTTTTTGATTCCAATAACATTCTTGTGACCTTTAAAAACGGTTTAGTAAAAAAAATATTGCATACTTTTTGGTGTTGTTAGTCTGATAAAAAAAGTTAGGTATTTTATAAATAATATATTTAAAACATCTCATATATTTTTATGAAATATATAGTAATGAGTTAAAAAATGTTTTTTTAGAGCTGATTATTGGAAAAATAAGGCTCCCATTAAATCCCCTATTCCAGCGGACGCCTCTGATGTTGCTGCTGTGATGCGTCGCCTGCCCTTGTTGTTGCTGTTGCCGTTGTTGTATTTTGCCGCAGCAACAACAGCAACGGCAACAAAAACATCAGCAAGAACAACAACAACGAACATTCGTTTCGTTCGTTAGATGACTGGCTCTGTATGTATCTGTATCTCGGAGTGTGTGTGTGTATACAGTCCTACATTTCCATCGATTTAATCTATCTGACTACGACATCAGCCAAACACACACACAAACACACAGAGCGAAAAACCCACCCAAAGGTGGGTGGAGGGAGTCGTAGAGTGGGTTAGTGAGTGAGTCAGTGGGCGAGTGGGTGGCTTGGTGGGTTGGCGAGTTCGTCGCTCGTCGGTCGACAGTCGACGGTCGACGGTTCGACAACGCCGACGATCCGTACAAATAACGAAATGGCAATGGGGTGTACTGCGAATGAAAATGGGTATGGGAATGGGATTGGGCATGGAATTGGGCTTGGGACGAGATGGGAGTTGGGAGTCGTTGGGCTGTTTGGCTGTTGGGCTCTCGCAGTGCGAATGGGAATGGCAATGGAACTGGGTGCTGTTTTTGCTGGTTGGTTGCTGTTGCCATTGCCGCTCCATGAGCAGTGACACGATGCTAGGGCACAGTGGGAGTGGGTTTCGAAATGGGACTGAGACCGGGGACCAGGACTGGGAATGGGCCAAATGTTGGTTCGTTTTGGTTCGACCATAGCTGCCTAGCTCTCTGGCACTGGCTCCGGTTCTGGCTGGTTCTACGGCTTGGATTGGATTGGACTCTGTGTGCTATATGCTGCTTTTTGGGCTGAGTTGGAGCCGCATAAATTTCGCTCGTCTAGTTGCCTCTGTGTGGCATTGTGTATGCCGACAACTACGACGGCGCCACAATTGAACTGTCAGTAAGCCGAGTTGGAGGGGAACTCTGAGGAGCGGGGGGCTGGTGAAATGATAAAGGGGAGTGGCCGGGGGGCGTAATGGGGGACGGGACTAAAACAGAGTGTAACTCATAGTGTGCATAGTGTTGGAAAAGCACAAAAGGATTTCCCTCCTCCAGCCAGGAAGCGAATAAATTCATGACGAAACTGCAGACGCTAGTCTCGCGAAGTAGAGCTTAGCCAGGGTTGCCACACTTCGCAGCGCAGTTCATTAGTAATTCTGAGTAGGGGTGCTTAGTCATCAATCTAAAGGAAACGCTCCAGTTATCTTCTCGCTTTATGGGGCGAATGTAGTGGGAACGAGTGTTGTTCTTCTTGTTGATGCACAGCATTGCTCTGCCAGGGTTGCCATGTTCGTAATGTAAGCAAATACGTTAATACCCTCCACAAGATTGCATAACATTTGCCAAAAAACGTAACTTATAATAATAATGCTACTGTTAAAAAAGATCTTAATATCCTAGATATATTCTTTTACAATAATAAAGAAACATATGTCACTTACTAGTTTTTTCTTGACACGCAAAATATAAGAACAAGTTATGTGCAAAGGAGTTTTGTTGATACGAAAATCATTACCATTGATCAACAAATATTTCCAGATAGGATTTCAGCTTGAATTTTATTGTTTCCATACAAAACAGATTGCATTTACACTGTGAACTAGGGTTGATTAGCTTTAGGTGCGTACCCAAGTCTGAAATAAATAGATTGGGACATATTAAAAGCACAGCCATGCTAAAGCCTTAATCGTCGCTCAGTGTATCCATCTATTGCCATGGCGACAACAATGAAGCAACAATGCAACAAAGCATTGGCCAGCGCAGAAGCAGCCAGAAACGAGTGCTGCATTCTGCCTGCTGGGGAATCGGAAATGGAGGTAGAGCTCTGGAGCCTTGGCTATAGTCGCATAGTAATAGTAAGAGCTTTGGGCAGCAGTTCACTGATTGCCAGGGCAGCTGAGCGGTGGGGCAGTCTGTGCGCTGAACTCGGGGGTTCCAAACTAAATAGAAGGCTTGCTGGGGGATGGATGGCTGGGTAGTTGGTAGCTCTATGCTGCATTTGGCCAACGGTCGCCAACGATGGTCCAGGACTCAGAACTCAGGATTCAGTCTGAACCGGAGGGTACAGCAAGGGCAGTGCGAGTTGGCAGGACGATGATGACCACGAGGACGAACGATTTGGGCATGGGCAGTAGTTGCATGTTACGTATACGTACTGGAGTCTCCGGTGTATATGGGCAGACACAAATGCAAATACACAGATGCAGGATACAGATACAGATACAGCGATACCGACACCAGCACATAGATACAGTTTCTCATAAACATGAACATGGCCACGTGCATATGAAATACTGACCGCTGCATTGGGGAACTCGGACATTAAGTTTGCGGCAGGCTCTCGGCTTTCGTCTCTCGATTTGGCCAAAGAATTGAGCTGGGATCAAAACCGAGTGGAGTTTTGCCATGGCAACGCTTGGTCTGTGTTTTTGCTGCCTCTTGGAACAATAGGAAAATAAGATGGCTTGAAAAGAATTCGAGCTTAAAACTAAACTGTTTGCAAAGGTTTTGTTGCGGCTTAAGCCGGCTTTCAGGTGGCTATTTCAAAACCTTCTATATCAGAATCATTCGTCACTCATCTCAAAATTTATTATTAGAGATGGAAACTCTTAGATTTAATAGAAAACAATGAAGTTCATACTTGAAAACTTACATTTTCCGCAAATTTCTAGCCCTAAATCAGTCCAAAGCAGGCCAAAATAGATCCATTTGTATTACTTCGATGATTTTCATTCTGGGTTTCTAAAGAAACACCTTTTACATCTTCGGCCATTGCCATTGAATCTATTTAGGCCAAAATCATAAAGATTTGAATCAATATCAAACCACATTCACTCGTAGACACCCCGCATTCGCAGGGCTATATTCACGGCTAATTACGACTGCCAGTTTTTGTACTCTGGTGAACTCCACTTAACGCCATTCATGTTGCGGCGGTTTTTAGCCGCAGAAACTAAGGCAAACCTGATTTCGGTTCTGGTCAAAAAGGTGGCGATGGTGATGGTGGGGAAGAACCACTTGTTACTCGGGGGGTCGTCTCGATATATTTTTTCGCGCTGTCGTTTTGGGAAAGCGCCAAAGTCAAAGTGGCCGAAAGAGCATTGAACGTAACACTTTCGCTGATGACGTAGCAGCCGCCGAAGCAGCAGCAACATCAGACGTACAACAGCAACATTGACTAATGATAGATGGATGGATGGCTGCGGCGCTGTGTTGTTGAATGCTTTTTGGTGGCTTGATGTTGATGGTTTTGAGTGACAGGTTCGCCGGTTGTTCCGTATGCCCCACCTGCCCCTTGCCCCTTGCCACCTGCTTCTTGCCGCACCTTTTCATTCTCTTGCCGCTTGCATACATTACAGAGCGGCAGTGGCGGCAGCAGCAACACCCATAAATAAATAAATAAATAAAAAGCAGCCAGAGGAGCAACAACAGCAAGTCGTGGGGCGGTGCGCGGGTTTTGGGGAGGCAGTAAATTGTTCAAGGTCGCCGCTTGTCTGCTGCTTTCGAGCATGAAAAATGCAAAACAAACGCCGTCGTCGACGTCGACCGCGGCAGTGGCAGCGGCAGAGGCGGAGGCAGCTGGCGTCGCTGCCAGCGCTGGGCTTTAAGCGTCTGCAGCGACAACAAAAGTCTGTCATAATTCACATGCGAGTGGCGAGCCCCCTTTTGCCGCCCAACGCCCACCGCCCCCTAGCCTTTGGCGCCATCCACACCCCTCTTGAAAAGGCTGAACCAGAACCAGTAGCAGACATAGAAGCTTTAGTTTAGCATCGCCAAACAGCTGGAAAAATGTATTAAGAGCCAAACGCACCGAGCGGCAACAACAGCCGGAGAATCTGCGGCAGACGAGGCAACTCCCAAACCACCCACCAACCACCACCCCTTCTGGGTGCATTGCCACATATGCACATACATGTGTAGAGGGCCTGTGCGAGTTTGGCTTTCCCGGAGTCTGAGTCTGCATACAAAACCATAAATTGAAAATACGCTCTGCCTTCGATGCTGACGTCAACGTCGACGTCGACTGAGCTGCCGCTGCCTCCGCCTCTGTTTCTGCCGCTGCCTCTGCTCTGCTCTGCCGTCATGGACAGCGACACTCAAAGGGGTTGGCTAAAGTTTTTCACTTTTCACGGCGGCGCAAAAAAATAATAAAAACCGAAATTGCTGCCTGCCAAGAAGCACAGCGGCAGAAGAAACTTTCGCTTAAAAGGGGGCAGGGGGCATTACACAATGGAAAAATCGCAGGCACAAAGAATAAAACTCTCTGTAAACAACATTAAAATTAAAATGTTAAATTCGACTTAAAAAGCTGACTAAAAACACAATTTATTTGGTCAACAAACACTGCTACAAAATAATTGAGGAAAGCTTAAAGCAAATATTGGTATATTAATGAATATTTAAACAGTACACATCAAGGGGTTAAATTTTAATTTAAGTCTAATAAAATTTGAAACTATACATGTTTAAGGTAAGACTGCCAAGATACTGTTCACTTATAATATATATGAAAAGTTAGTTACCAAAATCATTAGGTACTTTAAAGCCCGTTTTCTTATCCACACTACCCCGCTAATGTTTTCATTTATAATAATCAGTATTTTGCTCGATACAACAAAAGTAATCGCCCAAAGAGGGAATGTTATACCTTGCTGACCTCACCTGAAAAATTTTATTTTTGTCCAAATTTTGCAAAAAAATACGATGCCACCCCTTTTAAAAAAATTCAAAATTTGACAAAATTTAAAGTGCTTAGAAACGACTAGAAAATTAATGCTATCAATAGTCTAGGTTGTTAGCTGTCCAAAACCGTGTGACTTTAATGTGCCTGACAATTTTTGACCAAGTTACACCCATTAGGACAAAACAAAATATTGGTTTTTCGAAAAAAATTAGGGTGTTCGTTTTCCGCCCAAAAAGTATCAATATTTTGGGCGAAACAACAAAAGTATTGGTCCAAAAATGGAATGTCATACCTTGCTGAGCTCGTAATAAAATTTCAATTTCCAACCGACCGGCATCCTCACCTGAAAAATTTTATTTTTGCAAAAAAAGACGATGCTACCCCTTGTAAAAAAGCCAAATTTTGCCAAAATTTAAAGTGTTTAGAACCAACCAGTAAATTACTGCGATCAATTGTGTAGCTTGTTAGCTGTCCAAAACCGTGTGTCTTTTCTGTGTCTGACAATTTTTGACCAAGTTACACCCATTAGGTAAAAACAAAATAATGGTTTTTCGAAAAAAAATTGGGGTGTTCGTTTTCCGCCCAAAAAGAATCAATATTTTGGGCGAAACAACAAAAGTATTGGTCCAAAAATGGAATGTCATACCTTGCTGAGCTCGTAATAAAATTTCCAACCGACCGGCATTCACGCCTAAAAAATTTTAATTTTGACCAATTTTCGAAAAAATACGAAAAATTTTTAAAAAAATTCAAAATTTGGAAAAATTTAAAGTGTTTAGAAACGACTAGAAAATTAATTTGATCAATAGTCTAGTTTGTTAGCTGTCCAAAACCGTGCGTCTTGTATGTTTCGGACTATTTTTGACCAAGTTTCAGCAAAAAATGTCAAAGATAAATATCGGGGTTTCGTCAAAAAAACAAAGGTCTTAACTTCAGTTCAATCTAATAGTCCCTTCATAAACCTAAGCTCAATCTAAAACACATGGATAAACTTAAAATAAACGATTTCAAAATGTAATAAGGCGCTTGCGGAATCTTTTTTTGCAGTTTACAGGGGTGATATATGGGGGGCAGGGGCTTCTCCATCCCCCCCGCTGATTAAGCGCCGCAAGGAGTCGTCACCGTCTGCAGTCTCGCTTGGCATTGTTGTCCTCTGCTGCTGCGGTTTGCCAGACGCAGACCAGAAGGCGTTACGTGGGGTGGGGCACGGGGGCTTAGGATCTCCGGGGAGTATGTGAAAGTGATGCGGATTCAAGGGGGTGCGATGCACCCGAGGGGGGCAGTGGGAAAACCGACACGAACTCCTACACTTCATGCATTTGCATAACTCCTCGACGCACTTTGACATGTGGCAGGCCAAGTGTTTGGCTTATATGAATGAACAGCCATTGTGTGTTGGTGTCTGTGCCCCTGTGCATCCGTGTGTGTGCGCACTGTTTGCCAGTATGTATTTGGGTCACATGCATACACGCACGGGGCCACAGACAGCCGCCAACAAGGAGGCGGCGGCAGCAGGAGCAGAAGTAGCAGCAGGACACGGCTGGTTCTCGGCCAAATTGCACCGCAACCTGCGGTTGCCTTGGCTGACCTTTCGCACAGCGGGCGGTGTCAGAATGGTGGGCGGCGTTGGCTGGAGCGGGGCCCAGGGGGCGGGGCAGTGGAAAGCCATCAGTGCCTTCGAGGTGTCATCACATCATCTCACCTGCTGTTGCAAAACCCCGAAAACTTTTACCAGGTCAAGTCATTTCGTCGCTTTCTGCACAAACCAATTAGTGGGTCATGTTACCGAATGTTTACTCGCTGCAATTCGGCAATAAATATTGTTATGCGGGGATACAGCTACACAGGTTTGAGCGGCGGACATTGTGGTGTTCGCCGAGAGATATACATCGCCGCATATGAAAAACAAATGGCCAAAATGATAACTTAAATGCATACACGAAAATGAAATCATTTAGATTAATTATCAAAAATAACACACGTTAAAGTTATGTGTTCTTTATTTATTATTTGATTTGAAATCAAGGAAATATATTCAAGCAGGCATGTGTTTATTAATGAAATAAAATCTGGTCAAAAGAAAATAAGCAATGGAGGGCTAGTTATTCATAACACATGTAACTCACATTTTAAAATGCATTATTTTATTTTGTATAAAAATCACAAAGCACTTTCAAACAATTTCGCTGAATTAAAGCCTCAAGTTCTTACAATATTCGCCTTGTCACCGAACACTCATCACAATTCAAGGGGTTGTTGCAAAACCGCTTGTCAGCAGGGAGTGCTGAGATACTTATCGTCTGTTATCCCGATCTGCCGCACAGCTGTTGGTATTATTAAAAGCGTAATCCTGTCTATTACTTTTTCAGGGACAAGCACAAAGAAAATGAATCAAGATCAAAGGGACTAACTATGAGTTAAATTTCTTCCAATTTTCAAGTTTGTTGATTTGAGAAAGACATATTACAATAAAAAGCTTAAAATAATTTAACTTAGAATGATTGTAATATATATAATTATTAGTATTCTTGATTATATCATTTTCTTAACAAATTTTTTACCCATCTTAGATACCGTTTACATGTATCCCTTTTCATGTCCAGCCACCCGGCGGTCATATTTAGTGTACGCATTTCAAGATCACTATTATCCTGGGCCCCTCATTAAAAATATAATGCTCTTTCATTCTGCTAGATTGCAATTTGATTCTGTTCTTGTGTTTTGCTTTGTCTGGAGCTTTGGTTTTCCTCAATTCCAACCAAACAGCTCCAGCTTAAATGCCAGAAATTTAATAAACAATTCTAGTGGAATATATTTTCGGTCTCTGGTGCTGGCTCTGGCTCTGGCTATGGCTCTGTGTTGCTACCAGCAAGAGTCCTGCAACCCCAAGTCCTTTCCTTGGCCCCCATCCATTCCCAGCTCAACCTAACATCAATTCCTTCCACAGCTCACCCCTCATCCCTCCTCTCACCCCTGCTGTTGGGCTTCCACTTCTTCTGCCGCTGCTGCTGCTGCTGCTTCTCCACTGCTGCTGTTTGTATAAAAACAAGGAGGCCAGGACATCAGGGCGCGGGGCCGGGCAGGGGCGGTACGGTACGAGGCGGGAATAGAGAAGCATTACGACAACACCAATGACAACAACAAGAACAATGTGGATTCTTGGCGTGTTAGACTTTGGCCCAGCAACAACAAGAAATTCGCTTCGAAATGAAACGAATGAAGCACAGGACGTAGCTCCGCTGCTGCTGTTCGGCTTGCACTGGCAGAAAATGTTGCAATTCGTAGAAAATCAAGAAGTTGGTTATACCTCTTTTGTTTACTTAATTGTAAGGTTATTATTTTAGGGATATAAACATATAGTTCAAAAGAAGAATGTTCTAAAGTACCATAACGGGCATTTCCAAAAATCATTGCCTACCTTCTGGCGCTTCGTGCTTATAATAACGCAATAAACAGGATACTTTCCATATACAGAGAAATAATTCATGTCACTCTTAAATCGATTATTTTTTCTTTAAGTACTGGATGCAACTAACAAAATCAAAATTGTATTGTTCAGTTCAACAATATATAAAACCCAAAAAAAATAATTTTAAGTGCAAACTATTAAATCAATATATTTAGAAAATGTTATGTATGAATAAACTTTTAATAATAAAAAAATGTTCCCAAAAACTGAATTAATTTTTTTTTTTGTATAAAAATAAAGAACCACCAGAAGGTTCTATATTTACTACAACGTCTATTTTCTATCTTTCAAATGTTTGCAAATGTTATCAGTTCTAGCAGAAGTACCAATACATTCTGAGGAGCAATTCCATAGCAAGCAAAAGTATTTCTCTCAGTGCTGACCCAGCCTCAGATTTAGCTTCAGTTCAGCTCGCTTCTATCTCTGCGCATCTCTGTAATCATCATCAACACCAAGGCGAGGCGAGCAACGGCAAGGCAAGGCAGTCAGGCAGCCATCCTGTCCTCGTGCGCAATATCCTTGTCGTCCTTTCACAGAGGCACAAACACACACATACAGGCGAGACAGACACCGACACAGAGCCGTACACATTTCCCATTTTCGTTTTCATTCTGGCCAAGTCTTCGACCGGCTCTGCCTTGCCATCCTCGCATCCTTGCCTGGCCATCCTTGCCTTGCCATCCTTGCTTGCCTTGTGCTGAGTCGAGTCGAGTCCTTGCTGCTTCATTATTTCAGCATGCGGCTGCTCGATGCCTTTTCTATCTGATGGATACGTATACGTACCGTGGGCCACGTTCAGACCGCTGCTGCTGTTGCCGCTGCTGCTCGCCTCCTTGTTGTTGCCGTGAATTTGCAGCATTTTATCCTTCGCTCAAGCATGGCTCTCCGTGTGTGAGTGTGTTTGTGTCTGTTTGTGCTGACAATAAAAGTTTCGTACACACACACAGATACACCCACGGACACACACACACTCACATGAAAGCTTAATGCTTTGTCGCTGTTTGTTGCTGTGTATGTGTGTACGCTTACCGGGTGTGTGTGCGCACATGAGTGTGTGTATATCGCTGGGCCATCGTATTTCAGAGCAAGTTTCGTTTACCCTATAGCCATGAATTCCGTGAAGAGATTCAAGAGGATCTGGCATTTGTTTAGTCGAGTTTCAAAACCCAAATATTATTTATCATTTCTTAAAATAAATTTATAAATTTACTAAACTAAGATTTAATATAAGGATTATTTTGATAATTTAGTTTTTGGTTCAATTTTTAAGAAACTATTTAAGATCATCTACACATTTTAACTGAATACGTTCTACAAATGTCTGGATAAGGATTTTGTAGGAGGATCTTTTCCATAATTTTATTTTATTTGGATGTCCTATGATGTGCTATGACTTATGTTCATGTATAAAATTAATGATTAGTCTAAAAAAGAATTTTAAAACAAGGATTTTTTCGATGCTTGGACTATCTTTTGATGTCGTACAGCAAAATGATTGAAACACTCCTAAAGTACTGTTAATCCAAAAGAAGAATGTAATAATAAACCAAGGTTCAATAAAAATTAAAAGAGCACGTATTTATTATTTAATAAATATTTTATGTCTCCAATTTCCAAGTTATATTCTTTAAGTTTTCCTATACCTATCCAACATCAAGAGCATATCCTTTTCGGCTATTCCCTGCTTTCCTCTACCATCCTGTGTTGGTGTTCGTTATGCCGACAACGTAGTCCATGCGGTGGGTAGTGGGTGGTGGGTGGTTGGGTGGTGGGCTGGTGGTGCGGCTGCCTGACATGGTGGGTTGCCGGCTTGATTGGGTGGCCGTGGTGATGGCTCTGGTGGGTGGATGGCATGGCAAGGCGGTCTATGGCGTATGGTGGGTGGTGGGTGTTGGGTGGTTTGGTGGCATTGCGTTGCTCTTGCCTGTCAGACATTTGGGCTCTGGCTCTGGCTCTCTACCAGCAGGGGGAGGCAGGCGGGGCGGGTAGGAGTTGGTGGTGTCTGTGGGTCGCATAACGGTTACAGTAGAAACTTTTGCCCTATTGTGACAAACAAACGACAAGGAGGGGAGGACAGGGAGGCTGGCTGGGGGAGGACAAGCGACTGGCATTCACCCTCAGCCGTGCGCCTTGCGCCCCCTACCCCCAATTACCCGCCCCTGCCCTGGGCCGTTGAATAGCAAAGTGAGCGACCGACTGACAGCCGAACCGGGCCTGAAATGTGTGCCGCTAAACAGGGTCTTGTTTTCCAGGATAACCCACAACACTCTGCTTTAATTTTAAAATTTTAAGTTATTAAGGTTATAGTATGATTCTAAAAAACTAGTTAATATTACAAATTTAGAAAAAGAAACCCCTTTGATAGTTGTTTATCAACATTTAGTTGAATTTGAAGTTAACTAATATAAAATAATATTGTTTTTTAATATTTAAGGTTCTAATGTATGCTTTGTGGTATTACTGGGTAATAAATAATAATAAAAATATATTTTTTAAAATTATATATTGTTTACTTTAAAGAAAATAACATAATTTTTATATTTAATTTCAAAAATGAACTATAACTAAGCAAACCGTATTTGGTAAGAAATTTTACTAGAAAAGTACTTCTGTAAAAATAACACCAAAAACTCTACACAAAATCACTTTTAATTTGTGGGTAAGTTTGTCTTAAATTTTAAAGTAGCTCTTCCTAACTGGGACACCCTGTATCATCTCCCCTGGCTTTTTATGCATTCGCCTGGGCGGCAAGGTGGCGGGACGGAGAGATGGGCACAATCTACCTAACAGCAAGGACTGCGGCCCCGTTTCCCTGCCCCCAGCCCCGAGGAACTATTGTTGCTTTGGCTGTACGAAAACTAAATGAATGAGGCGAGCTGTGGGTGGGTGGTGCTGATGGTGGTGGCAATGGTGGCACGGCGTAGCTGATGGGATGAGAGTGGGTGGAGTGGCGAGGAGATTGGTTTGGGGGGATATCTGTGTGCGCCAACGGCTCAAAATCCTGCTCAAAGTTTGGTCCCTTCTGGAGGATTTTGACGACGGCGCAAAAACGCTCCCCCAGGATCGCAGAACTGCGCAGCCTTGATTGAGCCATCGGCTCAAGTTCGCCGCCGGGAAGAGGGCATCGCTTCGCATCACATCGCCTCGCATGACGCATCGCCAACACTTTCAGGTTTTTATCGGTTGTTTCTCATTCGGATGAAAAAGCTGAGCGAAAAAAAAACACTGAATTTTTTCGCGCTGCGTTGTTTGCTTGCCGAGTGACGAACCAAACCAAACCAAAAACGAAAACGAACCGAGCCTGAACTCTGGGAACGTCCCAAAAAATATCTCATGGCAGTACTACACGCAGTTGACTTGGCATTGGTTCAACACCAACGAATCCAACAACAAGCGTCCGTCGAAGGGGCTAGGCCCCATTGAAGCGAACCTACATAAGTGGGGCACATACTCCCAAGCACACACTCATAGTGGCTTTAACTGTAATTCATGGTAGTACCTCGATGATTTATCGATTTTGTAATCGATTCAAGTGCATAGTTGCAATCAAATAACATCAGAGAATCAGACGTATTTCATTGATGCATTGATTTATCGCCCAATTTATGATAGTACATCATCTAAAATAACGATCAAATGTTAGAATAACTTGAAGACTGTGGGTTTTTGGGAAAAATTTAAGTCAATATTTAGGAATTACTGCGATACTTAACTATAATTTAATATTAAACTTATTTAAAGAAGGCTCTGGGTTTCGGTTTATTTAAACAATCTTGTTTTGGAATATTAAGACATTTAATGAAACTTACAGTTTTTACTATTGGATCAGAAGATCAATATATGATAGCAGTTGATCTTAGGCGTATCAAAGTAGAGCAATCCAAATAAAAAATGTCCCAAAGCGACGACTGATTTTATTATGTCCATTACAAAACACACCCGTGATCGTGCCTTTTGTCCTTGCTAACTCCTCTTATGCCTATACTTCCAGTACTCTTTCTAGATCCTGTACTACTACTTTATTACCCCCTTAATTTTTAATTAACCCATCTTAAATCGATAGAGAGCACTCTCTATCTCTACATTCCTTCCCGCCCACGTAACTCTCTTCCCAAAAAATACACCCACTCACTCTTCCGCAAAGGCTGAGTCCGCTACTATTTCTGTCCGCCACAGCGGATCGATGTTTCAAGTTGTGTGTGTTTGTTGCCGCCGCTAGTTTGGTTATTTCGGTGGCGTTGCGCAAATGGCAAGTGGTCGTCATCGTCGTCGTCGTTGTTGGCCATGTGCCGGCTGAGAACCAGAACTGAAGCTGGGTCTGAGTGTTAAGCAGGCGAAGAGGAAGAATCGGAGTCTGAAGTCGCACTTCAAATGGGAACGAAGCAGTAAAAATAAACCCCTACACTGAAAACAATAACATGGAAAATGGGTGAAAACGAGCCACAGTCATCTAAAAAAGGAACAACAAGCCAGAAAGGCATTGGTAAAAACAGCAATTACTTTACATTATTTGGCATTTTAAGATTTTAGACATTATTTTGACCCCACGTAAATTCATCTAAAACTTCATATCTTGAAAAAAATTATAATTTCTACAGAGGATCGCCAAAATAAGTTTCCATTTAAAGAAGTCAAAGTATCGTTTAGTATCTATCTTTGTCATCCTGTAACATTTTAATGCAATCATTGCATACTTTCAGGCATATATCTATGTGGTTTCAAAACACCAGATTTTGTTGATATTGTTGAATTGATATCTTCGATCGTAGATACTCCCTGCGTTATTTTCGTTACTAGTGTTACTAAGGTTCTAACTCCAGCCTCAGGACTGCAGGACCTGAAGTGGAGACTAGGGTTTTGATCTTGGGACAAAAGGTGTCTGGGGGGTTGGGTGGCTCGGTGGCTTGGTGGTTCGGTGCCACTGCAGCGGCAAGAGTGTTGTCACAGTGGTGTGGTATTTCCTTTATCGCAGCAGAATGAATGGTGGTAACCGAAGGACGGAGCAGGTGTGGGGGGAATATTTTAGGTCTCCGCACAACCAACCCCCCTCTACCCACCTAAAGCTCTCAGCACTTTGGGTCGCCCACCGCCCACTCCTTGGCGTTTCATTTCGGCCCGGTTCGTTTCGTTTGGCTCGTTCCGTTGCGTTCGCTCTTTCGTTCATTCGTTCGTTTGTCTTGACATTTGCGTTTTGCCTCTGCCCTCAGCTCCAGCCCCACGCCAAGGCCCCAAACTCCCTCTCCAGGCCCCACATCCTTCCTCCACAAGAGGCGACAGTGGGACGATGCGGTTGCCAGTTAAAGAATGCCAGCAAATTGGGGCTAAGATGTGGTCGGCCAAGCCCAGCTATATGCTGCTTTAAAAGACCCAAAATTATTATTCAGAATTTGAACCACGCTGACAATATAACTAAAAACATCAATTTTAATAAGGTTTAAATATATTTTTTAACGATTCTATTCGACTTGAATTAAAACCAATTTCCGCTGAAGTCTAAAGCTTATACAAGTTCCTTGTGATTAGTGTGAGCGTTTTAATACTACCTACGTATAATAATATAAAGTGGCGTATTTTCTTCGTGTATCGAATTAAAACTAGATGATATACTTTATCCTTAAACTACATTATAAATTATAATTTACATTACAATTTAATAAATCAGCAGAGGATCCATTAAGAATATTTCCTATAGGAAATCCGCCTAAATAGTTGGCTCCACGGTGCACGGCTTAAGCGAATTTTCGTTTATTCTGATTACAAAAGGCAGCATGGGGGAAGGAAGGACGGAAGGTGCGGATTGGTGGGAGGGGCTCTTTCGGAGGACAGAGCGCTGGTCGAGGCACAAATTCCAACTTTACTTTAACTTTAATGTTGGGTCGGGTTGGTCGGTCGGCTGCTTGTCGTTGTTCATCGCCGCTTGCTTGGTTGCCGTTGCTGGTAACTCTGGGTTCGCCGTGGCAGTCTCAGTCCCGGTCTCATTCTCATTCTCGTACTCGTTTTCGGTCCGGTCTCTGTGTGTGCTGAGACCTCAGAGCAGTCGGTGCGGCGATGACGACGGTTCTGACGCGAGCACCGACTCCGACTTGGCCGATGATTACGTCTATGACTCTGGCGCTGGTTCTGTCCATGTTCTGTTCTTTCGTTCGTTCGAAATGCCCTAGAGATTTGGTGAATACGTTTGAATGGGGAATTCTCTTTAATCTTTAATTTTTTGGGACTTATACGGCGATCTATAGCTCTCGAAATTACTTGTAAAATAGGATATATTGTATGATATTATAATTTGTTTGATTGTTTTAATCGGAATTTATATATTTGCTTTTATTTTATATGAATTGATGTTCTTAAGATTTTAACCTATCTCTCGTCATATTATATATGCATTCTTTTATTTCAAAAAGTATAAGTAACCTTTCTTTAAAAAGGTGATCTTTTTAATTTTCTCCTTTAAAATTTTAAAAATATTTTTTTAAGCTTTTTTTATAAGCCCCAATTTAAAATGATTACCCTTAAAGCAGTTTTCAATGAGTATTGAGTATTTCAATCAGTTATAACTTAAGAGATCTCTTTGTCCCATATTTCCCCATACGATCATTGATCGTACATTGATCTGTTTGCAAGTGCATCCCCATTTCGGCCTGATTGCGACGATCTAAAATTCTCGTTCTTGGCCAGGTCTGCTGTGCCTAGTGCCTGGTGCCTGGTGCCCATTGCCTGGTGACGGCTGATGTTGCCGCTGCCCCTGGTTGCAGTTGCAAGAGTCACCATCGCCGTCGCCATCAACGTCCTCGTTGTTGTTGCCGCTTTTATGCAGCATTTTTGTTTGGGGCTGCCGCTGGTTCGTTGGTTCGTTCATTTGCTGGTTTTATATATTTTTTTCTTTCTTATTTTTTTTCTTCTTATTTTCCGCCAGCGACGCCGTCTTGCCTGTGGTACGGAGCCAAGCCAAACCGAACCGAGCCAGGCCAACCAACGCCATCGCATGCTTCACCTTCGCCCCACCGAGGCGCACAGATACACACGCACACACACACCGGCACTTTGTGCGGCTGCCTTCCCATTCAGCCCACCAAGGCACCCCACCCCACTCTGTAGTCCCCCTTGGGCCACTGCTGCTGGAGTTTCTTGTTTTCTTTCGACGTCGTTGCCCCCCATCCACTTGGCCGAGCAGCAGGCAAGCAACCAGCCCAGCCACCATCAACCTTCTGCCCCATCCCAGCCCCCAGTCCTCGGTCCTCGGTCCCCGGTCCCCATCTGCACCATCCACCATCAGCAGCCATCCGGCAACCAAGCCATCGCCTCCATACCCACTCCCCATTCCCACAGCCCACTCTTTCGCCTCGTCGTAATTTTACTTGGATTTTTTCCTCTGTTCGCTCGCCCGCTTGTCGTTTTCTTTTTCTTTTCCTTTCAGCGCGCTGCTTTCTGCGCTGCCTGCGACTCGGTTTCGAAATAAACTTTAATGCGAGCCATTCGTTCGGTTTTGGGGTCTCCGTTTCTGCTGCTCTGTTAAATTTTCTGGTTAAATTTTGTGCGCAGTCAGCTCGCGATGCAGTTCGAGGCGGGTCTCGATTGGGGCTGCTCAAGGGGTTGCTTTGGGTCTCGGCACTAGTTGAGATTTCCCAACTTTGCTGAGATTGGATCTAGGGGTTACCAGTTCTTTGACTTTAATTCTTCATATTAATGGGGTGTACCAAGTCACAAGATATATTAAGTGTTTAAGATTTTCCAACTTCCTAAGATTAGATCTAGGGGTTACTAACTCTTTAAGTTTAGTTTTTAATATTACAGGGGTAAAGCAAATCACTAAATATATTCTATGAGGGTACTTGGATCAAGTTTATTGGAATCTATTATGTTGAATAACTATATTATTATCTATGTTGTTTTTGAAATTCATGAGTAAAAAATTTAAATCTTTAACCAGGGGTTCTTTAAATAAGATGATTACTATCTACGATGGTATGTAACCCTACTTCACTAGACTCATTGAAGTAGATTTCACTCTGCATTGAAGAGCTAGCTTTATACACATAGATTACGATCCTAAAGATTCCTCTTTAAAGCCCGGACCCTGGCGACTTTAATCCTTTGCCCACTAAGCTCAAGGCTCGACTCCTTTTGCGCAGTCTCGCCACTGAGCAGCAGCAACATCGCCAGTGGCAGCGGCAACATTGCAAGTTGCCGGAATGCTGCCGCCGTTTATAGTTTCACTGTAAGGCGCACATATGAATTTTGCCATCGCTCGCTTTTTGGCACGCAAACGCACACAGCCCAGCACAGCACAGCACCAAACGGCGAAACAGCCAGCCCAGTCAGCCATCTAGCGAACGTCCTCGACAAGCCCAGTCAGCCGGGCCAACGGCAACGGCAACATCATCAGCGGCAGCAACAACAGCGACCACTTCAGTTCCCCCGCCCCGCCAGTTGCCCCACCATATACCATACAATCTGAAAATATAGAAAAAGCAGCGACATTTGGGACGTTCGCTGGTTCGTTCGTTCGCCTGGTACGTTTACGTTCCGACGTTCGTTTTTGTTGGTAGCGCTGCGGAGCGCTCTGAGCCGGAGCCCCAAACACCAGATACAGATACGAGCGCACACACACTCGGCTACAGATACAGATACAGATACAGTGCCAGGCCAGGCCAGCAACAACGGCAACAACAGCAACCTTCCTATATGAGTCGCCCCGCGTACATATACAAGTGTATTTTTATATAGAGTCGCAGCAACACGCGCACTGGATTCAGCGACGGACACAATGCTCTACGGGCACGGCCACGACTGCAGATATAGATACGGACGGAGGGCCAAATTATAAATATGGGGTTGGATCTTGTTGGGGGAAATGGCTCTTGTGATTTCAAAAGCGCGCATTTCAAAAGAGATTTGAAAAATGTTCTCATTTACTGCCCAAAAGGTTTAAACAGGGTCTAAAAAGTCTATATATATACGATCTTATATTAATATTTTGAAAATATGTTACAACGAATATGTCTGTATTCAAAATGTCAGAGAATTATGCAAAGAAATGTAAAATATTTTTTGGTTTCCAACTGAAGAAATGAAATGATAACAGGGCAAAAATAAATAATATAAATGAGTCATAGAACACGACAACCAAAATCGGTCTTAAGCGGAAATAACTATACCATGAAAAATACAATTTTTTAACTATTCAGGGATATGTCTGTTTTCCAATTTTAGGAATATAATCTGTAAAAGCTTTAACATGTGTAATTTGAAGGAGCTTAGATAAACTTCTGCTTTGCATATTAAAGAACCTTCCTGGAAATCAAAAATTCCCTCGTAATGTATGGTGATATGGGTTATAAGTCGGAACTGGCTAAGCTGGCCGCAATATGACCGCAGCGCTTTTATCAGCTCCACAGAATTTCTCGAGTGACGCAGATGGCAAGCAGTTCCGAGTCCGAGAATCTGGCCGGCGATATGAGGTTCTGTTCTCGGGGCAGCGCCATCGATGGCGACTGTCGTCATCGCCTGAGCTGAATTTGAATGCAAAGTCGAGAGCTGCAGAGAGCTCTTGTTGCTGCTGCTGCTGCTGCTGCAGCTGCAATGGCTGTTGATGTTGCAGCAGCGGCGGCGGCTCAAGAGCAATGCGAATATAAAAATGGTGATTCTGTTCTTCCGCTCCGTTTCGGGGACGCCTCTCGGGTGTCCAGGTTTTTATTAGCACCCGGCTAACGGACACTTGGCCGCTCGCCGGCCTCCTCCTCCAGCCCTGCCTCCCCAGCAACTCAAACAAAGCCGCCTGCCGGTAACTAATTTTCGAAAAAAGCCAAGATGATGATGATGACTACTCGTGGCTGGCAACTTCGCTCGATTACGAAGCGGGCTTGAGGTGTCGCACTTGCATCCTGTTTGAGGTTGTAAAATTTGAAATCTCTGTGCATTCTATTGGCTTTATTAAGTGAATTTTTATAGGCTGATTTGAATTCTTAGAGAGTTTAAGTTTAAATAAATATCGTTTATTATTCTATGCTTAATGAATGACTCGATTTTGTATGACAGTTAAATTTACCTGGGGTTTCCAATTAATTTAAAGCTACCAGCTTTGTAATGATATTCTAAGAAACTATACTAGGTTTCTTAAAAAATTAAAAAAAATATCTTTAAAGATTGGAATTTTCCATTTTATTCGTTTACGTTTGGGCAATGTTTAGGTAATGGTATAATTTTTTAGGGAAGGGAAACTGTTTTTAGTGTTAAATTTAATTTGAATTCGCACACTGGCGCCCTCATAAGCACTGAGTTTAAATGCAGAACTACCAGATGCCACCTATTGGCTAAAATCAGCAACAATGAAATGGGTACTGATTCCACAAACTACCACTAGAGGGCGATGACTGCCTAACCTGCCAATACCCATTGGGCGCTTTACAACACTAATTCCATTGAGATACAAAATATCGATAGCGTATTGGAAACACGAACAATCGATAACAGCCATGTCTTTGTTAACCCATCTCTAATTGTAGTGTAATTTCTGATCAGCCTACGAAAAAGCCTTTGTTAAATAATGATGCAACACACAAAGCGCATGGTAAGTGAACTAGCAAAGCCAAGGGGAATTTGTTTATTTAAATGTTTGTCCTCTTTAGCTGACGCCCCTGATGAGCGGCCTGCGAAGTATGCCGGCACGCGGTGCAACAACTACGACGGCAGCGGCGCCCGCCAAAATTGAAAAAAGTGAGTGCTTTAAGTTTTGGTATTGCGAAAATACGCTAATTGATGGTTTTACAAATGCAGCCGTCAACACGGTTACCATTTTGGGTAGAGTTGGAGCCGATCCCCAGCTGCGCGGATCCCAGGAGCACCCGGTGGTCACCTTCTCCGTCGCCACACACACCAACTACAAGTGAGTACGGGCACTTACATATGTGTGTGTTTGGCCACAGCATGTGTTCGCAATTGATCTTGAATCCGAATCTTCAAGGAGGCAGACAGTCACGGTCATAAATATAGCTGCCTTAGATTCCTTCTTCCTTAATAACACCATAATTTTAAAAGAGGTGTATTATGAGTTGCTCCCACACTAACTTCATTATAAAGACTTTCAAATTATCCGTTCGGTATTGTAAAATTTCTAAATCCTAAATGTAAAACTCAGACATAAACTGATTATAAAGTCGAATATGGTGATTTCTCATTACTGAACATTTTAGAATTAATCACTTAACAATAATCCTAAAGTTATTTATTTTTACTGGTTTCATTAAGCTAATCTTGTAACGCAACATAGTACTATCTAATTTTCGAACAATCTCTTTTAGATACGAGAACGGCGACTGGGCCCAGCGCACCGACTGGCATCGTGTGGTGGTCTTCAAGCCCAACCTGCGCGACACCGTGCTGGAATACCTGAAGAAGGGGCAGCGCACCATGGTGCAGGGCAAGATCACCTACGGCGAGATCACCGACCAGCAGGGCAACCAGAAGACCAGCACCAGCATCATTGCCGACGATGTGCTCTTCTTCCGCGATGCCAACAACTAGGAATAAGCCCAACAGACCAAACCTAATCTTAAGCACAAAGTTAAGCTTGCAGCATTGTAAGCATTTATACTACTCGTATGGAAATATCGTGTTATCAGTTTGAGGATTACATGCGTAGTTGTACTTCACATTTGGCCATGGGCTTTGAATCGTTCTTGTGGCAGGGGGCTTGAGCTATTAGTTTACAAGGTTCCAATTTCCTATTCAGCTCTTCGTACTCCCTTTGGACCTTGGTGACCTCGCTCTGCAACTTTTCGATTTCCTTCTCCAATAGGAGCAGGATATTGTTGTGGTAATCGATGATCTTGCCAATCTGAGGATTCTTTTATTTAAGGCATTCTTATGTTTATATTTACCACTAAATACCACAGTTTTGGGAGGTAGTTTCGCGGTGGCCTCCTGGTTGTACATCTCGATCTGCTCCCTCATGGTGTTGCACTGCGCGGCTGTTTTTTCGGCGGACATGAGCAAACTCAGCAAATCCTCGTAGGTGGCACGTGCCAGGGGATACGTCCGACAACCACTGCTATTAGAACTCGAGCAAGTCTGCTCCAAGCGGGTAACTGCCTTCTCAGCCTCAATTAAGCTCGACTCGTTCTCACTTAGTTCCATTTCTAGCTTAAGCATGCTGCAGGTTATGGGCCCCAGCATTTGATCCATTGAGAGTAACTGATGGAAAGGGTCATAATATAATGTTTGTATACCTTTAGCTAACGAATCTCCTACATTTTTGGCATTGTCCATAACCTTTTGCTCCTGCTCCTTGATAAACTCCACCTTCTTGTTGAAATCCGCCTCCATCTCAACGGTGTCACGCATTAAAATGTCAGCCAGCATGTCCAAGTACAGGAAGGACGTAGGATCTGAAAACTTTGAGTCACACATAATTTAAAATATAGTGTTTGTATTTTGAACCTGTTGGTACAAATATTAACTTAATAATTTTGTGTAGGACTCTGTGTGATAAAACAGAGCTAGCTTGTTTTGGAGTTCTCTTTTCTGTGGGAATTTTTGAGAATATTTGATGAAAGAAATAGGGAAAGGATTTCGTTTGGCACTGCTCTAAGCTTTTGACATTTACCCAACCAGATTGGTTCGAATTTAAAGCGTTCACCATCCACCAGCGATATCTGCTTAGCTACCAACATTGGAGACCCGCTCAAGAGCCGCGATCCACAAGCTCTCTCCACATGCGAGCTTGCGGCGACCTTATCGCTGTAGGCCACCATGAGTGTGTATTATTCTGCCCGAGCTCCGTGGGCTGAGAGGCACAGTTCGCACTCGGTATTTGCCAGTTCAAATGCTGCCGGCGGTCGGAAGAGTTGATAGCTGATCGAGTGCTCCGTCAGCGGTTTCTTCATTCGAGCACGTTGCTTGTCCCGCCCTCGAATCCATCTTCGCGACCCGTAACTATCAGTAGTATTTCGCTTCCCGTTCTGCGGAAGATGACGACTTGCTGAAAGTCCACAACAACACCATAATAACACAATAACTACCATATAACATCTTCGAATAAGGTTGGCAAAAAACGCCCTCTGCAAAACATGGCCGTGGATTATGTGCTGGAGGACCTGATGGGAAAACTAGGTGAGTGAGCTGGTTTCGGCGCAAAGACTCCTGAAAGGTCAGCTGCCAGGTTGCCAGGCGTCTCCATCCCCATCGCCAAGCTGATAAGACCCAGAGCTTATCATTTCGAGCGGTCTTATCAGCAATGCAAGAGGCGGCTATGGATAATATGTGAGTTTATGCCTGCCAGGTTGCTTTATGGCCGGCGCTGTGTTCTGCATTCAGATTTCGTAATTAATTTTTCGGTTTTGCGCTGCTAATCTCCGCCTAATCTCTCCGGCTGGCTGTCCGTCAAGTGCTCAAAGGAAGCCGCCCCTCTAATACTATTTTAATTGCAACTATTTTTAATTTTGTTTTCGCACTACTTCTAATTGAATAAATCCCCAAGGCCGCTCCGGCCGACAGACATCTATGACAGCTCGATAGAGCAATAGAGCAACAGGTCGCAGTCTATGCCCCATACTATATGTGGTATTCTAACGACTCGGGCGCGTGTGGGCCAGGTTCCCAGCCGGAGGCTGTTCCGACACTTGTTGAGCCTTCTTGGCTTTAGCACGGCGACGCTAAAACGAGTGCGACTGGCGAGCAAACACAGACGGCTGGGAAGGAGGCAGTTGTTGGGGAGCTTTTGTCACAAGACTCTCGAAGCAGGCTCGTCATGTAGATCTTGGAATCTACGGATCTCTGTTAATTTATAGTACTGTGTACTCTAATTGTGCGCTTTAAACGCTGCAGTTAGCTTGTGGGAGATTCGGAAATAAGCTTGTTGGCTTTATGCAAAACAGTTAATAATAATTGTAGGAATACACTGGAACCGCAACGGGCGTATCTAAGCCATACATCATATGGCACCAGCCTTCAATACAATGTATTGCAAACATTGCACACCCAATTTATTTTGATAATTATATCAACTTGCTATCATTAATTCCTGCTCTCTGACGGAACATACAATGTATTTCAAATCTTTTAATTACCCCAATTTGCTATACAATACCTACAGTTAGTGCAATAATTTTCATAACACTCAGGAACTGGTTTTCCACTTAGCAGCCGAGAAACCGCAGCCTACTATATGAGAAAGTAAGGGAGTAATAAACGCATTAGCGACTTTTTTTTAGATCGTAATATGTTTATTCATTCGCATGCAAAAAGCCAAACTGGTTTGCTCAGATTGAACTCTATCGCAAAACCCCTCAGCCCTCGAAGATCACATATAGCTCTTCCATGTGTGTTTATTTTGTCGAAGGCCTCTTTGGTGTGGCGGCGGGCAGCTCTAATTACTTCCAATTCGGAGGCGTGTTACATTCCGAATTCGTGACTTTTTGGCTTGGTAAGGTTACCATAAAACCAGCCACTTGCAATGACTTTGAGAGTGCTTCCACATGGTTTAGGCGCGAAGCTCAGAACAGAACTAAAACGGCCTTCAGGTGATTTGTAATTGGGGGAAGTGAAAATGTGGAAAATGTTTCAAGGAAGAATTGGCCGAAAGGAAGCCATAAACTAGGCGTATAAAGCCCTGATCTACCTCAATGGAAACCAAACAAGAATTATCAAAACAAACAAGTATCTCAAAAGTTGTTGGCGAATAATACATCGAATTAAATTAATGCTGAATACCAAAAAGAAGCCATAAATATTCGAATTAAATAACGATCTACCTCAAAAATACATTGACTCTAATGAATATTACCATAAATTATATGTAATTAGCACAGTTTTGTAATGTTCCATGGCCTTATCAATTTTTATCGCCTATATTGTTCGTGGAGTAAACAACTCTCTAAACCTGCCCTATATTAATTTTAGTACGCCATCTGTACTTTTGTACATCATTATAGCTGACTATTAAGAGAACTACAAACACTGAATGAGCCGAAAACAAATGTCGTATTCAAGGGCCCCTGGCAACCATTATAAGGCAATAAATCCGCCGCTACAATAGCCACGATATATGATATAGCATTTAGTTTTAGGGGCCCCTGATAATCCTCCATGATTTCCCCATGCGTATTTAATATTCCGAGCTTAGTTATCATGATTTCGCCTTATCGATTCAAAGATTGTCAGCAATTAAGCGCTGATTATGTTGTCTATGGGGGGCGTAATTGAATTTAATTAAGGATTGCGTGAAATTATAAAAATTAAGATTAATTAAGTCATGCTCTTTGGCTCGGTGACATAATTTTACACGCCACGCAATCGTTTCAATAATGAAAAATTCTCAGACGATTCCCTCACGAGTTGTCGAACCCAACGTAACCGGGGTGAACGTAACTTTCTGTTTGATGGCATGAGATTCGCTTAAACGATCAATAAACGTAACCCACAAATCAATTGAAGCGGCCGATTGAACATTGGACCGCTCAAGTGTCGAATTCTGGTATCTAGGCTACAACTGTCCAAGTCGATAGAAATTTACACAGCCCCTGCCCTCCAGCTATGCGATCGCACTGGTCATAATCGATTCAGTGCATTCTCCCAAGACATCCGAGTCTCGAGTCTCGAGTCTTCGGGGCGTAGGCAAACTCAGACTAAACCAAACCAAACTGTGGGCAAATATTTGACGGGCCGTACGAATGCGCTTCAATTGAAATCGAATTGAATAAATTCCACTTGATTTAATTGCAAAGCCTTTGGTGTGACGACAATGCCACTGAAACCCATAAAAAAGTTCGCATCTACATACAAGTCGGGTGTTTCTTCGGGTTTTATTCGTCACTGGCGCTTTTATCACCGATATGTGGGGTTTGGATAATGATTAATAATGTATTTCTGGTACTAAAATATATATTATATTGATATAATTATATCTGAGCTATATAAAAACCTGAATCTATTACTTTTTGAAGTAAAAGTCAAAGATCATTTTTACAGGAACTCAGACATGTATTTCTTATTATAAAACCTTATAAAACTTTATATAAAATATATAAGTTTCTTTAAAATTCCTAATAATTTAAGTTTTGAATTTCTTGAAAATGTTAATATGGATTAACTAGAACACCCTCACTTTGAGATAGTGATAGTTCTGTTTGTTTGCTATTAGAAAGTGTGTGATCCATTCCAGAGATAATGGCTATCTGTTACTTAGCTCGAAGCTGCCTTGAGTAGCCGGCGACCTTCCCCAACCATTTAATAATTGCGGTTTTTCTACTTCCAGGGGAATTTGGAAAGTACCAGTTCCTGCAGTTTTTCCTGCAGGTGCTCTCCGGCCTGACCGCTGGTCTGCACATGCTATCCCTGGTCACCGTGGCCGCCGTGCCCGATCACCGGTGCTTCATCGAGGGCGTGGACAACGGCACCTTGTCGATGAAGCCGTGGAACTCCAGCGCCATCCTGGCCGCCATCCCGCTGAAGCCCGATGGCGAGCTGGAATCCTGCCTCATGTACGATCCATCTATTCTGAGCTTCAATACCACCGTCAAGTGCACAAAGTACGTATACGACACGACGTACTACAAGAGCTCGCGCACCATCGACTGGGACTTCGTGTGCGACCGCCGCTGGATGGGGGCCATTGTGCAGACGGTGTTCATGCTGGGCGTGTTCACCGGCGCCGTCACCCTTGGCGGCCTGGCCGACAAAGTGGGCCGGAAGACCGTGTTCTGCTGGTCGGCATTGTTCCAGCTGATCATCGGCGTGGGCGTGGCCTTCATTCCCGAGTACTTCTCGTTCATGGTGGCCCGCTACCTGCTGGGCATTGTGGGATCAGCGGGCGCCTACATCTGCGGCTTCGTGCTCACCATGGAGTTGGTGGGACCCAGCAAGCGCACTGTGTGCGGCATTACCTTCCAGGTGAGCGAGTTACCAAGAGATCTATCGATGCTATTATCCCTTTTTTCCATAATAATAATCTTCCATTTCAGGCTGTCTTCGCTGGAGGCATCATGCTGGTGGCCGGATGGGGAGCCCTGATCCACGACCGCCAGTTGCTGCAGGTGATCTATGGACTGCACGGCTGCCTGTTCCTGGGCCACTGGTGGTGGCTGGATGAATCTCCGCGCTGGCTGTGGATGCAGGGTCGTGCCGCCGAGGCTGTGGACATTGTGGCCAAGGGTCTGAGGATCAATGGATCCGGCATACCGGTGGACAAGGAGTACTATGTGCAGAAGGCCAAGCAGCAGGCCGCGGCCGAGGAGAAGTCCAGTGCCGGACTGAGTGACCTGTTCCGCACGCCCAACCTGCGCATGAAGACGCTGAACGTGTGCCTCTGCTGGTTCGCCAACTCCCTGGTCTACTACGGACTTTCGCTGAGTGCCGGCAAGCTGTACGGCAATCCCTACCTGATCCTGTTCATCATGGGCCTGGTGGAGTTCCCCAGCTACCTAACCATTGTGTTCGTCCTGGATCGCCTGGGTCGGCGGTCGATCACCTCCACCCTGATGTTGGGTGGTGGTCTGTGCTGCATTGTGGCCGCCTACATTGCCCAGGGCAGCAACACCTCCACGGCGGTGGTGATGGCGGGCAAGCTCCTCATCGCCGGATCATTTGCCGTGATCTACAATTACTCGGCGGAGCTGTTTCCCACCGTGGTGCGAAACTCGGCCATGGGCCTGGGATCCATGTGCGCCCGTCTCTCCGGCGCTCTCACACCACTCATCACCTTGTTGGACTCATTCGACCCGAAGATCCCGGCCGTACTCTTCGGCGTGGTGGCCCTCATCTCGGGCTTCTGGGTGATGTTCCTGCCGGAGACCATGAACCAGCCCATGCCCGAATCCATTGAGGATGGCGAGAACTTCGGCAAGGGCGACACTTGGTTCAGCCAGTGCGCCGGCCGCAAGAAGCGCCAGAACAGCGTCTATCCCGATGATCCCGAGCAGATGGTGCCGCTCAAGAACATTGAGAGCAAGTGAAAAGCCAAGCCAAAGTCCCAAATCCAGTTTAATGTCCTTGTTACCCTGTTTTTCTTGTTAAGAACTCTAATCTTCAGTCTAGTAGTAAGTTTTAAGCGTTGCTATCCATTCCATGTGAATAAAGTGGTTCTATAGGATGGGTAAAGCTATGATTTTACCAATTACTATGGGTCCTTAAGTTGTTTGTAAATTGTATAGTATTTTTTTGGATGGTAAAAATGAGTTAGAGGTACGGTACTTCCAGAACTTTTTAAGCAACCCATTGGTTTTAATAAATCGTTGCCTACTTTTGGGCTGCACAGCTAAACAAGCCTCACCTTTAATACTTTAAGATTTCAATCTTTTTCTGGAATCTCGTATAACTAGATTGCAATTTCGTTGTTGGTTTTATTCCACCGAAAACCCATGCAATTCCGCAAAATGTTTTTCCAAACTTTCGCCAATTAAAGTTTATTCTCTGCCCCTCACAGCAAACTCGAGTTCGCCTGGCCTTGCAAAGTTTTCAGTAATTTCCACTCAATTGCACTATCGAATTGCCAATTGTCGACAGGGATTTCCAATGTCAAATCCATAACCCATCGCTGCCCTGTGCCCCACATCACGTTTCCTGCTGCATCGCACACACCCACCCGCCCGTCAATTAAAGTTTGCTCAAAGAGTTTCGTTTCGGTTTTTCTGTTTTTGTTTCGCTTTTTGGTATTTCTTCTTTTTTGTTTTGTTTGGTACATTTGAGAACATTCATTTCGAATTTGAATATATTTTCAATTTAAATTTTAACTACACGTAGGCATATAGATTTATATACGTATGCTGGGCGATACCTGATGCGATATCGTTACACCATTTCGCTGGCTTAGAAATACATTAACATTTACATAGATATAGGTAGCTTTATATCTGGGTTTTCGGTTTTCTCTTTTCGGATTCCGGATCGCGGTTCTCGATTTGCGTCTCTGTCAGCGATTTCCAGTCAAAGGTACACAGAGATAGAGATATTTCGTTAGCAGGTAGTCGCGATGGCTCAACATCAATATTCTTACACATAGACACACTCAAATCGAGAGATACACACATCTAGATGCGGTTGCTAGCCAAAGAACTGGTATCAGAAGCCAATTGGGGTAAATGCTACACTTGAAAGGAGCGGGTGGGAAAGTATTTCGGGTACGGGAGTTCGAGTGCCTAGTAATACAATCATACGAACGTAGCTAAATATATGTATGTGTAAATTAATCACAATTAATCCGGAAAATATTTACAAAAAATACTCCCTCCAAGTCCCAACCATTCGCGGAGCACGAGTCCCCAGCCCTTGTCCTTGTTCGATTTGGATTTACAACTCAAGTTTTCAGCTTTAGCTTCAGCCTCGTCGCCGACGTCGTCTCCACCTGATGATTATGCCCGTTCCGGGCACTTGGTCTGGACGATGGGCGCCTTGACCTGCAGACCCGGTCCAGTCTCCGCCAGCATGGCTGTGTGCACAATAATGGCCGGCTGGTCCTCGCTCTGGGGATGCAGTTCGTGCGACTCGCCGGGCGTGAGGCTGGCCAGGGCGGCCAGTAGGTCGTGGTTGACCAGCGGCTCGCCCTCCTCGCGCGGCTCCCAGCCGGCTGGCGGCGAGGCGGGCGGCGAGATGAGGAACTGTTTGACCGGCGCCGGCGGCTGCAGGTTCTTGTTGCTCACCGGTGTCACCGGCTGGGCGAAGTAGCAGGTGATCACCGTCTTCTTGTTGAACTCGTACTGATGCAGCTTGATTCGCGCATTGGCCGCCGCAATGGCATTGTCATAGTTCACCCGCAGGCGGCGGAAGCTGCGCAGCCATTGGAACGTGGCCGATTCGCTGAACGTGCGGAATAGCTCCTCCATGGCGTGCTTCAGTTCCGGATTGGCGAACACCTCCGAGTGGATGTTGGTCACGATAATCGAGGTGGGTAGGTCGTCAAACGAGTCGGCGTCCACCTCCGGCTCTGTGTCGCTGTCGACATCGCCCTCCTTGGGCAACGACGGATGCTGATTGGGTAGGCCGTCGGCGGCGTTGATGAAGATGTCCTGGTCCGGCGATAGCTTGTCTATGCTCCCGCCACCGCTGCTGTTCTGCGTCGACTTCAGTTTGTTCTTGCTCTTGCTGTTATTGTTGTTGTGATTGGCCCGCGGAGTGATCGGAGTGGCTGCACTGCTCTCCTCAGCACCTCCGCCGGCGGGGGCGTCGGGAGTGGCCGGATCACGAGCATCGGCGGACGCATTATTGTTGGACTTGGCCGCATCGGACATGGCTGGCTAAAAATAAAGGGGAAATTTACTTTAGTAGCAGCAAAAAACGACGCATTTGTAAAATGTATTTCCAGTAAAGCTCATTACCAGTAATTAGCATAGTTTTAAGGGCATTTCCCAGTGGGAAGTCGTGGGCTGTTTGAAAGAGTTATTTTTGTGAAAAGCATTACCGGCTTTATTCATACACACATACGGTTTATAATTATAGCCCCTAATGGCAGGGATTTTTGCAGTAATTGGATTGGAACACTCAGCGACATTTGCCATAAATAATCAGTTGTCACTTGGCTAACCTTAACCTTCAAACATTTCTAAAAAATTGGTAAACAGCGCTGGCAAATTAACGCTGCACAAAGGCCGCGGGTGTTGAGTTAAGGTTTTTGTTTACGTAATACACTTGAAAGCAATTTTGAGCGCCACGCTACGACAATAAAAATTGTTTACTCCTTCGTATGGGAACGCGCAGCCCTTCGAACCAATTACGCGACCAAAAAACTACAGACGTGTCTGAGTTTTGGAGAGGATGGGGGTGTTATAAGGAAGTGGGCCGCGAGGACTTAAGTATCGACACGTGAAGCCAATCAATAGGTCTGCTACCAGGGGGTTGGAGTGCCCAAGGGGCGTGGATCCGATGGTGACGCACTGTTGATTCACAACTGCTCTTGATTTTATTGTTTCGCCTGCCTGGCACAACCTTCTTGGCGCAGGGAAAAGCGCCAGACGGGTGATTAATAGTGGCGAATTTTTTGTGAATGAATGAATGAATGAGGAACTGGCGCCGCCGCGGTGCTGGCGTCAGAACAAGATTGGTGACGTGTGTCTGCTTTCGCACCTGTGAACGCCACGGAACCCGCCTCCAATCCCTGTGAAAAGCCGAAGGGAACGCGTGGCTGTGTTTCATTATAATAATAACTGCCAGTCGTAGTTCTGGATGGTTGCCCATTTGTATGCTACGAAAATAGCATTTCTCTTAGTGTTTTATTGTGACCCATGAATCAGCAATATGCAGTGAGTTAATTATACGCTATTTACCCCAGGGAGGCAGCTATTTTGGCCAAATGCAAATGGCTCCTTGTGCCGCGCTTGGGTAAACGAAATTGGCTTAGTTTTTGGGTGAGAAATTCGCCAAAGTTTTTACGACACTGGGATTGGAGGAGGCAAAAGAAGCTGTTTGCTTTGTATTCCTTTATTAATACTTTGGGCATAAATTAAAACCCCGCTTTGCTAGGACTTTTAATAAATTTTAATTAGAGTTGGGACTTAATTGATTATAATATTAAAGAGATATTGTGATAACTACTAATCATCGTATGGTGGAATTTAGGTACTTAAGCCATAGCATGTCATTCGAATTCAACTTGAAAGTTATAAATGAACTTAGTTTTCTATTTCTAAAGACTAGTAATCACTTTTCTTAAGATCTTGATCTACTTTAAGCACGCAAGTAAGCGGCACTTATTATAAAGTGGATTGCTTTTTAATGTAATTAAATTGCAATACCCCACGGGTGATAAGCCACCTTACTTATGCACTCCGAAAAATGAATAACCACTTGAGCAAAGGATGGCAAGGCCAAGTGGTGGGTTTTAAAGCCTGCCAGACGCGACCCGTGAAGCCCTTTCCCCTGCTTTCACTTTCCTTTTTTGTTGACTTTCACCTCAACGCAGCCGAGCAGAACAACAACAGCAAACGGCGTAGCTAACAATAAAAACAAAGGCCAAAAAAAGAACCCAATGACGACGAGTTGATCTATTTCCGGATGATTGATTTCCCTGAAAGGACACACCCACACAATTGTTACTTGTGCCTCCGCAGGAAGTGGGGATGGGTGTTGTATGGCTTGTTTTCGGATCCCGTGGAAATGGGCGAAACTCGTTCATGACGTGTGTACTTTGTAGGCTGAGCAGCTTGATCCCTATCGCAGGAGCGGAATAAGGACGAAAAGAACGAATAAGAACGAAAAGCACTGTAACTGCAAGTCAGCATAAATGAGCTGCTGGCATGCAAATCGCTTGGCCCCGATGTGACGTCATGGTTCCTGCAGCACGCAATCCATGAAAAAGCAAAGAAAGCGCACTTTAAACTAGACAAAAGTAGCTCTCAGCCCCGCCCACTTTTCGGAGGGAGGCGGTGCCGTGGTTTCGACATGATGATGAATTGCCTGCCGGTCGTTAGCCAACGACCTTCACTCGTTCATAATTGCTGTCATCATTATATCAAGTGGTCGCCGCCCCCTCGCCGGCAATCCTGATCTCTATCCAACCATCCATATAACCATCCATTTTCCCCATCCATCTATCCATCCTTCTGCTCATCCCCTCATGGGGGTCCCTGCAGATTTGTGGCCATAAGTAGCCTGCACGTAGACACGCAAAAGCTCTTTAAATCATCTGAGACGGCTTCATTGAACCACTTAAAAAAAGGGACACAAAGGAATACAAACAAAATTGTTTACGAAAAGAATCAGTCTTTAAGAGGCAAACATAAATAAGACAGTAATATATAAACTACTTATAATAATAATAATATATCAAGGTTCTATGGCTTTTATAAAACATTTAAAGTAAAGGGAAATAAACGTCTGATTTTATGTGAAATGGGTTTGTTTAAATACGAGATTCTTGAGTTTTTACTAACCATAATCAAATTGAACCTTAATCAATCTATGATTTTACAAAAACATTTTTTGAACCATCATATGATTGACTCAGTTGTCCAATTTAATGTAAAATGTTATTCCTTTCTTCTACTTTTCTTTTTTTGTTAGATCATAAAACAAGATAACCTTAAAGGTTTAATTTAGATGGTTAATAATTATACATTTGAAATCCCTTTTCTCTTCAATCCTTAAATAACATCTTTAAAGGGCTTAAATTCTTAAATCGAAATTTATTGCCAACTCGTCCCTCCACTCAAAATTGATCGGTTGTGCGAGTCTGAATACGAATGTGATTGAATTGTGGCCTTATTTACATTATCGTCTCGTTTTCGTGACAAAAGGCGAATCCCACGAGTGCGTTTTCCACTCTCCATTACAATTGCTTCTGCTGCTGCTGCTGCTGCAGTTGTAGTTGCATTTTACCCCACTTTAATGCAAATGCAAATAGCGTTGAGGGAGAGGAAGATTAATTTGATTTTCTGCTAAAATTTAAAACTTTCCCTCGGCAAATTCCAGTCTGCAGCAGATATTTGCGATTGATGTATACCGCTAGGAATTTAATTAAATTGGTCCTGGGATCTTTTCTGTTGAGCTCAAAGCGTGGCTGTGTTATTACAGCTCCTTCTTGCGGTTCTGGGGGTTTTGTGGATGGGAGGACGTGGAGGAGGATGTGGAGGAGGCTCTGGCTGCGGATGGTGGCTGCTCATATTTGAGCCTGCAAGTGTCGGCTTCGTTGGCCACATGTCACATGTTGCAGCAACCGGAATCCTTTCAAGGCAAACGCCAAAGGTGAGGCGGTCAGGTATGTGTATATATGGTCGATGGTCTCTGGTCCCTGGTCGTTAGGCGGCTGTTTTATCACGAGTTTTTGTGACAGTGAAACGGAAAGGTTCACAAGGTCACGCCACACGTGCGCGAAACTTAAGCCACTGCCGAGAGCCTACATCAACGAAATTAAATGAATACCAACTAGCTTGAAACTTTACTTTGTTCCGGATTCGCTCTTGAATCATTTTGCTCCTGCTCTTGGAGTTTTAAATACTCCCACTATCTATGGGCTGCACCTGAAAGTGTGCTCTTTCGCCCACACACGCCTAAACCCTCTGTAATTGAGCTCCAGCCAACCGACTTTGCTGCCACGGCTGCTGCTGTGGTTGGATAATTACTGCCAAAGGTGAAATGTTCACCGAAAGCTGCTCACCTGGCCCGGGCGGTTCGGCGTGGGAGTGGCCCAAGCCGGGCGGTTACTGCTGGGCGGAGCGGAACAAATACAGCTGATTGGCAGGACATTGATTGGTCGCCTTCTGCCATGTGTGTAAAATGCAAAATGGCTTAGCTTCGGACTGCGAATCAGGGAGAATTGTGTGTGCACTGCATACACAGCGTGACATTATTATACGGCGAACGGGGAAATTAGATCAAGGATCAAGATTCCGCAAGTTAAATTTGTTTTTGAAGTTTTTTATATTTTGATACTGAATTTATAAATAAGATAAGATTTAAAAATAATTGAGGGATAATCCTGATAAAGGACTTCCATTTTCTTAAAGCTTTTGGAAAATATAATAACACACATAGTGAACTCAAGAAAATTGTACTAACTTTGTTTGTAATTCAATTTCAAACTAAGCAAGTTCTTAAACATATTTTAAAAATCTTTAACTAATAAACCATTAAAAATATTACCAAGTTAATAAATCAATATCATCATGGCTTTACAAGTGAATTAATCAAATTAAATATTAAGCTTTTCCCTTAACATAAAACAAGAGAAATCCCTGGAAATGCAGAAAATACCCACAAACACCAATTACTGCCGTCCTAAAAAGGCAATAATTCAATACGTAGATTAATTATGCCAAAAGTTGCCAATTTCAGAATAAACTTTCATTTGGTTTTCAGTGTCAGTTTCGCATCGCGCTGTACGCAGTCCCAAATGCTCTTACCGATTCAATGGGGAACTGGAGAACTCTGTGTGGGTTTGTTTTGCGGACTCATTAAACCTAATCCCCTCCTCCACTGGGCAGTCGGACCAACGCAGTCACAAGGGGCGACCATGATAACAACTGGCTTTGGCTTTGTTGATATTGAGACCTTTGTTGGCGGCGGGCAGCACAGAGCACAGCATCCGAGGGGGAAAATGACTGAATTTGCTGAATTTACCTTTGGCATGACAATATCAGGTTTTCGTAATTACCCGACACTTCCAGGCATGAACTGTTAATTAAATCATTTACACACCGATGGCTCGCACCGCAATAGCTTGGTTTGTAAACAAATTTACGGCAAGTGCATATGAGAAATGGTTTCTTTCGGGCACAAAATGCCAGGCATTTCGACTGACCTTCAATTGAAATTGTAAATTCTGTTGTGAAATACACACAAAGTTCACCCACCCCCACAACGCCGCCCACTACTTTTACAAATTGGATTGTTATCACTCAAAGTCCTTGGGCGATTCCAAGGAGTTCTGGCTCTCACACCCCCTCAAAAACCGATTCGACCAGCCCCTTTGTTGTCGCCTGTCACTCGCAACTGTGTGCGCATCTCTGTATCTGTGGGTTGGTTCCTGATTCTGATTCAGAATGTCAGCGCTTTGACACGAAAATAGTTTGGCCAACTTGGCTCTATGCAAAAGCGATTTATATTAAGAGCAGCCATCGTGGACATGTGTTGCCAAAAGTCAGAGATCAATAGGTCAATATAAAATATACCCCTTACTATCAGTTGGCAGTTCAAGCGGTTGAAACCCGCTGCTTATCGTAAATCAAGACCACGGTAGTCCCCTTGATAGGCTTCTTATCGCCAACAGCACCCTCTGACGCATCTACCCCACAGAAATAGCATTTAACCATTGTTGCTATCGTTAATTGAGACGTTTACAGCCCGCATATACCTCAAGTCAAGTAAAACACATGTACATAGAGACGTATCTTGGCGCTTCGACGTCGATGCCAATCAGGCCGATGTGTTAAGTGAGTTAGGAGCACTTTTGCTGGATCGTGTGACGTCAGGGCAAACTGCAGCTAGATCCAGTCAAACCAATTGACGAAAGAGCCCTGGCGGCCTGTACTCGATTCATCAATTGGCAATGGCAAAACAGCCAGGCGAAAAGGCCAAGAAGCAGGGAAACAAAACAGAAATAGCATAAAAATGGACAACAGACGCGACAAAAGAACTCGACAGCAACGAACTCAGACCCCAGGCCAATCGCACAGGGGGCAGAAAAGATGAGTTGCTTTTATTTTAAAATCGTTTCATTTATTCTGCGTCAGCAGCAGCGCCTCTCAATGAGGAAACGCTGCGTATACATAATTTTCTGGGCAAATATACGCACTGCCATATCTGTGGTGTGCGGGGTCCCAATCAAAGGCCCAGACGAGTGATCTTTCCTTGGCCTTTGCAGGCTCTTAAAACCCATAAAAAACGGGTTGTTTTCGAGTGGTCTTGGCAGCATGGAATGTGCTTTCGAATTCCACCTTTAGCACATATTCAAGAAAGGGATACTTACTCAATGGCTTTTCCGAAAATGCCGCCGTTTATAATCTGTCATTGGACAAGCCATTTTTAGATACAATCACGTCAATTCTCACACAATCAGTCACTGATAATAGTTTAAAGGGAAATATTCACCTTATCTTAAAAGAGTAACACTTCCATGTTAATGGTTACCCATATATTAAAGAAGAGGAAATAATCTTGAATTCTTCTAGAAAGTCTCAGCCAATGAAAGGCAATTGAATACGTGACTAAACCAATTTAATTGTTAGTATGATTCTGTACAACAATGTTGCAGGCAATGAGGGGATAATAGGTTAATAACCAGCCACATTCCTAAGCCATATCTAGTAGGTGCAACCCTATGCTAGTTCCCTTCTGTTTTGTATCTGTTTCTAAATCTCTTTCAAATAAACACACATACATCTGTTAGCCCCTGACACGGTGATTTGCCATTTTATTCACAAGTATTAATTTGTCATGATTCTTTTGAGCGTGCACTTTATCTGGAAGTCTGAACAGCTGGCTGGGAAATGGAATCCGGATTGGGAATGGCGAGTGAATCTGTCTTCGCCTCAGACAAGTGGGCGCCCCTGGCATTCTGGGCGGCGGATTGGCCTGGGGTTTGGGATATTTGCGGCATGGGGGAAAGGACAGAGCTAGGCAAAGGTCGCTATGCAAAGCCAAGGTCGAGATTTACAGCCAGGTCATTGTGTTGCGCTGCTGGCAGTAGCAACGCCCACGCACACGCCCCTGTCAACTAGCCGGGTAAAAAATAGAATCAAATACACACATAGAACAGGAGGGCCACAGCAAAGCTCGCATTTTATTTGCATTTGTGAATTTATTGCGTTACACATCGCCCCGGCGCCTTGTTTGCCCCAACTCGTTGTGCGCTGCTTGGGGAATTTTTGGGAATTCGATGGGATTTGGTGTTTTCGGTTGAAGCAGCCCAGGGCTTCTACTGTTGCTCAAAGCAATTAAAATTTCAGAAAAAAGTCAAAAAAGGAAGAGAAAGAGAAAGCAGCGGCAACAAAGCGACCGCAACAGTGGCAACAAACCGCCTCATTCGCCCCCTCTTAAGAACATACGTCTTCATTTTTCAGCCAAGGACTCGGAACGCTTAAAATTCAGTCAGCAGCCGCAGAGCAAAGAGGCCTTGGACAGTGGGCGGAATTTAATTTCAAAATACATATTGCCTTATTGTTCACGTCCTTACCCACACTTTGACTCTACTTCAAAGTGTTTAACTTGAACACCAGACCAGAAAAGGATTTTGTAACTCGAGGTACATTAACATTGATTTTACTATCATAAACAAATGAGCACTAAGACTTTAACTTCAGTTATATGATATTAGTTTCTATGGAAAGTATTAAGGAGCAGTTGTATCTATACATACATCTACATATATTTCTTTATAATGTAAATAGTTATACATATGCATATATTTGTTTATAATTTTAATAATTACACACCACCCAAACGATACTTTACTATCTTTCACATCTTCTATCTCGGAAATCTTTGCAATTCGTAATTAGATAATATAATAGAATCTAGGAATTTTATATTCATTTCGTTTTTAAAAATTTATAAAACCCTAAAACTTGTGAACATACCTATATCTGTAAGCTCCTTATCCTGGAACAATACTTCTGTGTATCCTTTGGAAGACTAAAATGTTAGTTTGGGAAGAGCTTACCTATCCGAGATGCTTAAAATAAACCTTAAGTACAAAACTATGAGAGTAACTGGAACCTAACTGAACCCATGAAGCATCCAAAGTGTTAACGAAACAAATTTTATGTGTTGTACCTCACTTTATATTGGCCACTTCGACCACGGTGCAGTGGCAGCCAAAGTATGCGATAACAATAACAGCGTCCACTATGTGGCAGTGTTGGGGTTACGGGCCGTCAGTCACGGTCACGGCTGCAACCCCTCCCGCTCCTTCCTTTCCGCTCACCACCCCGCCCAACATGCGTCCGGCGAACAATGGCTGCGGCCAGGACGAAGGATGATGGCCAAGGATGAAGGAGGGGAATTCAATAACAGCAGCAGAAGCAGCAGCAGCAGCAGCAGGAACAACAAATACGCTGCGCCCACGCAGGAGCAGCAGGAACTGTGGCAAAAACAGCTGCTGCAGGATCAACGCGGTGGGAGTGGATTCGAGGACTTAAAAACACGAGCAGACTGAAAACAATCAGATACGACGTAGCTGGAATACCCTCATCAGGAGTGCCTAAACCAAGGGGGATTTTAAAATTCCCAGTTATCTTTGCCTTCAGGAAATTACTATTTCTGGTAATTTCCCTGCCAGAAAGGGAGTTTATTGTTTTGCCGAGTTTGTTGATGAGGCACCCGAAGGTGAAGCCCCTATTTACTATACATTTTTAACACTTGTGCTGTACAATATAAGGGTTTTCAGGGATATCTCTAAAGATTTGCATATTTTTGTGTGGTTCCAAACAGTTTCAGTCCAAATAAATTATGTTTTTTAAATTTTACTCTTCTGATAACTTTTTTGGAAGTTCAATATATGAAAATTAAAAAAAAAATTGAAATTAAGACTTTTACATGTTAATGATAGCAGGGGATTAAAAATAATTTTTAATGTAAGATTTATTTTATATTTTATATTTTTAAGCAACCCCCTTTACGACCCCTGTGCACGCCCCTGCCACAGTAGAAAATATGGAAAAACAAAAACATCATGGCATTACTGTCGGCAAATTGATGGCGTGTGCATAAAAGTGAGCAGGTGGCACGGGGGTGGCTCTTTGGCGGGGGGCTGTGATAACCTTGTACTTCTTGTGATAAAAACAATTCCCCGAATGTTTATAAACAAATCAAGGGAAAGAGATAGAGACGGAGAGAGATGGGGAGACCAGGGGTGGTGAAAAGGGGTGGCTTTTCGCAGACGCTGCGGCACCAACACAAGGAAGCGCAACAACAGCAACACAGCAACAATTCGCACGTAAACCTCAGCTGCTGCTGCTGCTGCTGCTGCTGCGTTACATAAGAAAAACTCTTGCACAGAGTGCAAATGGCCGCTCGGCATGCAAGTGGACCGCTGCCACAAATTACTCACCTTTTGAGAAACTATTCAGGGGCCAAATTGCGATTCTTTTTATGCGCCAATAACAAACGGCACTTCTCGCAGTGGTTGTTGTTGCTGCTGCCTGTGCTGACCGCAATTGTTGTGGTGTTGTTGTTGCAATGCAGGGGCACTTTGCAAGTGCACCGCTGTTGTTGAATGCTCTTTAGCCGAACCGATTGTCACTCGAGTGGAAGCTTCCAGGCTGCGTCATTCGCGGAGACGCGCTGTTTTCCGATTTTCCGCTTTTTACTCCGTTCGACGACACAACCGCTAAGAATTTTGTTTGGAAAAACGCAGTGTGACCGTGGGGTGACGATAGATGCGGCGAAAAATCGATATTAGCAGCGGTGTGATCGATCGGTAATCGATGTTTGCCAATCGATGCTTCCATCTCTAGAGCAGTCATCTTGGCAGTGCTGGAAAATACCACATTTTTGCACTTAAAATAAATACTGAAAATACCAGCTGGAGATTTGCGACATTACTAAGCCGGAACGGTTTTCCGATAGACCAGATATCGATAAACTGCAGTCCAAAAAGAAGCCCAAACATTTCGGAAAAATTCATTTTTGTATTAAAACTCGTACGTTAAGTGATAAAGAGTAAAGCCGCAGTGAAACATGGCCAACGTGGAGTCCATGATTGTGGAAGACAAGACGCAGGTCAAGCAGATTGACCGCGAGAAGGTTTGTTTGCCCCACCGGCAAGGGAGACTGTTTACTCGGCCTTTTACTTGGATATTTTCTTGATTTTATCTAACCTTATCCGTTTTCAGACCTGCCCTCTGCTGCTACGCGTGTTCTGCTCCACGGGTCGCCACCACTCCGTGCAGGAGTACACCTTTGGCAACGTGCCCACCAACGAGCTGCAGATCTACACCTGGCAGGACGCCACCCTCCACGAACTGACCTCTCTGGTGCGCGACGTTAATCCGGACACGCGGAAGAAGGGCACCTACTTCGACTTTGCCGTGGTCTATCCCAACTTCCGGAACAATCACTTTCAGATGCGCGAAATCGGCGTGACCTGCACGGGTCAGAAGGGAATCGATGATAACAAGACCCTGGCCCAGGCCAAATTCTGCATCGGGGACTTTCTGGACATTTCCATAACGCCGCCCAACCGACTGCCTCCCACCGCCCGGCGCCAGCGACCCTACTGATGATGGATGATGCCTTCGTAATCTATTCTAATCGTATTTAATCTTCTTTCACTTGACACTCAATGGAGTATGGACATAATTATAAACGGAATACAAGTAAGAGAACCTACGAGCTGCTTGACTTAAGGGACTATATGTTAGGTGCTGGGGAGTATCTCAGTTCCTGTAGATGCCAATGGGGCGCTTCGACTTCTTCTTGCCCAGCTGCGTCATATCGATCTCCAGGCCGTTGGGCAGCACGGCGCGGTTCTCCTCGTAGTTGATGAACCCGTTCTCCTGCAGCTCCTCCTCGTTGTTGCGGTTGTTGGGATCGCACTTGATGCCCGTCTCGTAGTGGTACTCCCGTTTGTTGCCATCAGGGTCAATGTAGCCATAGGTGCCCCTAGTGGAAGAGATAAAGAAAGCATTAAAAGATATGCAAAGATGTTCCCCAATCCCTCCACTCACTTGGTAATGCAGTCGGTGCCGATCAGCTCCTCCTTGAAAGAGCCATCGTCGTTCTCGTAGCCCCAGGTGATGCTGCCATCCTCGTTCTCCTCGCGCCACTTGCGAATGGTCTGGGAAACGGGCTGGCGGCGACGCTGCTGCTGCTGGTCGACTCTATCGTCCTGCAGTTGATTCTGATCGATAATGGGACGTGGCTGAACGGGCTTAGGACGTGGCCTGGCCACGGGCTGTGGTGCTGGTGGCTCTGGACGCAGGTTAGCAGCGACCGCTGGTCTCGTCCGGACCACAGCCACCCGCTGTGGCTGTGGAGGAGGTGGTGGTGGTGGTGGCGCAGCTGCAGTGGGAGTGGGTCGCTCCAAGCCGAATCTCTGCGAGTTCTCAAACCGACCGATGCCAAAGTCGTTGAAGGCGGCGGGACGGTTCAAAGGCGACTGGATCGAAGGACGTTCGGCGGGGAAGCGAGCGGGAGCTGGCAGGATGGCAGCTGGCTGGGAGTCCTCGTTCTGCAGGAACTGCTGCACTGGCGAGGGCTGCTCAATGGGCTGCTGGCCAGCTAGGAAGGCGGCAGCTGCCTGCTGGAACTGCGATTGCTGCGAGTTGGCCAGCTGTTGTTCCCGCAAGAGATTAGGCAGATATGGCTCCGGCTGCTCATCCTCCGCCGACTCTGTGACAGGGCGTGGCTCCTCAATGGTGATGCGTTGCGTCACCGCTGGCAGGATGGCATTCTGCTGGCGCAGCGAAGCTCCTGGACGACGGACACGCAACACGGGCTGCCGGTGGGGCACTGGACCAGGTGAAGCCACCGCTCCGGGAATGCTCAGACGCTGTGGATAGTTTTGGGCCTCGGCCAAAGCGAGGGCGCTGCAAACGAGCTGCAATCGGATGGAATAATTGGAAATCATTAGCTGCATTGCACTCCATTTAAGGATCAACTGTGTCAGTTGCCGGAACAAGGCGGCATGCCACACGTGGCCACTTTGCCACTGCCTGGTGTCTCGCTTATGGCAGTGCCCCTCTTAATTACTTGTGTATGGTCAGTTTTGGCTTGTTGGTCGCCCAATTGCTTCTTAGAATTTTCATCACTACTCGACGTTTTTGGGCGTGGAATATACCACAGAGTTTGGGTCGGACTTATTCCTATCTTTATTGGTCAATGAGTTCCTTGGAAGATTGGACATTTTTCTTTAATATTACAGGTAGCCATTGAAAATATGTCTGAGTTTTCTATAGTAAAGCTACAGGTTTCGTCGAAGCAGAAGCTGCGTTTAAATGAACTAAAAATCTTTAAAATACTTGGTGTAGTAGATACTTCTTTATACTCTTGAAATCGTAATCAATAATATAGATTAAGTTAATATATTTAAAATGTTATGTTTTTAAAACCAACGCATTTATATATTTTTAGAATTCGGTGATAAAATGTTAGTTATTTCCTTCTAAGTTGTTCCGGAATACAAATATTCCAGTAAGATAATTATATTCCACCGCCTTATTTTACTTCTGGCATTCCTCTATTAATTTAAATAAGTTTGTAAAAATGTATCCACTTGCCGCCACACTTTTGTGGCACTTCTTGGTCGGCGCTGCTCGCCTCACACCTCCTCAAACTGGTTTAAAATTTATCAACCGCTTATGTACTGCCGCAGCAATTTGTAATTGTGGCGGTGCGGCGGCGGCAGCAACAACAATTGTGGCAATACTGTAATGGCCGTAAATGTGGAACATAAAACAAATCGCGATTTCTGCCCCACCTCGCTGCCGATCGATCATAAAAGCCGAATCCAAAAAGCCAAGACAAGCCAGGCCAGAGCCAGAGCCAAAAGCGAGACCAAAAATAGTAGAAAAAACGAAAACATTTCAGTCTTTACCGCGCGGATTGCGTAATTTGCATGGCCGGAGTTATGCGGCATGTGGCATGGGCATATAGCATGTGGCAAGCACATTGGCCAAAAGTTTCCGGTTCGCGAAAGAAGTCAAAGTCTAGGACAAGTGACCGACCGCCTAGTCGGATACTTAATTTTTCTTAGCACGTTTTCGGTGTGTCGTTTTTTAATTAGTAGCCGCTACTATTACACAATTCTTGGCAGGGGGGTGGCAGCTTATTTAGCCGGCTTATGGCTTTTCGCCCTCGGCTTCGGTTTCCAACTGGTCACAGATCAGATAACTTTTTGCTCCACTTTCCGGGGTAGCTTATGTAAAAGAACTACTGGTCGGGGAAGTGAATAGAAGTCAATGCGGAATTATGGTTTCCATTAGAGTTCTTGACGCGATTTGCAATCTGAGTATTGGGTTTTAATGTAGCATAGGGACTTTATAGAGGCGGTCTCTTTAAAGCTTGCGGGCAAGGTTGTTCTATTATCAGCTTTCGATTTTTATATTATTTTTTTGATTTAGGTAAGAAATTGTTAGTCAAATCGCAATGTTTTTAAGGTTTTATTTTTTATATTTTCATTAAGGGGCATTAAAAATGACTAACATTAAAAAAGTCTATTAATCATTATACAGTATACAAAAATATCTATTAATCATTACGATATAGAAGTTAGGATGATAAATTAAGAATGCTTGGCAAAAGTTTCACAATATATTTGCCGTAATAAAGCTACGCTCTTATTGTGCCCTATTTAATAATAATCCTAACTATTTCCTGGCATATCCAAAAAACTGTCGCCCCTAATTCATTTGTTCAAACATGAATAACTCGACAGCTTATAATAATCAATCGAATCAATGAAGCCTTTGCCCCATGCAGATTTTGTTATGCATGCAGTCAACACATTTTTCAGCCACTACTGTTGTTGTACTATTATTATCCATTACTTTCCTGTATCTGAGCCATTGGCTTGGTCTTTTTTGCAGTTTGTTTGTGCTGCTGACCATTGAAGTCGAACATTCCAGTGGCTTGGCTGGCTGCCCAACTACCTGGTCAAGTGAACTACTTGGCTTTTTAAATTAATGAAAAGCCAGGCCAGCCAGAAACTGAAAAACTGAAACAACTGAGCAAGGCCCGCCAGACACTTGCAGCTATTTATTTGGGTGCATTGCTCGGCAGGGGAACTTGATTTGATTTAATTGCCTTTATGACTCCGCCTTGCGGCTGCGTCTGCGTCTGAGTCTCAGTTCAAGGAAACCGAAAAATTCGTAGCCATGTGCAATGGGAAGGTGTTCCCAACGCGCACTCGAAACTGAAACCAAACCAGGTGAAGCCAAGCCAAGACAAGCCCAGCTCAGCTGGAGGCAGGCGTGGGTGTTCCACTGGCGGAGAATCATCAACATCATCATCCGCATATTTAGTGAAAGACAACAAAAGATGTTTATGTTCCTGCCGCTCTGGCTGGTGGTCCATCATCATTAGTAACAATAACTTGGCTAAGGACTTTTGGCCCGGCCTTGACTGCCGCTTGGCCATTGACCGAACGAACAAGCGAATGAAATCGAAAATGTGTCCTATGCCAGGCATTTTTGTTTTTCTCAGCTCGCCAGACTCGTTGAGCTGGAATAGTTGTCAGTGCACTTTCGAGCCGGCTTCGGTCTCAAATATGTAACACTTTATGCATGTATAAAGGCTTATTTATGCAGGCTTTATGTACCCGTTCATTACGTAATCCCAGCACAGCACTACGCCCAAATGCGTTGCAGTGTGGGGGCAAGTATCTGTATCTTGGGCTGTGCTTGTATCCCAATCCGCAGCTAAATCTGCGGCAGCCACACCAAAATGAATGGAGTGTGCGTGCCGAGAATTTGCATCGCCTTGGGTGCGTTTTGTGGATCCCAATCGCCTATAACTAGTTATTAGCTGCGGCCACCGACGACCTTGATACACATACATAATCGCTGTTCGCACAACAATAACTTGTCGTGACGAACTGCGCCCGAACAATACTACCCCCAAATTGCCGGCAAATTAAGTGTTTCTTGTCATTAACAATTCATTTTCTGGTCCACATTTTGGCAAGCTCATTAGGCCTTATCCATAATTTGGTCAAGTCAGTCAATCAATCAAGCTAAGGCGGGAAAAGCTTATTAGATCCGCTGATTTATGGGGTTTTAAAGGAAGTTTTTAGTTCGAAATATATAAAATATTAGGTTTTTAAATATCAAAAAAATGAATTGGGTCAATATTAATAAAAAAAAAGATACTGTACTACATTTTTTTATAGATAATTAAATTAATTTTTATAAGTATTTAAATATTCTAGTCTCTTATTTATATTTAAGAAATATTTATATAATTTTTTAAGACTTGAATGCTACTTAAAAATGGAGAAAAAACATTCTCTTTACTTTTTAATTTTATATATTTGGATTGAATCTCAAAACGCTGTTAAGGAAGTTGGACTCAATAAGGGTTTCCCTTGCCTGTTTATTTTGATTGATTTTTGTGATTATATCGCAAATAATTATGTTGATTTATCTCATAATTGACAATTCATCAGCTTTGCGCAGTAGCAAAAACCCTTTGATAATCTTTGGCAGTACAAAAAAACGAACTCAAGTCAGTTGCGGGCCAATTTCGAGAGCCCAATATTCAGGTTAATAATGGAGGTCGGGGGGAATTTGGCAAAGTTAAGGCGGAGCTGGGCTTTAAGCCAACAAATGCTCGTTAAAATTTCTGACCAGTGGGCTTGGTTTGGTAATCCCTCGAACGGAATTCTTTGGCCACACAGTGCAGCAAAGACAATTGCTGGGCGATTGTATCGCATATTTATCAAGTGAGTTCCTTTGTCTTTAGTTTTCTGAAGCCACATCAAAATCGAATGAAATGTCAATTGGCCAACATTAATTGCTAATTGCATTGCATTGAGACACAGGCACACACACAACAACTCGCACACTTTCTATAAAATGCAAATACTCGTAAATAAAATCGTAATGTATCAATCCGAGATCGAGTGTGAGTCTTAAGCTGGGAACCAAACGACCTTGATGGCTGCATACTTATGATTCACTCATGATTTTCTAGAGACTTGACCGAGAGCACTGGCACTTAGGATCCTTGATCTTTGACTTGGCAGCCAACTTACCGCAAATAGCTGGAGTTTCATGATGGACGGGGGTGGATATCTCCTCTTCGCTTTCCTGGCCCTGTGTAACACTTCCGCAAGAAGAGAGTGGTGTACTAATCCGCAGGGCACTTGGTACTACTTCTTGGCCAACCGTTGATCGCTCAAATGCTGGGCCCGCCAGGTGCGCAGGCGGCTTTATAGCTCCGGCTCCAACGCGAATCGAAGCTTTGGTCGGCTGCGGAAAATTTATGTGAGGTGTGTGTTTGGCATGGCTATGCAATAAATGGCCAGGCCGAAAGTGGAGCGCATCTCCCACGATGAAGTAACGAAAGTGACAGGGCAGTCTTCTTTTTATTTTATTTGCACTCTTTTGCGGACATGAGAATGGCGGTCTCGATCAGCTCCGGGAACGTGATTTAGTTTTAAATTACTTTTACCGTCTTTAACGGTCGGCTTTTAAATTTAGGGGCCCGGCAACGCTGCAAGTCAAGCTTAAAGTTTAATTTTAACCAACCTGAAGTCTGGCCAACAGAGCGTATGCGTAATGATTGGTGTCTTGGCTAGTACACATTATAGCAAGGTTAGCAGGGCTCACAACCAATCTTATAGCACAAGATATTCCTCCTTTCTCTTTATAAAAACATTTAAAATATTTGCACATCATAAAAATACTGCGTTTTTAATGCAATCAAAGTATAAATAAAATCATATCAATAAAATAAAATCGTAGTTAATGGTAGAATGAGAAAAACGATTTAGTGCGGGTGCTCAGTGTCCCTCCAAAGGTCCAATATATATCACAGTTAGGCATGTCAACAACGGAAAGTCAGCTCTAGATCTTCTAAGGAAAACCAAGTCCTATACCCTAGCCTGGTTATACCACATCCTTCATAAGGCTGATGGCAATGGCGCCAATCAGACCACAAACACCCATGACATTCAGGGGCAGCAGGGGATCAATGTGCTCCTGTGGTGAGGAATAAAAGGGATTGGTAAAATGAAGATAATCAGAGAAGTATGATGTGAGGACCCACCAGTTGCCAGAGGAAGGGCACCAGGATCAGGGCCACGCCCGAGGCCAGGTTGCCCATGCCAACGCCAAAGTTGCGCACGATTGTGGGATATTGCATTGCAGTGTAGGTGGGAATGATGGCGTTGTTGGCTCCAATGAGGCACTTGGCTGCAAGATAAGATTATTAACCATTGGGATAGGATTGTTATCTTTGGGTTAACTAACCTATGGTGGCCAGTGCTATAACACCAGTTTGATTGGGCACTAGATTAGTGGCCAGACAGCAGAGCCCCGGCAGCAGCATGTAGCCAATGAGACTTCGTCGAATGCCAACCTTCAAAACCACCAGTATGCTGATGCAGATGGAAATGGCCTCCACGGTTCCCGCCACGGCACTGTTGATATAGATATTCCCACCCAAATTGTTGAGGTGCAGTGTCAGACCAAAGTAGATGATGATTAGGGTGAGCCAGATGACCAGAGTGAGGCAAGTGGTGCGCCAGTACTTGGCGCTGAACACCACCAGCAGGGGATTCACATGGCTTGATTCCGCTGCATCCGCCTCGGCCGCCTTCACCTCTTCGCTGCTCGCTGCTTCTGGCGGGGATTGGACCGCCCGCGGAACCGCCGCCTCCAGGGTCTTGCGATAGTTACTGGGCAAAGTGGCGCTGGTGCCGTTCATTCGGGCCGCTCGCTCAATTAGCGCGCACAACTCATCCAACCGACCCTGGGCCAAGAGCCAGCGGGGCGACTCCGGCAACCAGAACCTGAAAGGCAAAGGAAATGGAATGGACGTTTGGGAATCAATGTCATGTGCCCCGGTATTTATTGGCCGTTTGGAATTTTTTCATTTGATTCCCAAAGCGGTCAGCCAATGTGGCTGCCATTACCCATGAATTGCCACCCAAGGATAAACACTAAGGAATTTCCTGGGCAGGGATTTCTTTGTCCCTGCCGGAATCTAATTGATCCCACATCCCCCACGTGTGTTGTGCTCGGTTTTCTGTTGTCAATTCATTTAGTTGACTGCATGCTGAAAATGTTTACGCTTTGAAGTCGAAATGCTCTGAGAAACGGACAACAAATAGGAGTTACAATTGGAAATTAGGGTTTTCTTTCCAAGCTTGGCTGATTTAACAGATAGATTTAGTTACATTTAAATATAATTTATAAAATGTATTCATCAAGAATCTGTTTTTAATGAGAAAAACCAAGCAAAAAGAATAAAAGAAGAACAGAAGGTTAAAATAAACATGATTTCATTAATAGCTCTATGAATGTGAAAAAATATATCTAAAGTATGAAAATATAATTAAGTTAAGTATTTTTTGATTAACGGAAGGGCGAAGTTACATAACAATCATAATTAAATTAAACAAATATATATCACTTGGGCGTTTATGAAAAAAGAGCCCAAAGCGGAGTGCACGAAAAGACCTCGATTTCCCTCTAGCTGATTTTCCCATTACCATTCACCGAATTAACGCCCCATTATGGCATTGACCCCCCGTCCAAAATAGGATTCCCGGGCAGAACTTACCAAATGCTGAGCATGATTAGCCAGGGAAAGGAGATGGCCAGCTGCAGGTGCCGCCAGTCGCGGATGAGGTAGGCCAGTCCGGCGGAGAGGACGTACGAGATGGCCACGGGCAGAATGTTGAGAATGCCGATTACGGTCCGCCACTTGCCGGAGACCAGCTCCACCACCAGCACGAAGCTCACAACAGTCACGGTCATTGATGCGAATCCAATTATAACACGTAGCGACATGAACATGGCCACCGATGTTGAGAAGGCCAAAATTCCACCTGCAAGCGGAGAGCAGAGCAGAAAATGCAGGTGAGGCGGTTAAAAAGGGTGGCGGCAGGGTGTGGGGGTTGGGCGGCTGCGGAATGTCAGTGGCAAGGTCGGACACGTAAATAAGAGTGTAAAGTCAATTAAAATGCCAGCCGGGCCAGAGAGCAGGACGAATGCAAATGCAGCTGTTAGCCCAACGATTCACGGACAAAGCTGCATATAAATGACAATTAGAAAATGAATCCCACTCAAATTGCCATGGTCAAAGGAATGCTCGTCCTGCCAGCCCTTTTTTTCCCTCGGACTGTTGCAATTTCCCCCTGAATAAGCTACACAGGAAGAAATGGTTACCAAGCATCTGTTTCTAGAAAAACTTCACTTCGAAGATAAAACTCATAGATAATTTCTCTTACTATATATTAAAGAACTATGGAATCATTTCTAATTTCTGAATACTTCGCTTTTTATAGATATCCCATAATATGACTTTCTCGATTCATAAAATAAACACCTCCCACTGACCGAAAACGCTTTGGATAGTGACGAAAGCCATCAGCGTGTGCCTTCTGCCGAAGCGGTCGGATATCCATCCACTGAGCACCGCTCCCGCCGCAGCGCCCACCAGGAAGCAGGTTTCCACCAGGCTGAGGATGTCCCGACCGCACACCAGCTCGAACTCCTGGACCAGAGTCTTGGCGGATCCCTCCTCGTCGGAGAACTCAAAGTGCCGGCACTGGCGGTATCCCAATTTTGTGGCATTTGCCGGCCAGTTCACCAGCTGACTGTCCTCGTAGGTCACCTGAGAGAAGTCCATATCGAGCACCAGGCAACCATCTGAGGACTGGCTGATGTTACGCCACTCGGAGACACTCATCTGCAGGAGGTTGTCCGGACGGGCGCACCAAAAATCTTTGGGGGCAATCTAAAAGGAAAGAAGAAAGGAAATGTATAAACATACTTCATTCGAATCGTTATGTTCTGACTCAGACTCAAATTCTCTGAGCTCACAATATGAATACTTTGGAAGATAAGCCCTAAAATAGTTTTTACCCTCATAATATTTAAACAAAATTATGGTGCACACTTCATGCTCAGCTCTAAATTTCCTAAAATGCTGATAAAGTTCTGATTACCCACACATAATTCGCAAATTTCATTGTGTAATATATCTATCTTTATTTTGTCCAATTAACATTTTGTGAAGTTTGCTCTTTTAATTCCTGATAAGAACTAGAATTTATCACACAGTCTTTTGTTACTGCAATGCAGACTGTGATTCTTGATGAAAGAATTTTAAACTTGTTTCTATGAATTAACACAAATTTTATATGACCAAAAAATTAGCAAAAGCTGCACTCATAAGTCCATAAATAACTTTGCATATAAAAATACTTCTTCTGGGGATCTAAAAAACAAGTTCCCATAGGAATACTGAATTTTTGACTGTTTGGGGATTCAATTCACGTTTGCAATTACGTGGACTACATAAGACATTACTTTAAACCAACTTCCACCGTTTCAGGCCCATCAAAGTTTTAGCTATAAATCGAATGGGAGATCCGGAGATACATTTGCCAGAGTCAATTTAAGTCGGTAGTAAACCGTTTAAATTTCTTCCGCCTGCTGATTGCGGCCTGCTCGTAGTTAGTTTGTTTACAGCAGTCCCATTTGTCATTTGGCTTTCGATTGCGAATGTTTCGTGACAGGTTAACACGGCTGAAATTACTGAGTCTTGTTCGCAAAACACACGAAACACGAACAGAAATGTGCGGCCGCCTGATTGATGATCGAATCAATGAAAGCGGCTTATCAATCGCGTTCGGCAGGCGAAAAGGTTGTCCACCAACACCGCCCACTATGCAATACCCCCAGTCCCATAAACAACTACAGGGGCACTACTTACAACAGGTTGATAGCCCCGGCCGACATTGAACGTGCCTCAATTAAACATTTAACATGCGCTGCGAGGAAATGGTTTCAAGTTCAAGTTGAAGTGTAACAAGAAAGCGAAACATTTTCAATAATTAATGGTCAGTGCGAAGGGCGCTGGGAAAAGGTGAGCTTTTCGGGTGAGGTTTTCTGGTTCCTGGTTAGTTTTTCTTATTTTTTCCCTCGGCACTGTGGTGCGTTGATCGCGTGGCAGGCTGTGATGTCATTTGCGGCCGCCGTGGCAGTTTTTCTGTCGCCAGTCACAGGTTACATGTCACGTTTCGAGCATTTGCATAGCGCAACCGACTCTCGGCCAACAATGGCATTCTGTGCCACAACGTGGGCAGCAGCTCTCGACTTCGACTACATGGGCCACATAAATTTCGCTTGATAAATTGGTTTGCAGATATGCACGAGCAGCACCTGAGAGTGCGCTTTATATTAATGACAGCCAGACAGGCACACTGGGCTAGGCTCTAATTACCCCCAACCCTTGGTTAAAAATCGGATTTAAAATCTCTTATCGTAACATTTTAAGAATTTTATTGTTTTTTTAAGCCAGTTCTTAAGAGTCGCCACCTTGTAGGGTACTTACTAGGTCAAGCACCCTTAGCAGATCTTTGAACAATGGAAATCTCAATTTAGTTATTCAACTAATGGCACGATTAGTGACAATACATAATCTATTGTTTCTGGGTATGGTAATGACATATCCGTAATTGAGTGGTTCGGAAAAGTTAACTCAATTTGCATTCAATTGGCTAGGAAAACGTCAGAGGAGTCTCTTAACTTCAGTTAAGAATTTGGATTAGTCATAGGCTTGATTTCCTGGATCCTTATTATAGGTATTTTACATATTATTCTCATTCATAAATTGGCCTAAACTTCATTAATTTTCTGAGGTTATACAATAAGTGGTGTGATCTTAGATCAAAGAAGTTCTCTTGTATATATTTAATCTTTGGAATTGTCAAGGCTTTATAATATGATTTTCGAAAAGATCAGGCACAAAGATTTCCTTTTAATTAAATTAAATTTATTCAATGCAATAAATAAAAGGTTTGTGTTTGTTCATCTAGCCTTCTGGGAGATTTTCTGATTACATGAAACCAGACTGGTACATTGTACAGTCTAGGTGCTCATAGGTGATTGTTAACTTAATTGTTACAGGGTCATCTACTGACCCTAGGTAAGAAAGTATTCAAATTACTACTTTAAATCTAAACTTCAAATCGACTTGGTTTCTCCATCTGATTGGAGACCAGTGTACCAGGCTGAGTGTGGCTAACAGAGGTATTTCTGTGCATTTTATTATTATTGTTTAATTAATATATTTAGACAGTTAGCGGTCAATATTGGCCTGTGGCAGAGTGTAACCTTTCGAAGGCAGCAACCTTGGGTCGACTTCAAGTCGGAGCAAACCACCGACACCGCCGACACCACTGGCACCACCTGATATGGATCAGTTGGGAGTGGAAACTAATTGAAAAGTTTTGCCAACCCGATGGGAAATCGTGTTGTCATGGTGTCCAACCACAGAGCCTAATCCACAGAGCTGTCGTCTTCAAAGCAAATAACACAAAGCGTGCAATTTGTGGACTTGGCCAATTAAGATAAGGTAATCCAGCACGAAGACTGTGTCAAATATGTGCCATTAAATCGGTGTAAACAAATCAACGACTCTTGGTTTGGATTTGGGGTGCAAGCTCGTTTCGGCCTGAGCCAGTTCAAATTTGTTATTACTCCGCAGGCAATTATTTTGTGTCAATAATTAAGCCAGATGTTGAACAATAAAGCTGGAAGAGACCAAGGTGCATTTTAGGCTAATGAGTAAAAGTGATAGCTGAAAGAGCTTAAGGCTTAAAGATTTGTTGCGGTGTTATACAACAGATAAAGAAATATTTTAATAATTTAATATTTAATTAAAGGCTGTTTCAACTGGTTCTTAAATCTGCATTGTTTCTCTAACTCTTCAAAAGAATAATAAGTTAATGTCATGTCTGAAAGAACATAAAGTGTAAAGATTTATTGGGCTCTAACAGGTGTTATACAATGAAAGGAGAACGAAATATTTGAATAATTTTAATTGAAAAAGATTTGAACTGGTTTATTCATTGAAACGCATATGCAAACCTTCATTGTTTCGCCCACACATAATAATAAAGATTTCTTGGTGTTTGAATATGTGTTATACAATAAATTGAAAACGAAATATTTAAATTAACGTAAACAAAGACCTCTGAGGACTTACTTCATAAAGCACTCATTCAAAACTGTATTCAACCTACCCATCAATCTTTGTAACTCGAACAGTTCAATAAACACATTAAATGTATCCGATATTCGCGCTCCCAAATTCGCTCAATGAAACTGTATCTTTTGCGGATCTGTAGGTAGCTGCAAAGCAAATCTCACAATCAATCGAGAGCGCCGACACGGGCAACAGGTTTGCGCCACAGACACACCTGCAATCGCAGTCACTTGAATTCACCTTATCACGAACAAACGCTGATAACTGGCATTGGGGGAGGCAATAGTACCAGGCACATATAAGTGGGCAAGCACAAACTGAGAACCTTGTCAATTGTGGTTGCGCTGTAGTTGTCCCTCTGTATGTTGGCCAGGCTTACTAAGTTGGCACATGTGGCAGGCGCTGGAGCGCAACGATGGCCACCTGGGGCCGAGCAATCAACCCGACTCACCTGGAACACGTAGACGAATATGTGGAAGGTGCAGATGGCCTGGAAGATCGAGAGCAGGGCGCACCACGTGGCCTGCCAGGGGGTTAGACAGCCCAGGAGGCGTTCCAAAAGCCTCGTGTGCAACTGGTCCAGCTCCTCGATATCGCCAGACTCCAGCATGGGCGAGGCCTCGCCCGATCTCATATCCGTTAGCTCCATTTTTTAAGCTGGCTTTAAATGCAACCGTTTACGTCTTGCAATGCAAGTCAACTGAGTTAGAATGCTCGACTTTCGAAAATGTATCTTATGAAATTCAAATTGGTTTCAGATGCAAGATTCGGCAGGCCGAGAGGTGTCGAGCGCTGAGAATGCGTGTGTGCCAGAGAGTTTCGATCGCGGGTCTCTGGTTTTCACGCAGGCGCGGCGTTATTTAAGATTTCTGTGGGGGCCCTGAGATAATGTCCGACCAAGCTAAAACACACCGCGATATAACGATAGCCAAATTACTTGTTAACTCCGTCTTCACACCCGGCCAAGTGAGTCATTAAAGAATCAAGTGATGATGACTCTATAACTCTGTACCGACGTCGACCTTTCTGGGGAGTGCCTTGACCAACTCCTCCCACAAGGTTGATGCACACTCTGCGACACGACAATTTCATTTGGTACATCTGGCCAGCATAAAGATGTTTTTATAGAACCCAACTTTCTTTAGTTCGACAGTCGTAATCTTATCTTTTGCGGCTCTCTCTGTTTGATTGGTTCATGTTAATATAGAGGATTCCTTGACAATTGGTTATTGTTTGTCTTGGCCAGATAGCATTATGCTTATCAAGGCGAAAAATAGCACAACAGAAGCAATCAGAACAGCACCGCCAAAGTAGACCAAGTCGTTTGCATTAAGTGTTATCAAAAGTGCGCTAAGTTCTTGCCTATTTCGCTACTATTCAATTAAGTTCCTGTGGATGATTAAAAAATACTTTTATAGTTCCAGCTGATAAAAGGCTTTGATTGTTTTGATAGGCCGGGTGGGGCCAGACATCGTCTATCTGTCTAAAATATATACTAGACCCCTAACAACTGAATTAACAGTTTTTAAAAAGTGATCAACACTTCAAACATCTTGCATCACACTACTTCCTGAGGTTAAACAATCTCTGTATTTATGGGTATAATTAACCTCTGCGAAATAACTGCGCTCAGGCAGTCGAACTTCTTGGCTTCTTGAGTGACCATTGCATTTTCCATAGGTTCTGGCCAAGCTCTATTAGCCACCGATCCACCGATCCGACAATCCGCCGATCGTGTGTGTCAAGGTCTCGTGTGGTTTTTGCCTAGCTCCCTTCGATTTGGGGTTACCATTTGAGAGGCTACATTAGCACGCTAGACGGTTATTACCCTGATTACCCATGGCACCTTTAGGCAAATGATGCACACGCAACCTGCTCGCCGATAAACGACTGGCTGTGACAGGCTCCCTGAAAAAAGTTGGTCAAAAATGCTCGAAGGTCTCCCATTCGAGAGCTATTTCAAAAAGGTCGAGCCAAGTGGTCGAAATTGGCATGCGTGTTGCCGTGATTGCCGGCCAGGCCAGCTCAAGTGGCAACCTCTCCAAATTGTTATCAATTGTTTCGTATAAGTCCACCTTACTCACTTCACGCAAACTCATTTGTTGATAACGTTTGTATTTTCGAAAAACCACGCTCTCTTTCGCCTTTTATCGGCCAATTACTGCATTGTCAACACTTCGCATCGATGAGATACACACAGGCAATTAGCCGCCCATTATTAGTGCAAATCACAAAACGGATTTTTACAGCTATCAATCAATTACACAATGTTTTCTTCCGGTCTGAAAACTAAACACCCCTGCATCCGGGGTGGGTTTACCTACCAAAATATTTGATATTGATGTTTTTCGGCCAGGCAATCAACTGGGCAAATATTTGGCCAGCCATAAAAGCGAAACTCACCTGGAAGACAAACATGAACAGGTGGAAAGTGGTGGGCAGCTGGAACAGGCAGAGCAGCAGGGTCCACAGGAAGCTCCAGCGGGTGTAGTGGCCCAGGAAATTGGATATCACATCGCTGTCGGTATCCTGGCTGAGGTCCCTGCCTGGTGGCGGCTCCTCCGGCGAGGGCTTCTTCAGGTCCTCGGAGTAGCGACGAAAATCCAATGCTATGACACTGATTTCCGGGGTCTTTGGGCCCGGCCTTGTCTCGCGATATCCGCCATAGAGGTTCGCCTCCAGGCTGCCCCTGCCCTTGTCCCGCGGTCCGCCCACGCAGTCGAAATTCAGGGAACCGCGACGAAGCACGCCACTCATGTCGAGGAGGAGGTCTTTTCTTTCGCTACACAAATACAGATATAGTATCTAACGATTTCCCAAGACTTCCGATTTTATTGCTCCACTTTGGCGTCGATCGATCGATTGGAAATGAGTAAAACCCGCGCTGATCGTTAGTATCTCAGCCGTCGGCGTCGATCTGGAACCGTTAAAAGTTGGGGGCCTCTGTTATAAGCACTTTTAACAGCCCAAGATTTATGAGCAAATCTGCAAAGAGCGAAAGCTGCAGCCAGAGGCATTGCCAGCCCCGAAAAAGCTCAACTTTAAGCTTCGACTACCCCACAGTGGATCGACTTGGCATAGGCCCCCCCAAAGCTCTGGCTCCATTAGAGGACCTCCCATATCATTTGCACATCGATTCCGAATTTATTTATTTATTTATACTTTATTTTGACACTATAATTGCGTTTGCTTTGGTAATTTTGATTTACAACAATTCTCATAAATTTATTCAAGTGCTTCGTCCCAACACTTAACTTAACAATTAATTTCATTTTGTTTTAGATTCGGGTATTCCGTTTAGTTTTGAAGCTTAAAAAAATCTCTTACTTATGACAAGTACATAACAAAGCTGGTTTCATCTTAGCGGGTAAGTACAATAGGCAACAAAAAAATAACCATAAAATAAGCGAAATAAAAGTACGGAAAATAGTACCAAATCCAAATGAGCAAATAACAACTTGGTAGGTAAGTACAACAAGTAATTCAACAGGTTTGCATTTTCTAATTTGATTGTTTTTTTTTTGTTTTCTGCACTACATATACATACACAAACGCACACATATCCATATACACATAATTGTATACATTGTTAAATGCATTATATTGGAAATTTATTTTGTTCATTTCATATACATACATATATTGTTTAATATGACTCCAAACAATAAAACTCCTTGTATGACAGGCATACGTATATACAAATCCATAATTGACCCATACCTAGAGACTGATCTGTTGTATATAAGTTTTCTTTTGGGGTACCTGTAGACTAAGGATTAATTGACTACAATTACTAGAGATTACAATTTGTCGCTTGAATCTGCCATTCTCATTTCCCTGGAAGATTTAGATACTTTGCTTATTGATCTCGTATTTGGAAAACATTTATTAATAGACAACAAGAAGACGACGACGACGACGACGAGATTATGAATACGTTGAGATATTGACAACATTATAATTTGTGTTTTTCTTGATTTCTCTTTGTGTGAGCTTTGATTCGTTTTTAATTAAATTAGCACACAGTTATTGCAACGCTCTGTATTCAGGGTGGTTAACTGGGTATTTCAAAAATTTCCATTTCATAAACTTTTCCTAGGGAGGTGCAAATTATTGATGGAGTAATGCTTTAAAAATGTATCTGAATATTAAAATGTAGAATAAAATGTATTTGTTTTCGTATAGAAATTAAAATTATTTTAACAAAAATAACTTAGTAAACTCCCCTTGCAAGCCCTCCCTAAGATTTGGCCAAGTTTATTACCTTCGATGGGAACCGAAGAACTTAATCTACTTAGAGTTGCTTTTAATGACATTCCGGGTGTTGTGTGTGTTTTCAGTACTTAGACTACGACATAAGCTACAAGCCATTGTTAGTTAATTGTTAAGATACATACTCACTACAAGCTACGCAAACAAGGTCCTGCCTGACATGTGACATTCTCTAGCGAATTGGCATTACTCGTGGACAATCGTCGAATCGTTACCATAAATTGTAGGTGGCTTCAGGCGGTGGATATGTCGGGAGGCGTGGCAGGTTGGAGGGGGCGTGGTTAAGTGGGGGGCAGAGAAAGCCTTCTGACCTCTAATCGGCATACTTTGGACCAGCCAAAATACTTTGTTCCTCGGGGGCTGAGCACGTGGGGATTGGCATTAGCGGTCATTACACCTGCTTGGCGGCACTGGCATTGGCATTGGCACTGGCATGGGAGCCGCCCTGGTTGTCGCCCTTTGAACGCACCGCGGTCTCGGGCAGGAAGAGCACCACGAAGCCACCAAAGATGCTCCAGGCGGTCAGCAGGGTCATCAGCAGGTGACCCTCAATCTTGTTCTGGAAGGATAACATTTATTAGTTAGTTACGGATTTCTTGTATGGATTAACTGCTTACCAGGAGCGAAAGGTAGGGGGTGAGGATCAGGGCCACGCCGGCGGCCACATTGCAGGCCCCAACGCCCACATTGCGAATGGGCGTGGGATAGAGTTCCGCCGTGTATACCGGCATTATGGTGTTGCCCGCACTTATGGTGAACTTGCCCATCATCAGGAATGTGATCTTCAGCCAGAGCAGATCCGCTTGACCCTCGGTGATGGCCGCACAGCAGCAGGCGACGCCGGCACAGATCAAAGTGGCGCAGAAGAGCCACTTCTTGCCCACCTTGGTGATGATGTACATGGCCACGGCGATGGCGGGTATTTCGACTAGGCCAGCTAGCGCCTGCAAAAGAGATGGAAGAAGATTTAAGAGGGGTTGGAGGATGAGCAGGGCGCTGGGCAAGTGGACAAGATGTCAGCTGTCGGCGGGGCGCATTAAATCAGAGCGGCATCAAAGGTGCGCCCGGCGTTGTCAAAATAAATTATGCAATAAATTAGCTGAAAATCTCGTGGCAGGCGCATTGTCAAAAGCTGGACAGTGCTGAGTGATGGGCCAGGAAAAATTTTGAAAAATACAATGGCAACTAATAAAGAACAGTAAAGCCACCACAAAAAAAAAAAGAATAATTTTCTCAAATTAAAGTTAATTTTAAAACGAATCTTTACAGAATCGGTTAATGAAAAATGAATTTTAACTCTTAAGAATTTGTGGTTTTAAGTCAGAAAATATTTTATTCCAAAAGATTCAATTAAATTAAACATCTTAACATGTGTCTTTAACTCAAATAAATCTATAAAACATTAAAAATATATATTTTGGAATAACTTAAAAAAGTCTGTGCATATTAAAGAGAACTTTAAAGAACTTTATAAATTTAACTGAAATTTTGATTTTGAAAAATATTTTTACCTGCACGCCAATCTGTTGGCATGTCAAAAATCAATTTCAAATCTTACCCCACTTATTCCATTAGCTTTCTCGGGTCGAAAACAAAACAAACATGAAGATCAGACAACATTAAGCGCTTTAGCGTTTTAAAACAATCAAATCCCGAACAAATGCCAAACATGTTTAGCATATTAGGTATTCCAAGGCCCGTCAGCACTGTGCTCAACATTCTGCTGGCCAGCTGCCAGGTGGAGGGGCTAAGATGGCTGCGAGTGGCGCTGCGACCGCGACAACAGGACTTATCCACTATACAGAAGATTGAGTAGGAATGGGGATGGGTGTGGGGGTGGGCCAGTAACATCATAATTCGATTGCAAACACATTTTCACATCAGCAGTCGCTGGACCAGTCGTTCGTAGAACCGAAACACTTGACATGGCACAGACAATCTTCGTCAGGCTGATGGAATTGCTGACAAATCCAATTAGGCAGCACCACCGAAATATTCTGAGCCACTTGGCACTTGCTAAATGCTTGATTGATCCTATATCTTGACAAGATTTCGGCTGAAGTTTGCCCTGGCTAAGTGATTTTATCAGGGCCCACGCTGCGTATACTTAATTTCCCCGAAAAGAAGGGAACTACTCACCGAATTCAAGTAGACATTGCCGCCGAAGGAGCTCATGTTGAGTATAATGCCATAGTAGACCAGGTTCATGGTGAACCAGATGCAGAAGAAGCAGATGGAGATGCGTCGCAGGTAGCTGGAGCGGAACAGGTAGGTCACATCCTGCGAACTGCTCTCCTGCGTGGGAGGAGTCAGCTGATAGTCGGCGGGCAGCTGGCGACCATTGAACTTGGCCGCCGCCTCAATGATCCGACGCACCTCATCGATTCGACCTTTGACCAGCAGCCAGCGCGGCGATTCCGGCACCACAAACCTGAAGAAGGTGAAAAGCGGCCGGGAAAATCATTGAAAAGAAATCAAAAGATATAAATCGTCGGAAACATGTGCCGCGGCAATTATGCCACTCTGTTTATAGTGGCGAAACGGAACACCCACGCCTTGTTTTCCTCTCATTTATTCATGAGTCTGTGATCTTAGACACATGTGTGTTTTTCTTGTTTGCTGTTTGTTTACCTGCCAAATCGATCAAAGACCTACCAGAGGAAACAGAGAAAAATCCCCGGAATTCCAATGCAGAGCTGCAGGCGTTGATAGTCCTGGGTCAAATAGGCCAGGCCCGATATGATCATGTAGGAGATTGGCAGTGGAAACAGGTTGTACATCCCGGCGATGGTCCTCCACTTGCCATCCACGTACTCGATGGCCAGGATCAGGCCGGAGTAGGTCACCGACACCGATACCAGGCCGAGCAGAGCGCGAAGTGTGAGATATAGCTCGAAGGAGCTGCAGATGTAGAGCCCAAGACCTGGGAGAAAAGAAAAATATCAAAATGGGAATTTTTGGTCAAAGATAAAAAGAAATATCCAATATACAAGATACATTTCAGTCAAGATTGCACATAAAACTCGACGTCTAGTGATGATGTTCATAGAAAATGTTTTTAACTATATTATTAAGTTAATATAATAATTTTCCTTTATCAACAATAACAAATAAGGAACTTAAAAGAGATAATTAGCTCCCAAGTTTATTCACACACACTTTAAGGCATTTCCCGAGTAATCCCTATGAAACCTCACAATCTCAAGCCAACCGGCACACACGTGTGCACCCTCAATTCCAGTTCCTCATTAGTAATGTCCTTTCGAATGCAAATTTCAATTATACATTGTGAGAGATTTAATCAACAAGGACAACAAGGCTGGCAAGAGCCTGGCAGCCACAACTGCAGCTCGAGTCCCCAGCCGTCCAATCAACCACCTGACAGCCCGACCCCACTGAAAGCCCACAGAGAGCCACTCGATGTGCTCGTGCTGACCCCCTCGACAAGGCCAAGTTCACAGTCACCGGAGGAGGACACCGTCAGGGCCAATGTCGCTGTGACTTCCGTGTATTTGATGGGGTAGGAATACCTGTAAGGGGTGGCATGGGAGATGGCCTTTATGCCCCCAAAGAGGCACTCACCGAATATGGTCTGCAGCACGGCCGATATGAAGAGCATTGTCTTGCGACCGAACTTGTCCGATAAATATCCGGAGATAATGCCACCTGTTGCCACGCCGAGCAGGAAGAACATCTCGGCCACGTTCTTCAGGTGCTCCTTCTCGCACACCAGATCCCACTGGGAGGTCCAGGTGTTGCCCACGTTGTCGTTGGTCTCGTACTCCCACTTCTCGCAGGCCACCAATTTCCTATCCACCTCCAGAGGTTTCTGTAAAGTAAGGGATGGTTTTATTTCATTTCTTATATGGGTTAAAATATATATACCTTCCACTCCGGAGGCACCGCGGTCTCATTGGAAACCTGACTCCAATCGATGCCCTCCCACCTCTGGCAGTTGTCCACGGAACCACTAATATTCCGCCAGACATCCACTGGCACATGCTGAAATTGCGCCGGTCGCTGGCACCAGAAATCCTTGTTGGCCGCCTGGTAGATGGACGAGGATATGTGGAAGGTATTGGGCACCTGGAAGAGCGACAGCAGCACCGTCATCAGCAGCTGCCACTTGCCGTAGTGGCCCATCAGGTCGCCGATCACGTCGGTCTCGTCCTCGTCGTCCGCCGGGTCCAGTCCGCTGACCGCCGCCGCCGCTGCCGGCGACTGGAGCGTCGCTGCCTGCTGTTTGGGCGGGATGGTGGGGCTGGTGGCGGGGGACGGTTTGCCGGAGTCGTGCATGATGCACAAAGGAACTGGAAGAAGGGGCAAGTGGAGAGGTCAATGGTCAATGTGAATCATCAAATACAGAGAACAATCATATCCGATGGGGAAAAAGTCATGATTGAATTTCAAAATTATTCCTAGTTATTTTGAACTACTTTTCATAGTGCAAGTTATAGACTTTCAATATTGCATATAGCAAGAGGCAAATGTTTTTGTTAATGTATGGAAGCTAATTAAACCGTAATAGCCATTTTAAACCTATCTAAACTTCGAAAATGCTCATGCCAGACAAGATAAAAAGGGTGAACGACTTAACAAAAATTCATGAATAAGTATATTATGGTTAGTATGACTCAATTAAAATGTAAGAAAGTAAAATTATTTAGCTCCGAAGTAAAAAGAATTCATTATGTCTTATTTCTTTTACACTCCAAATTCCAACCACTTAATAGAACTCTTTAAATTCAGCTTAGTTTACTTCCTGAATAACAAAAGGTAAATAAACCCCGCGGTTGCAGATTGACCAGTGTTTGGCTGAGTAAAAACATGCAAATAATTGACTTGGTGGATCCCAAACACAAAGGATTCTGGGGGCAGGGGAATTAATTTTATTGCCCGTGTCAGGAGCACACAAAGGAGCAATTAGTTAAGTGGTCAGTGACTGGCCATAAACCAACTCGGAGTCGGAGTCGGAGGCGAAAGCCAGGGCGAAAGCCAAAGCCTCTCAGAAACAGTCCGAATGCAGTCAAGTCAAGCGGCTCTATTTCATTTATTAGGACTAGACCCCCAGCTCCCCGATCCCCGCCAGGCATGCCGATGGGTCATTGGTCAACCTGCGTTCGATGGAATTCAATCACGTTGGAGGCGATTAACTACAGCAGCCGGAGGAGACCGGCAAAAGTTGCTGCTGAGCACCGAGAACCAAGAGCTCTACAAAGTAAAAGAATAATAGCCAAGATTTAATGTAATTGCGTCGGGGGAGGAGGAGGAAAGGAGCAGGAGTAGGTTGCTCCTGCCATGTTCGTGTCCTTTGCTCAGTTTGCTAGTTGAACTTTCCCCCCAACCCCATTCCTATCCCATTCCCATTCGCTTCCATTCATCCATCCTTCGCATCCTTTCTCCGCTTTGCTCTGTTTGCGTTTTCTTTTGTGGCCACTGGCCATCGAGGCTTTTGTAGCGCATTGGCTTTGTCTGGGATTTTCCCGAATAAGTAGGGGTAGGGGTCTTCATACAAGACATGGCCGAGTTGAGCCCGCGGCCAAAGTGGCCGAAGGTATCAATGCCCAAAAGTAGGCAGCACACTCGCCAACTTTAGTTGGCCGACTTAAATGTTTAATTCTTTTCAGTTGATTAAGCAGTGCCGTATTACTAGGCCAAATCAAGCGATTAACCACACGCCAAATAGGGCTTCGGAAGGATCAGTACTTGAAGCGAGCGAATAAACTTTGAGGATAATTCAATAAGTTCAGAGGAAACGTGTAAGGCTACAAAAAATGGAAGCCAAGATAAGATTCTACCCTTTAGCCGATATTAAAAATGTTCCTGTTCGATTTTTACGTCTTTCCAATGGGTTTCAGTATGGGGACCCAAGACTGTATCTCCAGATCCCATAACTTGAGTTATTCGAATCCGATTTTGACGTGGGATACCTCTATGAGTTTGTGGATGAATTCTCTAAAATTGTACATTTAAATATTTAGTTTTTAGGAGGGCCGAAATTTAAGCCCATTTTCATGTTGTATTTTTCCGACTTTCAAATGGGTTCAGTATGGGGACCCAAAACTGCACTTCCAGATCTTATAACTTCAGTTATTTTGATCCGATTATGACGTGGGATACCTCTATGAGCTTGTGGATGAATTCTCTAATAATCTACATTTAAATATTTAGTTTTTGAGAGGGTCAAAATTTTAGCCCATTTTCATGTTGGATTTTTCCTACTTTCCAATGGGTTTCAGTATGGGGACCCAAAACTGCACTTCCATGTCCCATAACTTGAGTTATTTTAATCCGATTATGACGTGGGATACCTCTATGAGCTTGTGGATGAATTCTCTAATAATCTACATTTAAATATTTAGTTTTTAAGAGGGTCGAAATTTTAGCCCATTTTCATGTTGGATTTTTTCGACTTTCCAATGGATTTCAGTATGGGGACCCAAAACTACACTTCCAGATCCCATAACTCGAGCTATTCAAATCCGATTTTGACGTGGGATACCTCTGTGAGTTTGTGGATGAATTCTCTAACAATCTACATTTAAATATTTAGTTTTTAAGAGGGTCGAAATTTTAGCACATTTTCATTTGGGATTTTTTAGACTTTCCAATGGGTTTCAGTATGGGGACCCAAACCGTACTTCCAGATCCCATAACTCGAGCTATTCAAATCCGATTTTGACGTGGGATACCTCTGTGAGTTTGTGGATGAATTCTCTAACAATCTACATTTAAATATTTAGTTTTTAAGAGGGTCGAAATTTTAGCCCATTTTCATGTTGGATTTTTTCGACTTTCCAATGGATTTCAGTATGGGGACCCAAAACTACACTTCCAGATCCCATAACTCGAGCTATTCAAATCCGATTTTGACGTGGGATACCTCTATGAGTTTGTGGATGAATTCTCTAATAATCTACATTTAAATATTTAGTTTTTAAGAGGGTCGAAATTTTAGCCCATTTTCATGTTGGATTTTTTCGACTTTCCAATGGGTTTCAGTATGGGGACCCAAAACTGCACTTCCATGTCCCATAACTTGAGTTATTTTAATCCGATTATGACGTGGGATACCTCTATGAGCTTGTGGATGAATTCTCTAATAATCTACATTTAAATATTTAGTTTTTAAGAGGGTCGAAATTTTAGCCCATTTTCATGTTGGATTTTTTCGACTTTCCAATGGGTTTCAGTATGGGGACCCAAAACTGCACTTCCATGTCCCATAACTTGAGTTATTTTAATCCGATTATGACGTGGGATACCTCTATGAGCTTGTGGATGAATTCTCTAATAATCTACATTTAAATATTTAGTTTTTAAGAGGGTCGAAATTTTAGCCCATTTTCATGTTGGATTTTTCCGACTTTCAAATGGGTTCAGTATGGGGACCCAAAACTGCACTTCCAGATCTTATAACTTCAGTTATTTTGATCCGATTTTGACGTGGGATACCTCTATAAGTTTGTGGATGAATTCTCTAATAATCTACATTTAAATATTTAGTTTTTAAGAGGGTCGAAATTTTAGCCCATTTTCATGTTGGATTTTTCCGACTTTCCAATGAGTTTCAGTATGGGGACCCAAAACTGCACTTCCAGGTCCCATAACTTGAGTTATTTTAATCCGATTATGACGTGGGATACCTCTATGAGCTTGTGGATGAATTCTCTAATAATCTACATTTAAATATTTAGTTTTTGAGAGGGTCAAAATTTTAGCCCATTTTCATGTTGGATTTTTCCTACTTTCCAATGGGTTTCAGTATGGGGACCCAAAACTGCACTTCCATGTCCCATAACTTGAGTTATTTTAATCCGATTATGACGTGGGATACCTCTATGAGCTTGTGGATGAATTCTCTAATAATCTACATTTAAATATTTAGTTTTTAAGAGGGTCGAAATTTTAGCCCATTTTCATGTTGGATTTTTTCGACTTTCCAATGGATTTCAGTATGGGGACCCAAAACTACACTTCCAGATCCCATAACTCGAGCTATTCAAATCCGATTTTGACGTGGGATACCTCTGTGAGTTTGTGGATGAATTCTCTAACAATCTACATTTAAATATTTAGTTTTTAAGAGGGTCGAAATTTTAGCCCATTTTCATGTTGGATTTTTTCGACTTTCCAATGGATTTCAGTATGGGGACCCAAAACTACACTTCCAGATCCCATAACTCGAGCTATTCAAATCCGATTTTGACGTGGGATACCTCTATGAGTTTGTGGATGAATTCTCTAATAATCTACATTTAAATATTTAGTTTTTAAGAGGGTCGAAATTTTAGCCCATTTTCATGTTGGATTTTTTCGACTTTCGAATGGGTTTTAGTATAGAGACCCAAACCGTACTTCCAGATCCCATAACTCGAGCTATACAAATCCGATTTTGACGTGGGATACCTCTGTGAGTTTGTGGATGAATTCTCTAACAATCTACATTTAAATATTTAGTTTTTAAGAGGGTCGAAATTTTAGCCCATTTTCATGTTGGATTTTTTAGACTTTCCAATGGGTTTCAGTATAGAGACCCAAACCGTACTTCCAGATCCCATAACTCGAGCTATTCAAATCCGATTTTGACGTGGGATACCTCTGTGAGTTTGTGGATGAATTCTCTAACAATCTACATTTAAATATTTAGTTTTTAAGAGGGTCGAAATTTTAGCCCATTTTCATGTTGGATTTTTTTGACTTTCCAATGGGTTTCAGTATGGGGACCCAAACCGTACTTCCAGATCCCATAACTCGAGCTATTCAAATCCGATTTTGACGTGGGATACCTCTGTGAGTTTGTGGATGAATTCTCTAACAATCTACATTTAAATATTTAGTTTTTAAGAGGGTCGAAATTTTAGCCCATTTTCATGTTGGATTTTTTCGACTTTCCAATGGGTTTTAGTATAGAGACCCAAACCGTACTTCCAGATCCCATAACTCGAGCTATACAAATCCGATTTTGACGTGGGATACCTCTGTGAGTTTGTGGATGAATTCTCTAACAATCTACATTTAAATATTTAGTTTTTAAGAGGGTCGAAATTTTAGCCCATTTTCATGTTGGATTTTTTAGACTTTCCAATGGGTTTCAGTATGGGGACCCAAACCGTACTTCCAGATCCCATAACTCGAGCTATACAAATCCGATTTTGACGTGGGATACCTCTGTGAGTTTGTGGATGAATTCTCTAACAATCTACATTTAAATATTTAGTTTTTAAGAGGGTCGAAATTTTAGCCCATTTTCATGTTGGATTTTTTTGACTTTCCAATGGGTTTCAGTATGGGGACCCAAACCGTACTTCCAGATCCCATAACTCCGATTTTGACGTGGGATACCTCTGTGAGTTTGTGGATGAATTCTCTAACAATCTACATTTAAATATTTAGTTTTTAAGAGGGTCGAAATTTTAGCCCATTTTCATGTTGGATTTTTTCGACTTTCCAATGGATTTCAGTATGGGGACCCAAAACTACACTTCCAGATCCCATAACTCGAGCTATTCAAATCCGATTTTGACGTGGGATACCTCTGTGAGTTTGTGGATGAATTCTCTAATAATCTACATTTAAATATTTAGTTTTTAAGAGGGTCGAAATTTTAGCCCATTTTCATGTTGGATTTTTTCGACTTTCCAATGGATTTCAGTATGGGGACCCAAAACTACACTTCCAGATCCCATAACTCGAGCTATTCAAATCCGATTTTGACGTGGGATACCTCTATGAGTTTGTGGATAAATTCTCTAATAATCTACATTTAAATATTTAGTTTTTAAGAGGGTCGAAATTTTAGCCCATTTTCATGTTGGATTTTTTCGACTTTCCAATGGGTTTTAGTATAGAGACCCAAAACTGCATTTCCAGATCCCATAACTTGAGTCATTTGGATCCGATTTTAACGTGGGATAACTCTATGAGCTTGTGGTTGAATTCCCTAATATTCTACATTCAGGAAAAGTTTACTAAAAGAGAGGAAACACATAATCATACAGAAATGTTGGACTTTCAAAATTTTTTAAATTATCAAAGTGCTTTAGTAAACTGTTGATACTTGTAACATCATATATCTGTGTCCTATTCTCTATTCCCGACCTGTCAACAGCATGGATATGATATCCTCTTGGTGTCCCATGAATAAAGTATTCGCACATATCAATCAACGGAACCAACATTTATGGCACAATTCCCGGGAGCCGTTGGTTAAATTTTGCATATTGCCCAAGTGCCGGGGGCGTGTCCACACCCCCGGAAGAGATATTCCATTTAGGAGGGGGATTTGGCATATGTGGCCAGTGGGCACCGCACACCGCATCGCAGTGGCAGCGCCAGAAGCTGCGGCTGTGGCAGTAAAACTCACGCCATACGCCGCACGTGATAAGCAGTTGAGCGCACATTTTCACGCACTTGTAAACAGGAATAAGCGAAGCGTGTCCGTGAAAAGCCGCGGGCTGGAGAGAAACCAGCCTCCTAAAATCCCTATCCCTATCCCTATCCCTATCCCTATCCCTATCGCCATTCCCATCCTGTGTTGCCTGGCAGGATAATTAATTATCAATTTTATAGGCGGCCCCCCAGTAGCTTTTGGCCCGCGGAGGAGTTACTGGGCTACGGAGGCTGCAGTTGCAACTGCCACTGGTGTCCGCCGAAGGTCGTCGCGATGTCGTGTGGGCACAACGGCTCAATTTCAATGCTATAAACTACGTCGTCGCCGTTTACCTTCAACTCGCACACGGCGCACATGGCGTATGTGCAATATCATGGCACGCTGAAAATAACGCTAATTGCATTCAGCAGCTGTTGTCGCCCTGGTCACACCCCAGATGCCCAGATGCCCAGATGCCCAGAGTCCCAGCTGCCCAGGTTCCCAGTTGCCCAGCACGCTCCCCCTTTTCCCTAGAATTGGCTGGTTTGACAAATCGACAGGTTCCTGGTTGCCAGCTTAAATTCATTTAATAAACTAATTGGAAGCTGTCGAAGATGGATTAGTTTCGCATTTGGTATTTGAAAACGATTTAATTGAGTATAAGTGGTGCGTAAATGGGAGATTTATTTGACATATCAAATAATGGAATACATTTAAAGAACCAGGAACTCATAATACAAATAACGTAAAAAGTAGTATTTAAAAATTCACACTTACAGATTGAAGTATTTGTAATACAAAACTTGCATTAAGTAATTATATAGCACTTAAAAATGCACTTTCTATGACTGATTGCTTTTTGTCACTGCAATCGGTTTAATTAAAAATAAGTGCTAACTAAATGACAAATTTATCAGCACCTATTAGATAATTGCTGGCATTTTTTCTATATGCTTCTTAAATGTTTTTATGGCTTTGGGACAAGCAAATAGTAGTACAAATTATGCAATATTTAATTAAACAGCTTTTAAAAAATCACTTTCTAATACTGATAACCTATTAAATGAATAGAATCTTGAGTTTATTGTGCACATTAATATTTAATTGATTTTATTTACATCGAGCTAATCCCGCAGTGGGTGAATGTTTCACCCAATCAATTACCTATCTAGCCGACAGCCAACCATAAAAAGCAGAACTGGTCACTGACGCAATTACCCATTCGATCCACTTGGCGCACTTTCCAGTTTCGTATGCATATCAGGGGCTCATTGTGCTGCCAAAGACAGTGCCTCATAGACAGTTTCACACCACATGCTAATCAAGTGGCAATGGCCCATGTCCAATTGGTAATTACGTTTACATTGCGGCCATAAATAACGAATTATTATGCCATGCACATCCATAAAGATGCCTGCTAATCCCGCTCCCCCTAATGTTGGCATATCTATCCCAGGGTTCCCAGCCCCCCAGTTTCCCAGGGAGATGTAAAAGTGCTTCGGAGGCGGATGCCTCTGGGTGCGATCTCTTGACACGCTCCACCAGCGCCTCAATTGACAGTCCACTCGATCCACACAAGCTCCTCTAATAATGATTTGTTTCAATTGAAAAGTCAATGCCAGCGCTTCTCTCTCACCCACTGGCCATTAATAATTTGCTTAGCCTCCGTTCGTGGTCAATTAAAAATAGCAACGAAAAAAATTAAAAAAAGAAATTAAAACGGCGCTAAAGACAATTGACAAAGGGTGCAAGAGAGTGCGAGGCTTTCTTGTTACTCATATTTGCATAAATATGCGAGGAGCTGCTCCCGCTGGTCGTAAAATATTAATGAATAACAAATTTAATTAGCACAAAGTGAGTGTGAGCGGAGTTTCCCTCATGTTTTTGGCATTTTGTTTTTCACACTTTTGCTAGACAAAAAAAGTAAGTAAAGTAAAAAAAGTTTCCCATTTTAAAGTTAAAAAGTAGGTAAGGGAACCCAACCAGGATGTATATTAATATTTTATACACTAAGATAAATTTATATTTTAACAATTAAAACAATGGAAAAAAATTAAGCCAAACAACCGAGGTAATCTGATAATTCATTTTAAAAGTATCCTTTAAACACATCTTAAATGTAAACCAAGGAATCTGACTTATCAAGTTTTCACATGACATAGTTTAATGCCTATAGAGGCAATCAACCCCTTTATGGTTATTTATTTAATAGTTTAATTACAGAAATGCTAGAGAAGATTGAAGTTAAAAATTCCGCCATTAAAAACGCTCTTAAATGTGGCTATTAAAACAAACATTATTTCCTTATCTAAGCCCTTTTTACTCCGCATCTAGCCAACTTCCCCTTCCGAATTTCTCTGCCAGTTTAAGTAGCACAATGACAAATCGCAGGGGGTTTCCCCAGACAATTACCACTGGCCGAGTGTAAATAATCAGCAACGGGGGGAGGGAATCTCATGATCATAGGCGTCATAATCACAAAAGCCGAAATGTGCTAAATATTTTTAATACAAAGACAAGCGTTTAGCTCTGGGGAGCGAAATGCGATGGGCTGGGCAGAGGATGGGCGGACAAATTGCCGCTGTAATTAGCCGTCATGCATATAAAAGTGCATTCACTTTCATGCCATGATGATAGAAAAGAGAATTGAGAGTGCCGAGGGGCTGTTTTGGGGGGGGTTTCTGGGGCTTTTTCGTTGCCGTGATGATAATGATGACGCCTGCATCTGCATTTTGTGCAAGCATGGCTCGGTGACGTTGCCAGCTAATTTGCACATTTATAGGATTTGATTTGTTTATTATGCAGTCGCCTCCGGGGGCGGTGGTGTGCCAAGGGGTGGTGCGCATACAGAGTGCTGCCAAGTGGGTAATAGTAATCTTCAGACACTTGCACGCAGCAACGAGCTGCGCTTCCGCTGCGCCGACAAGTGCCCTCAGTGCGGATGAGCGATGACGACGATGTCGCAGATCCCAGCCCAATCCCGCCGGATGACGGCCCGTCATCGTACACCGCACCATTGGCCGGCCTCACTTCATCACTTGTCAGACTAATTGCGGCTGCATGACAGCCGCTTTCGGCCTGTAGAAGTAACATCGGCACCGCACTACGGGGCGTATGCGCAACGTCTGGCGAATTGCATTTAATTCTCGTAGCTGGCCGGCTGCCCGCAGCGATTGTAAATAATGGCAATTCAAATTCGATTTACACCCGCCGCGCAACGCACAATCCTCGCATTGTAAACAATTCATCCTTAACTTTCTATATCGCCGATTTGCGCACGAACGTGCTTGAATAGTGGTTTAAATTTACGATTTCACGCCTTGCCATTAACACAATTGATTTTGGCACTGGCTAAACAAATGCAATAAACGAATCCACACATAAACAACACGGATCCGAGCCCAATCGATCCGATGTGGACGCTTGAGCCAGAAAGTAATGCGACTAATTGCGAGGTAAATCAGCCAATAAACGACCTACATTTTTTCGCCATTTTACTGCCAAACCTTGTAGTTTACGATTGTTTTCTGGAGAAAAACAAATGCAAGGAAAATAAACGAATCGAATAGCAATAGGCTGGCTGCCGGTCCAAAGAAAACTTTGACCGTCATTAAAAGCCAAATTGCAGGCCTCATAAATTTCGAGAAAAACAAGGTGGGGGAATTATTCATGCAAGCTGTTTACATTTTTTTCCCCTCCGGAAAACTTTGATGAAACGAAATCTCAAATTTATATAGACAACAAAAGACTTTCTATAAATTATGCTCTCTGGAAACCACGCATAAACAATATTACAGATAAAAAATCCCTCAAAAGCCTAGCAAACTACCAATTAAATGCCCGTAAAGCTTAAAAAATCTAAAGAAACCCCTACATATTCTTCCCAATTCACTCTCAAACTAATGAGCAATAAAAATACAATGAATTCCTGGCAAATGAAGTCGGCACAACAAAAGAGAGCTGTTGTCAGCGATTTTCATATCACTACGAGCACACATTTGCAAGTTTATAAGCCCGGCCAAAGCCGCAAAACCCCTCGAACACATTTGATTGCCACAAATTGGCGGCAGCTTGACAATTTTGTGTGATCGGATTCCGTGAAATGGCACATTTTCACAAATTCTCAAATGCCAAAATCATTACAATGAAGTGGGCCCTCTGGTGAGGGCCACCCAAAAGCACACAAAACACACACGCACAGGGATCAAATCAATTCGAATCAATTGAAAAGGCAGCCACAAAGTATTTTTAAGTTTTTATGAGGTGGGCGTGTGTATTATGCAAATTTCAGCTACCTTTGGTAGGATTTAAATCCACCTCACTGCCGTACCATTTTATCTGCGGATATATTTTATTTAGCAAGAGTTACCCAGGAGAACCCAGTAGAAGCCGGGGGGAAGGATGCGAGGTGGGCGGAAACATTGCAATATGGCAATTCCGTTTCGTTCTCGTTCACATTTGAAGGGTCTTTACTGGCTTCCTTCCGCCTGCCGCCTGCCGCCTACCGTGCAGCATCTGCCACTGGGATGTCCTGGCCGGCGGTTCGGTTCAGTTGAGCTGCCTGCATTTTGCTGTAAACAAAGTCAGAGATGCACAGGACACAGCCGGACTCGCAGCCGGAATCGGTCCACTGTTGTAGCGGAATACAAAAGAATATAGGTCATCAGCCATGGGCGAAATTGCGCTAGAGCTTTAGGTGGACTAAGGTATATGGAATACTCCATTTCAATTTGAGATGCCATCTTGTCTCTGGTAAATATTTTTAGGTCATTGAACTATAGATATTTGTAAAATATTATAGTCAAAACCAATCTTTAAATATTTAAACCCTCGCTTGCTTAGGGTATTCCCCATTTCGTCAGCCAGTTCCTCTACAAAATCATATTTGGTTTCTGTTTAGCTTCACTCCTAATGTAAATCCGTATGGCTGCCTGAGTGAATGCCTGCTGCCGATCCATTGTTGTCAACATGAATTCACAAATCTATTTCCATTTCGACTTGTCGGTTGTTGATGACGGAGCCCAGAGGTTCCTTTCCCACTCCCCGTTCGCCTGTCCCGCGGCTCGTGTCTTGTTAATCGAATAGCAAATCGTTTGGCAATTTCAAAATTTGCCAGCTAAGCAGGAGGAAAGCCCCTGTGCCCCGCCCATCTATCTCTATCTATTGTGGGGGAGGGGAGCGCGCCTTTTTGATTAGAATTTCCATTTCAAAGTGCGCACTGATTTGCTACTTTTATGCGCTTCCAATCAGTGGCAAGTCGAGAGTCAAAGCATCCGCCATTAGCATAACCTCACGGGTCGGGGAGGGGGTGGCGCAGGGGCGGCCAGGTGATTGCCAGCTATGTTTGCTTGCCGCCCCCTTGACCTCCGAGCCTGCATTCTCAGGACTGCTAGGCCATTCGAGTATGCTTATGAGCTGCTCAATATGTTCAATGCTCGGTTATGCGTCTTTGGGGCTCAGCCATGTGGAGTTTTCAATTTCATTTTCATGAGGTTGCCCTCCGACTCCTTAGACTTTCGCCTTGAGCTTGAGTAACCTTAATGCCCAGGGGGAATATGAACGTACTTGAGGTGGAATTTGATCTGTATTTGCATGTTTGGCCAGGGCAAATAGAACACTTTATTAAGTTTAAATGTTGTCTCAGCAAGGAGCTTCAGCATCTACTATTACTAGGTTTAAATCTAGGAATATTTTATAATAAATTATATAAGTAATAAGTATAATTGTTCTGTTAGCAATCCGAATTACTCATAGGAATATTCTACTTAGACTATTTAATCTAACTATAATATTTCTATGAGCAATATAAACTTCCATAATCTGCTTTAAAAAATATTTAGGGAAAGTTTGCTTACACTGCATTAGTGCACTTATCGCCAATAAACCCATTACTGTTTAATAACTCATAAAATGTGCGTTCATTTTCCTAGTGGATGCTACTTTTAAAGACCATTTCCGTTTATGTCATTTATGGCAACAATTTACAGGAAAATCCTCGAAGCGAATTCGGATGCTTGGAGTGGGACTTGCAGATTTTCGCCAGAGGGCCTAAAGCTGGCTTCAACAATCTGTCAGGATAAAGTCATTGTCGTTGTCATTGTTGTTATCCTCATTGTTGTTATCCTGCTGCCGCTGTTGTTGTTGCTGCTGCTTTAGTTGTTGTTGCAAGAGCCAAACAAATAGACTCGGGCGGCAAAAAAGAAAGCACACACAGACACACACAGGCAGGGGCGGAGAAAGAAAGCAGGCAAAAAAAAGGCGCACAAATAAACAAACAAAGGAGAGCAAAGCAAACGTCGCTGGCGGCACGTCCGCGAGCAAGGATGCCAGGACTCTTGCCACACACTGGGGCACATTCACACACACTCGCCCCGTCGCCGTGGCAGCCTGTGTGCGTAATGAGCTTACCTTAAGGATAGACAAAACAAGTTGCCGCTGGTGTGGCTGGTGTTGCTGGTGTTGCTCCTGCTGGTGTTGCCGCTGTGGGGCGCAGCCAATCCTGCAGCACGCGTCTTGCTGCACAATTGGCAGTGCTGATGGCTGATGGCTGCTGGCTGCTGGCGACTTCCTAGCCCGTTTCCTGTTGCTGGAGCTCTTTTTGTCTTCGCAGTTGGCTGTCTGTTTCGGCGCGGAAATCCGTCGCACGTTCCTCGTTTGTTTTTTGTTTTTTTTTTTATTTCGCTTTTGAGTTTGGAATAAATTTACGGCCAAAAGCGCACTAAACGGAAACTAACACATAAAATTCTGATTTGCTGTCTGATTTTACGAGCGCCTCTGCGAAAATATACGATGCGAGTTTTACCGCCCCCCGGACACGTGGTCAGGTGGGTTGCCTCTTACTTTGGGTTGCATCTCGCGGATTGCTTATACGCAGCGTGGTACGCGCCTTTTTAGCCCGCTTGAAGCGACAGCAATGTGCGATTTGGCCAACTGATGGGCATATGAAAACAAGCAGAGAGCAGCAGCAGCACTCTAGTAAATAATAACGTCAAATAGCAATGATAATAATAATGATAATAATAACGCGCTGATATTATGAAATTTCTAAGGGGTTCTCTGTGTGGGCTGCTGCTGCTGCTGCTGCCCGCTGGCATTATTTATGGCTTGTCCAAACATTGTCTGGCGGCCCGTCTTCGTCTATATATTAGCACATCTCATCGGAACCCAGTATATATAGCATCATTATTGTTGCCACTCGCATTTGTTGCTGTTGCTGCTGCTGCTGCTTTATTTTGTTTAATTTTATACTCTGCGCACTCACGCACCCACACCTCGCAACTCGGGATCTCGAAATCGAAGAATCTCAGAATCGAAGAATCTCAGAGTTTTAGAATCTCGGGATCTGGGGATCTTTGGGATGCCTCGTACCGCACTTGTACCGCACCGCTTGTCTTTTCTCGCAGCAAGAACGAACCACAACGCTTCCTGCTCTTGGTTCGCACTATTTGCCAAACGCTGAGTGCTGAAAGTGCGATGCGACTGTCGACGGTTCGAAGGGCGGCTGTTCTGTGGCGGCGTTCAAGTTCATCACACGACGACACGACGACTGACCAAGAGCAACTGAGCGCTCGTCTCCAAAGCGAAGAACTTTTATAAGCGCCTCCCCTGCCGCCGCCCCCCCCTGCCCCACCGCCCCCAACGGACGGCGGCGTCGGCGGCGACGTCGGCAGAACCGATGCTCGGATGCTGCCAGCTTTTGGACCATTCTTTGCCAGCCGACGACGCCGCGTTGCTTCCTCGTGTGTGTGCGTGTGTGGTGGTGTTGTTGCTGCTGCCGCTGCTCTGCCACTGCACCTGATGCGCGTTCTCTTTCGCCGCTCTCTTGGGGGCTGCTCTTAGGCAGCCAGCCCCCGCTCTCTTTGGGGAGCCGCTCTCGACTCGCATGGCGCGCAAAACTGTTGCTGTTGTTATTTAATCGCCGGCACCACTTCACTTCACTCGGCATTACTGGCATACTCTGCCCCCGAACGGGGAGTCCCCGGAATATCGGTGCTCTTGAGAGCATAATTAGCGTTCTCTTCTTATTAACCGATTTGATTCCAAGAAAGGAAGTAATTCTTCAAACTTAAAATCTATCAATATGAATTTCTTTAAAAATATAAAATATTGATGTAAATATAATATTATACCAATAACTTAGGAAAATAAAGAAAAATATTTCACAATCCTTATTACACTTAAAACAAAAGAGTATAGTAAGACGCTTCTGATGTAATCCCATTAAATAAAGCCCAGGAAGAAAAATCGACCAACCAACAAAGTTTTCAGAACACAACTTTTAAGAAATGCCCTGCTAAGAAGTTGTTTATAAATTGGTTTCTATATAAAGCCTTTTCAACAGTATTTATGTACAAAAAAGGGAGGCGAAACACATCCAGCATAGGCAAGATTTTCTAAGCTCTGTGAATGGTGACCCCAACCAACAATGTTTTTTGGAACAAAACCTTAAAAAAATACGCCCTATAGATGTTGTTGCAATAGAAAGACCCTTCCGCAGTATTCCTAAGCCACAAAGTTGGAGCTAACACATCTAGCAGAGTGAAGATGTTCTAAGCTCCTCGGATGGTGACCCCAACCAACAATGTTTTCTGGGATAAAACCTTTAAAAAATACGAAGCATAGAGTTTGTTTGTAACTATAATTATATAAGAGAAATCTAAAGAAAGGTGGAAGATACACTTCCATCATAATAAATATTTTCAAAGATCTTGGATGGTGACCTCGACCTTCTTGTTCCGTAAACCAAATGAGCTGCAGAAAGAGTGTGCAAACTTCGAGATCAACAAAGCCTTCTGGCCCGCCTCTTGCACTTCCGCCTGAGGTGTAATGATATAAATCAATTGATCAACTGGGTTGAGTGCAGCCATCTCTCGTGTGTGAACGTGAACTGCAGTCCACCGTCACAAAGCCAGTGGTCAGTGCGGTGGCGATCGGTGCGAAATAAGCGGAGCGTGCCGAAAGATCGCCCGCCACTCGGCGATCAGCGGGCGGTTGGGCCTAATGTATTCGGCTGTCGGCGGTCGCGAACAATTTGCCTGATAGATCACATCAAATATAATTCTGACAATTTGTTGACACTTCTGTACGGTGCTGGGCCTTTTGTTTTGCCCGTCGTATTTATTTCGCTGGTTAGCTTGTTTAATGGCAATTCACTGCGGCTCGTTGCCCTTAGCGTTCTGATTATATTCGTATTATTGACAGAGAGATCTACCGAACTCTCTCCCAAATAATTGTAGAGGGAATATTCGACCACTGAGTGTGCCGGTTAATGATTGATTTATGACCGCGGGGTCCGTGGGGTCTGCGCTTGTTTATTGTTATTTTGTCTCATTACGCGAAAATTTGTTATTTATTTGCTTCGAATAAAACGAATGAAGACAAAGTTGCGGAGGCATCTCGGCTCTCGGCGCAGATAACAAACAAGAGTCTTTGTTCGGTGGCTAAATTGTTGCTAATTAAAGGCCATAAATGGTGCTAATTGTGAAATCAAGCCTGAAGTCTTAACTAATATTAGCTAAAACGATTAGGGTACCGTAGGGCGGCATATATATAAGTTATATCTTCATTGAGTACTTCAAGTCGCTATCAGTTGGTGTAGTAAGTCAATGCGGCTTTGATTAAAAATATGATTCACTTTAGTCCAACCCAATTAAATTCGTCGTAAACGTGCTCATGACTCAAGCTTCCTGTTGATTTCGGGCACGCCCTCTTTCGTTAGGTAAATATTTTCAAATAAAGCGGAAATGTTCTTGGGGAAAATATAATAAATTTCTCATCGCCTCGGACAGATTGTCAATTGGGAATTTTGAGTGATTGGGCTCGTTAAATTTAGAACTAGAAATTGAGACATTTTAGGAAAGCCTTTGGTAGACAAATAGGTACGATGATGATCGATCTGATATTAATTCGTTAGAATATAACTTTATTGATAGATATGATAAAAAAAAATGTATGATATTGTGCGTACTCATAAGAAAGGTTAACATTCATTTTTCCGTTTCGTGAATTAGTTTATAATATCTCTGTTCCCATTCCACTGCCACCTTATTACACTTTCATTCAAAACTCGCATGCAATATTTTAGCCATGTCTGCGATAAAAAATACTCCCCAATCTCCTTGAAATGCTCACACAATGAACATTATTATACTTATACCCTTTGCTGTCGTTTATAGCTGGGCAAATAAAATGCAAATTGTGCTGGCGTTATTTATAATTCACCAGCGACAGAAATAATTAGCCATCGAGTGGAAAAACAAATGACACCGAGCTTTTATCAATGAACCGAGCTCGGACATAACCGATATAGGAAAAGCAATAAGGGAGGGGCTCGACTGTGTTTAGCTGCCAATCGTTTCGGTTTCGCTTTGATTTGATTTATTCTAGTATTCTAATTGAATTGGCGCTACACGATTTCCATAAATTAAATGGCAAACAAATATTTCGCATTCTCATTCGATCGGGGGGAATTCTAAGCGAAGTCCGCAGTATATAGCCCCTGCCCCCAAAAAAAAAAAAACTCTGGCTATAATGCAACGTGCAAGTGTCACTGATTTATGGCCAAGAACGGGTGTGTTTGTGTGGTGTGTGTGGTGCGGTGTGCCAGTTAGCTTGTTTTGACCAAGTTAACTGGTTTAATGGCCCACCGGGGAGAAGGAGAAGTGGTGGCATACTCACTGGTCCCGCTCCTGCTCCTCTGACTCCGCTCCTGGGGCGCCAGCAGCGGCAGCTCCAGTTCCAACGACTTGCTGTCGTGCGTTAAGCTCGCCCGCTTGGCCATCGTTTTTCCCTTGTTTATACTTTTAATAATGCCTCTTGATTAATGATCATATACTAATTAAAGTGATACGCGAATACTGGCAATTCCGGTGCCGATTTTGATTTCGTTTGCTATTTCTATTTCTATTTTAGCTTCCAGTTTGTGCGATTTACGATTTACGACTTGGCGCCTTTTTATTCCGCTCTTATCACGCTCGCGGCGCTTATCAACCCGGCATTGGCTGAGTTCCGCTGGATACTGACCAGCTGCAGGGCACTCGGCGTAGGAACTATCCAGCACTCCGTTGGCCCACATAAATCACGTTCCAATTACCCGAAACTGGCCAGACGTGTTGGCATTCGCGGGCATTAGTACCACTGGACTGCAGTAGTGCCGGAACAATGGATCAATGGGATCCCGATAGAGCTCGGGATGAGCCAGGCACTGGGGGAGCTCGCAAAGTGGGATCGTTTCTTGGCGCGACGTGTGAACTGAGCGGCGGACGGTGGCTAACTAACCGACCGACTGACTGGCCCGCAAAAGCCCCAGAGTCTGAAGCGATTGGCGTCGCCTTCGGCTGCGGCTACCGAAATTCACGATTCCACAGGCCGCCGCAGAGGAGGGTACTATGGGATTTTTCATATGGTTGCAGCACACCGAATCGGAACCTGGCCAGGTGCCACAGCAGAAATTCTTTAAAAAAGGTGTTAAATCAGGTTTTTCTGCTGTCCATTTCTGCAGAATTTTTAAATTAACTTACTGTTGGTTTAAGCGGTCTCTCTTTAATAAGTCTTCATAAGATAGGTCATCCTAAATTATTATAAGATTCATACAAACCACATAAAATTGAAGTTTTATTTACAGTTTATTTAATGTATTAAGCTTTATTAATTGCTAAAAATATTTGGTTTAAGCAAAATATAAAAAATATAATTTTTTTTAAATTTTTTAGTCTTAAGTAAGAGTATTTAGAGTTCGCCTCGGTCTCAAACCTGCACTTTCTTCTTTTTTTTGCACGCCTTGTTTGTTTTGGTTTTGTTTTATAATTCACAGCACAAAGAACACCAGCAAATTGGTTTTTTTTTTCATTTTGGGTTCATTAAAATGTATTTACACGTTCATTGATTACTAGTTTCGAGCCGAAAGCTCGCATGTTTGCTCATTGAGAAGCGCTGTGAAGTGCGCGGGCGACAGCTGAATGTCATCCCCGAGTGAATCTGTAAACCTCATTGAACCCGGGCATCAATATTTCCCTGTGTTTTCAGGTGGTCTTCCGACGATCGCAAGTGGACAGCGTTAATCGAAATATATGCTAATTTTGGAGAAGCTCGCCGAAGTTGGCCAAAATCGAGGACAGGTTGGAACCTCGATATTTCCAAAATGTTTAACGTGAATTATGGTATTTTGAACGTGCAGTCAAACGCAAATAAGCAGATTTTCTTGTGAATCTCTCCGAAAGGCTAAGTAAAGTTCTGCATTATTTAATAATACGTTTTGAAGAAGTTTTAACAACAAAAAGCTCAGGAATTTCTCCCGCGAGAAAAGCCTTTCCGAAAACCATACAGATAATTTTCCAACCAATTTTCCTTCTGAAGCTCCCATGAAAAGCTTTCCATTTTGAAGCCGAAACTCACCTCAGCCTGTGGCGCTAAGGATGTTTGTTTTTCCCAGGATGCTCTAACACGGCGAACCGGAACCCATGAAATATCAGGGTCTTAGCACGCATTAAAACAACATCAAAATAAACAAGCAATTTCGCAGACAATTGCTCGAGGCAGTTCGAAGCAGCCGCAGCGAATTGCGGTCAAAGGACGAAGGACGAGGGGTAAAAGTTCCACCAGAGGATGGGGTGGGATTATCCTTGCGGAAAAGTGCTCGGTGCTTGGGTCGTGTGCCGCTACACAGATTCACAGAATGGATTTGCTCTGGTTTGGATGCAAAGCGCTAATCGATATGTACCAGACGAGGGTCGAGGGTCCTGCCTCCTGCCTCCTGCCTCCTGAGTCCTGTCAGCAACTTCAATGGGGATGGCCTGCGGTTGATGGCTGCGTTCGCAACTCCTTGACACTATCAATCTGTTTTATTTATTTGCCCAGTGTGTGAGAACCATTTGATTCAATTATGCCAACTGAGTGATCTCAGATAATCTTTGGCTAGGTTAGAAAAAAACTTATATAGATAGAGTTTTTAAGCTAACCCTGTTTAGTAGCGCACTTTGATTTAAACACTAAGAAAATCCATCACTAATATTAACTAAGTCAGCCGTAGAGATACGCACCTAATTTATTTTTAATCAACTTGATTATCAAATTAAAGTAAGGCAATAGCAATATCAAAGTACACATTTTGACTTTGTTAATGGTCTTATTTTAGAGATAATTTCACTAGCATAACAGAACATGTTTTGGCAGATAGTGCAAGTTTCAAGTTAGTAAAAAGATAGTTATTTTGAAATAAATAAGTTCACAAAGGCAGTAATTTCTATAACTTATTCCCACAAAACTTGCAAGTTAATTGGTCTTCGGTTTAAAAATATAACCCCTACTTAAATTGGCAAGTTCCTTGCAGCTTAGAACCAAAGGACTTTTCAAGTAATACTCTTATATGCAAATCAAATGGATTTAGGATATTCATTCTATTTGCTTTTGGTTTTCCCACAGTCCGTGACTTACACTTCCTTCGGTGCACTCGTTTGAAATGCGATAATTTAATTGTGGTGCGATGACAAGTCCACCTCAGTGGGTTAGGGTTAGGGCTAGGATTAGGGTACGACCATGGTTCGCAGGGCGGTTTTCCTGCGGCAATTGCCAAAGTTAAATTAACAATCGTGTTTACATTGGTTGGTAACAAGATTTCACTTAAGGATGTCAGCTTTGTGCGCGGCCACACATTCCTATCTGCCGCTCAATCGTTTTGGACTCCGAATTCTCTGCCGGATTCGGGCACTTACCCTCCATCAAAACTGATTACTGTCATCAGAGCCCGGCGCTCTGGGGTGCGAGGGGTGTTCGAAGGGTTCGAAAGTGTGCGCCGACGCGTGCGACAAGCAAATTTGTCTGGTAATGAAAAGGTTTGCGCATCCGCATCCCTGACATATTGCCGGTCCTTTTGTTCGGCGGATCGCACTGCTCGGGATTTTCGCGCCTCGGGTTAGGGCACGTGACCGGGTCGCCTGACGGGGCGGGGCATCCTCCACTTTGACGTGGCTGACGTAGCTAATTTGCGAGCAAACCAAAACATCAAATAAACATAATTCAATTTCAACAATTGCCCCGTGACTGTGGCTGTTGACAAAGCCTGCGGCTTCGAGTGGTTCCCGATCCCGATCCTGATCCCGTTTCCGGCTCTGGTTGGGTTAAATGATCCGTGAAATGTAGCAAGCAGCTCTATCTGCCTTGGATCTAATTGTTCTGGCTCTGCATCCCGTGGGAATCAAACTTTGCCAGAGTCAGATCAACAGGTCCTCGGACCCCTATTTAGTGCTCCGATTACTGGCAGACCTTTCGATACGGAACCTTCTCTCGCATATGTCTGCAAAAATGACTTTAATGTGCGATACGATAGGGTTATCTGGGGTAGGGTAAGTCAGGTTCCCCTCCTCAAATATATTGCTTCTTTTCCACCCACATCATCACAGTGGTGGACACAAACATGGCGGCTTCCTGCTGTGCGAAATATAATGGCAGAATGTCAAAAACAGGTGAAGGAAGCACAAAGTGAGTACTGGAGCTGAAGCTGAAGAAGAAGGAAGGGGCTGGAATGGTGGGTTCTCGGTATAGAAGACCTAAAGATGCCCTACAATCGATAAGGAAAACTTTGAGGTTTGATAAAAATCCGTTTCCTGGAGGTTCGAAAAAAACGTATATAAGTGGCTTAATTTCCTGTACTTTAATTAGATTTCATAAAAATCAGGGACCGCAACAGGTAAAATTTCTATTTCAAAAATCGCTTTAAAAAACTTATTTTATTATATATAAAATATCGAGACACGTCATCTAGGTAATCCCAAATTAAATGAAAAAACTCCATAAATATTTTTTGATTTTATTTTTTATTTAATACCCCATATTTGAACCAAGACCAAACTCCTTGAATTCCAATCTTTCAGAACCCTGACAAATCAATTATCGTAATTAACTCCAGATCAAATCTCCGCCCTGCAATCGAAGGGCAGCCGGAGGCGAGTAAGCCCAACGAATTTCCCACAGCATCCGTTCCATTCGCAGGGGCAAACACCCTGTACTTGGCAGGCTCCGCCCATCGAGCAGAGGGCGCACGGCGACTGGCTGCCCGGACGCTTAGGGGTGGAAAGGTCCTGGCCAGAGTTGCGGCATTTCCAATTGGATCTGCGGCACTATAAAAGGCCCGCAATTCCCGGGAGATGCACTCATTAAAGTTTATAACTTATTGGACAGCGGAAGTGCGTAATAGAGTCGGGAAAAGTTGAACATCCTTTTGCAGTAGAAAAGTTACCTTAAGTGAAAATAGTTAATAAAAGAATGTCGCGAAATCAATTGCCAGACTCGTCCTCGTCGCCTCCCATTAGGTACGCTGTTTCTGCCATAATCTAAATACTAAAATTAAATTTGTAACATTGATGAGCCTAAATCAATTAAAATGAATCTGAATCTTCTTAAAAATCATCTGCAACTTAAACAAAAATCTATAACGCCAACTTACTTTGTGTTTATTATGTAGTACATTTCTAATAAACTTAAAATATCATATAAAATTGATTTTAAACACGTTTTAAAGCGCATAATATGCGTGCAACTTATGCAGCCATTTATTGAGAATTAAAATAAATAAATAAAAAAAACTGGGTGTGGCGTCCCACGTAAAAAAATGTATTAAATTTTGTCTACGCCGTCGGTAACAACTCTCGACCAAAAAATGAGATGTTCGTAATACATAATGTATTTACCAGAGATATATAAAGTATAAAATATATAGGTCTTACTAGTTTTGAAACCGAATCTTAAAATATATAATTCTTCCACGCAGTGTATTAAAAATAACTTAATATTAGTTGAATTTTGTCTTATCTTACTTATGAACTCCCCTTTTCCTTTAGTCATCTACCCTTTCACAATTTCGACGATGATCTGATCAACGATCTGCCCTCCTGCATTTATGCTGGCCAGCATCAGGGTGGAGGAGCCACCGGCGGAGGTGGTGGTGGTGGGTCAGGAGGAGGCGGCGGCAACTCAGCGCTGCGCCTCAATTCCAACAACCTGCGCCACATCCAGCAGCATTATATGCAACACAGCGGAGGTAAGTTGGAAAATATAGAAAAGTCCTCAGAAAAATCCAACAATCACCATTCGAATCCTTCAGAGAATCTGCTGGACTCCTCCACCAATCCTATGGGGGTGCACAATGCCGGCGGCGGAGCACCCCTGATGTGCAACAGTCCCAGTGCCAGCAGCAGCGGAGGCGGTGGCAACAACGGAGGATCAGCCACTCCCGGCGGCGGAGGTGGCCCCAATCCCGGCTATGGAGCCGTGGGAGCCACAGCGGCGTCCAGCTACAAGATGCAGCGACAGGCGGCCAATGTGCGGGAAAGGAAACGCATCCAGAGGTCCGCCCCAACTGGGTACACCAAATGGTCTTTTCCATTTTACAACTTACTAGCCCCCGAGTTATAAGCCAGATCTTGTGACTAACGAGCTTTCCCTTTCTATTTTCGATTTTCTTGCGCTTTGCAGTAGCATCAATTCGGCCTTCGATGAGCTGAGGGTGCACGTGCCCACTTTTCCGTACGAGAAACGTCTGAGCAAGATCGACACTCTGCGCCTGGCCATCGCCTACATATCCCTGCTGCGCGAGGTGCTGCAGACGGACTACGATCCTCTGACCTATGTGGAGAAGTGTCTGCGGGGCGAGATCAAAGCGGACAGGGCCAATTGGAATACGAGTGGTGAGTAGTCGCCTAGGCAGGAATACCAATGGTCAATAAACTGTTTACCTTGCAGATCTCACGGCTCGGCTTTCCTGGATTAACTGGGAGAACCTGGGCGTCCATCCTGGCAGGCGCACTCTGCTCACCTCGCTGGCTCTGTCCTCGGAGCCCCTGTGCGGAGCCCACTGCGGAATGCCATAGATGTGAACTGAAATGCAAGGCTTAGCCTGTTAAACTGCTGAAAGCACTTACTATATAAATCTTTGATCTTCCCCCAAGAAACCCAATGTCTTCCCTTTATGGTTTTGATCTCCCAATTTAGTTATAGGCTGTGCGTATTTCTACAGTTACTAACGTTTAGCAATAGTATTTTATTTGAAAAGCGTCCTCGGCTGCACGAAATATAAAACCCACAGGCCACTGAAACCCACTTCCTCTCAAGGGAATAGTGTTTGGGCTCAATGGCCAGCGGGATAATGCATTTACAAATCAATTCCTCAAATTATATTTCAGGATACATCTTTTGTAAATAGTATTGAGTATTGGGCAACCGATTAGAGACGAATCGGTTGCGGCTAACAGACGTTTGACAGTTAGTCAACTATGTAACAACTTTAAAAGCATTTTTATATATATAAAAGTAAATACATGTTTCAATCTAGACGTAGACATTTACATAGCTCCCTATCAAAGTACACATACTCGAAAATAAATACTTCTTTGATCAACAAGATAACTTAGAACACAAACTGTTAGCTGCTGGGTAAAACGTGGGGTAAATGCGCTGCCGATGGTTGGGCATGTGTATACGAACATGCCCTCTCTATGGTCTACATGCGGAAGATATCAACTAGAAACTTTTGGTTACTACTCCTACAGCTTAGGTACGTACATATGTATGCGGTTAAACTAATCTGTTCCATTTTTAAATTTCGCTTTGGTTACTCGATTTGATTTTTTGTTGGCTAATACTCGAATTATCTTGGCCTTGGATACAATTGGGCTTCTATGGTAATACAAATGCGCGCACATTTGGGTACGTACTATATAGAAACGATTACATACTGCACACTCACAATCATGAACATAAACACAATGATACGCTTGAACTACGCTCCTAATAATTGAATTTTTCGATTGCTTCTCCAATTTGTTTTTGGTTTTGTTGCTGTTGTTTGATCTGTTGGTCATAGAGGCCAGTTTTGACCCGGGCTTTTTAGGCCGGATTTAGCACTGCCACCTTACGTAGGCTTTCCAGCTCGCTTCGCTTCAGGCGCAGGCTGAACATGGCCTCCACGAAGCCATGACAGTCCGTCACAATGTTGTCCTGGATCATGGTGTCGCGGAACAAGTTGGCCAGGGCGGCGATGTCATCGCAGGCTAGAATGGCGTTCTTGTGGGTGACGAACATGGCCAGGGCAGCGCGAAAAACTATCTTGTAGCCCTCGGCGAAGACGCAGTCCCAGATGCGCAGCACCGTCTCCACGGGCAGCACCTCGGCAAAGATGCAGATGAACCATTTGCTGGCGATCACCGGGTAGGGCAGGCCTACAATAAAGATATAAATATCTATAAAGACTAAGTTAGAGAAATGTAGACCTCACCCAAGTTATCCACTTGTCGGTTGACCGCTGGTATCCGCCGGATGACCAACTCCCGGAACACGGCCAAATCCCTCAGGAGATTGGCCATGTTGTGCGAGTGGTACTGCGGCACTATGTTCTCCACGATGTGCTTGAGCAGCCAGAAGGATTTCTCCTCGTCATCTGTGACGATCAGCAGCAGACCGGCAATGTAGTTGAGGCCCTGGCAGTAGCCCACATCCCTATTGTGGTGGGCGTAGGCGATGAGGATGTTGTACAGGCGCTGCTTCTTCGTATCGAAGTGAATATTGTCGGGGAAGGTACGAGGTAGATCGATTGATATGGAATCGCTGATTTCCTTGTCGAAGGGCTCGGTGCGCAGCAGGCTGCGAAAGAGATCCGGGGAGCGGCGCTGGGCGGCGGCGGCGCCGGATATTTTCATCCAGACGTCGGGACGGTACGGACCGGGTATGCCCTTCCGAATGTACCGCTTCAGCTTGGCGTCCACCTGGGTGAGATCGGTGTTCTGCTGCAGCATGGCCTCCCATTTCATGCGACGTCGCGTCAGCGTCTTCAGGTAACCATCCATGAACTTGGAGTAGTTTTTATAGTCGAAGTGGTCGCCGCGCTTGAAGCCATACTCGTCCACGTCGCTGCGTGTGTGGTTGGGGAGGTAGAGAGAAATGGGTTTAGACGGTGGAAAGTAGAGATCAAGTAGCTGCTCACCTGAACTTTGAACTTGCGGTAGCATCCATATGAACTATTGACTAGAGTGGGTATTGCTCACGGTGAATAAGTGTGTTTTTTGTGTTGGTCCGCTGGCCACGCGATTTCCTGTTTGTCAGCCGCTCGGCGAGGCTCGTGGCATGACCCCAATATGAACGTTTTGGTATTCAGCGCACGTTGCGCGGTTACGTCGCTGCCTTTGCCGCTGCCTCCTCCGCTTCTGCTGCCACTGCAACTGCAACGAATTGAACGCAAGTTAAGAGTCAATATCTATGGCCCCTTAACTTGGGGGGCCCTTCATTTATTTATACGCCCCTGGCCTTGGGCGCACTACTACCTCTGCCTACGCCTCGTCCTTGGGCGGGGTGGGTGGCCTTTTGTCTTTGTGCGCGCCCACTCGTGGTCGCCGTTGCTGCTGCCTTTGCTGCCTCTGCTGCTGCTGAGCTGATAACATTAACGCACCGACGACCGAATTGGGTGGGCGGCCAGCGCACAGGTGCGGGGGGGCTGTGGGAGGTGGGCGTGGGCGTGTGGGGCCGCTCCGCTCAGCGCGCGCTTGCAGGTGGTCGATGGCAGTCTAGCTGGCGGTAGTGATTTCATTGAAGATTGGTCCGCTTATCAGTGGGCTTAAGTTACTTTATTGTTATTATTTTTTTTAGTTTTTATTCGCGTCTTGTGACTGGTGAGACCAGAGGCTGGAGCTGGCAAAATACCAAGCGCTGCGAACTAGTTCCGCTTTGCTGAGTTCGTGATGCGATAGTTTAAGTAACCGTCTTAAATTAAGGTTTACCAAATTAAATGGTTACACACTTTTAAAATTTTAGAATTTTTCATTATCCTTGGATTAAAAAGAAGTTATAAATAAAGGTGACAATAAAATAAGCCACACATTTTCTAACAAGACTATTAAGCGGTTTGGTCATAGGACTAATAAACTTTGACCATATACCATAGATGAACTATTTTTATTTTTTGCTAAATATTTTAATTTCTAAACTGCAACAGCTTATAATAATAGTGAGATCGAATTATATTTGAAATAATAAACATTTCACATACGTTTGATTTTGACTCATTTTATTATATATATTATTTAATTTTATGTACTTTTGTTGTTAATATTTTACTTACTTTAAAAATGTTCTTTGTAAAAATATCGGCAGTCGATATATCGGCCAACAGCTACTTACACGTGACCGTTGCAAGCAACTGTTGCACGAACCACCCGCTACCATCATACCGCGTCATACACCGCCGTGCATGCGTCATTCAAGTCGCACCGTGCCTTGAGAAATTACGCAATGTCTAACAACTGATGTAAAACACAAGCAATTTACCTAACAGTTGGCTAAATTCCGTGTGTACACACACTCCGATCGACCAGCGAGGCACTTCATCCAGCTTCCGACCACTTCGCGATGCTGCGCACGACGGCGACAATGGGAATCATGGCGGCGGTGGCCGTGAAAGCGGCGCCCGAGCCCCAAAAACCCGCCTCCAGTGCGGCGGACTGCAGCCTGGTGTGCCGGCCCAGCGAGCTGCCCATCTACGGGAGCCTGCGCAAGACAGAGTGAGTTGAGTGAGCCAGTGCTGGCCAGGATTCCCTACTTATCCAGCTCCCTCTTATCCCCTACCGCAGACCCAAGCCGGAGCGCCATAGAGCAACGCAGGACTCGGCTCTGCACCGGAATCTGGAGGCCGGAGTACGCTTTGTGCGCGAGGAAGTCCAGTCGGGCTACAAGGCCGTGGCCGACCAGGCCGGCGTGGTGGGCCACTACGTGGAGACGGCCAAGGCACACACGCAGCACACCATCGACCTGCTCAACGAGCCCCAGAACTCCCTGCATCGCAGTGGAGCCATCGTTGTGGGCGGCCTGGCTGGTTTCATCTTCGCCGCCCGCGGTGGCTTCATCAAGAAGGTGGTCTACTCTGGCATCGGAGCCGGAGCCGTTGCCTCCCTGTGTTATCCCCGCCAGGCCGAGGAGAACTGCCGCGTGGTGCTCTACGAGGGTCGCAAGATCTTCGCCGTGGCCTACAACTTCATCAAGGGCGTGAAGCCGGGCGAGGAGGTGCCCATCGAGCCCATCCAGAAGTTCCCAACCTCGCTGGAGGACCTCAAGTATCTGGCCGGCGACCTGTACGAGGAGGCCAAGGAGCTGATCTTCCCCAAGAAGAAGTAGGAAGTGTGCTAGTCCTAATCATGAAATACCATCCCATCCGGCCGTGAAATGTGCATCGATTTAAGTTCTTTGGAGCTTGGACTCTTTCCGATTATGTGATCAAGCCGGAAGTAGTTATCTCTTTTCTTGTTGCCAGAAATAAATTGGCCTCGCGTCCCAAAAGTGAAAACCTTGCCTTATGTGTGTGGGCAGTGGCCAGAACCCGCTCTCACATGGAAACTTCCGAGTGATTAATTGTTCGAACGGCTGGCTGACTGGCTGGCTGGAGGTGTTGGTGTCGTCAAGTCAAATGTCACGCCGGTGAAGCTGTTGAAAAGTGAAATCCGGAGGAAAGTGGCGTCCGCGGATGTCTCTATGTCTTCCATCTCCCCACGTGCAAATCGATTGTGCCAATCATCTTTGTCAATGGCCCGCAGCCCCAAACATGGCGATGACTGTAAATTGTGCGAATGGTTTTGGTCTTGGTCTGGGCCCATTCGCAGTGCCCTCGGGGCTCGCAATTGTTGAGATCGAGGAGGAAATCGCCGCTTATGGAGATGGGCATCTGTATCTGTATCGCAACTGGACCGCGGGCTATGCCTTCTTTTATTAGACAATATTTTCAGTAATCTTTTATTGCTCTATAGATAAACTTGTTCTTTGGGCAAGATACAAACAACGTTCCAGATGTCTGCATGCATTTGTTTACAATAAATATAGATTTAGTTAATTGTTAAATATTACTACACTAAAATACCAACAACTTGTGGACATGCAAATGACTCTCCCTCCCCCCGCTCCCCGTTTCCCGAACCCTTCGGCTATGTACAAATAGATAATCCCCTTTCGAAATCCATTCGATTTCCACGTTAGACCAACTTACGACGCTAACATTTTCGCTAGACTAACTTAGTGGGCGTTGACTGTGTGAGTGCTGTTGGGGGCGTGGCCCACAAGGCCAAGTCAGGGTCCATGCTGTTAAAATTGTTAAATTGAAGCTAACTACGCTTAACATTCCTTTAAGATAAATCACACAAGACTTAATGGATACAACTGATAAATTAAAACAAATAACAAAAGTTGAGCTGCCATCATCATCAATATCGCCGTAATCCATTGGCAGATTATCATCTGACATGCTCCAGTATCCAAGGCGTGAACTTGGAGATTCGTGTGCAGACGCCGGGCAGATTGGCCTCGGCGCAGCCAATGCCCCAGGAGATGATCCCGGCCAGGAAGAAGCGGCCATCCTGCGACTTGGCCTTGAAAGGAGTAAGGTTGTGGCTTAGCATATTTTTAGCGGGGTTTCTATGTTCCAAAACTCACCTGCAGTGGTCCTCCTGAGTCGCCCTGGCAGGAGTCCTGGCCTCCCGTCTCGTAGCCCGCGCATAGGAATATGTCCGGAATAAACTCCTGGCGACCGGCGCGCATGAACATCGATTTGCAATTGTCGTTACTCACAATTGGCACGGAAACCTGGTAATTTGGAAAGAGAATTATAAATTTTATTAACATTAGAAGTTTCTGATACGATTTATATATAATACAGGTAATATCTTTTTTATTTATTTTAGTATTCCTGTGCTAATCAGAAACCATTTGGATGAAAATTTATGATCTAAGCTATTAATATTTAAATATATCACCCCTTTTATTATCATCACTCTTCTGGTTTCTTACAGTTTAAAGGGTTTTCTCCTTAGTAGCCCATAGATATACCTTTTATGATCTCCCTGACTACTCCTAATTGCTATCTTTCCCCACCTCAAGCCCCACCTCCACGTTCATTTGCCTGCGTTGGATTCGCTGCGGCTTTCATTGTCGCTGGATTTCGAAGTGGAGTTTGGAGTAGAGCTGGGTTCACACTCACCTCCTGGAGGACGGAGGGCAGGGTGCCGCCCTCGCTGAGGCGACCCCAGCCGGTGACCGTGGCGTTCATGCCAATTAGAAGGCTCTCCGTCTCGGGCAGGCAAATGGGACTGACATGCGGCGCGAATTCGAGCGGCTGCTCCAGCTTGACCAGCGCCAGGTCGTACTCGTACGTGAGGAAGCTGTACTTGGGGTGCACCACCTTCTTGGCCACCCCGCGCTCGATGTAGGGCAGCTGCTCCTGCACATGCGAGAAGTCGTACTCGCCCACGCGGATGCGTATCTGCGAGATGAGCAGGCTGCAAGGAAGCGGGAAAACGGGGAGGGGGGGCAGGGATTAGCTCGATCTGGATGCAGATCTAGTCCGGTTTTGGGACCTCAGCCTGGGCTGATCCACTACTCACTCGTCCACGCAGTGTCCGGCGGTGGCTATCCAGTTCTCGTTGATCAAAGCGCCACCGCAGCGGTGGGTGCTGGAGAATCCGAAGAAGGAGGTGCGCCGCACAGACACCTGCCAGGGCCAACGACCGAAGGCCGCGCTCTTGCCGCCCACGATCCGCGTCTCGGGACGCGCCAAAGTCGGCACTCCGCACTCTGCAATTGCGGCAAACAAATAACAAATAAGAAATAACAAATTGCAGTGTCAAGTTGGGTGCTTCGAACAGTCAGCAGTACATATCAATGCGAGGTTGCCTCTTGCGCTCTAAAGAGTTCCCTTTACCACCCTAACCGAAATTTACTAAAAGTGATCTGATTAAAAATCCTTTTGGGATACACATATAGATTAATAAAAATTTAATTGTTAAGAAAGGAAAATCATGAGATTAAGGTTCTTTGTTTATAATAACTCATTTTTATCGATCTCAACAATTCATTTGCATCTAACTAACCTTACGACTTATATTCAACTAAAATATAACTGCCTTTAAGAAGTGATTTTTTAGTAAATTCTAAATATTCAATAATATATTAATATAAATTATTTCGTGAACTGCAATTTTATATTTTATTTGCAGAGATTGATTAATGATTTGACAAGGGGCACTTCCTCTCTAGAACTTTTAAAAACAAATCAAGTTTTGAAACGGAGTTATCTGTTATTAATAAATATTATCACTTTATAATTAATCTTTTTTCAAATTAAAATGTTCGAAGGGTATACCATGATCAGAGATTTCGGCATAGATTAGTACTGCAGTGTTTCTTGGAGGTCTTCCTGAGTGCAGGGGCTTGGCACTGGGCTACTCACCACTGCGGGCCGCCGAGATGGTCTTCACATGGCCCAGGGCTCCGGAGTCGGGGCTGGAGGAGTCCGTTATCTCGTTGGTCTCGATGCCGGAGGTGGCCAGGACCGGCGGTCGGTGCGTGGGCTGCGTCGGCCGCTGGCTGCTGGTGACGATTCCACTGGAGCTGCTGGAACTGCTGATGGAGCTAATCGGCCTGGTCGTGGTGGGTGTCTGGCCCGAAGTGCTGGTGCTGGTGGTCGAGCTCGAGGAGGAGATCGCCGTGGTGGGCCGCTGGTAGGGCCTGGTGGGCTTGCTCGTCGTGCTTCTCCTCGTTGTGGTCGCCGGTGTGGTTGTCCGACGAGTGGTTGTCGTCGTCGTTGTGGACGTGGATGTGGATGTCGTCGAGGTGGTTGGCCAAACCGAGGACGAGGATGCGGCTAATGATGTGCCCGGCGACAGCTGCAAGGCAGGCCAAAGTGGTAAACATTATGCTAAAATACTCGGACTCGGGATCGGGCTCGGGCGGCAAATCATTCTCCATTCCCGTTTCTCTTTCCCCATTTCCATTCCCATTCCACGCAAAGAATCAATTTTTCATTTTGCCGCTAAATCTGCATTAAGTGGGGAAGTTTCTAGGGAACATGGTGAAGGTCTGAATGCTCTAACTAAGGGATCCTAATTGTTCTGAATTTTTTTTTTGAGGATTAAGGACTAAAATAATTGAAACCTCAACACAGAACTGAGATATCAGCCCTTTATGTTGATGTTTAATCCATTATACTTATATTATTATTATTTATTACTCCTGTTTAGGGTACTGTAATATGTTTTCCAATAACTTTTGAACTAATTAGGCTTTACTAACTTTTTACCTTGCCTATTTCATTTTTCCTCGAAGCCAAGCTACATTTTTCGCTGGACCTTGACTTAGCAAGTGGCATGCTCTGTTTGAGGTACCCTTTCCTGGAAGAGTCCTAAATTCCACACACACCCCTGAGAGCGGCCGGCGAATCTTACATCAACTTTTGGCTCCGGCTCCGCATTGTGCAAACAATAAAATGTCCCCCAAGGCTGCGGCCTGCCATTATGGGGCCGAGGTTGCAAGTTCCAGTCGAGGAGTAAATGACCTCGTGGCTCGTTTGTTTCGCTTTCGACATCAATGCATCACCCAGAACCCAAAGCAGCGAACCCAGAGCCCAGAATTCAGAGCCAGACTCGTATTTACATACCTGCGGCCTGGTGGGGCGATGCGGCTGGGGGGGATGCGTCTGCCCTGGCCAAATCAGCGAGGTTGATGTCGTCGAGGTGGACGTCGGTGGAGGCGACGGTGTCCGCTCGTAGACAATCGGTTTCTTTGTGGGCTTCGACGGCTTCGAGGGTCGCGCGGGCATTGGCAAATTGACGATGCCGGGCTTGGTCCAGCCGGTGGGTCGCGGCTTGGTAATAAAGCTCGGCTCGGTGGTCATCTGCCAGTGGTTCTGTTGATTCTGATTCTGCTGATGCGGCTGCGCAGGCTGCTGCTGCTGCTGGGTCGATGTATGCCAAATGCTATCTGCGGATGGTATTTGTTTGTTACAATTCATGCTAACAATGTAGCACCGCTGGGCGGGGCGCCAAGCCTCCTCAAGCTGGAAAGCACAAACTCCACTTACTAGGACTCGAACTGGAGCTGGAACTGGAGCTGGGATGCGAGGCGGAGCTCTGCAGATCCGAGGACGTGGTGGGCTTGCTCTGGTAGGGCGGCGGATGAGGGCGCGCCAAGGTGCCCTGGTGGTGCGGACCCGAAGGACGAATCACAAGGGTGCCGGCGCCATGGGGTCGCTCTATGGTGGTCATGCCGCTAAGGAAGATGATATAACAAGGATCAGTAGGGGAAAAGCAACAGATATAATATATATTTTTTTAATATTTTAGGATCTATTTAATTTTCTATTTTATGTTATATTTATCAATCATAGTTTATGATGAAATGTATATATTTTTAAGGTTCAGAAAGATCAACTACAATTGTGATTGGAAAAAATCGAAACCTTGAAAATCAGTTTCTCAATTATTCGAGAAGAAACTTTCTTAAAATCAAGATATAAGTATTCTCTATATAGTTTTCCGAGTTGAAGTGGTTCTTAAATAGAAATGAAAGTAGTGTTGGTTTTGTTCTTCAAGATGAAAATAATTTCTAGGAGCAGGAAATTTTGAGAGGTTTAAATTAATTCAATTTTTGTTACCTTTTGAAATTCATAAAAGTGTTTCAATAATAATAGTTATTTTTCTAATTTTTCACAAAACAGCATTGAAAAGGATCTTTTTATTTAAAATAAGGTTTTTTTTATTACTAAGTCAAATTTGTGATTTTAATCAGATCCTAAATATTTGTATAATCTAAAAGATGGAATACAAATTGTGGACACTTAAAGGTAACCCCCTATTAGCTAATCGCTTACCTGATCATGGGCTTGTAGGGCGCAGCGGGGGGACGCGGGCGCAGCGTGAGCGGCTTGGTGGGCCTCGTGTAGGAGAAGGCCGTCTGGGGCAGGGCGAGGTTGTCGGTGTAGTTGTGCGTGCAGCAGGAGCCGAACATGAAGGAGTCGACGCACATGCCCACGTGCCGGCCCTCCGACTTGATGCACTCCCACACGAACATGCAGGTGCCCTCGACGCGGCCAAAGGAGCACGGCTTGGGGCTGATCTTGAAGTTCTGGCCGCGCTGCAGCTGCTGCATCTGCGGATAGCCCTCCAGGCGATGGGGGCTGCGGTAGAAGCCGCCGGCCATGTCGTCGTCCTCCGCGGAGGAGGCGGCGGCGGAGTAGGACGGGGAGCCCAGCGACAGCGACTCCAGATCGAGACTGAGAGCGTCGGGCGGTGTGATCAGCGCCGCTGCTGCCGTGGCCAGGCAATTGACTAAGACTAAGGCTACTAATACTTCTACTATTTGGTCTAGACTGCGCCTGCTCCGCGCCGCAGCTCCTCCTGATCCGCCCGAGCTTCCAGGGCTCCCTCTGTTGACTAGCCAATGCCGTTTGGGACACATCTTGCTGGCTGCCGCTGCTGTGCTTCTTCTGCAAAGAACGGGCATGACAGTTTTTGGACATTAGTCTTGTTTCGCCTGCCGGAACCCATCCACATCCACAACCACATCGCGGAGAACCCTGTTTACCCCCCACTAATTAAGCGCACTTGTCGCAACAAAAAGTGGCAAGAAAAAAAGGAGCCAAAGTCAGGCAACGATTTCTACTCTTTATGATTGTTGCTGCCGCTGCCGCTGCCGCTGCCGTTGCTGTTGCTGTTGCAGATGTTGCTGCTGCAGTTAGTTTTTGTGTGCTGCCTGCAGTCAGTGACTGGTTTAATTACAACTTTTCACTTTTGCTTCATAATCAGCTTTTTTCGTGGCTCTTGTCTTGTTTTATTGTTGAACAAGACTGGAAAAAATTTATTGCGATCGCACGACGTCGACGACGGCAAACGACACATGCTATAATTAATAATTTCTTGTCCCAAAAGCAAGTGCACAGCTGCCCCACCCCTGGGTTGCAGCTCATCAAAGCGGAATAGCTGTGGCGTTTTTTGCTATTTCTTTATTTTTTTTTTTTGAGCAAATTTAATTAAAGTTTAGCCAATCCATTGCTGGCCAAATTAGATGTTTTCCTTTATGGTTTGTAACCTAAACTGGTAGCACACATCGCTGCCTCCTGCAGTTAGAACACTGATAGAAAAAGCGGAGTAAGAGAGTTAATACTTAGTTGTCATACATGTCGCTGACTTTCATTAATTTTTAATATAGAACATTTTAAATTAAACAAATATAAATAATTTGAAGATTTTTTACTTCGATTTTAAAAGTAAATCTGTTTTTCTAATGTTTTCCTCTGGACTCGAAGATACGTAAAATGTTTAAGGTAAATATGAAATCATCATTTAATATGATGTGCTATGATTTAATATGAAATCTTTTTTTCCCTCTAAAGATTTGTAGACTTTCAAATTAAATTATATTTTTAACGTCTCAAAATGTTAATGACAAATATGATATTTCGATATAATACGATATCTTTATTTTCTTCCTCGATTCTAAGAATTATAATTGAATCATGATATAATGCTTTGTAATATTATTGTAATTTCTGCAAAATATTGTTTTGTATGGTATGATATTATCTTCAAAGTGCGCTTATGTTTCTGATGCCTCTGCCAATTTTTCCAGTGTAGTACCATCATACCCTTTTTCCTTGAATCCCCTTGGCTTGTCAACTCACCTGTGTCTGAGTCTGGGTCTGATTAAAGTCGCTTGCTTCATCGGTAACGTGCCGGGCGCATGTCTGCAATGGATTGCACGGGGAATAGTAATAATCAGTATGGTTAGCAGAAGTCGGTTGTTAGAAAATCGTATGCTCTTTTTCTTATTTTTTTATTGTGCCAAGCCGAGCTCTGTGTTTTTGTGCTGTCGAGAATGCCGGGCGGAATGTGCCCGGCTGTAATTAGTGGGCTATCTAACTATATGCGGTCATGCACATGGTCAACGGTGTGCTGCACTCCCTGGTGCACCCACACTCACGAGATTGCGGTATTAGCCGGCCACAGATCGTAATCACAAGATCGCCATCGCCATGATGATAATGGCCATATGCGGTGATGACGATGATATGGGGGCTGCTGCGGAAGGAAATGTGGCAAAAGTTGGTGGAGTTGGGAAGTTGGGGCCCCGGTGAATGTGCTGACAACACTTTGGGGGCGGGATTGAGGCAATTATGCGACACTTGGGGATATTATGCAATTCATGGAAGCTGTTACAAAGGAACTTGAGATGGAATGGAGGCTGGGGGTGAGTAAGTGATCAGTGATTGATAGAATTATACCTAAGTGGATAGAAAGATATCTAAAGAAAATAAATATCTCACCTTTTGTGTATATTTTCCATATTATCTTCTTCTGAATAATCAACCTGCTTATTTTCCCACACCGTAATCAAATATTGATATTCATCTAAAGATACCCAAATATCCTCTATCCGACACACTCATACATGATGTGATGAAAAGCAGACCTCAAACAAACCCCGTTTATCGCCTAATCATCTTAATGTTGATTATAATTACAAATCGTTTGAATGCAATTTGATACCAAATACTTTGTGCACATCATTGGCTCGGAAAACGCTTCATGTCCATGTTGATTGAAACCGAAATTGATATTGATGTTGGAGTTGGAGCTGGAGCTGGAGTTGGAGCGGGATATATGTGGATATGGCTGTGTGTGCTGCGGATGAACATGTGCCACGAGACTAATTTCAGCTCTGGCCCCGAACATTTTCCCCACTTCGCGGCCGACTTCGTGCCGAGTTCTCCATGGGCCTCTCGAATCGATTCATCAATTGACCGGCCGGGCCTACAAGCTGCGACTCTTTTGGGCCAGAAACTCACTCCTAATAACTCTATTTCCAATTGGCGGCGGGGCGGGGGTAAAGATGTGCTTGCCCCTGCCACACGCCGTCTATAAGGCTGCAGCCCATGTTGCTACATAACGATCCATTCGGCGCATGAACCGTTGGAAATCGATTTCGTTACGTTTTCATTTCCTCAACGAAAGCAGCAGCAGCAGCAGCATCTAGTTTTTACTTCTTCGTCGACAAAGGCAAAGACTTCTGTACTTTTGGGCTTGGTTTTTGGTTCTTTTTCGCAGAGACTTGGTCAAAAAAGCTACCGAAACGTAATTACCCCGTTTAAACGCCCCGAAAACAGAAGCAGGCAAAAAAGTGGTAGTAGCAGCCAGTCGAGGCAGCAGCAGCAGCGGCAGCCATCTCTCGTGCTAATGACTATCTTTAGGAGCCCAAAAACGAGCCAAAGACGGGTAGCAGCAGCACTCTGACAAACAGTCAAATGGCCAGACATCGGCTCAGGCCCAGACAGACAGAGACTCAAATCCGGCCAGGGGCCAAATAATTTTCCAGCAAAACGCTGCAACTATTAGAAAAATGTTAGCCGAACTCAAACGAGACTCAACCTGACCTGCCGGAGTTCTGTGTCTGCGGTTTAAGAACTCCAAAAAGCTCACTGCCCAAAATGATAAAGACTTCAATTAAAAGTGGGAATATTAAAATGAAATGACCTTTTAGTGGTGATATGTTAAAATGTTTACTCGATTTCTTTGGCTTAAATCAGCATCGAAGCGGGAGTTTTATGGGTTCTGCTCTGCTTTTCCTTTTCATTTATTTCGCTTGGTTTTCATTTCTGACTTTTGAAATATTTTAAATATCTTTCAAGGAATTTTGCCATCTTCTAAGAAAAACATCGGAGGTTTTGCTAAGTGCAAGTACGTGCTGAGTAGCTCAAAGAAGGGGCCTGCAGCAGCCGAGTTAGTGGAAGAGAGTAATTGTAATAACAATTGCGCAATTTGCGTCAGTCACTTAACTTCCTCAGCCCCGTGCCCTTTTCCACCGCGGCTGGCGTGTGGTAAAGTGAGGAAAGTCTCAGCCCGTTTAGTTAAGAGCACTCCTGTCTGGGGGCATCGCCATCGCCATCTGGCCAGCCTCAGCTCCATCTCCATCCCGACATCCAGCTCCACCATTAGGTATCGGAGGCTTGGGAGGATGAGGAAGCCTCTTACCCGGTAGGCGTTTTGTCAATCGCTTGGCGATCGACAGGCGACGGCACAGATGACAGGCCGCCCAGGCTAATGAAAAAGATAAACAACTGGATCACACAAGCCACGAGCGACTTAAGCAGCCTGACACGCAGCCAGAGGGTACACGGTGAGAAATTGGTACTTATAAATTAGTTTTAAATGTTATTTAATTATGATTAATATAAAGGTTAACAGATATTTTATAGAATTTTTGAAGTAAATGAGATCACTTTGCTTTTAGTATATAGAATACTATACAAATAACTATCATAATGGAACAGTATCAGTAAAAGATATAGCTAAGAAGTTACAATTTTAATAATAATTAAAGGTCTTTTAGTATTGTGTACAGTGTAATATATACAGTGTAATATAATTATATAATATATATAATAATTATATAGTTTATTATAATAATAAGTAAATAGAATACTTTAAAAAATGTATCATGATAGAACCTTTGGAACTTAAGATTTAAGATCATTTTATAGCTCACTACCTTTGACTACCCAACAAGAACTTAAAATCCTTAAACGACCCATAGCAGCTTTTAGTTGTCTTAAATACCTGTGAGCAATGGCTATGCTTTTCTCTCTGTGCAGATGAGAAGGGGTTTTTTTGAGGGGATCGTGGGGGGCTTGGGCAACCCAGATGATGCTGAGCTGGCGGCATCTTTTGAGATAGTGAAAGAGGGCTAGTGAGCGAGAAAAGGTTGTAAGGAGGGGGCTCGGAGCTTGTTATAATCACTGCGCGTAACGCAAACACAATTTTTGAGTGGCCGGCCATGTGAAATCCATTCCATCCATACCTGGAGGCGGTCACTGGATGCCATAGCCTGGGATGGGGAATCCGAGCCCGAGAATCCCAGTACTCGCACTCGCGCGATCAGTGAGGGGGAAAAGTCGTTGCACCTGAGTCGACCGCTTATCAATGTGAAAATCAAAACGAGTCTCAAAACAGCGGAAGCAGCGCTGTAAATTGAAAGAAGTGTTTAAAATCTCGTTATAACTGAGAATGGCTCTAGGAAATATGGGGCTCTGTGTATGCGAGCATGATAAATGACAGCCATTTGATATAGGGATTAATGGCAAGAAACAGTTTTACGAGGCTAGGAAACAGTTCTTGGCGGGTTTTATTGATGGGCCGTGTTGCTTATATGGCTTAAATGAATAGTTATGATACCAAAATGGTCATGTAAAACATTTAAAACTTATACTTTACCTACAAAGGCCATTAAGTGCAATAAAGAAAAATGCTGATTTTACGAGTTTGTTTATATCGTTGGAACAAGGTATATTTATGGTCCCATAAACTTCACATAATTTTTTGCAAAAATCTTGCTTAAATTTGTAATGTTCAATGCATAAATTAAATGCCTAAACACTTTCCAAGCGAATTGTTAAATGTATTCCACATTTAATGGCGATTTTTCGCAATTTTCTTTAAATTATTTCGTTTAAAAGCTGTAAATATCACTAGATGCCCCGACTTTCTTTTTGCTATTATTTTGTATTTTAAATCATGAGCAAACTTTATGGAGCCAGTGTCGAGGCCTGACGCCTGGTGGCTGATTGAAAACATATGGGAGAGAGCCTCGTTAATTAATTGCGCTGCAGCCTTTTGCGGGCATTACGCATACGCCATGTGGAACGCATCCTACGGCGAGTCATTGGACTCAGTCGGCCCGAAATAAAAGCAACACGTTGCCAACCTGTTAAGTGTCCGAGACTGGGCCACAAGCATAAATCACCGCCGCAGCGGACTGGAGCTGGGGCTGGGGCTGGGGCTGGGGTCTCCCCTGGTTTATTAACCTCACGCGGCTAATGGCCAGTGGGCATGGTCAAGTGCTGTGCAACCTGTGGCTGCCGCTTCTCAGCTGCACTTGCACCTCTGCCCCTTCGACCGACTGACTGACCGCAGAGGGCCCCCAGCTGTTATTGTTGTTTGTTTGCCTATCTGTTTGTTTTTCCCTCCTTTCTTCGCTATTGTGGCCAGAGAAAGGGGGGGCGAGCCATTGTCCAAATATTTACTTTGTCTTGGCCAGGCTCAAGCCGCATGACGCTGCCGCTTTTAAGGTCGGGCTCGGTTCTAAAGTGACTTCTCGTAATTTATTTTCCACTCCACGGCATAATTAATTCGGTTTTTCATTTCCAGTTTCCAGCTTTTCTCCCAGCACCTTCCTATTCTAAATGGCTTCATTTTCGATTTCATAACGGTCGCCAGTTGAATGGGTTGGTAAATTGAAAGACCTCATTTCGGGCACGATCAGCCTGGCTCCCAGTCGCAGTCCCTGGAGGAAGTTACGGCAAACACGTGCGTAACCGTAACGCTCCGAATTGGCCATAAATGAGGGCCCCAATCGAGGCAAAAAAAAAAAAGTAACAGTCTCTGCAAGCGTAACACTTTTGGCGAAAAACGAAATACACACATGGCAGGCAAAAATATTTGAGCCAAAGTCGTGACGGAGGCAATCACTTTTTAGCCCCAGTAGTTGTAGTAGTTGGTGTGTGACAATTTGACAGATTGAAAGTGAAATGAGGCCGCAGTAAATGTCCCTAAGTGCTGGCCTTATCGTTAATTTGCATGAAGTGCACGTTGCCCTCACTTTGGAGCACGCCCCGAGCGCCAATGTATCCCATGGATTCCCAATCAGCATTCACTTGTCCCATTCGAGTGGCAGCACAAAGGGCCTGCGGGCAGATGAGCTGCAGAAAGTTTAGAAAAGTTCAAGGAGAAGAAAAGAAAAGTGTTGAAAATAGAATGGCCAGGTGCTCGACAATGAGTGCCTCGTGAATTGAGCCCATGGATGCCATTCACACCTCCAGAAGATCCCATTTAAACTGGATCTCTGGCTGTCTGGCTCGCCGAGCGAAGAGTGTCAAGTGTGTTAATTGCTGTGTCCGCAATTAATGCAGAAATAATTATACATCTGCCTCTGGTGGATGTTTGCCATTCATAATCACAGGCCGCGCGGCCATTCATTCATTCATTTACTCACTCGCCACATTCGATACTCGGTTGGCCAATGATTAATTCAGCGATTGCATTCGTTGTCTAGACTTTAATTGCGGCTTGTAGCTGTAAACTGTATCTGTGTTGAAATCATAAAATCAGCTAAGTGGACAATAATCGAAGGCCGGGGTTATGTGGGACTTGGGGCGCCTTCGATTTGTGTGTATTTCATGTGACCCAAAACCCGGTAAACTCTTCCATTGTTCTCATTTATTGATTGACTGCGAATGACTTTTATGGAGTAACAATGGAGTTAGATAATTCTCAAAATGGAGTCTTCCTCTTGACCCCGGTTACAACTTCTTTCCAAGTCACACTCCATTGTCATTGTTTTGGTGGGAATTTCTCGGTTTACTCAGAGGTTATATCATATTATTGTGGGTTAACTTGGGCATGACAGGGAAAACTTGTTCTTTAAGAAAGTTAAGTTCTAAGTATAGTAAAAAAAATATATTATAAAAAGACCTTAAAAATTGTCTGTATATTACAGTTCCTAACATAAAAAGTTATTAATTTAATGGTTCACAAAAGCATTCCCTTTTAAAGACAGACAATCAGCCAAAACCCATTGCGATCTAAGGCCACTGCACTTTTATTGTATAACTACCCCTAAAGCCAAGGTCTTTCCCCATCGCCGTAATAATCAGAAATTAAACCATCGCACTGATAGTATTTCACCATTTCCCAAAGCGACAGAAATTTTTAACGCATTTAAATAATTTTGCGCCTGAAGTTGTACAAATGGAATAATGGGTTCGGAAAATTATATAACCGCTGCAAGGCAAAAAAAAAAACCAAAAGACGGTCACAGTTTGCTGACTGCTGTGGGCCGAAAGGCCCAGAGACACCGAAATTGGTTAAGAGCAGGAGGACAAATTTGGTTTTACGCGCAAGTGAATTGCGCTTTATGAGCGCTCACTTTGATTGCCACACGACGGCATGGGATATTATGGGACTGTATAGGATGTTGGGATGGTATCTAGTGGATGGCATTCGAGTATATACATCCACACTGCAACAATTATTCTGCTCGATGACTTTCGCTAATAAAACGACACACGCTGTGGCAGAAGACAGCCCGAGGTTGACACAACCCAGACGGGTTGCAGATTATGATGACGACTTCGACTGGGGACTGGGGACTGGGGATTGGGGACCGGGGGTCTTATAACACTCCGCGCCGCATAATCGCCTGCAATCGGGCAGCCTCTCGATGTGGCAACTATTGCGAAATTAGAATGGCTGGGCAAATTAAGCGAGGCTGCGGCTGCGACTGAGGCTGAGGCTGTTGGCCACAATCAAATTTGTGGGGAAAATTACACCTGCTGGAGGTGTCAACCATTTGGGGGGGATTATAAAAATAAATTTTGATGTTAATTCCGTGGTAAATACATATATTTAGGGGGCTCTCAAGCGACCTAACGGACCTCATCCCTAATTAAGCGACTTGAAAGAATAGAAGGGAGCCTCGATGTGATCATTAAGATATTAGATGGTCTAAGAACCGTATAAAGAAGATTGTCCTAGAGCAGAGAGGGGGACTTTCAAGTATTAATCCAGCTTTTTATGTGAAAGTTATTTCAAAATATGCTTTCGGCTTGAATTATAGTTTATGCTCTTCCTTATCGGCTAGTAGCATCGTTAATTTTTGGTGCTAGGTGAAAGCTTGGATAATAAAAAGAATAAATACTTCAACTTACTAGACTTTCCGTTCAGTTTTCGGTTGTGTGCTGTGATCTGGCTGCGATATTAATTTTTACGCCTTCTTTAAAAAAAAAAAGTCTGTTAAATATTTAACTATCTATGTAGAACGGCAAACGTTTTGATGGATTATTAAATTTGATTTTCACTCTTTGCCATTTTGATCACTTGGCGCATTTTCCCATTTGCGATCTATCTCTGCTTGCTTTTATTTTAAATATTTGCACGCACTCACACACGTCGTGGAATTCTGGTTAATTATTTTTCTTTTTTTAGAGTCGCGGACTTTCCACCGTTTTCATGGTCAATAAAACACACTTAATCCTCGGGTAAATGGCAAATCAAATTGTAACGAAAAATTTCTTTTCGTTTTTTCGGATTTTTTCTCCTTTTGTTTCAACAATATATTGTGTTTAATTGATTTGCATTTCACTGCGAAGCCGTAAAAGACTTTTGTAAATATATGTGAGCGAGTTTTTTGTTTTGTTTTTTATTTTTATTGTAGCGCTGCACCGCCGCACTCTTAATTAATTGCTGCTGAGACCCTTTCTTCTCTGGGGCTTTATTTGTTTTCTTTATTGCTGCATCTCGAACTGAAAATATTTATTTCGCCTGGGAGATTGAGTTAGGCTTTTATTGCACCGCGATTTTCCTGGGCCTTTTATTGTTTTTCACTTTTGTTTCGGTTGATTTCTTTTTATTTTCTCACCGCCTCACGGTCGTGGGCGTTATGGTGTTGTGGGCTGCAAAACAAAACAGAAGTAGAGCTGTTAATCAAAATGGGCCAACGATCGAATTAGAAATCACTGCCTAGCCAAGCATCGATTTTGGCTCATTTTTTTTTTTTTTTTTGACTCTTGGCCTGCCGAAATTTATGCAAAAAGCCCTCGACAGCCATGTGATTAGGCCAAACACGCTCCGCTCGGCGGA